>NW_024096535.1:2325000-2925000 GCF_016545835.1 Crotalus tigris
GAAGTCATTTTTTATACATTTCATTTCTTTTTATTTACAATATACTCTTTTTCTTTTCTAGTTTTTCCTGTTTTACTTTTTTTTAGCATCTTTTTCTTTTTTCTTTTAGGTTTTTTTTAGGGGCACAGTAGACTAGTGATTAAAATTCTGAACTTCTCAACCTGGAAGGCTGGCAATTCAAGACCCAAGCACCGCAAAACAGGGTAAGCTCCTGTCCTTGCCCAAGCCAACTGAGCAGTTTGAAAGCATACAAATGCGAGTAGATAAATAGATACCACTTTGGTGGGAAGGTAACAGCATTCTGTGTGCCTCAGCATATAGTCATGCTGTCCACGTGACTGTCAATGCTGCAAATACTGTATATTCTTGCTTTGACAATATGCAAAACTGTCTGGTATTTACTGGGTTAATACATAGCTTAGAGTGGGGGGGGAAAGCCCGGGAAAGAAAGAGGAAGTAAACTTTTGACCTTCACACTAATTGGATAATGTGACTTGTGACTGCAAGATAAGGGAGGGGTTTAGCAAAAAAAGATTGATGCCAGCGAGAGGAAGTCAGATTCTGGCATCACAACGTCCATGATGGTGACCGGCAATTTGTAGCTCTGTAATAAAGACTTTAGGAAACATGCCTGAAAGTTCTTTGAAGTGCTTCATTAGTCGGAACCTTTGACAGTGACCATGGAAGAGTCTTTGGATAATGCTGGCTCCCTCAGCTAGGAAACAGAGTTGAGCATTGCCCCATAGAATCAGACATGACTGGACTTGCCTCTACCTATTATTTTTTGTATCATTGTGGTCGTAATTTTTAATAAAATTACATTTTTTTAAAAAAAATTAAACTTCCAAGCTTAACCTTTTCTTTCTGAAACGGTCAACAAATTAATTAATATAAATTTAATGCATTGTTATATTTTTATCCTGCCTTTTTTAAAGGTATAAATATGCCTCCTGTCCCTCATTGTTCCCATAACAAGCCTGTCAGGCAGATTGGTCTAAAATTGACTGACCCAAAGCCATTCTGCTGGCTTTCATGCCACAAGAAGACAAAAGTTCGTATCTCTTGGTTTCTAGGCCAGCATCTTAAACACCACAAACTGGTTCTCTATGACAGATAAATAAATAAAATGCAGTTTATTGTTTAAAAATAGAAAGACAATAAAGTATTCTACGGAATTTATTACTCCATGCCTGTTTTTGCTTTGTAATCTCTAAAACTAGTTTTAGGTAATATCCAACAGCCAAATCTAATGAAGCAAAAATACCGAATGCCTCCACAGAGCACTTTGTGCTTTCCTAGCTGCCAAACACGGAAAAAGGAACTTTCTATAAAGAATGTGTTTGTCTCAGACCTGGTGGGTTAAAAGAAAAGAAAAAAAAAACAAATGTCAAACTTATCATTCACATTAGAGAAGAAGCTCAAAAGGGAATATAAGATTTATATCAGTGCCTTAAGTTTGATCTTACCTGTACTGCTTTGAAAGGATTTGATTTATATTAGAAACTTCACCACACATATTTTCAACAAAATATAAGTATAATTGAGAATTTTATGAATACAGTTGGAAAGGTAAGTTGTGAAGAAAAACTAACTTTGGTTTTAGCAGAAGACTAGTTGTACCAATTGCAATTCAAAAACTAAAGTATTGTAAACATACCATAAATCAGCCTAGTACCCTACAAACTGATGGACAACTTCTCCCATCAATCTCATCCTATCACTGGTAGTGATAAAGTTGAAAATATGTTGAAGGCTCTCTGCTGGTTAAAAAAAAAATCTTGTCATGCATCTACTTTCCAGGAAAAACAAAGAAATGATAGGATCTATAAGGAAATTTCTTCCTGATTCTTGGCCATTACAGATAATCTTGTTTAACATCCACAAAAGTCATTCGATGATTGTTCAAAATTACTACAGTGCTGAACAAGAGCTATTTATAATCAGTTCTCATAGTTGTGGCTATTGCAGCATCCCCACAGTCTTATGATTGCAATTCATGCACTAGGCAACTGACTCACAATTACAACACCATAGCTTCCCGCAGTCATATGATTGCCATTTGTGACCTTCACTGCAGCTTCCAACAAATAAGGTCAATGGAGAAGCTGTCAGAAGGTTAAAAATGGTAATCACATGGCTGTAGAATGCTACAACCACACAGGATTCTTCTAACAATGACAACTGAAACTGCCAGAATTGCCATCATATCACCATTGTCACATGACATCATGCCTTATGACCATATCGCTTAGTATTAAAGTTCCCAGTCCCAATTACTGTCAACAAAGATTAATTAAATTACAATTTTTAAGTGGTTCATATACATTTAATCTTTATTTCAGTGAACTTTTTTTTTCTCCATAGAAATTCTGCAAGTCATTTCTGCCCTGCCACATAGGTGAAGACTGTGTGTGGCCTATTCCAGAATTAAATTTCTGTGCATCCAATCATTGCAAAGTGAGCTGGGGATATTTTAGTACAGTAGACAGAATTTTGGAAGAATAAGGTACTATTTTGCTTGATGCTTTAAAATATTTAAAGCCGGATAAAATGGCATAAATAATGTATTGTTTATAATTTAAATCAGTGGTTCTTAACCTTTTTGAATGAATCGCCCCCTTGAACCAATGAGGAAGTTGTCATCGCCCCCCTCCCCCAACATAACCTCTCAATCACAACATAGGAAATAATTCTTCAATTTATGCAAACCCTTTTTTTGTTTTCTTTAAAATTGTCATCAGGACATACAATGCAAATAATTTATTTCCAGTCTTTTCCCCATATCTCAACTGTGTGAAAACGTTTGGTGCCATCCGTCACTTTATTCCCAAACTTTGTGATACATGTATTTTATCATTATTTTATTTATTCAAGACATTTAAATGTAATGACCACTGAAAACAAAATACTGGGAGCCACAAAACCCTTTTGACATCTAAAATGAAGCTAACACTGAAGATATCCTTTTTTACCTTTATTATATATATATCTTCAGTGTTATCTTCATTTTAGATATCAAAAAGGTCTCTCTCTCTCTTTCTCTCTCTCTCCCTCCCTCCCTCCCTCTCCTTCTTTCTGCCCTTGGTCTGCCAGTCCTCTTCCTCCACTCAGTGTGTGTGTGTGTGTGTGTGTGTTTGTGTGTGTGAGAGAGAGAGAGAGAGAAAGGGAGAGAGAAGCACTTGCGCTTCCTCTCTTTTTTTTCTCTTTCTCTTTCCCTTCTCCCTCTCTTTCTCTCTTTCCTCTCCCTCCCTCCCCCCTTCTTTCTCCAGGTGAGGAGAGAGAGAACGAAAGGCAGAGGGCGCCAAAGGGGTGGGGGGGGCAGGAGGCAGCAGAAGACCGTCGCAGCTGGAGGCACCCAGCTCCGCTGCCCGTCAGGCCTACAAGGAGACCCCGGCTCATGGTCACGTTGGCAGGCCGTCCTATATGCCGCTGGCATCCCCGGGCTCAATTCAGGCCCACGGGGCATCTGTGGAATGCCCCGCCCATCAGCTGCATCGCCAAGCCTCCCCTTGCGCCACCAGCATCCCCGGGCTTAAGTCACTGGGCATCTGCAGAACGCCCCACCCTCAGCTGCGTCACCAAACCTTCTCCCATGCCGCCAGCGTTCTCGGTCAGAATTGGAGCAATGAACCGCCTACCGCCAGGATCAATGCTGGAGCCTCCCATGCTGCCGGTAGTTCCGTCGTGCTGGAGGAGTTGGGGCCACTCTGCACTGCGCGGCACTCCCAGCGATCCGCGACCCACCAGCATTGCCCAGGGAGCAATGCCCCCACCAGCCACTGCCCCAGCCCAGACTGCCACCCGGGGGGCAGCAGGAGGAAGAAGGGGAGGAGGAGGGCAAGGAAGTCGGTGCCGGGCCCCAGGAGGAGGCACTCCTGTGGGTCCGGCTGGGGCTCTTCTTCTGCTGGTTGGAAAATGCCTCCCCCCTCCCTTTCTCTCCCCCCATCTTCTGCTCATCTCACATTCTTTGCCAACAAAGCAACTGGGACTCCGGCGCGCCTTCCCGGCCAGCTGGGCCAACGATCCCATAGCTGGGAATTGCAGGGCTGCTCTCCCTCGGGGCCACAGCTTGCGGGAAGGCTGGCCCACTCAGCTAAGGCTCTGGCAGGCTGCTCCCAGCAGGGATCCCAAGGCTTCCCCGCACGGTTCTCCGGCCACGTGCACCTCGGACAGGGCCAGCCAGGGAAAGAGACTTCCTGGCTGCGCTTCTCCCAGGGGGAAGGGCACCCAGGCACAGGGCCAATCAGGAGCCTTGCGAGGGGGCAAATGAGAGAGAGAGAGAGAGAGAGAGAGAGAGAGAGAGAGAGAGAGAGAGAGAGAGAGAGAGAGAGAGAGAGAAGTGCCTCTCTCTGTCTCTCTCTGCAAATGGCGGAGGAGACTCAGAGCCGCAGGGGAAGGCTCAAAAGTGTCCCCAAAACTTCTCGCTCCATCGCCCCCATATCGCCCCCTTTTCGTTCCTTCGCCCCCGCATCACCCCTTTTCATTCCATCGCCCCCCTGAAAAATGAAATCACCCCCTGGGGGGCAATATCGCCCAGGTTAAGAACCACTGATTTAAATCATACAATAATATATAAGTAGAATTGACAGAGAAACATTTAAAGAGGAACCAAAAGCATGAATAAGCAGGCTGCAGGTAGTCCTGACTGCAAGAGTGAAAAGCAAACATCAAGTACCACTCTGGCCTCCAGGAAAATGGCATTTTAAAGTCAGGTTGCCCTAACAGAGAAGGTCCTCTGCTAACCATGGAACCCTGCAGATCTTTAATTTCAGTATTCAGTACTGAATACTGAATACAGCAGTCCCACAACTACCAGAGACCTAAACCATCAAAAGCCTTTAATCCTCAGCGAAACCTTGCAGTCAGATCAGTAACATACAGGCAACCAGAGCAGGTTTTTTAGGGACCAGTGCTATGTGGTGCTGCTCCCACTCTCTTACTGAAACAGCCTTTACTAGCCGCAACTTTTTCATAATCTTCAAGGCATTTAGAGCACATTGTGATAATCAAAACCCATTCCTCAGCAGTATGTACATTACCAGAGCATGTACTACCATGGCTAAGGTATTTTTGTCTAGTTTGGCCATCATTCCAGCTGTGAAATCATAGCTATCTGGAATCACAGGGTCAGTGCACTTTTAATAATTGATGCCATGAGAAGCTGGAGTGACAGAGATCAATCTGTGAGTATACCAAAGCTGCACAATTTTACCTTATTTAGAAGCTTTTTCAGTTCTCACATTCTTGAGTTACCAATTCATGGTGTCTCCATTCAGCTTCAGTTTATTGACTCTCATCCAGACAATTTCAGTTTATTGACTCTCATCCGGATGCTATTTCATTATCTGCATCCCAAGAAAAATGTCATCATACAAACCAGCTATGTGACTTCGGGCCAATCACTCTCTCTCAGCCCAACCCACTTCAAAGGGTTGTTGTTATGGGGGAAATAGGAGGAGGAAGGTTTGTTAGATAGGTTTGCCGCCTTGTTGTTAGTTGCGAAGTCATGTCCAACCCATCGTGACCCCATGGACAACATTCCTCCAGGCCTTCCTGTCCTCTACCATCTTCTGGGGTCCATTTAAGCTCATGCCTACTGCTTCAGTGACTCCATCCAGCCACCTCATTCTCTGTCGTCCCATTCTTCTATCGCCTTCAGTCTTTCCCAGCATTAGGCCCTTCTCCAGTGAGTCCTTCCTTCTCATTAGGTGGCCAAAGTACTTGAGTTTCAACTTCAGGATCTGGCCTTCTAAAGAGCAGTTGGGGTTGATCTCCTCTAGGACTGATGGTTTGATCGCCTTGCAGTCCAGGGGACTCAGAGGAGTCTTCTCCAGCACCATAGTTCAATTCTTTGGTGCTCAGCCTTTTATAAAAATAATAAAGGCAGAATACAAACAAACAAACTAAACTATCCTATTTTGTAGTAGACATTCAGGAAATACAATTCTTTAGTCAAACATTCAGTAGTCCATCTCTAAGAAACCATTGCCTGAGAAGAGGAGGTATTTCATAAATGTGGTATCACTGCACCAATGCCTTCCCCACTAAGTGCTTGCTCTGATTTTAACAGATCAAAGACTGATCATACAACCTTCCCAGTGTAATATATATGCCATGCCTCCGAGGAATGGGTTTCATATAATATTTATCAATGCAAGTAGCGTACGTAAACCAAGATATAAAGGTCATGTAATAGCATGGACTTTAATGAGGAAAAAGAATGATAGAAAAGGCAATAATTAAGTTTAATCCAGTAATGTGGAACTCATGCTTGTGGAAGATGGTCATTTCTATACTGTTAGAATATTTTTAAGCATAAGAAGATGGGGTTTCTGACCCTGGCCTCAGAAGGACCATATTTCAAAGTCTTAACATGATAAAAACAGTGCTGTCCTAGGCATATTTACTTTGAAGTGGTCCCAGAGCATCATGGAGCATTTTCCCAGGGAAATTTAATACCTATTACTGGATTTCATAACTATCACTAATAGCAAGATCTGGTTGAGGGTACAAATGTCTGAAATAATGAAGGAGCATGTCATGCAAATATGCATCTCTGTATTTGGGAATAGACATAGTATGAACCATCTGCTGCTGAGCATCTGGTCAATATTTGGAAAAATTCCATTTTAAACAAGTGTAGTGTCTTTTTTTAAATCCCAAGCTATTAATCACAACATTTTCTATACAATGCAATCTGTTTTTGTTTGTTTCCAAAACTGACTTTTTGCAATGTATTTTTAGAACTGCATTTGCTATTTTTCTACTGAGTAACCCGTTAGAACTGGTGCTGTGTGATCAATCCTAATTAACTATTTTTGGAGCTTTTCACACTTTGCTATTCTTGTCACTGCAAAGCGAGCCAAAGTGAGCACTGTCATATAAAGAGGAGTTATAAAACATTAATTTCTGACTAATCAAAATTGCATGTCATAATTCATTGAGCTTCACCAAATAAATCTGATTCAAATGTAAAAACATGAAATCTTTAAACTTTTAAATAACTTGAGGTAAGACATAATAGAATCATATTTCTGTCACATGGCCTTAGCTATTTGTGAATTTTCCACTTGTGAAATATTCACCAGACCATTTTCCATGGCATTATGCAGTGTGCTTTCAGCTTCATATGCCAGTATATCCAGTGGAGAAACAAAATATAAATGAGAACAAAATCACTATTGTTTTATAAACCTAGTAATAATCTAAGATGAATATCACCATGATTGAAGAGGAGAAGGAGAAAAATGTATGCCAGGGATCAGGAAAAATTCATTTACAGACATGTTTGGGGGGGGAAATACAATAGAAACTTTCTTCCTAACGAAATATTTTCATCACAATTTTGTTCATTAGTGTTTTGATGCAGAAAAAAAGAGATTAATGATCCCTCCCTTCATACTGTGGATTTGGGTTAGTGCATAATATTAATATGCCCTCATCTAAAAAGACATACTACTCTGTATGTATGCCAATTTGGAAAGAGATTCTATAAGCTGTACCACCAAAACTGGAAAAGAGTTGCCCTGGGTCTGGTATTTAGAAATATTCTGCAGATTAGCTTTAGCATAGACCAGGGGTAGGCAACCTCGGCTCTTTTATGATTCGTGGACTTCAACTTCCAGAATTCCTGAGTCAGCATAGCTGACTCAGGAATTCTGGGAGTTGAACTCCACAAGTCATAAAAGAGTCGAGGTTGCCTACCCCTGGCATAGACAGTGGAATAGAGTTTTAACTTCTGTACCAAGAATGTTATTGGACCTCAAATTACAACTTATACAGCAAAATATAATATTTATATTTTTCTATATTTGCATAGAAAAGGACTGTCAAAAGCAACATTTTATTGGAGATGTAATAAGGATAACATTTCTTGAAAACACCTGTTTTTTATAATTTCTTACATTTACTAAGTTTGAGAGAAAATACTGGATTATGTAAATACGATTGTGTAACAAAAGCTAACATTTTCAGATGATAATACTTCCTTGAATTACATACCTGGTACTTGGAAGTTGATAACTAGACACTGTACATGAATCCTCCACACTCTAGGTATGGCCAAAAGATTGATATTGCAGCACTCGAAAGATAAATGATGGTCTTGTGGGTTGAAGACCTGATTGCATTTGCCACATATGAACAGGCTGGGTAGAGACTTAGACATTGTCTGGATAAGTATAATGAAATATTGGAGTCATTTATGCAAAACACAGTAGGTTAAAAAAGAAGGATAGTTATACAAATGTATGAGAAACATATACTTTGGGGTTGTTGTCATTATCTTGAAAAGCAATAAAAATAAGTAAAATAAAAGATTAGCTTTGTAAATACAGGTCATCCTTAAATTACGACCACAACTGAACCCCACATTTCTGTTGCTAAGCGAAACATTTGTTAAGTGAATTTTGTCCCATTTTACAATCTTTCCTGCCACAGTTGTTAAGTGAATCGGTGCAATTGTTAAGTTAGTAATATGGTTGTTAAGTGAATCTGGCTTCCCCATTGACTTTCCTTATCAGAAGGTCGCAAAAGGGAATCACATGACACTGCAACCGTCATAAATATGAACCAGTTGCCAAGCATCTGAATTTTGATCACATGGCCATGGGGATGTTCCAAGGGTCATAAGTATGAAAAATAGTTGTAAGTCACTTTTTTCAGTGCCGTTATAACTTTGAACAGTCACTAAATGAACTGTTGTAATTTGAGGACTACCTGTAACACTTTTGATTATTTTTTCAGAAGGGAATAGCAGTAGGAACATGCAGCTTCATAAGACTGAGGCTTTTAAAAAACACTTATATGTGTACTCCAGTCACATAGTACTTTATGAAATAAAAGTGTCAAAGGACAATCTATTCATCACCTTTTGTCCAAACAAAGCAGTAGAAGCAGCAAAAAATATCTTTTGTTTTGACAACTTTAATCTGTAAAAAGCGAGGGGGAAGATGGGAAAGACTACATAAGCTTCTAAGCTGTAAGATATACAGCTGAAACCTTGAATTCAACACCATGACCGAAATACGCTAACCATGAGAAATATCCATAAATTGAGGAGCATTTGTTTTTAAACACTTCACATTCTTCTTTTATCACCACATTATTTGCTAGTGCCCAATAAATGCAAGGATCATACAATTCTCTTTTGGTGGGTTACCTTGTCACAGGAAATAACTATGAAGTGAATTTATTATATTGCTCATTAATAGATCTGTTATAGGTAAGAATGGAGAAATTGAATGTTCCAGTGCTAAATTAAAAAGAGGGAGAGAAACACACAAAATATTAAATACGTTAGCAGCACTGGACTTTTTTTACCAACTTTTTGTTGATCTTAAAACTTAATGCCAGCTTTTTAAACTTCTAGTTACTGTTCCCTTATTACTTCATATGCAAGCCTTCAAATCTGTATTGTTAAAATCTGCAAAAATCCAAAAGCTAAGTGATATTATATTGTTCATATTTTAGCACAATTTGTACTATGGTATACCTTATCACAATTTTGAAAAATAGAAATATTTATATAATATATCCTGCATGTGTATAAGAGTTTCAAAAACAGTTAATTTTCAAAGTACCTGAAGCAAGCTCACTACATCCTTGCTTGCTTGCTTGCTTGCTTACAGGATAAAAAAATGAAAAATGGCAATGGACATTTTTTTTTAATTTAGAGCTGTTAATATTCTTTTCAGCATGGCATTCTGACTAAAAAGCATTTAAAAGTCTACACTGGCAAGACTCATGAGTCATTAATCAAAAGGCATAGACTAAAAACCATATGAAGTTAAGATAAATTAAAAAGACCTCATTTATGTAAAAAGAAAAATATGCTGGGTTTTTTTTTTAAACCATTGGACCGTTTTCACTAAAATGACTTTTTAAAAACTCAATTAACCAATATTTATGCCTGCCATGTTACAAAAATACCAAGAGGTTATCTAAAGCCCTGTGACAGTTAAAAACGCTTCCTTCAAATTCTACAACAAAAAGTGGCATGTTTATCCATCAAAGCAGAAACGTTTCTTTCTCTCAGAAAGAAAAGAGCAAAATGGATCAGTGCCATTCAACTGATGCCAAAAAAAGTGATAGAAATACATAGATTCCTTACTTCTTGTTAACAGGATTAGCTTGTTCCTTCAAAGACTCTCTTTTCTATTTTGCCTCAATGATTGCTCTTCAAATTTGTCCCCTTACTGAGTAGACAGAATTGTCTGATTTGCTAGAATAATAGGTTGCTAGATTTGTCTAGTATTCTCCTAAGGCAGGGGTGTCAAACTGCTGGCCCATGGGTCGGTTGCATCATGCGGAGGCCGCACCCATCCCAGCTCCAGCAATGCAAAAAAAGTTGTGATACATCGCAGTACCTCATGTGATGCGGCAAATTTGACACCCGTGTCCTAAGGTATCCAGAGGTTTACATTTTGTCTTCAGCCACAAATGCATCTCATCTCCAGTCACAAGAATGTGTACTGAAATGGCCATGTATAATACTTTACACTAACAATCCTGAAGATTTTTTCATAGGCATATCTCTAGTTATTGTTTAAGCTGCTTCATCCCTATACTCATGCTGGTTTGACTGTAAAGTAGATTAAATAATTCTGTCCAGACTGAGATATTTTGGCAAAATCCACTGGAGAATTCTCTGCTGCTCAGCCCTCCCACCTTTTTTTTTCAGGAATGTAATTGCCAATCATTTCATTTTTTCTGGGGACAGATGTTTTCTTCTGGACATATATACTGAGATAGAAGCAAACAGTGATCTTCGTAGCCTCCTTCTCATGGTTTTCTGTTCACTTAGCAAACATTTTGCTTAATGACATGGTCATTGGAATAGAACTTGGTGGCTAAACAAGGAATGGGTGTATGTGAATGTGTTTTTATGTATATGTGGCCTTTTTCTTTCTTTTCTATTTTGAATTATGTATAATTATAAGTCTCTGTTGATGACTATATACCAAGCTTCCTGGAATTTTCAGATTTGGCTTGGTCTAAGATGCTAACAGTTTTCCAGTTGAAATTATGGTTGAGTCTGTCCATATTGTGAGATAAAGGAGCTTTCATTATGTTTGCTGACTGCTATTTGGTGTTTACAATGTGCTCTACTACTCTATATAAACAGGGTGTAAGCCTGTTTGCACTTAGATTATTCAGATTAATAGTATATTCAACTGAGTCAGACAGATAGACAGATCACACGTATAGAGGGCCACAATGGTAAATTTCAGCCAAGTTTGATGAGACCAGTTGTTGCCTGATCTGCCACTCAAAGCAGCTCCTTCTTTGCACTTAAGTGTATTCAAATCCTCTAGTCCAGTGGTGGTGAACCTATAGGCACGGGTGCCAGAGGCAGCACTCAGAGCCCTCTCTGTGGGCACGCGCGCCATCGCCCCAGTCCTAGGCCTTCAGCTGGGTTTTATAAAACCTTTTCACTTTAGGTCTCCGCCACCGTGTGCAAAAAAAAAAAAAAAAGGTTCAATCAAGCAGTTAATTTCAACTTCTTGCAGGGAAAAAAAAGATCTTGCAAAGTGGAATTGATTGATTGAACTTTTTAGTCCCACCCAGTCTGCCGTTACCACCGCAGCCATGCCCACCCAATGGGCCACGCCCACCCAATGGGCCACACCCAGCCAATGGGCCGCTTCCACCCAGCACTCGAGGATGCATAAGTGGGTTTTGGGTTGCAGTCTGGGCACTCAGTCTCTAAAAGATTCACCATCACTGCTCTAGTCACTGAACCAGAAAGAGACAGAAACAGAGAGAAGACCCCAGCGGTAAACTGAGACCAAATTTGATGAAATCAGTTAGTGCCTAATCTGCCATTCAAAACAGCTGCTTCCTTGAATTTAGAAGTATTCAGATGTCTACCTCATTTTCTTTCAATATACTAACCGGCTATCTTAAAAGCATTACTTTAAAGGAGTTGTGCAAAGGTCTGGTGATATTTTCTAATGAATCATTCTTAGGAGCCTGTTAGATTGTTGCCAGTGGAAATAAATCCCTTCCTATTCTGATATTTAATCTTTATATTTTATAAACATTTTTAATCTCTGCATGACAGACTGTTGAATGAGCAGCTTTTGTCCTTATTTATTAAAAAACTGAAGTGCTTATTTTATTTAAGAAAAGCTTGTTGAGGGAAGAAAACAAATGCCAACACCTGACAAAAGCCATATAACCAACTTGATCTTAATTCTAAAATTATCAGATGGACCATCATCTGTGATATAACAAATCCAAAATATATATTCCAGTTCTCCATAGCAAAACTATCTATCTATCTATCTATCTATCTATCTATCTATCTATCTATCTATCTATCTATCTATCTATCTATCTATCTCTATCATCTATCTATCTATCTATCTATCTATCTTCTATCTATCTATCATCTATCATCTATCTTCTATCTATCTATCATCTATCATCTATCTATCTATCTATCTCTATCTATCATCTATCATCTATCTTATATCTATCTATCATCTATCTATCTATCTATCTAACCACAATGACACACACACACACACACACACACATATATATACACATACACATAATACTATAGAAAGGCAAAAATCTACCGACAGAAAATTATTCACAATGGATGAGAAACTAACCCCTACAACTACAAAATAAGATTTCCTTCTAGCCAGTTTTATCTCTCCAGCCATAAGGAGGGAGATATAGCAGTAAGAGGTCCCTCTGAGGGCTTTCCCTAGAAATTCAGAACTTCTGCTTGAAATACTAAATTATTCAGTGATAAATTTCTGGAATTACCGAAGTGTAATACATCATCAAGCAACATTTTAACTTATTCTATTAAGTCCTCATTTCAAATTTAGCTCCTAATGTTCATGTATAGATATGCTTTTCAGAGATCAAAATCATTCAAAGTACTATCAATAATATATTAAAAAGTATTATCTGGTATTTAGTCTCACACATCCACTTTTCTAGGGAAATGATCCTTTTAAAAGTTAACTGTTGAAACATAATTACATATAGCCCATAGCTCACTAGCATATGCTTTCTTCCCTTTCAATATGTTGTGTATTTTCCATGCCTAATTCAAATTTTGAAACATAACATGTTGGAATAATATTGTTTCTGTGTTATTTTGTGTGGCCTACCAATGCTTAGATGCTGGAAACATGTTTCCAAATTAAATGGCACAAGGGAGGAAAATTATGCAGTTGAATGAGTCTCATCCTTTTGCCAAACATAATAATGTGTAAATTAAGACAGCATATTGTTTGCTATATGGCACAGAAGAAGTACATTTAAGAAAGCCAAATATTTCTTTAATTGCTACTAAACTAGCTCATTTATTTTTCAGGATCTAAAATATACAACAAGTACTTGTAACTGGTTAATTACAAAGTAGACCACAACCTACTAATTGGCAAGCTAGAAAAAAATGGAATAGACAACATCACCACCAGGTGGATCTGTAGCTGGCTGACAAACCGTACTCAATGAGTAGTCCTCGATGGCACTACAGCCACATGGAGAGAAGTAAGCAGCGGGGGTACCAGAAGGTTCTGTCTTAGGCCCAGTATTCTTCAATATCTTCATAAATGACTTAGATGAGGGAATTGAAGGGGAACTCATCAAATTTGCAGATGACACCAAACTGTCAGGAGTAGCCAACATCTCAGAAGACAAACTCAGGATCCAAAAAGATCTTGACAAACTCAAACAATGGGCCCTATCCAACAAAATGAGTTTCAATGTGGAGAAATGCAAAGTCTTACACTTGGACAGGAAAACCAAAGGCACAAATACAGATTAGGCGAGACCTGGCTTAAAAACAGTAACTGTGCGAAGGACCTTGGAGTCCTAGTGGACAATCACTTGTCTATGAGCCAGCAGTGTGCAGCAGCAACCAAAAAAGCTAAAATAATCCTAGTTTGTATAAACAGAGGCATAGAATCAAGATCACGAGAAGTACTAGTACTGCTTTACAAAGCCCTAGTAAGACCACACCTGGAATACTACAGCCAATTTTGGTCACCATATCACAAAAAAAGATGTTGAGAGTGTGGGAAAAATTCAGAGAAGAGCAACTAAGATTATCAAAGGCCTGGAGGCTAAAACATACGAAGAACGGCTGCGGGATTTGGATTTGGCTAGTCTAAAGAAAAGAAGAAATAGGGGAGACATGATAGCAGTGTTCCAGTATCTGAGGGGCTGCCACAAGGCAGAGGGGGTCAGGTTGTTCACCAAAGCACCAGAGGGAAGGACGAGAAACAATGGTTGAAACTGATCAAGGACATTCCGGTAACCTGGAATTAAGAAGAAACTTCCTGACAATGAGGACAATCAGCCACTGGAACAGCTTACCCACAGAAATCATGGGCGGTCCATCACTGAAGATTTTTAAGAAGAGACTAGACGATCACCTGTCTGAGATTGGTATAGGTTCTCCTGCTTGAGCAGAGGGGTGGACTAGAAGACCTTCAGGATTCCTTCCAGCTCTATTCTATTCTCTATTCTCTAGTTTAATACAATGATATTGTTGTCTCCAATTCGGGTCTGAGCCTGGTGCTGAAGCCAATGAAGAATACCAGACACAAAGTGCAGGTTTTTATTGAAGCTCTCCAATAAAAGGGGTCCTGGCCAAAAATGCCAAGGAACCCTGAACAATAGAATTAAGAAAGCTTTATACAGTTTCACTAAAGCAGAAAGCAGGATAAGGCAGGAGATATAAGAAATATCCTCTAATAAACATCTGATAATGATCTAATAATTGTTTTCTTGGTTTCTAGCCATCCCTATTCCTAAGCCTTGACTAATGAATGCTTCAGGAGTTATCTAATACACATTTTATTTGCTCCAGGCTATCCCTATTCCTAACTTCTAGCTAGGGTATACCTGATGTCTAACTCTTCGTTACTGTTATCAGTTCTCTAAACACCCAGAATTGATAGAAGTTTTATATGTGCATATTCTCTGTGAATAAGTATTCTTTGTCCTTGCCAGACAGACTCCAGCTTCCCGGTTTTCTTTCAAGTGTATAACATAGCCTTGCTATGTTATACACTTGAAAGAATACATATATATATACATACATACATATATAAACATATTTTATATACATATTTTATTGGTTTTTAACTATAACAATCTCCAGTGCCTTGTACAGTGTGTTGTCTTGGTTTATATTTTAACAAGAAAAAAAGGACAATAATAATTAATTAACAATCAATAATGATTAAATTTGATAATTCCATAATTAATATATTAATTAATGATATTTTTATCTTTCCTTCTCTCATTTGTATTCTCCTTCTTCAACCTTAGCCAAAATATAATTCTTAATATTTTCAATATATAAATGTTTATATATAGGCATTTTTTATATGTATACAAATAATCTTTCTATATAACTTTTTTTCAGCTTATATTATTCTCATAACCATGATCTCATTAGTTCAGCATGCATCCTATTTTTATAATTTTTGTTTACGCTTAATTTCCCTTATATTCAATCCAATTCTTATCAGTCATAATTTCTTCATATTAGTCATCTAACTGTCCAAATTTTCCCATTTAGGTACATCATCCCAATATTTTATGTCATACATTATAAAAATACTATACTTTTTATCTATCTTATAGTATCTAGATATACAAAAGATGAAGTAAGTAAGATGAATGTTTTCAGTCTCTCAAACTTTGATGGTTCTCCTGATAATTCTATAGTCCATTCCATTTTTCTTGTTGTATCAGAACCTTGTAGATTTTTTCCTGTTTGTGTTAAATTGTAATTCTTTTCCTTCATTATTTCATCAATTTGATCATACTCTTCTAATTTGCAGTCTGTTGTCTGATTTATTTGTTCATTCACTGTTATTTCCTGGGTATTTTTTAATTGTACATTTAGATTGGAAATATGCTTATTTAAATCATCCAAATTGTTTCTAATTTCCTCATGGTTTGAGTCTATTGTCATTTGTATTTGTCATAACATTAAATATATTTTCTCCTGGAAAGTATTTATCTTGCCTTGAAATATTGCTTCTGGAGGCCCTTGATTTTCCAGGCTAAGTCCTTCAGGAGAAAATATTGAATGTGGTGTCCTATCATTTTTTTGATACATATGTGATATCCATGTTGTCTCCCCCCTTCAAATAATCTTTCATCAATGTTTTAATTCAAAAGTCAATTTATCAGTCAGTCAAAATTACAGTTCAGTATGTTAAGTGACTTTAAATACTTCCTGTAGATTCTCCTCTAAAAGATTAGCCAAAAAGCCAAGGTTTGTCTTTTCCATAAATAGTTCTTAGATCAGTGGTTCTCAACCTTTTTAATGCTACAACCCCCAACCGGTCATAAGTCAAGGATTACTCAACCGGTCGTAAGTCGAGGACTACTCAACTGGTGCAGCACCGTTTGCAGAATGGGACTTTTGGCGGGCTCAGCAGGGCAGAGACAGCCTGGACAATTCCTATTGGCTTTTGAAAGCCAATAGAATTAGACTCTATTCAAGAGAGTCTATTCTATTGGCTTTCAAAAGCCAATAGAATAAAAGGGAGTAGCACAGCTAAGGAAAAGGGGAAAAAATGGCGGACTGCATTGTTTGGCGACCCCCGTGAAATGGTTGTTCGACCCTAAATGGGGTCCCGACCCACAGGTTGAGAACCACTGTCTTAGATTTAAGCTTTAAAAGAACTAAAATAGTTAAAGTTTTATTGACTACTTGATTTTTTTCCTTTGGATACTTAGGGGCCCTGAAAAAAATAAAAAAGAAACGCTATATTTTTTACTTTATCTATTATACTGGAGATACCTGTTTTTGCTTTTTCTGTTTCCCCGAAAGATAAATTGTTACCTATTTGGAAGAAAGAGTTTACAGTCCACTGAGGACATCTTGTGGTGAAAAGTGCCATTACAACTGTATTTTCTTTTGCTATTTGAAGATGAATTTGACCTTCAAATGACAACAAAAGGGAAAAGATAAAAGATTTGCAACAGCTGTGGTGAATTTGCTTATTAGAATTTTGGAGGTAGATATTTGTTGACCCTTTTGAAATATAACCTCCATTAAAAGATCAACGACTATTCTTCATTAAAGACTATTTCACCATTGAAATGGAGGAAGCTTATCCACAGCTCGACTATGAACTTACATTGGAAAAGATTTTGGAAACTACAAACTATATGAAAGCTTATATCAAATCTTGGAGAAAAATCAAAGATGATACTAGAGAACCACAAATTGACTTTCAACTATCGGTTCAAACTATAGACCAAAGAATAATGGAGGAAGAACAGAATAACCCTAGAGAGGTTCCTACTCAACAAGATATACAACTGAATGAGAGGAACTGCACTTACAATTTAATTATGAACTTACAGTACTGAGCAAATTAATTCTACACAATCCTACTTACGACCTATGGAGAACATTGATGATCAAAGAATAACATTAACTGAGCTATTTGATCTCCCAAAAATAACAGAGCTTGACATTCAGGTACAAGTTATTGAAAATTGTGATGATGTGGACAATCAACTAGCAACTACAATAAGGAATAAAATTGACTATACTATTCAGATGTTATTGGAAGAAAGAGAAGAGAACTTTGACTATTCTGATGTATTGAGAAATAGCTTTACCCAAATGATGAGGTTTGATGATGCAGAGGCTTTATTATGGAAACCAGTTTGGCATAGAAAGAAAGCTAGAGTTAGGTTTTAAAATGTGGCTTAAAATTCCACTGAATGGGTTAAAAAGGTTGTTGACACTTGGATTGTTTTAATAACAAATGAAATAGGTGATTTTGTAAAAGGATTTTTTGTAACAATATTTGGTATTAGAGATGATAAGTAGTTGGAGGGGTAAATTTTACTTGATTAATAGAATATATATTTAAAATAGACAGAAATGTAGTTTTTTTGGACTGATATCTTTATTTTAACCAAGATATAACTATTTTGTAATAGAGGGAGAAGAGGAGGTATTTGTGATAAAAGAAGTAATAGTATTAATAAATGATGTATTAGTTTAAGCAATAGGCTATATCTAAAAAAATGTAAGGTTGTTGCTTTTTGGGATACTATATTTATCTTAGATAGAATCATCATGATAGGGAAAAGAGAAATGAGGGATGCCCAAAGTGTTAATATGTCTATATAAGCTTAATTGGAATATGGTAATTTTCAAAATAGTAAAGCTTAAAAACAGGACTTGGATTCTTATAATTGAAATGTGATTGATGACCGATTGGATTGATTGAGCTTTTTTTATAAATGTAATAATTTTAATTGGTAAAATAATATGTGGGAAATAGAGAGGGAACTTTTAAGGAATTAATCTGTGTGGTATATGTATGATTTTGTTCTTGGATAATTGATAGCCCAATCATCTCGTTGCTTCTCAAGCACTTTTATGTAAAAATGAAAAAAACAATAAAAATTCTTCATAAAAAGTTATTTTTGTTATATATTTTTATAATTCCATCAAAAATTCTTTAGGGTATAATCTTGACAGTTTTTTAGTTCCTAGATTTTTCCAGACTGTAGTATTTTAAATCAAATTTTAGTATATCTCTTTCCTCCTTTAATATTAATTTGCCACTCCCATCTGTAAGGGAATGGGGATATAGTCCCCTCCCTTCACTTCTGGAGGTTTTCTTGCTTTGGGGATCTTTTCAAGGATTCAGTTAGTAGATAGAAGAAAAAAGATTAGTACTCTCATTAATTCCAAGCACGCTGTTCACCAATGTTCAGGTTCGTGCTCTGGGACTTTGGCTGCAAGTAGCTTGGGCTAGATGCTGATCTCATGCTAGCCTTTCTCCTGTCAGGTTCGGAGGGCTTTCCCCAGATCAAACGAAGTGATTGCTGTCACTTCGTGATCAATGGGACACCCCTCCTTGACGGTCACCTCTTCAGGGTGACTTTGGACCCATCTAGAGTCCACCTGGCAGGATGAAACTAGCCGTAGGGAGCAGAGGCCTGCTCTCGTGCGGCCATGTGCTGTGGGTGCAAAATCAGAAGTCAGACTTGCTTTGTTTTACCACCAGACAGCCCATCAGTATTGAGTCATAGGTAACAACCACACAGAATTATATTTATCATATTCCCGTGCCATGATAAATATTAAATTATTATTTAATTATTTATTTATTTATTTATTTATTAAATTATTTAATATTTATTTAAATAAGTAAAAAAAAAGTCAATCCATATGTAGAACATATCAACATGTCTTTCATCCAGGATTTTAAGCTGCAAAAAACATGAGCATGTGTTCTTGGAACAATAACATGTATGTAAGGTTTTTTTTAAATTGGCTTAGTGAAATCTGTCTCTTTTTTAAGAGACAAGGAAAGTGTGTCTCCAGAAACTATTATATTTATATTGTAGAAATATAAAACAATTTTATTTTCATTTTTTCTTTTTTTTTTTGTATTTATATTGCTGGCTTGTTTTAATTTAATTTTTATACATAGTTGTGTTTGAATAGTATTCACATATTTTAAATAGTCTGTAGTTTTAAGAAAAGTAACAAAATATATAACTTAAAATAAAAGAGCATGCACAAAATGAATGAGTCAGAATCCCTCGCAACATACTTTATTTCCAAGATACAAAAGCTGAAACCAATCCTTATTATACATTGTCTGGGGTATCC
Source organism: Crotalus tigris (assembly GCF_016545835.1). NCBI lineage: Eukaryota > Metazoa > Chordata > Lepidosauria > Squamata > Viperidae > Crotalus > Crotalus tigris. Next base: position 2,344,646 of record NW_024096535.1, read on the forward strand.
AGTATACTTGAAGAATAATATTTTCTTGGATTAATTTGACCTTAATATCATATGATACTAATTTAACATTTTCTAAAAACCCAACTCTTTGATACGTTAAAACAGAATATTGAGGCTCATTATTCTAAACTATCTGCAAATTATCCATATCTACTGTTACAAAAAAAATTTTGTCTATGAATAAAGATTAATTATAACTTCAGGAACTGCAAAACCTTTTCCAGTTATATTGGGAACTTTAGACACAGCTAATGTATCTGGTCCAAACTATACTCTCAAAAGTTTCTTTAATGGCATATATTGCTGTTGAGCATTCTCAGTACGTCTAATTTGTTTTAATAAAACATCAAATGCTTTGAAAAATAGATTGGAGATCTATTATCTTCTGTTTTTTGCACTGAACTCCAGGAAAATGATTTACCAGAAATTTAAAGATTAGATTATTCCATAGTAACTTCATTGTGAAAGTTTGGATGAAATTTAAATCTTCTTTCCCAAGAATTTTAAATATGTTTTGCCTATTTTACTATACTGAATCATGACTAAAACTGAAATCAAGGCTTCACCAATATAGTAAGGAAGTAAAATAACTTCCTAGTTTTACCCAAAATAGTTTTTAAACAAATTATTAGAATTTCCAAAAGCAATAGATTTATCAAAATATAAACCCAGTGCTTTAATTGAAATTTGGGGAAATAGTAACCTCCATCTTCATTTTATTACAGTTATTGATACAAGGAACCTGATAACATGCATCTACTTTGGAATATTACAGACATTTATTCATACCTGAGATTTTTAATCATTTATTTATATAAATGTAGTATATATTTAGCAACTAACAACATTTTCCAAGATATTTAAATGACCCCATTTTGAAATATCAATGCACATTTTAAAAACCAATAAGAAGTATATGAAATTTATTCCAATTATAAAGTAATTATAAAGTAACCTAAAACTTTGCCAAGGGATGGTGTAATTCACCATTTTGATAAAGAACAATGGTAAGTATTGGTGAATGATAATATACCAGTAGCATATAACAATAAATTTATATTTCATTTTAACAACTCATATAATTGAAATATCCTTAGACTGCCTAACAAAATAAAGCTATAGTGCCATTGCAAATTAAATAAAAGAAGAGAACATGGGACATCCATCATAACTTTTGAGTAGCATCCTAACAGATAAAGAAACAAGATAGACAGATAGATAGATAGATAGATAGATAGATAGATAGATAGATAGATAGATAGATAGATAGATAGATAGATAGATAGATAGATAACCTTTCTTTCATTTTTTACTGTGGGCACATTGGCACACATTAAAAATGAAATTTTGTTATTTGCTCTCAAAGGTGTACACATACATAACACACATTTAAACATGCTATATAACATATGTATAAACCTACACCCTTACATATAAATAACATATAAATATTAAATATAAACAATTCAGCTTATGGTAACTTTTGCTAATGGGTTTAAATGCCACATTTCAATCTAGATAACAAAACTAAAAGGAAAACCAAACTCAACCAAAATACATTTCCAAATCTGCATCATGTGGTTTTAGCATCCAGTTAGAAAACCATCACCAAATCTCATTCATTAAAGTCTGAACCTAAAGCAACTAACAATCCAATTTATTCCAATGATTGGTACTCTTTAATAAAGTCAGATTGTGCCGGATGTGCTGCTGGAGACCATATAGCTTACAACCTATGAGCCAGAGTTGTAATCATAATTTTTACATCTCTGTTAGATAATAACTTTCAAATTCCACGGGATCTTTTTCCTAGTTTCAAATTTTAGATGCAAAAGATTCATTTTAGGAAGGAGAATTATTTTATTTATATTCTGTTGTTTTTTCCATATAAATTGGTTATGTATCTTTTCAAGGTTTTTTTCCTTTTGTTTGCTTTTTTCTTTATGAATTAGTTACAGTTTACTGTGTTTTGTTTTATACTTCATTATTTTTTTTTATTGAAAATTTTTAAAAATTTTACAAATAACAAGTAACAAAGAAAAACAACAACAAACAAACAACGAAAAAAACAAAACAACCCTCATCCAACCCCCCCCCAATCCACCCCCCATCCCCCCCCCAGAACTTCCCAGAACTGAATATAGGCTTAATTAAAATTTTAAAAAATCTAAACAAATTCTAACAACTTATAAAGTAATAATAAAATATATACAATGTAAACATTAAAAAGAAAGAAAGAAAAGAGAAAAAAGAAGAGAGATAGAGAAAAAAAAATAAAGAAGAAAAAAAGAGAAAAAATACAATCTATAAAATATCAAAAAGTTATATGCAAATTATGTAAAAGCTAAATGATATTTTTTTATATCCAATTTATATTGTATGAAATTTATCCACTTCTCCCATACAACAAAAAATTTCTCTTGTGATTGCTCCTTTAAAAAAGCCGAAATCTTTGCCATTTCCGCCAGATAAGAAACTTTAAAAAACCACTCTTGTAAGGTAGGCAAAGATTCCTTCTTCCAGTGTTGCCCTACTAACAGCCTTGCAGCTGTAATTAAATTTAACATCAATGTAATCTCTTTGGTATCACAATCAGTAACAATACCTAACAGAAAAAGTTGTGGGGTAAATTTTACCCTCCTTCTAAAAATTCTTTGGATATTCCACCATATCTTAATCCAAAAAGCTTTAATATTTTTACACGACCACCAAATATGATAATAAGTGGCGTCCAAGCTGCCACATCTCCAACATTTAGGCTGTAGATCAGGGTACATAAGAGACATTTTTTGTGGATCAAGGTGCCATCTATAAAACATTTTATAAAAATTTTCCCTTAAATTCTGGGCTTGTGTAAATTTAACATTCCTCACCCAAATAATTTCCCAGGTATCCAGTGGGATTGGTTCACCAAAATTTTGTGCCCATTTGATCATACAATCTTTAATTAATTCAGATTCTGAGTCCAATTCCACTAGAACCCCGTAAACCCTCTTAATATGAGTTTGTCTTTGATCCTTTACTTGTTTAAAAAGATTTTCATCTTCTCTAAGCAAGCCCATATTACAATCCATCTTCCATCTGTCCAGTATTTGTCTATATTGGAACCATGAATAAGTAATATTTTCATATGCTAGTTCTTCCAAAGATTTCAACTGCCAATTTTGACCATCCCATCTAAGCAATTGTGTGTAGGAAACCCTATCCATTTTAACTCCTCTCTTTATCCCCTCTATTGCATGCCAAGGTATAGCCCATAAAGGTATTTTAAAATCACTCTTATAATACTTCCTCCAAACCCGGAGTAAAGAAATCCGGGTTTGGAGGAAGTATTAAAAGATTTAAAAGCCCGATCCACTTTTTTATTAAAAATTAAGTAGGCATGCCATCCAAAAAGTAAATCCCAACCCTCCAGATGGAGAATTTCTACATTTGTTAAATTTACCCAGTCACTAATCAATGTTAAGACCACAGCATCATAATATAATTTCAAATTCGGTACCTTGAGTCCACCTCTCTCACGATAATCTTGCATAATTTTAAGCTTTACCCTTGGTTTTTTGCCTGCCCAAATAAATTTATTAATACCTTTCTGCCATTCATTTAGATTAAGCTCATTCTTTAAAATAGGTAACATTTGAAACAAAAAAAGAAACTTTGGTAGGACGTTCATTTTAATCACTGCGATTCTACCCATAAGGGATAACTGTAACTTATCCCAATTCTTCAAATCTTTCTGTACCCTGATCCACAGCTTTTCATAATTATTCTTATACAATTTTACATTGGAAGCGGATAAAGTAACCCCCAAGTATTTTACCTTATCAACAAGTTCAAAACCTGTTAGATTAACCAGAATCTGCTTATCCCGATTAGTCATATTTTTAGATAGTATTTTAGTCTTATTATTATTAATTTTAAAACCCGAGACACGTCCATATTGATGAATCAGTTGTAATAGCTTTACTACAGAGTGGACTGGTTGAGACAAAGTAACTACCAAGTCATCTGCAAAAGCTCTTAACTTATATTCTTTTTTGTTAACTTCTATTCCTTTTATTTCCTGCAACTCTCGAATTTTAATCAGCAGAATTTCTAGTGTTAGAACAAACAATAATGGTGACAATGGACACCCCTGTCTTGTACCTTTTTCTATTATGAAAGCCTCTGACAAACCCCCATTAACAATAAGTTGTGCCGTTTGTCTTTGATAAATAGCACCTAAAGCTTGTGATATTTTTTCTCCAAAATTCATCTCCTCAATTAATCTTAACATAAACTGCCAATTCGGTTGGTCAAAGGCTTTTTCAGCATCTAAAAATATCAACCCTGCAGAAATTTGGTTATTCTTATCTAAGTATTCTAATAAGTTAATAATTTGTCTAACATTGTTTTTCATATACCTTCCAGTTATAAAACCCGATTGATCCTTATGTATGAGCTGCTGCAAAACCCTCATAAACCTATTAGCTAAAATTTTTGCAAAAATTTTATAATCCACATTTAAAAGAGATATAGGCCTATAATTCTTTGGTAAAGTAAGATCTTGATCCTCTTTTGGAATCAGAGATATGAAAGCACTGCGCCATGACGGAGGAATCTCTATACCCTGTAGTATATTATTAAAAAGCTCACATAAAGGTTGAATCATCTCCTCTACTAAAGTTTTATAATAAATAGATGTCAGACCATCCGTACCCGGCGCTTTCCCTAATTTTAACTGCTTAATAGCTGTCAAAATTTCCTCTTTAGTGATTAAACCATTGATGTCTTGTCTCTGATCTTCTGTTAGTCTAGGAAGGTTAGCCTCACTTAAGTAATTGTTTATGTCTGAGATTTGTACATTAGTACTCTTATATAATTTCTGATAGTAATCTAAAAAAGATTTCTTAATCAACTCTTTCTGATACACTAATTTACCATTATAATTTACTTTATCTATAATTCTCTGTCTCTGTTTCTTTCTTAATTGATAGGCCAACCATCTCCCTGGTTTATTGGCATTACAAAATGTATTTTGTCTCATAAAATTAAATTAGTTGCGGCTTGATCAGCCATCAACATATTAAATTGCGTTTTTAACAACTTTATAGCTTCTTTAACCTTTTCATCTGAGGGATTTAAAATCAAAGACTTCTCTTTTAATTTAATCTCATCTTCCAATTCTTTACGTTTCTGAGTCTGCTTTTGTCTATGAGCATTGTTCATTTTTATCAAGATCCCATGCATGAAAGCTTTGATACTGATGTTCCCTTATGCATATTTAAAGCAAAATAATCCTTTAAACACTCCTTTAATTTTTGAACATTTTTTTCTTGTTTAAATAAGTTCTCGTTCACCCTCCAGGATCTCCTCTCCTCTTTTTCAGCAAACAACTCCATCCAAACTGGACTATGCTCCGTCAGTGATCTAGGAAAATTTTTTACATTCTTTACCCTATTATATAAGTCAGTTGTAATCAAGAAAAAAATCAATCCTTGAAAAAGATTGGTGTCTATCTGAGAAAAAGGTGAAGTCTCTCTCCTCTTGATTACGTTCACGCCAATAATCCCTCAACTCCCAGTCCTCTTTTAAGTCAAAAAAGGCTTTAGGTAGTTTAGCCTGTTTAAAAAAAGTAGAAGAACCTTTTTTGTCCTTTTGTGTATCTATAACACCATTCCAGTCTCCCATTAATATCACAGATCTATAGTCCAGCGAAATTATTTTCTGATGTAACAATCTGTAAAATTGTTCCTGTTTCTGATTTGGCGCATACAATCCCACTATAAGTATTTTCTTACCATAAAGACCAAGTTCAATCATAACATATCTTCCTTGAGGATCTGATTCTACCAGACAAGCTGGTAGGTTTTGCTTAACGTAAATTACCACACCCCCTTTTTTCCCAGGGGCAGGAGATACAAAATGAGATCCCAGGCGAGCATTAGCTAAATATTTCTGATCTTTAGATAAAATATGAGTTTCCTGCAAACAAATAATATCATTATTATGTTGCTTTAAATAATAAAAGATTTTCTTTCTTTTCTGCTGAGAATTGAGGCCATTAGTGTTCCAGGTCAGGAACTTTGCCATCTCCCTTAACCAGGAGCCTGGAGAAGACTGCCTGAAGATTTGCCACTGAAGAATGTATTGCAGAACTCTTGGGTCTTGCTCCTCCCACCGGCATTGAAACACTCTCTTGAGAAGGTCTTTAACTTCTTTTTTCTGTTGCTCTTTTTCTTTACGTTTATGTGCTGCGCGAGTCATTCTCTGCTCTTTAACCTCTGTTTGGCGTAGCCATTCCACCTGTGAAATTCCGGCACCTTCAGACTGCTGTTCCACCTCTTTGCCAACCAAAACTTTGGGAATCATAGATGAGGATGAGCCTGCTCCCAGGACTGTATTATAAAATTCTTTAGCTTTAGTAACCGTATTAAGTCTATAACGTGTCCCCGCATGGCTCAAAACTATGCCCATCGGAATCTCCCATCTGAATGGCATCAATCTTGTTTTGAGTTCATTAGTTAAAAAAGCAAAGTCTTTTCTATTTCTTAAAATTTTAGATGGAATTTCCTTTAGAATAATGACATCTTGGGCAGCAATCTGGAACCTCTTATTATAAAAAGCTTGTATAATCTCATTGCGCAGAGATTTCTTTGCGAAGTAAATCACCACATCTCTTGGCAAGTTCTTTTGTTTCGCAATCCAAGAATTAACTCTGTAGATTTTTTCCACTTCTCTACGTAATCCATCTTTGTCCCTATTCAGGACAACGGCTAAATCATTAATCACCATCTCCATCAAATCTTGATTTATATCTTCTTTAAGACCCCTGATTCTCAAAGCATATTCCATTTGCCTATATTGAGACATAAGAATATCCTCTTGTGAAATTTCCATCTTTTTTTCCATATCTTGAAATTTATACTCAAGGAAGTCTACTTTCTCTGCAACTTCTGCCACTCTAGAGTCCAGCTTCACGACCACAGAAGCCAGTCCTGATAGAGCTGTAACTATATCTTGCCTCAGGATAATATTATTCTCCACTAAAAGCCCCTTCATTTCCTCTTTAGTTTCAGATTTATTCTGTTCAAGAAGATCTTGGTTCTGTTTAAAGAGGTCCTTCATTTCCTCTTTACTTTCAAACTTGCTCTGTTCTAAAGGTTGCTTCATTTCCTCCCTGATTTGAGATACAGCATTTCCCATTATATCTTTAATGTCTTGTGCCGATAAGCCTGGCAGGGGAGGAGGAGAAGATGGAGGTGTAACCTTAGATTGCAACACTGGTGGTGTAACTTTAAGTTGTTGTTGTACAGTTGCAATTGCAGGAGAAGAAATCACCTTAGAAACTATAGAAGCTGGTTGTCTCTTTGAAGCCATTTTTCAAAAATCTTATTCTCTCTTTCTTTCTTCTTGAGAAAAAAAAAGATAGTAAAATCCTTAGAGTTAAGAAAAAAAAAAACCAGGGAGAGTGCAAAAAGAAAAGAAAAGCTTCCAAAGCACTTTAAAAGAAAAGGGAAAAAAGAAACTTAAAGAAGAAAAAAAAGCAGTTCCATTTAAGTCCAATCTTTCTTTCTGGAAAGGGAAAAAAAAGCACTTTCAAAATGCCATTTTACTTTCACTCTCACTCTCCAGACCAAAAAAAAATCAGCATAAGCTAAAGAAAATAATAAAAAAAATAAAGCTCTAACTCTAAATAAAATCCTTTAAACAGTTCTGTCCACTTTAAAAGTCACTCACCAGAAAACTTCAAGCACGGAGATGGTAGCGGTGTTTCCCTTTGTTTCCGAAGAAACAAAGACAGCTGGGAGGCGGAGAAGACACGGACTCTGAGGGAACACTCTTTCTACCCCCCCAAAAAAAAATCCAGGGGGGGTTAAGAGGTTCTACCTCTATCCGTGTAGTCTCTACCCCTTCCCTTCGCCCAGAAGGGGATTTCGAGCCACGGGCCAGCTGATGCGCTCTGTGCTCCGCAGATCTGACGCCGTCCCAGGAGGACGGCTAAGAAATAGCCGCCATCACCGTCGCTGACCACCGGAAGTTCCGTTTTATACTTCATTATTACTATACTTGTTTTATTCTTTTGTTATAGATTAAAAAGCAATGAAATATTTAAACATAATTACAATGTTATTTAGAATTACTACATAAAAACTAAGGAAGTGTGCCCAAATCCTAATTTGATTAGACACATATGGAATCAAGATGTCTATATTCCAGAGCAGGGGTGTCAAACTGCCGGCCAGTAGGCCGGACGCATCACCAGGAAACTGTGCCCACCCCATTGCTGGCAATGGGGAAAAAGCTCCGATACGTTGCATGACGTCACATGACGTTGTGAGTTTGACATGTCTGTTCCAGAGTAATGTTGAATATACTATACATGTACAAAAAGGAGAGGGAATCGTATCTAGATACAATCACCAATTGCCTAAGCCAGTCTAGCTCAACCTGAATGTCTTCCAAATGGATGGATTTGAACTCCTGGCATTGCCCAGCTGTTGCTGACTATTTTGAGAGTTGAAATCCACACCCACATGTCATGCCATCTTTGGAGACACTAGATTCAGATTCATTGCCAGAATGAGCTCTCCTTTGGAGATACTGTATGCTAATTAGCTTTAGAGAGATGAAGTTAGTTGTGTATTTAGAAAAAGGACTTAACAATTACAATAGGTACAGCAATGTAAAATTATTACACAATTTGGATAATGCAATCATCACCCTCGATTTTCCATTATTTTCAAGTAGAAAACAGGGATGACGTGGCATAGGGATATTTAATACTTAGTATATTTTTGGATGATACATTTCTTGCCCTGAAATGGAATAAACTCTTAATGGACTCACTCTATCACTTGCAAATATCTCAAGTGGAGAAATGTGACATATCCAGTAGAAGTTGTCAGGTGGCAACCCCTTCTTTTTGAAAGCAGCATGTAAATTAAATCCCTGGTTTGTCAATAAAAATGCAAATTCTCTGGACAGACTGTCACCATGGTAATCCTACATTCTAAACAGTCTCTTCTTGTCTTAAAAAAATAGGAAGGAAATCTGATGATGAGCCTTGATGCTAGTCATAGAAAAGAGTCAAAGATGATTTGTCATTAAAAATAAATAAACCTGGGGAGAAAATAACGCCTAAAAACAGAGGTCTGGTTTTCTTTTCTTTTTTAATTTTTTTTTTCTCTAATAAAATAGAGAGGAAAAATAAGAAAATATCTTTCTTTAAAATAAAAGAGAGAAAAAACAAGATAAATTGTATCTATCTCCATTTAGACAATTTTTTACATAACAGTTGCAATTGTCCATCCCTAATTTATGTCTATAGGCAACTGGTGCATAAAACACAAGTAACATCAGGTCTTCCAGTTCACTGGATAATTGGGACCATAGATTTGTTCTTTCAAATGTTGAAGAACCAATCTCTTGACAATGATAGGGACACAGGGAATCCATTTCCACAGTCCAGCTGCCAATTTCCATGTAGCAGTTTTGTAGTTCAAAACATATTTGAAAATATTAAACTTTGCCTCAAAGCCAGAAGTAATATATATAACTAATTCTTTTCACAATTTAATAACTTTAGGATACCAGAAAAAAAACATATCTTAACGAAGTATTATTCTGGATGCACCTCCAGCAGCAGAGTGATTCCTTTTTTATAAAACACAATAAGGGTTCGATAAATCTGAAGAAAAATGTTCCTGTCAAAATCATAATCTAAGTTCTAACGAGGCTTTTGCTATTAAGGTTAAAAAGTTTTTTCTGTTATTTAGGTAAAATGGGGTCTCTAGTTCCTTGCTCTATTCAGTCTTTAAAATCTGCATATTAAATTGATTTATTTATCACAGATATTTATAAATACTGATAATAGCCTTTGTTCTGGTAGCAATTAATTATTGCTTCTAATAATTTAGATGTCTTTGAGGTTGAAAATGCTACTAGCTTGAAAAAAAAGATGCCAATAAATGTTGTAATTGCAAACATTGCCAGTGATGGCAACTAACAAATTTTAACACAGAAAATAATAAAATGTATGTAACCTAATGTTCAGTTCCCAGCATTCCATAAACAAAAATTAAATCAATTTATTCAATTAATTAATGCATGTATAAATATTCCAAAGTGCTTAGAAGGAGAATTTTTAAGTGAAGACATCTGAACTTACTATGATGGTATAATTTCACTTGGGGGAAACTAAAATCCTTATCTTTAAATGCCAATTTTTTTCATAGTTTTTTGGAGAAAATCAAAATAGTGTATTGAACTTTTGAAAATATTTTACTTATATGTATATGCAGTGGCAGGATTCAAATATGTGAACAACTGGTGCTCTGTGTGGATGCCACTTCCGGAAATCCATTCTGGGCCTGGGCAACAAAAAATTAGCTACCGGTTCTGCCAAAGTGGTACAAACTGGCTGAATCTGTGTATATGTGTGTGTTGTATGTATGCATGAACATACATACATATATGTGACAGATGAGTTACTCCAATGATGGGGCATATACACTCTGCAGCTCAAGACCACTTTTAACTTTTTTACTGGATATATTCTAGGCTTCAAACCTGGCACAGCAAATACAGTGAAAATATAGTCAGGGTTGAACTCTAAAAAAATTAAATCTTAATATGACCAATATATGACATTTCTTTTTCCAAAGTACTGTATTAAGTCAAATAAATTCCAGAAGAAAAACAAAATTTTGCTTATGACAAGCAAAATGCAGTTGACATCAAAAACCTGCAAATACTAAAACAGGTGTTGGTCACATTTGAAAATGTAAATCAGAGACAATGTAAGCAATCATTTTTTTTCAAGTGCCAAGATAATCTCCTAATGTGAACATCCAAGTAGACTCAATCTGTCAGAGACAACTGCCAGATCAAACGTTCTGGTTCTAAAGAAATAAGGATAAATGCCCAGATACCTAAACAGAGATAAGTGAAATAACAAAAAAATACATTGAAATAACATTATTATCCATTTTGTATTTTTAAAGACCAAGAGGAAAAGGAATAATGAATACAAAAATCCAGAGGATTTCTTCGTAACCTAATTACTTAAATCATACACTAAGTATCAGTTACATGGTAAGTCATTGTACAAATGAAAATCTAACTAATTTAAGCAAGAGCTGGAAGTCATCCCTTGTGCATGTTGAGAGGCACACCAGCCATAGAAGAGTTAGCATCTGCGAAAGGAGGAAAAACAGCGATCAATACTATCTTTTCTTTGTCCCTTCTGCCGTGCCACACAAATATAGCAACATTATGTCAATAGACTGCATAAATGACAAAACCACAGCAATCCCAGCCTTTCTTATTAAACTTTGGCTGCTGGTGGATGCTATGCTGAATAACCAGCATACCACTTGATGTCAGAATGGCCAGACTTTCCTTTTGTTGGTTAAACAAAGTTTTACCAAGGCAATTTTTCCAAAGTACTTCAAGCACAGCAACATGGCAAGCTTTGCGAATATACATGGTTTCTATAAATTAGTCCAGGCTGACTCGGTCATTGTTATACAGGAAAAGAAATGACCCTGTTGACTTTCAATAGTCCTATTTCAAGCAATGTCAGGAAGATGTACTGGAACATATTAAAAGCAAGATTTTTTCTTCAAGGCCTAAAGAAAATAAAATTTGTCACAGAGACCTGTCTAAAATTCTAAATAATGTTCTGAAAATTGGTATTAAACAAGAAACAGTGTGGGATTTCTGCACAGAAGAAAGAAAACAAATCTCTTTAATGGGAGGAAACAGACCTGAGCAAAACATTTGCAACAGCAGCTGAGGATACTATTTCAGATTCAAAATACAGTTCTAGCATTGTAATAATAGGTGATGGCTATGAAAATTACTGTGTTCTATAATTTAGGAAAATACAGATGTTCAACCAATTACCATTTTATGATTCTTCCACTGGTTACACATATTGACTAATGTTCAGTTAAAAATATCATTCAGCCTTACAGGAGAACACCTATTCTTAGTGATAGTTTCTATACTTATATAAATGGACCGATTTCACAAAATATCAACTAACTTGGAAAAATGAAAAATAAATGCAGTTTAGAAGATTTGCAGGACAGCAGCTGAGCATAGATTTAGAATTTCTGGTTGATTTTTTTAAAAGTTCCATACAATGAACCAAACAGATCATATCAGTAGTACAAAAATAACAGGATAATTTAAATTATGAAAAACAATGGCAATCACAAATGTCCATAATTCTAAGAACAAGTTTATCTTCTCAAAGAAAATAAGCAGTTCCTTCAATATACAGTCTTCCCCCTCCTAGCATTATTTCATGAAAACCCAGGCTCAGTGCACCAGAATCAGTGTCCCTTGCTAGATAAGTCATTAGAAGAGGAACTCCTCAAAAGCCCATTTGCATCCTCAATTAATCCAAAGCAAATTTGTTCATCTGGAGCTAGTGACAGCAACTGAAGCCAGTGAAGCTTCATTAATTTATTTGTGTGAATTTGCTCCTGTGCTGATGGACACTATTGTGTCATTGCCATTAAAAAGCCAGTTTGATGTAGTGGTGAAGCTGTTGAATTAGAAGCTGGGAGATGGTCAGTTCCATTTTTCCCCTTAAGTACAAATGCCAGTAGGGTGACTTTATCTATTATTTCAATTTTGAGGCTACCCCACTCCATATTATTTCTGGATAGTTTGCACATAAAAAATTAAAAAAAACAAAAACATCAAGAGCAAAAAAAGATACTGTAGCTAACTGGAACCAAAACCCTAAAGTCAAGCAGCCAATAACCAACAAGAGGGCCTTGATCCCCATTGTAGTCTGGAGCTGAATAACCAGGTCTTAAGCAATTTACAGAGGTTAGGCTGGTGGGATCAGTATGAATCTCCAGAAATACATTGTTCCACATCATCACAAAAACACATTTCTTATGCCCCCATTAGATGACAGTGTTTAATATAGGTAATCTTATGATATAGTTGGGACCAGAATCTCAGTTGTTTAACTAACATTCTAAATCAATCGGTCATTTAGGAAGATGCCCATAGGATCAATTTGCTCAATGATTGCAAGCCTGGCTCTCCCAGTTGTGATTGTTAAGCAACCACACAGGTTATTAAGTGGACAGGGTAGAGCTTTGGCACAGAGCTTGAATATTTGGCATTTGAGTTTCGTTTCTGCAGCCCATTACAGGAGTTCCCCTCCCCTCGGTGCACAGAAAGGAACTTCTGGGTTGGGCTGGAGAAATGAAGATCCAAGCTTTGTTTCTGCAGCCCAATGAATATTCCCTCTCCACCTCGGGACAGAGGAAAGGAAAAATCCTGTGGCAGGTAGCAGCAACTTGCAACCTTCCTTGTCAGTTTCCCCACCGATTTTCTGGGGAAGCCAGTGCAGAAAAGTGCAAATGGTGACCATGTGATGCAGAATGTGTGGCAACCGGTCATAAGTGCAAACAGATTGCCAAGCACCTAGATCATGATCATGTAACTTTGGGGGAGACCAGTGCAACATTTTATGACTGTCAGAAGTACTTTACAGACCATAAAGCATCCTTTAAAAGCTGTTACAACTTTGAATAGTCATTAAACAACAAGTTGTAAGTCATGGACTATCTGTAGATAGGAACTGAAGTGTGCCTACTTTGGCTCAGTCAATTTCTTTCAGCTTAACCCAGACATGCCAAATGCAAGGCCCGGGGCCCTGCGAAGTGGTTTCATGTGGCCCGCGAAGCCATCCTGGAAACAGTGAGGGAATGGCCCTGCTGCCTTGGCCCTGGCCCAGGCCAGCTGGGAGCCAATGTACAATTTTGTGATGGCCATCTATGCTGAAACACATTCAGTCTTAGCTCCATAAGCCCCGCCCCCTGCATGGCCTGAGAGGAACAGTGAGGCTTGGCACTTGCCCTGGTCCCACCCCCTTCTGCCAGAGACCCTCAGATCTATCCCACTCCTGCCCAGGCCCCCACAGGCACCTTGACACGAACGATGTAGAGCTGGCCACACCCACCCAGTAGGCCACACCCACTCCATCCATGCCCACCAAGTAGGCTGCACCCACCCTGGCCACACCCACCTGGCCCCCTGAGGGCAACCACAATGTTGATGCGGCCCTCAATGAAATTGAGTTTGACACCCCTGGCTTAACCCATCTCACATTGTATTTGCTGGGGAGGGGAAGAGATGGGAAAATTATATTCACCTAGAATTGTACAAATCAGGGCAAAATATAAATCTAATAAAAATAATAATTGCTGAACAACTAACCAAATAATAGTTGACAGCTAAACAAGTCCTCAACTGACAATAACACTTCAATTAACCTCAGTAAAAGAACAAGTCTGAACATACATCTCTCTTTCGAAGCAAGGATCAGCCTCCTTGAATGAAGCAAGTGCAGTATAACACTCAAGATCAAGACATACTGAATCATATCCAGTATCATGAACATCGTCATCATTATCTCGTTTCCCTGAAAAGAATCAGGCAAACAAAAATTAATCAAATAATTGTCAGTGACACTCTAACAGAGAACAAGACTATAAACGCAACAAAAGTGAAAACACTGGAACAAAATTCATTTGGCAGGTGGAAAAATCACGAAGTTAACCTTTTTTAATCTGTAATATAAACCCCATACATTTCATTAAAAACTTTACGTGCAGTCCCAAACAATTAAATAAAGTCTTTTTAGGGACAAGGTTAGAAGAGGGTCACATATAATCTCTGGCCACTTTTTGCTGAAGAATTACTGAAAATTTATAGCAAGGTTTCTAGTCATTTGTGAAGAAAAGACATGAAAAATACAATGCAAGCTCTAAAATAGAATTAACTAAAACTCACCCTCAGCCTCCTGAACATCTAAGGAAAAAGAACAAAGAGCATGACACTTGCATCCACTTTGCATCTTCCTCCTCCTCACTGTAGCTCCATCTGCCTTGAATATTATTAAATGTACTCCTGCCCTCTCTCCACACCCTACAACCACATTTATGCTATTTTAAAGTTTTCTGGAGGGCATACAAATAATAAAGACAGGAAGCAGTTCCCATGGTGTCCATAGTCTCAGGAGGCTTCAGGTTTACCCCACCCTACTCCTTCAACCAACCTGATCATGCACAATAAATAATATAATGAATTATTAATTTTAATTCAAGGTATTACAGATAAGGGAAAGGAAATCCAATTTTTGGGGTCCTGGCCTTACCCAGTAATTTTCAGACTGAGGCATCGAGCAGGGCATTCGAAGATTCGGCACAGCACTCTAGATCTAGAAAAAGATGTAAAGTCACGCCTTAGCAAAACCAATAAGTAAAATAGCACACAAGAAGGCAGTATGTAAAAAGCTGGTTTCCATTGGCTTCTGCCCATGGTTCTAATATGCAAGAAGAAAAAGAGTGTATCTTCGACAGCTGGTGCTATCAAAAAATGCATAGCCCTAAGAACGCTTTTTTTCATCCTTTGGAAGGAAATAGGCATATCTGTTCAACTATAGGTATAATAGTTGATCTGGACGGATCAAATAAAAATATTTTTTGTTCTTTTAATACAGAATTTGAGAGAAGAGCCATAAAGATAAATTCAAAAGTCTAGTAATTTTAGAAAGAACCTGAGAGAGGGAAAGTCTACAATGCATATCTGTTGCTTGGTATCTGCATCTTCAAATGGGGCTTGCATGATAGAAAACAACTCCAGGTCCAAGGTCACCAAGTAACTATTTAATTGTGCCAGGTGAAGAATCAAGAGCTAGTAGATTATTCTCTGTAGAAAAGTCCTGAAGTGATGAGAATATTGGCAGGGAAAAAAGGACTTCAACAAATGTCCTTCGGTGGGGTATACGCATACATCCAATCACATCTGAAAAATATCATCTTGACCAACTTGAGCAATGGGAAATCAGGTATGTTTATGTGAATAATTTCTTTCATAATGAGAATTGTGTGAATAAAATAAAATTATCCATTCCATTTGCAGAAAGAATTGGGTAGAAGTAATGTATGCTTTTGAACTAGTTTCAGATTTCCATTTGCTTAGATTTAATAATATGACTGCAATATGTTTAGGGCAGGGGTAGTCAAACTTGGGTCTTTTATGACTCGTGGACTTCAACTCCCAGAATTCCTGAGCCAGCATGGCTCAGCTTGGAAACCTCTCTCTTTTCCCTCAGCATGGCTGGCTCAGGAATTCTGGGAATTGAAGTCCACGACTCATAAAAGAGCCAAGGTTGACTACCCCTGGTTTAGAGTGAACTGTTCATAATCCGGTTGTTGATAGGAAACTCTGTAGGAGTTAATAATTTTCCTTTATTAATCACAAGATATACTTAGCAAGCAGAGAAATTATCTGCAGGGTTTGTGAAAAGATAATGTTCAGCCTATTAGCACAGAGTCTAGCAGCAATTATATGAACAAACAGAACAGGGATGTGTAAATAGAAGTCCAAGTGCATCTTAAAATGCTGGATGGGGGAGTGAAATGGGCCTGTCATTATGGCACTGTCTCTTTTGGAAAATGGATGCTAAAACAGAGGATGACTAAGAATTAAATGGGAGCTAAATTAGGTAAATGGATACTGATGGTTTGAATAAGTCCCCTCCCTCCTCAAAGTTGATGAAGCTAATTCACTCATTAGACTCTTAGTATATTGTTATGGAAAGGATGTGTAACTTTCTGTAGGCCAAATTTGCTCTTAGTCTCTGAGATGCTCACTGGGTTGTGTTCTCCAAAACATAAGCAAAGACAAAGTGAGTTGGGCTAAAAAGAATGTGTTAGATTTAATTTATCTTTAAACCTAATGTTAGTTAATTTGTAAGTACAACTATTCATTATATTTTAATAATCTTCCCTCTTGGCCATATTAAAAATAGTAGCTTAGTGGCTTTTTAGAAGATATTATCTCAGGCTTTGGGAGAAATTCATAAAGCTCTGGAGCTTCAGTTGTAGTTTATTGCTATCCCCACCTAAGTCTATATAAACAGACCCACTGTATGCCTGTACTTGTGTTGGAAGAAAAGTCTTCATCATGGTTTATCCAAGCTGGGAATAAACATGGCAACTGCTTTAGGAAGAAGGTTGTAGTTTATTGGAAAGGAGACCCAGACAGGAAGATGGTTCTGGCAGCAAGAGAAGTGAAAAAAGGACTGAACACATGTAGGGTGTAGGTTTTTATACCCTCTGAAGCCTTTTGTTTGGAGTTATTTCCTGTTCCTGTTTTGAGGCTATTTCCTGTGTCATGTATTCTGACCTGAGTTTGGGTGTGCCCTTTGGCCTTTGTGAGTTAATCCTACCATATCCTGTCCGAGGTGGGGTATGCAGATTTTAGGTCTTTGTCTTCCTAATTTCCTAGCTTCACCTTTCCTGATGGTTTACATCTGCATCTCTATAGAGCTGGTTTTTGCTTGGGGAAGGGAGACCTGGGGCTATTAAGAAAACTGGGCATGCTTTCCTGCTTTTTTAAGATCCTTTGAGGAAATATATTTTTCTGCCCTTTTAATATTTCCTTCCCACACTTGCAAACTTGTATTTAACTTAGGCAGAAAAGTGAGTCATAATTCTAACCAACTTTAATTGAGCTCATCTGTGTAGACATGACCTGGCCTTCAGTATGGTCACCATGTCGAGCTGTAGCCCAAACAAACTTGTGTTCACTCACAACCATTATCCACTAGCCCAAGAAAGAACCAATGAATAATAGGAACAGAACCTAGTCAATCATGGTAGAACCCTCAAAAGTGAATGACTTAAGTAACTGGAATGACTTATGAGCATGGCTGCTCAGCTTGTTCATTGCCTTCCTTCTTTTATATTTTCAGAAAAAGGAGTCATGGCACTTCAAATCAGCTGAGTCCCAGAACAAGACTTAATTACAAATTCTCCAAATTATAATTTATCACACATAAAGGTCCTTGACAGAAAAAGAAAACCAAAGACAAATATTCCTCTAGAGGACCATAGCTTAGTTTGACTACCTTAATGGTTTTAAAAGGAAAGTGAATTAGTAATTATTTCAAAATTGTTTTGAAGATTTTGAACAAAAGGATCATTTTGGGGTAGTTTGCTCAAGCAGATAGATTCCTGGAGCAAATAAATTCCAAATATTTGTGAATATAAACCTGAAGGAGAATGTAGATGTTTCAATTGATGTAAACCACTTTGGGAAATTTTATTTCCTGAGATACAGGATGAAAACTTACTAAATAATAACTATAATAAAACCAAGTAGTTATCTAGGGATGGACAACTCATAGCTGTGTGTACCTGTATAACCTCCAAAATGATAGATTTTCAGGGGAACTTTTACCCTTCAGAATTAAGGATGAAAATAGTAGTAGGACGGCAGTAGGAGTCAATCCTTGAAAAATAACTAGAATTTGCACTGCTGGAGCTCACTGTTTAACATTAAAAACTGACTGCATTAATTAGGTGGTTTGGCCTGTTGGAAGTCAGCACCCACCCACCCTCCTAGAGAAGGAAATGTTTTAGGGGGACATTAAAAAAGACAGAATATTATATTTCCCCAAAGTAATAATAGAAAAAATCTTAGAAACCAGCCCCAAGTCTCCCTGCCCCAAGCTGAAACACAGGAAACCACCTTTTAGAAATGCAGATTCAGTAATCTATTCAGAAAGACAGAGGCCCCATTCATGAGCAAACAAATACTATCCTGAAGGAGCCCATTCAAGACAGGTTCTTTCAAAATCCCTTGGAGCAAGATTTGAGTGTGGATACAGTGAAAGGGGAAATGGGCAAGCAACGCCAAAAGTCATGTGTATGTATTTATTTCATTTTATTAAAAGTATCTTATATATGAATGTAAAAAGAATGTATGTTAACATCTGATAAATATCACGGTATATGTATTGGGGAGAGTTTGAAAAAATAAAAAATTATTATAAAAAAAAGAAATGGCAAAGGTTCAAAGTAAACTTTACTTTAGTTTTACATTACTTTATTAAATTTCAGAGATAAAAATGTAATGGGCAACTTTTGTATTTCACAGGAACTCTAATCAGGCAACATGTTCAATTCAACACTTAAGAAGCGGTGAGCAATCCCTCCACTCTCCAATTCGCACAAGTGATGTCAGTGAAGAGCTGGCCCTCAATAGGTGTAGCACAATCATCTGAAGTGGGAACTCTGTGCATGCATGCAAAGGCTTCCATGTAATCAGAATAGTGCAAGGCTGACTTTGTACCAGTTTTCCAGCTGTGACAATATCACTGTAGTCATGGAGACGGCTCTTCAGTGATGTCACCAGTGGGACTTCTAAAGGGGAAGAGTTGCTCGACATTCTTCATCCGTTCATTTACATTCACAAATACCTGGCATGAACATGGTTAAATGCATAGTCAGTTTTGCCTGTTTTACCCCAAAAAGCCACTCACTGTCTAAAGGTAAATAATGAAAGAATGTATCTAATGCTTATATCTTCATAAAGTACATATCCTCTCTGTCAAACAGCATGCTTTGTTTATGGTGAGATGCTGACATTTAATGAAAAGCATTATATTTGCTTGTCTAGTTCTTTATAAAATTGATGATTGATTGTGATACGGTTTTGTCTCCCCTGTGCTGTATCTTATTTAATGTAAAAGTTCAATTTTTTTCATGCTATTAATGATGGGTGGGAGGGGAAGAACGGGAATCCATTTTGTCCTTATAATAATTCTCAAGCATGATATTTTGTTGCCTGAGGCAAAGATCAGGACACTCTGTCCACCTCGGCAAGTTAACTTGCCTCCTAAATGTTGCTTCAGTAATAATGATCATCTCTCATCAAATCTGATGACAGAATCTGAATTAGAAGTATAGGAATGATTGTTTGCAATAATAAACATTGTCTTTTGAAAATTAGCAGAGAATTATCATTGCCAACACCTCCACTGGAGTTGTTTTTAAAGTGACATGCTAGAATTATTTTACCTAACGTTTTGCTTGCATGTTGTCTCACTAATTCTCTCACACACAATTTATATCCTACCCTGAGAGTAGTTCAAGGGAGCTTCTGCCACTTGGATAGGATTTAAAGGAACTTTGGGCTCCATTTAGCATTTTCTAGCTGATCTACTAATTGCCACATTTCCAAAGTACAAAGAATAATCACCCATAGGAACCAGCTTGCTTCAGCAGAATCAGACAAATCTGGCATTTTTATTTTTATTTTATTAAAAAATGTGTTGATCACCTAGAATAGTCCCCTGAATATTCCAAAGGAGTGATCTTTGTCCTTCCTTCTCATCTCCAAAAAAGCCGCAGGATAGGCAAAACAGAAGCCAAAAAAATACCCTTGAGGTGTGGATTTTTTAGAAGTTGAAGATAACTCTTTGTAAACAGTTGTGTATCCTATCCAGCTACCATCTATTTTTTTACTCCCCCATCCCATTTCATCTCCTTATTTCTCTTATTTCTATAAGTCTGAGAAAGAAGACTATTTATTTTTATAAGCTATCCAGGGAGCCCCCCCCCCAATTTTCTTTTCTTTTAAACTGAAACACTCATTAAAAATCGAATGAATGAATAAAACTTCAATTTCTAGGTAAACTTGAAACCAATTAAACAGTAGAACCAAATGAAAATAATGTAAACCTGTATTAATAATCATAATAACACTGCAGAAAATACTTAAGGTAGTAGACATTAGATCATTGGTTCTCAATCTTTCTAATGCCACAACCCCATAATACAGTTCCCCATGTTGTGGTGACCCCCAACCACTTATACATCACCGGGTGCCAGGGGCGTGGCCAAAGAAAAGGGGGAAAAATGGCGGACAGCCTTGTTTGGCGACCCCCGTGAAATGGTCGTTCGACCCCAAATGGGGTCCTGACCCACAGGTTGAGAACCACTGCATTAGATCCTGACTGCAACTATTAAAAGAGAGTATTTTACCTGGCACTGAAACAGGTATGTTAGTTCCCCCTCTCCCTTCTGCTTCTATTCCAAAGTGAATGAATCCTAATTGCAGCAAAAACCCTTTCTTATCTCTCTTCATAATATACCTCTCCTACCTGTGGGATACTGAGAGGATGCTCCCCCACCCCCCGCTGCTTCTCATGTGTGGTAGTATGTTCTTGCACAAAGAACAGCTATATATTCCATAATTCCTAATTTATTTAGATATGCAGTTATAACCACAAACTTAGGCCTGCCATATCAGAACTGTAAAAAACTGGATGACAATTTGATAAGATACAAAGATGCAGAAGACTTTAATTCTTTGCTGTAATTTAGTGATTATCTGGATTTTTGCAGCCCAGATAGGATACCACTACACAATCCAATACTTGGAGAGAAACTCCATTCAATTCAGTGGGGTTTTCTTCTGACTGTAATAAACTGTAAGCTTTAGCAAAAGATCTTCTGCCACCTTTAGTATTTACAAATACCCTGCAAAAAGAATAATGTTATTTTTAAAAAACCTGGGGTGAAAATAGAATACCATCAAAGAAAAAGGAAGTATTGTTTTTCCCATTTTTTAAACTTCCTATGTTCTGTTTCAAATGAAAGTAAGTTGAAAGCATTATGGTTACTTGATCCACTTGAGAGAGTGGGGTAAGTCTATCCATTATGTTAGTGCTCTGAAGTTGATGCCCTCAGTTCTATTTTTTAAAAGTGCTACACAGTGTTTTTTTCCAACTTACTATTAATTTTTATAATGATGGCAAACATAAGATAGTAGAATTATGTCTGACCATGTTCGTTGTAAAGCAGATAGATTATTGCAAATGGTCACCATGGTTAATAAACATTGTTAAATAAACTTGATTCATATTTACAATTTCATGATCCAGTGATTTTTTTTCTATCTGAAGTTTTTGGTTGTTTCCTCTTAAAATGTACTAAATATGGAAATTATGCTTTCAGGATAATGCCAATCTTTATGCTTCTTTTATAAAAGCCCAGATTAATTGCGAAACAAGAGAAAATGCATTTAGAATTGCACACAGAAAAACTGGTATAAAACAGAAAAAGAACAGTTCATGTATCTTTAATTTAGAACAAATACATGAAACCGTTTCCTAACTAACTGAATGTTGCAATGCTACGTTGGGAAAAAAACATAAAACAGTGCTTCAAGAAAGAAAATGCATTTTTACTGTAGCTCTATATCCTTCTGAATTTATTTGGAAGAAATGACCTCATGTAAGCAGAAGCACAGCCTCTTTCCTATGCATTAAAGAAGTCTATCTTATTCAGATTTCCAAGCTAGTCTAGAAATAAAAGGTGCCATTGTTTCAAAAGTTACATGTGTCAAAAAATAACATTGCTTGATTATAGATCAGTGGTATTAATGGGTGATTGGAATGGTGTCTTAGATACACAAAGGGACAAGAAAGGTTCCTCTCCTTTTCTTAAACAAGCAAGGCTACCTAAAGCCTTTTTTGATATGAAAGAAGACTGGGAATTAAGGGATTATTGGCGGGAACGTAACCAAGAGGAGAGAGACTTTACCTTTTTTTCTGATAGACACCAATCTTTTTCAAGAATTGACTTTTTCTTGATTACCACGGATTTGTATAATAAAGTAAAGAATGTAAAGATTTTTCCTAGATCACTGACGGATCATAGTCCAGTTTGGATGGAGCTGATTCAAGAGAAAGAGGAAAGAAGATCCTGGAGAGTTAATGAAAATTTGTTTAGACAAGAGAAGAATGTTCAAAAATTAAAGGAGTGTTTAAAGGACTATTTTGCTTTGAATATGTACAAGGGGACTTCAATGTCAATGGTATGGGATGCAGGTAAAGCATTTATGCGCGGTGTTTTGATAAAAATGAATAATTTTTATAAGCGAAATCAGATTCAGAAACGTAGAGAACTTGAAGATGAAATTAAATTAAAAGAAAGGGCTTTGATTCTAAATCCTTCTGATGAAAGTACTAAAGAATCTGTAAAGTTATTAAGGTCACAATTTAATATGTTGATAGCAGATCAAGCTGCAACCAACTTATTATTTATGAAACAAAATACATTTTGTAATGCTAATAAGCCGGGGAGATGGTTGGCTTATCAATTAAGAAAGAAACAGAGACAGAGAATAATAGAGAAAATAAATTATAAGGGTAAACTAGTTTCTCAGAAGGAATTAATTAAAAAATCTTTTTTGGATTATTATCAAAACTTATATAAATCTACTAATGTACAATTGTTAGATATAAATAAATATTTAGCTGAGGCGAGTTTTCCTAAACTGACTGAGGATCAGAAATATGAAATTAATGGCTTAATTACTAAGGAGGAAATTGCCTCAGCAATTCAACAATTGAAATTAGGGAAAGCACCGGGTACGGATGGGTTAACAGCTGTTTATTATAAAGCTTTAATGGAGGAGATGATCCAACCATTAAATGATCTTTTTAATGGTATCTTACAGGGTTTAGAGATTCCTCCTTCATGGCGTAGTGCCTTTATATCATTGATTCCAAAGGAGGATCAAGATCTTACTTTACCAAAAAATTATAGGCCTATATCTCTTTTAAACGTGGATTATAAGATATTTGTAAAAATTTTGGTAAATAGGCTTATGAGGGTGGTGCATCATCTTGTGCATAAAGATCAATCAGGGTTTATAACAGGAAGGTATATGAAAAACAATGTTAGACAAATTATTAATCTATTAGAATACTTAGATAAGAACAACCAAGTTCCTGCAGGGCTCATATTTTTAGATGCTGAAAAAGCATTTGATCAATTGAATTGGCATTTTATGCTAAGAGTAATGGAAGAAATGAATTTTGGTGAAAACATATTACAAGCCCTTAAGGTAATATATCAAAAACAAACAGCACAACTTATTGTTAATGGAGGTCTTTCGGAGGTTTTCACAATAGAGAAAGGTACTAGACAGGGGTGTCCTTTATCGCCATTGTTGTTTGTTTTAACATTGGAAATATTATTGATCAAAATTCGAGAGTCTCAGGAAATTAAAGGAATATATGTTAATAAAAAAGAATATAAGTTAAGAGCTTTTGCGGATGACTTGGTTGTTACTTTGTCGCAACCTGATTATTCTGTAGTAAACTTATTACAGTTGATTCATCATTATGGCTTGGTCTCGGGTTTCAAGATTAATGTAAATAAGACCAAAATTTTACCTAAAAATATGTCTAGTCAGGAGAAGCAGATTTTGACTAACCTGACGGGTTTTGAGATTGTTAATAAGGTAAAATATTTGGGGGTGATGTTGTCTGTTTCTAATGTAAAATTATTTAAAAATAATTATGAAAGGTTGTGGGTCAGGGTACAGAAGGACTTGAAGAACTGGGAAAAGTTGCAATTATCCCTCATGGGAAGAATTGCAGTGATAAAAATGAATATTTTACCCAAGTTTCTTTTTCTGTTTCAAATGTTACCAATTTTGAAAAATGAGATTAATTTAAATGAGTGGCAGAAGGGTCTTAATAAATTTATCTGGGCAGGGAAAAAGCCAAGGGTTAAGTTTAAAATTATGCAAGACTTCCGTGAGAGGGGTGGACTTAAGGTACCAAATTTGAAATTATATTATGATGCGGTGGTTTTAACACTAATCAGTGATTGGGTAAATTTGACAAATTCTGAGATACTTTATCTAGAGGGATGGGATTTACTTTATGGGTGGCATGCCTATTTAATATTCAATAAAAAAATGGATTGGGCTTTTAAATCTCATATCTTAAGAATTTCTTTACTTAGGATTTGGAGAAAATATTATAAAAGTGATTTCAAAGTACCATTATGGGCTATACCTTGGCATGCGATAGAAGCAATAAAAAGAGGGGTTAAAATGGATATGGTGTCTTACAGACAGTTACTTAAATGGGATGGACAAAACTGGCAATTAAAATCACGGGAAGAGTTAGCACAAGAAAACTTTATTTATTCTTGGTTCCAATATAGGCAATTACTAGACAGATGGAAGATGGATTGTAAGGTGGGTTTTCTTAGAGAAGATGAAAATCTTATTAAGCAAGTGAAGGATTCAAGACAAACCCACATTAAGAGAATTTATGTGGTTTTAGTTGAATTGGATTCAGAAACGGAACTAATTAAAGATTGTATGATAAGATGGGCGCAGAATTTTGGTGAGCCAGTCTCATTGGACACCTGGGAAAATATTTGGGTGAGAAATGTCAAATTTACACAAGCACAGAACTTAAGGGAGAATTTTTATAAAATGTTTTATAGATGGCACCTTGATCCACAAAAAATGTCTTATATGTACCCTGACGTGCAACCCAAATGTTGGAGATGTGGTTATAAGGAGGCTTCCTATTATCATATTTGGTGGTCATGCAGAGAGATAAAAGCATTTTGGATCAAAATATGGTGGAATATCCAGAGAATTTTTAGAAGGAGGGTAAAATTTACTCCGCAATTATTTTTGTTAGGTATTGTTACAGATTGTGATACAAAGGAGGTTGTATTGATGTTAAATTTGATTACAGCCGCTAGGCTGTTAGTAGGACAATATTGGAAGAAGGAATCTTTGCCTACATTGCAGGAATGGTTTCTTAAAGTAGCTTATCTGGCGGAAATGGCAAAGATTTCGGCTTTCTTAAAGCAACAAACGCAAGAGAAGTTTTTTGCTGTTTGGGATAAATGGATAAAATTTATACAATTTAGATTGGGTATACAAAAATATTATATAGTTTTTTCATAAGTTTTATTTTCATATATATTATAGATAATCTTTTTATATATATAAATATAAAGTTCTTAATTTAATTTTTATTTTTACTTCTTAAGCCTATATTCTGCTCTGGGAAGCTCAGGGGGGGGGGAAGGGAGGGGGGGGGGTTTTGGGAGGGGTGGGGGGTTTTTTTTTTTTATATATGTATTGTTTAGTTTTATTTTTTTTGTATATGTTGTCTCTTGTTTTGTATTCTTTTTTCTTTTTTGTAAAATTTATAAAACTTTTAATAAAAAAAAAAAAAGTTACATGTGTGAGTTCCGGCACCTTTTTTTTTTTTTAAAGAAAAAAAGCACTGTCATTTATTATAGACAATGTCTGGTATTTTGCAAAAATGGTGCTGTTTATCAGTTTAAAGAATTCAGTCAACATTGCCTTTACCTCAGAATGAAGAAATCAAAGATCAAGGATATTTGACACAGCAGAGAAGAACAGAAGGAAATTAACAAAAATTACTAACTGATCACAAATCCTTCAACATTGTTCTTGATTTGATTTAATGTTGTAATGCTTTTGATGCAGTACAGTTCATCCCAGGTTGGCAAGCCACAGCCCATAAGCTACATTAATTTGATATGCCCCCTTTTTTCATAACCGAGCTTTCCTCTCCAGGCTGTATTATTAAAATTCACAGGCAAATGGCTAGATAATTAGAAGAATGAGTTTGTTTTGGCATTCTTCAGAAAGGAAAGGGTGAAATAGAAGCATTTAATCTTTCTTTTCCTTCTTGTCCAAGTTAGCTGTACAATGGGGTACTGTGGTCCCAGCACTTTTAGAGGTACATAATGTGCACCTCCTGATGGTAGAAGGATATGGAAGTACACACATCTGATAACTGCATTCTAAGATACCTTATCCAACCTGATCTCACCCAAAGATCACTTCCAGCTAGGATGGCCGATGACTAATGAAACTCAGTATAATTTTGCATTAACTGAATTAAAAATAAATAAATAAATAAACCACTAGGTAATTTGGCAAATCTACCTAAATAGTGTAGGATTAAGTTCTTGGTAATGTAAACAACTGCATTAGTTTTATCAATTCAATCCCTCAAACTCTATGATATAGACTTGTCTAATGCACAACACCATCATGCAATCTTCAACAATTGACTGCACATTAAAAAAAAGATTGTTGAAATTTCATCTTTCAGTAATGTCATAAGGTTTTAATGTTGTCATGCAAGATTTCACAAAACATTACAAAATCTTAGCTATTAATTTTATTTCAGTAGATATAGATAGAGACTGGTAAGCATCAAATTATTGAGTCAAATCTTCTACATATTTTTTTAGGAAGCTTTAGGAAGCAGTTTATACTGACTAGCCTTTTAAAGCATGTATGCCCTGTTCACCTAGAAATGGTTTTATAGAGAAAGAGGATGACATGTATATTCTGAATGCAGCAGGAAACAAAATGGTCCAATTTATTCCTTTGCCGTAAATAAGAGATCCATTAAGTTCTACTGTCTCTGCCAGGAAAAAAAATCTTTTATATCTATGAGCAAACTTAGTATTACCATTCCAGGACTCACATTTTGCAAATCAATGAAAAGCATTTGTGTTTGTTTCTTTTAAATTCCAGCTTAATAGGCTCCTTGAAAATGCTCAGAAAATGCTTTCCCTCATCTGTTACCTATTAGATATTTTGGGATTTCAAAACCTTGGATAGACATTCTGAGAGCTATAATCTGAATACATCTGATTAACACTAATTTGAGGGTGGTTAGTCTGGAGCATTATAGGTTGTCAGAGTGAAGTGCAGTTTTAATCAGATATGTTTTGTCCTATGTGTTAGATTCTGAAAACAGAAATCATAACCCTAAGCCTAACTTTATGATTCCAAAATTAGGGTAGTAGAAGGTACATCAGTTATGAGGGGTGCTTAGCCCTCTTCCCTGTTAGGTTCCTCCACTGCTTCGATTTACAGGCATAACTGACCCCAAAATGTATGTTGCTAAACAAAACAGTTAAGTGAATTTTGCCCCATTATTATTTTTCTTGCCACCGTTATTAAGTGAATCATTGCAATTTTAAGTAAGTAACACAGCTGTTAAGTGACTCTGACTTTCCCATTGCCTTTGCTTGTCAAAAGGTTATAAAAGGTGATCACATGACCCTGGGACACTGCAATCGTCACAATTATGAATCAGTGCCAAGCATCTGAATTTTGATCACATGACCATGGGGATGCTGCAATAGCTATAAGAATGAACGTCATAAGTCACTTTTTTCAGTGCCATTGTAATTTCAAATGGTCACTAAATAAACTATTGTAAGTTGAAGAGTACCTATACTAAAAGTACCTATACTATGAGAGATCCAATGTAGCCCAAGTAATTTTCTACTCATGGAATGATTTATTTTTTCCTTTCCCTGAACAGTTCCCTCTTCTAAATATGCTCCATAAGATTCTTCCTGGGATAAATATCGGGCCCATGACCACATAAGAAATTTTGTAGAAGATGACTTTGATGCCATAGCATCCTTTGTTTTAAAGGCAAAGATTTTAAAATTGTGGTTACAAATGGAATGTAATATTACGGGAATATATATCCACTTCTTAAACAACATAGTGCCTTTGCGGTCCTTCTGCATCAAGCTGCAGGAAGATTGTTTTCATCCCTATCCACTAATGGATTCAAATTTTCATTACTAGGAGAGAAACCTAATTCATTTAACAATGATGCTTGGAATAGCAGCCATGAACGGAATATATACAGTATCTTCATCATTCCCAGCAGAGGGGAAAGGGCAAAAAATGAATCAGAACTGCTTGCTTGATTTTCTAGTTTTGTTACTGCTGTCATTAAGTGCTGTAATTGATCTGATCTATTTTATTTAAAAAAAGGGGGGGGGGAGAAGTAGCATGTGGTCCAGTTGACTGGATGTTTGATGCTAGATAATGAAAAGTGCTACAGAAATTACCTATCATTTAAACAAATACTCCCATTGTACTGACAGAGTTTATTTAAACGAAACAGTGCAGCCTTAATGAAAAGTTTGGACAGAATGGATTTGTTGAAAACAACAAGATTAGGTAAAAAACTGATCTTTGTTCATGTATCTGACTGAAGCTGATTCATTGATCATGAGGAATGATTCTACTTTTATTTGTCCCTCCAATATACACATCCTTACCACAGTTAAATCTTCATTATTTGTGGACTGCAATGGTGAATTTCCTTGATATAGTCTTTAATACATTGGTTTCCACAGAAACCAGTGGCCATATCTTAGGTGGTTCATAAAATATGCTTATCACGTCCCCCACCAACACTACCTTGGTGACAGCAGTAGTTATATTACTTACCTTGAAAATGAAAAAGTGGGATATTCAGGGAAGAGAGTAAACAAGTGGCTTTATTTCCTGAAAACTGCATGAGGAAATATTGCCTTGAAAGTCTAAGAACATTTATTGACCAAACAGCATTACAGTAGGAAGCAGAGAATTCACAACTAGTCAAATTATTTCATTTTAAAATCACATTGTGAATTGTGTTTTGCTGCATACTTGTTCTATGTATCAAAAGGTGCATAAAGTACAATAACTGCAATAAGCCAAAGTGTTGGAAAACTGCTGTCTTAAATGGACTGAGGTAAGGAGAGAATTGTAACTATTTTATGAGGCATAAAATGGTTAAATGCCTTCAAAGGGAAATGTAAAAGTAAAAAATACAATTCAAAAGCAAGATAAACTACAAAACAAAACAAAAGCAAGATAAGCTACAACAAGCATGTTAAACCCTACAGCTGAACTATCTTTCTTGACTGTAGAACAAATTAATGTCTTGCTCACATATGATCTCTAAGCTCTGTCTGTCTGTTTGTCTGACTATCATCTCTCTAATATCTCTCTATCTAGGAGTTGAAGTCCACGAGTCATAAAAGAGCCAAGGTTGCCTACTCCTGATCTACTACATTAAAACTTACATAATTTTATTTTAAATATTGCATATTATTAATATTAAAAATATTACATGAGAACTAGCACTAACTCTGACCTATTCTAGTTAGAAGCCTTGTGGAAAACACAGAGGGCCAGCCTCCAGAAACATCTTCAACCGTACTTTTGAATTCCACATAGGCACCATACATATTCTCAGAAAACCAAAATGGTGGGAGACTACAGCTGGACATTTTGTAGTATGGCCAACTGATCACTAGAAAAGACAGCACTCAATAGGGGTGCTATCTTTAGAAATTACAGATGATGGCAGGGAGCAACATCACTAGTTGCTTTCTGATAAATTAATATTTTATGAGAGGCAGCATCCACTGTGCATTCATTATGTGAATGGGCAAGCCCTGTGGCCCATTCCTTTATTCATTGCCTGTCCTTGCTTCTACTCAGTCATGGAAGAAATTTGTCAAATGATTATTTCTGTCTCTTTGGACCTGTTTTCACTCCAGCTGCCAGCTTTAAAGTCTCATGCTATGCCTAAATGAGCATGCCGGCCTTAAGCACTTTCTCCTGTCAGGCATTTAAAAAAAAAAAAAACCTTGCTGAATTACCAACAGCAAAAGGTGCCAACTCATCTCCCCAGTACTTGCCTAATGCTCAGAATTACGGGCCTGATGGGGAGGAGAAGAATTTAAATTAAGATGTCAGACCCCAAAAAGTATAAAAGACACATTTCAGCCAAGGGGCAGGAAACAAAATGAAAGAGTGAATAGAATAATGGAACCAAGGAACAAAAGAAATATCTCTCTTGCCATTCACTTTGATTGGTCCACAGAGTAGCTGAAATGATAAGTCTGATGCTGCAAAATCCAGATACATAATGATCGCAGGGCTTCTAAGGCATCCAGCTAAATAAGGGTAGCTTGTTTTTTTTTCTTTGAATCCATAACTGAATTAATTATGCTGGAAAAGACAAGTAGCTTGACCATTAATAGAACAGGTTGCTGCTGAGCTGGACAATGAAAGATCATTTGCTGCCCTTTTCATATCCAGTGGTGGAAACCATATAACCCTCAGTGGGTGGCTTGACCATGCTTTCCAGCATTTCTCACCATTATACAGCTTGACTGGGATTGCTGGTATTGTAACTGAAATTCAGCATTCAGGCATTGGAGGACAATGTCCTTACTCTTTTAGCTTTACAGAGGGCCCTGAAGATGTGACTTCTCCCCCCAAATATTGAACTAAGATGGGGGTTGAGCAGAATGCTGTTTGATCTGGTGCCTGGGAAGCAAAAGGTACTTTGGTTTTTAACTATATTTTTATGGATTGTTGTGAGCCGCCTAGAATCATTATATGAGATAGACATCCATATCACTCCTGAAAATAAATACATAAATAGATAAATATCTTTCCAGTTTTGTTGTAATAGCTAGAAACAATCTGCAACATTGTGAGATCCACACGACACTTTTGAATATATTGACTTTCCCTCACTTGATTCACTATCACAAAGCAGGATCTTTGTGCATGCACACTTTTAGATACAGGAAGCTACTACTTAGGCTGAAATATAGCTCTGTGTATATCTAAAATCCTCAATCTCTGCAAAGAAGCATTGTTTCTGACGTTTTTATTCATACCAGTTTTGATACCATTGTAAAATAACAATAGAACAACATAAAAAATGTAGAATGTAGACAAAAAAGGGAGGGCTGAAAACAACATGACCCTTCTTTTTACACTCCCACATGCATAATGTGGACTCAGATTTTATTTCAGTGCAGCATTAATCATGGAGAAAACATGTCTACAGTACATAGATGGTCACTAGGAGTGGACAATGACTTGATGGTACATAACCAGTCATTCACAGCATTAAATTGATCGTTATAATTGGTTAAAATGCATTGTTCAAAAGCCAAGTCAGAGTGTGGGGCAGTATTTATAATCTCTCTATGGCACACATCCTCCTTTTTCATGAGCAAAATTCAACACTGATGAATTATTACATTTAGGAAGCAAATATATTTTGCCTGGTTGCTTTTGTTAATAATCAGAAGCATGCCTTCCTTTTTCTAACTAATATAATATATGAGAGTGAGAATTGTTTTTTATCATAACTTATAGTGTCCAAGATAAAAAGGATTAATACATAATGGTTGTCATTTCACAGGCATATTTGAAAAAAATAGCCATGCTTCCCCCCCCCCAAAAAATATCCCCAGTCATACAATTCTAAATCCTCAGATAGCTCTAATTGGTGATTATTGTTTATTGTTCTATCAGTGATTAATATTGGGTTAACCAAATATGTTCAATTCAAAATAGGGACAATAATCCATATTTTATTTATTTCCTTTTCCATGTTCTATATTTTTTTACTTTTTTTGAAATAAATAACATAAAAATTGCCTTTTAAAAAAAATATATATCCACAAATAGAAAATTTGTTTTAATTAAGAATATTAGTGAATGTCTATTTATTTATTCATGTATTCATATTTATATAACCCTTGCATAATTTATTCTATTTCTACTCATGATGGACAGGGAAATAGATTAAATATTATATTGAATTCCTAACTCTATAGAGATTTTACTCATTTCACTAAATACTGGTCACTTTGAAAGGGAATTAGGCAGTGGTGGGATTCAGCTGGTTCGCACCAGTTCGGCAGAACCTGTAGCTAATTTTTTGTTGCCCAGGACCAGAATGGACTTCCGGAAGTGGCATCCACACAGAGAACCGGTTGTTCACATATTTGAATCCCACCACTGGATTTAGGTGCCCTGGTAGATTACTGTTTAAGTATGAGCCAGCAATATGCCGCAGCTGCCAAAAAAGCCAATGTAGTCCTAGGCTGCAACAGTAGAGGGACAGAATCAAGATCCTGAGAAGAGATAGTATATCTCTATATTGCACTGGTGAGGCCATGCTTTGAATACTATATTCACTTCTGGTTACCACAATATAAAAAAGATGCTGAGGTCCTATAAAGAGTGCAGAGAAGGGCAACAATGTTTAACCTGTGTGATGAACAGCTAAGGGAATTAGACATGTCTAGTCTATTGAAGAGAAGGTTTAGGAGTGACATGATAGCAATCTTCAAATATTTGAAGAGCTGTCACATGGAAGAGAAAGTCAATGTCAAGCCCCGACGGCTTGCCATACAACCAGGGACAGGGGGAGCACGAACGTCAACTCACGGGGGCGAGAAACAGTTGAGCTGTGCACTGCCACACCCCACCGCCGCCCCGGGCGAACTCCCTCGCGAACGTCTCCACGGACAGCACGACAGACGTCAACGGCACCTGATAGAACGGAGGGAGCTCCAACGAGCCATTTGCGAGGCGCTGGAAGGCCAACAACGGGCGAAACACCTTGTGCTAATGGGGATGCATCCCGGCGGGAGAGGCGGGGGTTGTCTCCCAGCCGCCAGGGAATCCAGCAGGGCGAGCTTAGCGGCGGGCAACAGGGGCGCAGACCGGGCGCACGGACAGCGGGGCGTGGGGGCGGAGCTTCGTCGGGAAAAGGGACAGCGCAGGGAACGGACATAGCATATATCCATTTCAAACGGATGCTGGTTTGGGATGGGGGGCGGAGCTACAGGGTGGAGCACGCCGATATATTGCGGTGGAGGGGAATCAGGCCCCAGGGCTGACTTTGTCTCACATGCTTAATAAAGAGCTTGGTGGGTGTCAGCGTGTGCCGGTCTTCTTTGCTTTACGTCACGAACGACTTTGGATACGCGGACATAAAGTCAGCCCTCACCCCAACCCTCCAGTCTACGGTTCCCGTGTACGGCTATGGTATGGCGGAGGGGACTCAGGGGGCTGCCTTGGTCGAGGGAGAGGTGGCGGCCGGCGGGGTTGTGGATGCTGTCCCGGCGGCGGAGCCGGCGGTGGCCCAGCCGGTAGTACGGCCAAAACTGTTACAGTCTGTAATATCGGAGCTCGCTGTGGGAGAGGCAGGAGCCGCTAAGCCCCAGGAGGAGTGGTGGCAAAGCCCGGCGGTGACTGGTCTACAGCCCGAGCAGCTCCTAACGCCAAAGCCGCAGCTCGGGCATTCGGGGTGGCGGGAGAGACGCGCCACGGTGGAGGAAGATGAAGACTGGAGCTACTCCACGGCTCCGGGCCAGGAAACCATGGATATCCTGCGTCACCGGTTTGGTGAAGCGAGTTACAAAGGCGCCGCCGATACGTGGCAGTCGGAAGGGGAGGCTACGGGTCGCACCCCCTCGTCTAGATTCCGCCTGAGTAGTCCGCGGCTGCGGTTGCCCAATCCCACAGGTGGCCTGGGCGTTATGGGACTCCCCTCGGGCGGGCCGGCGGGTCAGCCACACCCAGCCCAGCCGGGTGGGCCCAGGAACGTGGCAGGAGGCCTGACCACAACAGGGGGGAGGGAACGGCAGGACTTCGCGGCCGGACATCCAAACGTGGTACCAGGCCAACCCCAGGGCCCGTGGGGGCCAGGATATCTATGGGGGGTTCCCCCTATTCCGGTTACCTTCGACGGTAACCCTGACCAATTGGCGATGTTCCTGGGACAGGCCATAAGCCACCTGGACCAGTTCGCACAGCTATATGTCTCCCAATGGGCTATGGTCGGCGCCATTACTGCCGCCTTGCGCGGAGAGGCGGCCGCATGGGCGGCCGACCTGTACAGTGACCATGCCCGGGAGTTGGGGAGTGCGGGGCTGTTCCTGGACGCTCTGCATGGGCGGTTCGATGACCCCACTCGGGCACAGAGGGCCGAGGCGGACCTGCTGGCGCTCCAACAAGGGAAACGTCCGGCCGTCGAGTACGTGCGGGAGTTTCGGAAGTTAGCCGGGCGGTTGCAGTCCTCTTGGCCGGAGCGGATGTTGGTACATCAATTCAGAGCAGGCCTAGACCACGACTTACGGCAAGCCTGCGTATATCGGGGTGTGCCCAACAGACTGAGAGACTGGTTCAGGGTAGTGATCGAGATTGAAGCAGGCCTGAAAGAAGTGTATCGAGGGTACGGGGATGTTTCGCGGCTGCGGCGTCCCGGGGATAGACCTCGCGAGGGCGGCCAGGACCAACAGCGGCCAACACCAAAGCCACCGGGACCGTCAGGAGCAGCGGGTTTCCGGTGCTTCCGTTGCGACCAGCCGGGTCACCGCGCAGCCGACTGTCCAGCACCCAGCCCCCGTAAGACCGCAGCAGGTGGTAGAGCCACACCACTGAAGAAAGCCACAGAGAGTTTAAGGGCGGTTGTCCAGCAGCCGGTTCCAGGGGCGAAGCCAGGAGCCCCGGTCACGCCAGTGCCCGTAGCCGGGGTACGCTACCAGACGGGGGACGAGGAGGACAGCCCTGACGAGGGAATGGCCGATCCAATGGTGAGTGATCCCATCAACCCATTCCTCCTCCCTATAGTCCTTACGAGTCCGGTGACGGGTGTACGGAAGGCGTGTCAGGCCTTGATCGATACCGGATGTACACGTTGTCTGATGAGTAGGAGGGTAGCGGTGGACAGTGGGTTCCGGATATATCCATTACCACAACCCATACGGTTCGAACAAGTGGACGGGTCATTGTTGGGGGGGGTCCCCGCGACCCATGTAACGGAACGGGTACGCATGGACCTAGGAGACCATTGGGAGGTATTACGATTCATTGTGGTTCCCATTACGGCGAAGACGGTCATCTTGGGGTTGTCCTGGTTGGACAAATGGACCCCAACTATATGGTGGGAAGGGGGGTACCGGAAAGTGCGTCTTGGGGTAGGTCCAACGCCAGGGAATGGTGGTGGCGAGGGCCAGGTTCCCAAGCTTCCGGGGGTAGCGGCGCAACTCCAGGAAACGGTGGGGGAGGTAACATATCCCGAGGAATACAGGGATTTAGCGGCGGTCTTCAGTGAGGAGGAGTGTAATCACCTGCCCCCTCACCGGCCGACGGATTGCGCTATAGAGCTATTGCCGGGGGTTAAGCTCCCGAAACCCCGGATGTACGCGATGACACCACCGGAGGTGCAGGAACTCCGTAGATACATCGACCAGAACCTAGCGCGAGGGTTTATTCAGCCTGCTAGGTCCCGGATAGCGGCCCCCGTCCTCTTTAAAGAAAAGAAGGATGGATCGTTACGCTTATGTGTCGACTTTCGGGGGTTGAACGCGGTATGTGTTGAGCATGTATACCCCCTGCCCCTAATGAAAGATCTATTGGCACATTTGGGGACGGGCCGCATATTCACTAAATTAGATTTACGGGAGGCGTACTATAGAGTACGAATTAAGGCTGGCGACGAATGGAAAACGGCGTTTAACTGTCCGTTAGGCAGTTTCCAGTTTCGCGTCATGCCGTTCGGGTTACGAGGAGCCCCCGCGGTATTCATGCAGTTGATCAATCAGGTGTTGCATGAACACCTATACCGCGGGGTACTCGTGTACCTAGATGACATTCTAATATATACCGAAACACGGGAGGAGCATATCAGCCTGGTACGGCAAGTACTACAGAAGTTGTTGGAGGCCCAACTTTATGTGAAATTATCGAAGTGCGAATTTCACCGGGAACGACTAGATTACCTGGGCTACCGCATCTCGGGGAGCGGGGTGGAAATGGATCCGAGCAAGGTGCGAGCCGTACAGGAATGGCAAGCACCCCAAACTAGACGCCAGCTGCAAAGTTTTCTCGGATTTGCAAACTTCTACCGTCCGTTCATTCCATCGTTCGCAACCGTGGTGCATCCTCTCACGGAACTACTGCGGACGAAACACCTCGCAGCAAGGCCCCGCCCGAGCCAACGGCTAGAGTGGTCTGTGAATTGTCAGAAAGCGTTGAGTCACTGAAAACATTATTTGCTAAGGAGCCCGTGTTACGCCACCCGGACCAGAGTGCCCCTTTTGTGGTCCAGGTGGACGCCAGCGATGTCGCAGTGGGGGCAGTGTTGTTGCAGAAGGGTAGTGGGGGAGAATTGCAGCCATGTGACTATACGTCGCGTAAATTTACGACGGCCGAACGTAGCTGGACTGTCTGGGAAAAGGAGGCCTTCGCGATACGCTGGGCCCTGGTAACGTGGCGGCATTTGTTAGAAGGGGCCAAACTGGCCTTTGAGGTGTGGACAGACCATAAGAATCTGGAGGCGCTACAGACCCCGAGACGCCTGGCCCCCAAACATGTTCGATGGGCACAATACTTCAACCGGTTTAACTTCACACTGAGGTATGTGCCGGGGGGAAAGAACTTTTTGGCCGACGCATTGTCGCGGATGCCGCAGTACCGTAGCAAACGGGAGGAGGTAATACAGGCCCTGGTGCCGCCTTATCGGCGTGAGACCGTTGAGGCCGTAACTCACAGGTCTCTGGTAAGCGGGGTAGAGGACATTAAGGCTGCCTTACTGTCTGATGCGTGGGCAAATGAGCATTCTGAATGGTTGACTACTCGGGACGGTGTGGCGTGGAAAGGGGATAGGATGTATGTGCCCGAGAGCCTACGCCCCTCCGTTCTTCGAAGGTGTCACGACGCTAAACAAGCGGGCCACTTTGGGTTTTTAAAGACCCTGCACTTAGTGCGGCGGCAATTCTGGTGGCCCAAACAAAAAGCAGATGTGGACCAATATGTAAAAGGGTGCCACGTGTGCGCTAGTGCAAAACCCCGGGTAGGGAAGCCTATGGGGTTATTACAACCGGTGGCCGATCCGTCCCGGCCGTGGGAGAGATCGCCATGGATTTTATCGTAGAACTACCCAGCAATCGGGGCTACAGTGTGATATGGACCGTGGTAGATCTCTTTTCCAAGCAGGCACATTTCATCCCCTGCAAAGGCCTGCCATCAGCACGACGATTGTCCCGGTTGTTTATTCAACACATCTATCGGCTTCACGGTGTACCTAGAAGAATAGTGTCAGATAGAGGGGTGCAATTTACCGCAGAATTCTGGAGGGTGTTCGTTCGTTCGCTAGGGTCCTCACAGGCGCTGAGTTCAGCATATCACCCGAGCACTAACGGGGCGGCGGAAAGGGCAAACGCCATGGTGGAAAGGTACCTCCGAAGTTATGTGTCATTCCAGCAAACGGATTGGGTGGATTTATTGCCGTTTGCTGAAGTGGCATATAATAATACCGTCCACAGCAGTACGGGGTATACCCCGTTTAAAATAGTGTATGGTATGGAGTTTAACCCCATGCCCGAATTGTCACCAGAGGTGGCCAGCGGCCAGACCCCTCAAACATGGACGTCCAAACTTCCAGAGTTGTGGGACCGGGTGAAGATAGCCCGAAGGAAGGCCGAAGCGGCTGCCAAGGTCCAAGCCGACAAAAAACGGGCCGAGCATAAACCGTTCAAAGTGGGAGACTGGGTGTATTTAGCCACCAAATATCTGCGTCTGCAAGTGCCATGTAAGAAGCTAGGCCCGAAGTATGTAGGGCCTTTCCAGATCCTCAAAGTGATTAACCCAGTTACAGTTCGGCTACGGCTTCCCGCCTCTCTAGGCAAGGTTCACCCCGTGTTCCATAGTAGTCTACTCAAACCAACACATAGAAGTCCCTATGCTGACGGGGTACCAGGACCGATATCCGGGTCCCATTACGAGGTGCAGGAGGTCCTAGACTCACGGAAGCGATATGGCAAAACCCAATACCTCCTTCGGTGGAAGGGCTACCCGCTATCAGACGCGACCTGGGTGGGAGAGGAGGATATAAGGGCACCCAACCTGATTCGGACATTCCACCGGAGGCACCCAGATAAGCCGGGGCGGAACAAGTGTAATGTTGTGTACTCAACCCCTTTCTTTTCCTCCCCAGGGGGACGAGTGGTAGAGGGGGCCGCATGTCAAGCCCCGACGGCTTGCCATACAACCAGGGACAGGGGGAGCACGAACGTCAACTCACGGGGGCGAGAAACAGTTGAGCTGTGCACTGCCACACCCCACCGCCGCCCCGGGCGAACTCCCTCGCGAACGTCTCCACGGACAGCACGACAGACGTCAACGGCACCTGATAGAACGGAGGGAGCTCCAACGAGCCATTTGCGAGGCGCTGGAAGGCCAACAACGGGCGAAACACCTTGTGCTAATGGGGATGCATCCCGGCGGGAGAGGGGGGGGTTGTCTCCCAGCCGCCAGGGAATCCAGCAGGGCGAGCTTAGCGGCGGGCAACAGGGGCGCAGACCGGGCGCACGGACAGCGGGGCGTGGGGGCGGAACTTCGTCGGGAAAAGGGACAGCGCAGGGAACGGACATAGCATATATCCATTTCAAACGGATGCTGGTTTGGGATGGGGGGCGGAGCTACAGGGTGGAGCACGCCGATATATTGCGGTGGAGGGGAATCAGGCCCCAGGGCTGACTTTGTCTCACATGCTTAATAAAGAGCTTGGTGGGTGTCAGCGTGTGCCGGTCTTCTTTGCTTTACGTCACGAACGACTTTGGATACGCGG
This sequence comes from Crotalus tigris, assembly GCF_016545835.1. Taxonomy (NCBI): domain Eukaryota; kingdom Metazoa; phylum Chordata; class Lepidosauria; order Squamata; family Viperidae; genus Crotalus; species Crotalus tigris. Next base: position 2,383,581 of record NW_024096535.1, read on the forward strand.
ACAGTCAATTTATTCTTCAAAGCAACTGAGAGCAGGACAAGAAGCAATGGGTGGAAGCTAGTCAGAGAGAGAAGCAACCTGGAACTAAGGTGAAATTTCCTGACCATGAGAACAATCAGTCAGTGGAACAGCTTGCCTCCAGGAGATATGGGAGTTCTCTATTTGTATTTTCAAAAAAACATTGGACAACCATTTGTCCAGGATGGAATAAGGACTCCTGCCTTGAGCAGGGGGTTAGACTAGAACAGAGTTCCCCAACCTTTCTGGATTGGTGGCCTGAAGCAGGGGGGGAGGGGGAAGATTTTGTGAGTGGGGAGGCGCATATGCACGTGCATGCGCATGAGAGCCGACGAGGCTTGTGCAAGTGGAGCCGCAAGCACCCAAGACAAAGTTTGCACAAGTGGGACCATGCACGCAAGTGGGGCATGCAGACATGCAGACATGTGCACACTGTCCGGCCACTCACACAGCTCATTGGCGATTAGGCCAGGACCCAGTACTGAGCTGCAGCCCATAGGTTGGGGAGCCATGGACTAGAAGATTTCCAAGGTCCCTTCCAGCTACAATTTCCAAGTCTAAATATGTTGGGCCACTCCCATAATTCTCAGACAACATAGTAATCTTGCTCAGGGCTTTTTTTGTCATAGAACACCCAGAAAGGAGTTCCGGCACCTTTTTTGGATGGAACCTTGTAGGGTAGGCAAGGTGGGTTGTATGACATGTGTGAGTTCCGGCACCTTTTTTTTTAGCAAAAAAAGCACTGATCGTGCTATTGTTGTTGTTTTAAATGAAGCTGCTCTCATGTTGCAGAGTATTTTGTCCACACACCCCCCTTGTGAATAAATAAGGGAAGGAGAAACTTTTATTGGTCAGAGACTGGACTTAGAGGTCGAAGGACAAGAGCTGTAGATTCTTTCATTATATAATTACTGTGGTAATATTATTATATGAAATGGAAAGATTCAATCCTACCCAGTATGGAATAATGGTTGGTGAAGTTGATAGATTTGACTGAAATGAATAAACTGATTTCTTTGATTAGAGCAGCGGTTCTCAACCTGTGGGTTGTGACCCTTTTGGGGGTTGAACAACCCTTTCACAGGGGTCGCCAAGCCTCCTCCCCATTGTCCGGACTACACTGGGGCAGGAGCTTCTCGCCAACCACTGGAGGGCAGGTGGGGCAACTCTGCCCCGAAGTGCTCCCAGTCGTGCCAATTCAAAGGCGGGACATTGAGGGGGGCTCCCGTCCCATCCCGTCGCAGCCCTTGAGTCTCTCTGCCTGAGCGGCCCCCGGTAGCTCACCGCTCCCGCAGGCTTCCGGGGGCGACCGCGACGCCCTCCAGCAGATCCAGAGCCCCATCGGCGCCCACTTCCTCCGGCTCCTTCCCCCATGGCAGCGACACCCGCTACTTCACCTCGCCGCTTCCCCTCGCGCTCGGCCAAGAGGGTGGCGGGGCTGTGTGCAGCAAGTGAGGGAGCCTCCTTGCCTCCGAGCCAGCCTCACCCTTTTCGCTCCCCCGGTGACAATTCTGCCTTTTAATGCCATTGGGGGAGTGGGACCAACCCCCGCCCCCATCTTTATTGCCGCTGACTAAAGAAAGCGGCAGGTGAGAGCCGCTGCTCGCCCGGGGAAGCTGGTGCGCTTAAGAGACGGGAGGGCCACCTGCTCGCTCACTCACACCAGCCAGCTGGCCGGCCAGCCGGCCTGCTCGCCCTTGCTTTACTTGGCAGCTAGAGAGGCTCGGGGCTTTCGTGGACTTCCGTCCCAGGTTCTCCTCCAACCTTTGTAGGCTGGCTTGGCCGCCCAAGCCACCCAGACTGCTCATACCCAGTCAATAACCTCCACAACAGAGGGTCGGAACTGGTCAAAAGTTCCGCACCTCCAAATCGATCCCCGATTGGACAGAGAGGGAGGGAGGGAGAAAGAGAGGGAGAGAAAGAGAGATGGAGAAAAAAAGAGAGAGGGAGAGAAAGAGAGGGAGAAAGAAAGAGTGAGAAAGAGAAAGAGGGAGGGAGAGAGAGGGGGAGAGAAAGGGAAAGAGAGAAAGAGAGGAGAGAGAAATAGAGGGAGAGAGAAAGAGGGAGAGAGGGATAGAAAGGGAGAGAGAGAAAGAGAGGGAGAGAGAAAGAAAGAGGGAGAGAGAGATTAAATTAGTAACATGGTTCTTAAGTGAATCTGGTTTCCCCACTAACTTTGCTAGTCAGAAGGTTGCAAAAAGCGATCACATGACCCTGGAAAATGTGTTTGTGTATGTGTGTGTGTTGTAGGGTAAGGGGAGAAGGGCAGGCCTCTCTTCAGAGCCAAAGGTGGAGCAGCTGAAGGTGTGATTCGGCACCCATGCTTCAAGACAAAATTTCATTTATTTGTAATTAGAAATAAATATTTCACAATATATAATTACATATTGTTTTTGTGATTAATCACTATGCTTTAATTATGTTCAATTTGTAACAATGAAAATACATCCTGCATATCAGATATTTAAATTATGATTCATAACAGTGGCAAAATTACAGTTATGAAGTAGTAACGAAAATAATTTTATAGTTGGGGTCACCACAACATGAGGAACTGTATTAAAGGGTCGCGGCATTAGGAAGGTTGAGAACCACTGGATTAAAGCAAAAGACATTATCTACATTGATTGGTGACTAGAAGCTTCTTTTGGACTTTTGGTGTAAAAATGGGGGAAAACGATCTTATGATTTATGGTTTTGATGATTAGACAGCATAGATTACAGAAAGAAGAGCTTTATGTTAGAATCCTAGAATAACAGCTCTATTTATAACTGTACTTATACCTGTTGGGAAGAATATCAGAAACTACTTTTTATATCTTTTTTTCTTTTCTACTTTTTTTTCAACATTTTATCTTTTCTTCCATTTTTTGCTTTTTCTTTGATTTCTTTTTCTTTCCTTACTTTATATTAATTTGTGTTGTTTTTTTATCTTCTCATTTAAAAGTTTTAATAAAAATTATATACAAAAAACCCCCCAAGAACTGCAGTAGGTAAAATAATGATGGAAAGTCGAGCAATGATACATACAAAAAGTACCAGAATTTTTTCTATTTGTTTGAAGTTTGGGAGGTTTTGCAGAGGGCGTTTCATTTTGCTATGCATTTTTTTTTTTTTGACTCCTAATGACTGCCTGGTCAAATTCCTGCAATTTTCTTGGCAGGGTTTTTCATAAGTAGTCTGTCCTTGCTTGCCTCCTTCCTAGAGCTAAGAGTAAGGGACAAGGCCACCTAGCTGGATTTATGCCTAAGGTGCGAACTAGAAATATCTGGTCTCTTGGTTTCTAGCCTGATACTTTAAATACTACACCAAACTGGCTGAACGGGATTTTGAGTTTCTTTAAAATTTCATCCAGATGAAACAGTTTTTATATATTCCCAATCCCAAAATAGCAGAGCCCTGAAATTTGCAACGCAGCTCCCAAACTGCAAAGCCAAGCAAAACTTGCTGAGCTATTCCAATACATTAATTGGTAATCCAAGACGCGCTCTTGGAGAAGCCTTTCAGAACAGTACTTGTCATCTGGCAACTAAGTAATAACCACAGTTGACTAGGTCAGCCGAGAAAGATTTCCAACAGGCTGAACAATTTGTTTAATAGCAGCTGAAGAACTTTTCAAATATCATTAAAGTAAAAACATTTGTTTAGCAGCTTCCTGTTGTGTTTTTGCTGCCTAAGGTTTGAATTCTGGCACATGGCCTAAAAACCAGATGCAAAACATTTGTATGCATTATTTCTTACCTGTTTTTGTTTTAGCAGTGAGGTGAGGGGAAAGGAAAAACTTACCACGCAGACTGAAAATGCATGACCACAGTTAAACATTTGTTTTAAGTATCTCCATAAATTATAAATATTCCTGAAACTCATGAAGGTCAGTTCTCAATTGAACTGGAAGAAATTAAGGAACAAGACAATAAAATAAAATAAAAATGAGATCATAAGAGAAAGAACTGGAATAGAACCAATTGTCCTCACTGTTAGGAGGTTTCTCCTTAATTCCAAGTTGCTTCTCTCTTTGATTAGTTTCCATCCGTGAAGAAACTTGCAAAGAATGTGAAGAAGTAGATTTACAATAATCCTCAGTTAATGACCACAATTGGGACCAGGACCTTGATTGCTAAGTGAAGCAGTCACTAAGTGGAAAATTACAATACTACACCATGCTTACAATTTCAGCTTTCCTTTGTCCTCACTCCCAGAAATCAGCAAGCCCCCAAACCCAAAACCACTCAGCCTTGTTCAGTAATGTTTTCTTTATTCCCTGAAACAATTTTTGTTTTGTGGACACAAACTGGCCTGCTTCATTTGTGATAGGGCTGGAGATGCAGTCGGACACATTAGACTGCCCTCCATGCACTGGGAACTGTCAGTGTGGGCCACAGTGGAACCTTCACAGGAAAGACAAGATGTCTGTCTTTCACAGAAGTATTTGAGTAGTGCCTGAGAGCAATTTTTAATAGCACCTCTCAAGTCTTACCAAGATTCCTTATGACATGGACTTAGCACTATTTAGACACAACACTTGATCTGATTTTTAAACATAGGACCAACAATGTCTTGACAGAGCACTAGTGTTGTCCCACACAAAAGGACAAACTAGAAATAGACCCAGGTTCTGTCATCTTTGGTTCCAGTACAGTTTTTCTCCTACTTCGGTTAAGAAGAGGAGCCACACGTCATACTTTTGACTATTTATATAATTTGGAGGCATGACTTTTTTGTCAATTCCATTCCAATTTTGGCAAGACTAGGTGCTGCGTTCCCTGAGTTCAGAAATAGACTCCTTGATAGCACAGCTGTGAAACAGAGGTTGCATCCAGCAGTAGATTGAGGGCCATCCACCCTCTACTTTTCACCTCACTAGATCTTCACAACTGCTGCCTCTGGCTTGATTTGCTTGACAATCCATTTGTTTTCACGTTTATCCTTGGTATTCTCAGAAATCTCTTCTAATAGTTTGTAACACAACATGGACCAGGAATGTACTCCTCAAAGGTCCTGAAATGTATTCCTCAAAAATCTGGACTGACCTTACTTCAGGGGAGCAGACTCAAGAAAAGGAACAGAGGATTGTTCAGCAGTTCTGTCAACCTACTTGCTTCAAATAATTTGAGAGCAACAGGAGTATAACCTCTGTGTTTGGATCTCAGAAACTGAAGAACAATAATTGCATTTGTCTGACTGCTAAGGGCAGTATAAGAAACACAAGCCTTTGTCAGAGATGCAAAATACCATCCCCAAATATCTGAAGCATGTCAGTTTTGAATGCTGACAAGAATAAGGAACAAAAGCATTGACTGTACATTTGATGACTGATATTCTCCTTTGTACTTCTATTTCTGTAGGTAGCATGCGTGCACAGAGCTTTGTCTTCGATAGATTTTGTCAAAAATTACCCTTTCTCCATACCGCCTGTCTTAACAAAGGACATTTGGAAATAGATCATAAGAATTAGTTACAGTCTTGAATTGTTAGAGAAGAGTTTATACGAGTTCTTTTAAGAAGTTGCAAAATAGAAGGGCGCTAACAAAGGACACAAAAGAAGCGCAGTGATACTGCAGTGGAAAGGGCAAAAATCACAAAAGAGAAAAAAACCCCAAAGAATAGATAGAATTTCAAAAATGAAGAAAAAGAGAGCTGACCTTCAGGATTTCACAGCTAGGCTTGAGACAACTCCAAATACAGAGCTATATCCAGGCAGTATTTTAATTTAGAACATGGGGGATTAAAAAGACATTGAAAATAATCACTTGCAGATATGTGCCCTTCAAAAATATTCATTCTGCCAATGTAGGAATCTCAATAATGTCCTTACGTCACCCAGATAAAATGCAGTTTGTGGTTGCTTAGTTACAAGAAAAAGAAGTCAGAGATCTACGTGATATTTTCCTGATGCCCAAGGCTCTCTTTTTTTCTCACCAACAAGGTCCAGCCAACCTGTGGGATGGGTTCTGGCATTTTCAAAGTGGGAGGGAATGACCCGGAAACCTTGCTAGCCAGGAGTGATGAGTCTTATTATAGGAACCAAAGATTGTATTCTGTGTTCTGAGACCAGGTTGGGGGACATATATATAATAGAAATAAAATAGTCCGAGCACCAGGATAATATTAAAACAAAAGCTAAAGCTAAGCTTTTGTCGGCCAGCACTACCAACATCATCAGAACACAATACAAGATTACTGGGAGTCCTTTTTATATTGCCGGATTGAGCCCAGGAAAAAGAAAATAGTAACCTTGGAAGATACCAACACAGCAAGAGACACGTGCCCTTTAAGAACAAACCAAGTAGAGAAAACGGACAGACCAATGACTAGATCGAGAAGCCGGGCGCAGAGCCGTCCAGCAATATAAAAAGGACTCCCAGTAATCTTGTATTGTGCTCTGATGATGTCAGCAGTGTTGGCCGACAAAAGCTTAGCTTTAGCTTTTGTATTAAACAGTTTTTGTTTTAATATTATCCTGGTGCTCGGACTATTATATTTCTATTATATGGATTTACCCATGATTCACATTTTTGGTATAATTAGGGATTATATATATATATATATATATATATATATATATATATATATATATATATATATATATATATATATATATATGTATATATATATATATATATGGTGAGAAATAAAATGATCACCAGGGTAATAAAAATATAAAATTTAATAGAAATGTAAAAAGCGCCTAGCTTTCGCCGTCACCTGCCGGCATCCTCAGGGCTAGTGCGCCAGGGAGTGCGCCATTTCTATTAAATTTTATATTTTTATTACCCTGGTGATCATTTTATTTCTCACCATGAATATTCCCAGGGTTCATGTTTTTAAATTTCTTAAACGTGAATATATATATATATATATATTAACATTATATATATATAATCACTATTATAATCACTTTTGCCTTGCAGCCCCCCAAACTAGGGGCGTTAAGCAGGCTTAAGTCGCTACTGCGATACATTACAAATTCAAATTTCTTTTTTGTTGACAAAGAGTTAAAGAGTTAAATGGGAGACTAAGATGGCCATTTCAAGCTCATTTTGCTCTTATCAGCTAGCCATACCCTTTATGGGATTCGAACCTAGTATGCAGGCTACCCAGGTTCGAATCCCATAAAGGGTATGGCTAGTCGATGAGGGCAAAATGAGCTCGAAATGGCCATCCGGGTCTCCTGTTTAACTCTTTAACTCTTTGTCAACAAAAAGAAATTTGAATATATACATACATACATACATACATACATACATACATATATATATATATATTCAATGATGCAATCTTGTATAGTCACAACTGTGACATTTATTTATTTATTTATTTATTTAATTTTATTTATATGCCGTGACATCATACACATTTCTAAAATTTGGATTGCTAGCAAAGAATTAAGGGCAAAAGTGAGACAGAGCCTGTGGCCTAGAGGTTAATACAGCTGCCTAACATGCAAACAGCCCAGGTTCAAATCTCAGAAGGGTATGTCTGGTTGAAAAGAGCTAAAGAGTTCGAAATAGCTATTCCAGTTCTCCCTTAATTCTTTGCTAGCAATCCAAATTTTAGAAATGTATATGATGTCACAGTTGTGACTGCTGCCTGTGGATGGCTCTAGTTTGAGCTGATACAAGGCAAAAGATTTCTCTCTCCCATATTTGGGCAACAGGGTGTAACATACAGCATTCTATATATATATATATATATATATATATATATATATATATATATATATATATATATATATATGTAGGTCTTTGGTTGCTCAGGTTTTCTCCCGCGTAAAATTGGAAGTGTCTTGGCGACGTTTCGACGAAGTCCCATTCGTCATCTTCAGGCTGGTGCTTTCAACTTCGTGCTCCTCGAAGCAGGAAGCTGAAAGCACCAGCCTGAAGATGACGAATGGGACTTCGTCAAAACGTCACCAAGACACTTCCAATTTTACGCAGGAGAAAACCCGAACAACCAAAGACCTACATACAAACACTCACGAAAACCTCAGAAAACATATATATATATATATATATGAAGTTTTTCAGACAGATGTCTAATTGATTACACCTTGACATTTTTTAACTGCTATACTGCAGTTTTACTTTTTACAATCTCTTTTGCCTTGCAGCCCCCAACTAGGAGCGTTAAGCAGGCTCAAGTCGCAAATGCGAAACATTACAAATCCAAATTTCTTTTTCTGACAAAGAATTAAAGAATTAAATTGGGAGACTAAGATGGCCATTTCGAGCTCATTCTGCTCTCGTCAGTTAGCCACACCCTTTATGGGATTCGAACCTGGGCAGTTTACATACTAGGCAGTGATTTAACCTCCTGCATATACTCCCTTGACTCAGCTGGCAAAGAGGGAGGAGAGCCTGTGGCTTGGTGGTTAAATCACTGCCTAGTATGTAAACTGCCCAGGTTCGAATCCCATAAAGTGTGTGGCTAACTGACGAGAGCAGAATGAGCTCGAAATGGCCATCTTAGTCTCCCAATTTAATTTTTTAATTCTTTGCCAGAAAAAGAAATTTGGAGATAGATAGATAGATAGATAGATAGATAGATAGATAGATAGATAGATAGATAGATATATATATATATATATATATATATATATATATATATATATATACACACATACATACACACACACACACACACACACACACACACACACACACACACACACGTTCACTAGTTCTTCTTTTTTTTCAATAACCCCTCCTTCCCTTTTGGTCCTTTTGGTTTCACTTATTTGGAGAAAACTCCAAAACGTTTGCTGACTATTTTGTAACTTTTAGGTTGGTCACAATAAAAACACAATCCTTTCCATGTTTTGAATTAAAGAAAACCACAGGATTAACTGCAAAGCTCATCAGTTTGCTTTTCTAAAATGTGCTAAATCACATCTTGAATTAATCTTGTCAAATTCAGTTTGTTTAATTCTTACCTGATGGTCAAAATCGTTTAATTAACATTATCATTTTGCTTCAGAGCAGAACATTTTTTGACAAATACCAGTTTGTTAAAAGTTCTTTCACATTCAAAATTACAACAGCATGCTTAGATTTTGTTTCAGAAAGTTGTGTGTGGGTGAACAGCTTGTTCCCATTTTCAAGTCACAGTCCTTTGAAATCACAGTTGGTTACTCGATAAATTACCTTAATGCAGCCAAAGCCACATCATGAGCTCAGCTAGGAAAGAAGCAGCATGAAAAGATCAAATTTAAATAATGGTTGTCACAGCACTGAGCTTGCCCCTTGACTGTAGAGTTGGGAAGGCAAATACAAAGAAGCCTTCATAACAAAAGCAAGGCCTGCATTAAAAAACATGACAAAACAAACCCTTTAAAAATGCATTAATGGCACACCATTGCAAAACAGTAGAGAAAGCCCCTGTCCAAAATGCTAGATAAAATACTTGTGTGCCTTATTTTTAATACCAAATGTGAGGGAGGAGTAAATGTTAAAAGCATGCAGCCAGGTAGAGCAACTATAGGTCAGTACCCTAAAAAAAAAAAAAAAAAAGTGTTAATGTGATGCAATCGAATTAATGCAATTGATTAGCTACTCTCTTGCATTGCTGGAGTGACAGAGTAACTAAAGAATCAATACCAACCTCCAGGAGAGGATAGCTGAGGACTGCTAGATGCCATGAACCTCCCTCTGTGCCCTCTCCCAGGACACAAATCCCTAGGAAAGCAGTATCACGTTTCCACTCATGATGCTCTGAAAGCAATGGTGGGATTCAAATAATTGAACAACTGGTTCTCTGCAGGAGGGGGAGCAGGGGGGAGGTGGAGGGGCCACTGCCACGAGGCAGGTGGGGGAGGGTGGAGCTGCCCCATGCATTCTGCAACCGCTTACCATGCCAAAGGGCCTCCGCAGCCAAGGCCTACCATGCCCCAACACCCATCACACTACTGTTTGGTAGTGACTTCTCCCACTTTCTCCTTCTTCCTCCTCCTTCACTCCTGTTGCTGGTTTTTCAGTCCTGGAGTTTTGTCCAGAGCATGTGCAGAAGGTCATTGGAAATGAAGCCTCACAGCAATCGGGTGGGATGGGAACCGTTCCCTTTGCTTTTTGACCGGCTCTGAAATGGGCTGGAAGGAGCAGCTGAAGGACTCCAATCTGGCTTTGCAGCAAGCAAGGGGATTGGAGGCACCTGAATGCACACTAGTCTAGCATCTCAAAAAAATGGGGGGGGGATGCCCGTGCTGGATTTTCGCTGCCATACTGTTTAACTTTCTTTAAAGTTTACTGATGCAGAACGGGCAAGCTTTAAACTTTAATTAAAGACAGTTAAACTGTATGGCAGCGAAAATCCAGCATGGGGGGGGAAAACCCTGGGTTTTTTTGAGAAGCTAGACTAGCATGCATTCAGGTGCCTCCAATCCCTTTGCTTGCTGCAAAGCCAGATTGGAGTCCTTAGGCCGCTCCTTCCAGCCCATTTCGGAGCCAGTCCAAAAGCAAAGGGAATGGTTCCCACCCCACCCAATCGCTGCGGGGCTTCGTTTCCAAAGACTCTCTACACGGGCTCAGGACAAACCAAGATCCAGGACTGAAAAAGCAGCAATGGGAGCGAAGGGTTGTTTAAAGGAGGAGGAAGAAGGAGAAAGTGGGAGAAGCCCAAGGGAGGCCTCCTCTGTCACCCTGCAAGCGGAGGCGGGGAGGGGAGGGAGGGCAGGCAATCCAGACATGCTGCATGGTGGCAGCAAGCAGAGGTGGAGGGAAAGCCTTCCCCTGCCTGCCTCCACTTGCTGCCATTGTGCAGCACATCTAGATCACCTGTCTCCCCCCCCACACCTCCCATTGCAGGGTGATGGAGGGAACAGGGTATCCATCCTCCCCCATCACTGAGGAGCGTGAGAGCAGCAAGACCAGAAAGACTGAAGGGAGGAGCCGAAAGAGAAAAACTCAGCATCGGATTGAAAAAACCAGAAAAATCAGAGATGGGAAGGCCAGGAGTGGAGGCTCAGATTTATCACAACCTGTTCACCGAACTCAACAAAAAATTAGGTATTGATTCTGCCAAACTGGTACAAACCGGCTGAATCCCACCAGTGTCTGAAAGCAAAGCCTCTGAAAGGGGGATGACAAGAATACCAGATCAAGCATCTTGCAAACACCCTGATCTCCCAGAAGGCCACTCACCCACCTCAATCACGGCACAAGTAGAATCAGTGTGGTTGGTTGAATATAAAATGAGGAGGAGGAGGAGAATAAGGAGAGAAACAAAGAACTAAAACTATGGAGTCCTTGGTGATCTCTGAGCTTGGTTGTTTGCTTGCAGGACTCCACAGTTCAACCTTGAGCTACATATATTCTCTTCTATTGAAATGAGTAAAAGTCCCACTTTCAAACCAGATCTCAGGGAGGCAATGGAGGTTTAACTCTGGCCATAGATCTCTCAGGGGAATTTCCCATCCATTCCAGAAGGATTGCTCTGCCTGAGATGAACTATGTATCCAGGAATTTCTCATTCCACCTCACCTCTAAACTTAAACGTGCTTTGGACTAGGAATCTTCAAACTTGGCCCTTTTATGACTTGTGGACTTCAAATCCCAGAATTCCTCAGCCAGCATACCTGGCTGAGGAATTCTGGGAGTTGAAGTCCACAAGTCATAAAAGGGCCAAGTTTGAAGACCCCCTGCTTTGGACAGATGGTTCCTTTCAGCCTCACTTTTTCTATGGGGGACAATAACACCTACTTATCTTACCGGGTTATTGCAAGGTGTATAAGAAGGGACTATAAGAAAGCTCTTGACAAGGTCTCAATGAACTATGTTGCTATAGGAAGAAATCCTATTTTTTAAAAAAAACAGGACCAAGAGATAGGGGTGAAAAAGAGATACCACAGAAACATATTTACCTTTACTGTATGCTTTCAGTTGTACACTTTGGTTAAAATGTGCAGGATTATTAGCATTTAAAACCCGAAGATAGTGCTTGACCAAAGTTCACTACTACATTTTGTAAATTCACATATTCTATAAACATAAATTATGGGGAAAAAAATGGTAATCCTGGTGATATTTTTCTGCTCTTTTGAATAGTTAGCCTCCGGTCAGAGATTAGGAAAACTGAATTATTTCTCCCGCTGAAATACCACGTGGTACCCAACAGGCAAAATAAAAATGGTGAAGCAAGAAATCATTCAGGGAAGATTAGATTAACATTTATGCTGCATATAAGACTCTCCTCCCACACAGTGCGCCATTCTTGGAAAATGCCACAAGAGGCTATTATTAAACATGAAAGTTTTACTAATATAATGAATAACTACGGTACATGTGAACACCCTAAATACAAATAATAATAATAATCTTTACTGTGTGTTTAGAAAATATTCCATCAGCGCCAAGGAAAATCTTCTGACAACAAGGTGAAAGAGATTCTTAGATATTAACAATGGCTAGCTGCAAACAGGCTTAGTTTCTAATTGTGTACCTGAGCATCTTCACTACAAAGTTCTGAGACCATTTCAGTTGCCAGTTATACATGCTTAAGAGAACACCACTTCCTACTGCCAAGCTCTTAATATCTTCATCCTTTTGTCCAAGTTATCAGAACCAGAATCTTCCTGTGAACATGCAGGTCAGATTGGCCAGCATGTGACTTTCAAACAAGAGACTTAACTGATGGTTTGTTCTACCTTTTAAATGTCAGCCTGTGTCCTTTATAACCAGCATCACAAGAAGCTAAATGGATTTCTTATTAACAAGATTTTCTCTGCCACACCCAACCTAAGCCTTTATTTTAAATATTTATATACAATTATAGCTCTGTAACTTAGCAGGGGTCAACACTGCTTTGTTCCAATCAATGTCTACCAAAACCAACACCTCAGACAAAGGGATCTTCTTCAAACATCCCTTGCATTGGCTAAAATCCATTCTGTATCTGTACAATCCCACAGCACCATCTGTGTTCAGCAGCTGTTTATTTCTATTCTAGAGTGATGGATGTAAAACAGCACTACAGACAAACTTTTTGCAGAACTTGTGAGCCATCTGATTCTCCAGTGGTGAGAACTCTTGCCTCTTCCTAGTTATTGGCCCCTAACCAATCTTCCTCCCCTCCCTTTAAAGGCTCAACTATTGTGTTTTTCAAATCTTTTACATGCAACTAAGAGATAATAGATTGGTGACTTTGCAACTGCCTTTCACTAAAAGCACTCAAATCTCCAGAGTACTGAATCCTTACAGAAAAAAATGAATGGGAGGGCAGAGTATTGATTGAATGCTGTTATTTGTGTCACCTCATCAACTGCAGAGAGCAACTATGGTTTCAGTATTTTGAAGTTAGCAGCACTGAATTTCACCACTGGTGAACTTAAAACTCCTTTTGAGGTACTGAGTTGCAGAGATGATAGAAATAAAGCAAAGCTCCAAATAGGAGATCAACTCCAAAGTTTCCATTTATCAAAAACAGGCCACCACTTTACCCGATTGAAAATAGACCACGAAGCATTCACAGACTGCTCAGGTATATTACTTTCCAGGGTATAATGCATTGTCCAGGTCAAAATAGGCAGGAGGATTTGTCTATCATTTCTGTAAGGAAACCATCACCCCTATTTTGAAAGTCAATGCACATCTGAAGCAGGGCCTCATATATTCCTGTCTTCTCCCTCACTCCATTTTACCATTAGTACAATTTCTCAAATGTGTTAGGTTACAGTAATATTGTCTGCCTAATTTTTCTTTCCAAGCATACCATTATCTCTAGGACAATAGATCCAATAGATCAAGATATCACAGCATGTAAAAATGTTCACACTCTCACTGAGAAATACAAGAAGCATTAGAGAAAGGTATAGGTAAAAATATAACCTTGGTATAAAAAAAATAAACATAATAATACATTAAACCTCATTTATAAATGACAAAGTGCTGGAATATCATGTGTTTGTCTGGTGAGCATTCAAAATTAACTTTTTATGAATCGGTGATCATCTAGTTGAAGGTCATATGCTTTGATCACAAGAAGACCTTTACTGGCTGCCTTCTCAAATGCCACTGAATTGGGGATAGTAGAGATTTCATATTGTCTATGTGGCACAATGGTTAAGACTGGAGAGCCCCCAATTCAAGTCTACTCTTAACCAAAAATAGTCTCACAAGGACCCTCCCTTAGTGGAGCAGAAAAATTAAAGTGCTATAAATGCTGCACTGAACTCCCAAGGAAAAGTGAAGAATATAGAGTGAGTGAGTGAGTGAGTGAGTGAGTGAGTGAGTGAGTGATGGATGAATGAATGAATGAAAACTCTTCTACTGAATCTGGCCTCTAGCCCTATTTAAAAATAGCAAAATTCAGCTGAATTTATAATATTGGTCATTTAAAACAACAGAAATGGAGTTGGCTCTGAAAGAAAAACTTAATTTGAAGAATGTTGTTATTTCTCACAGTTTACTCAAGTGAAGCCCAGCATCCCCTCAGGATCTGGGTAGTGAGAACCCCAAAAGTCAAAATGTTGGTAACGGTTGAAGACCCACCTCTTTTCTTCTTTTTCTTTACATGTGGGGGTTTGTTGCATGACAGTGATTCCCATCTTGACTTTTTTGAGATACTTCCTCTCCATGGATAACCCTGTACCCATGTGACATCACACTTGCAACAAAAGGAAGGAGTGGGCATGGAGTGTTTTATGGTAGTTATTTGCACTGTATCTCCCCATTGGCACACACACACCCCTCCCTAGAATGTGCAGCACTAGCTGCAAGCAAGATAAAATTTTATATCTTCATTCTTAGAGCTATCACGTTTTGTACTATCAATTCATTCTCTATTTAATAATAGACTGGACAGACTAGAAAAGTCTGATCTTAAGATCCCTAATGCCCAAAGTAATTTTTCCATTAACTTCCCTACTGTTTCCCTATTCCCCCTTACTTATGACAACTATTACTAATGCACACAGACATACACTTAGCTCTTATTGTTAATAAAATGAATAGAGCTTTAAGCGGGGCCAGTTTCAGAGTGCACAAATGGTAAATGCCAGCTCTGCCTTCAAAAAGCGACAGGCTGCCAGTCAATAAGGAGACAGCAGGCACAGCCACACAATCAATCTATTGCTTTCAAAGACATCCAGACACTGTGACTTCAGTGGAAGCCTGTTATTAAATGAAGTAGGCCTTAGCTTGAAGAGAGAAAAAGATTTCTCTCTCCACAAAATGCCTGCTACGCTGTTTCCTTGATGATTCTTGGCAACAAGCACTAATTTGATTTATTAGAAAGGCAGAAAAGCACAGACTCAAAGCATCATAACTCTCCTTCATCGTTCAAGAACGCTTAAGCGTAGTATTTATGATGCAATGATGAAAAGTAGCATTGAAAGGAAAAGATGTGCACCCTTTTGCCTTGTGACATGTATTTCTGGCTTGCTGCCAAGTTAAAAAGACTCAGAACTGCAGTCCAATTTTTGTATTCCTGAAAAGGCTGGCTGGTATTAGAGAAATAGTCTAAGAAAGAATGAAGAAGACATGCCCACAACACTATTAACAATCATGCTATCTTCCCCACCTTGGCCATTTTTGTGTATACCAGAACAATAACTCAGCAAGGAATGGGTGATAGATAAGATTGCATTGACCATGTCTTGGAGGAAAAGATGTCACAGCATAGGACAAGTACACACAGGCTATTTCGATTTTGTTGCATTGCTATTTAGAGCTTGAAACTAATTGATCCTTCCTGTTCCTGGATTTTAGATTTGTTTTGAAAATGATGTTATGCTATGATTTGGGTTTGTGGTGACTTCCATTATTTAAATATTGTATGAATGATTTTTTTTTGCAGTATGAATTTGATTTCACAGTCCAGTGAATTGTGTAGAAGACATGATTTATTCAGCAATAAAGAAAAGCCATAAATAAGGTAAAACCCACTCTGGAAAAATACGTGAGGTAGGCAACAACTTTATAATCAACAATTCCTCGTAATATTTGTGCAAAGATTAATAATTAGGAAACATGTTCATTAATTAACTGCTGGTTTTAACAACAGAAGTGCTATTTTTGAAAAAAAAAACCTTTTAATTAAAATATATTATAGCCATCACAAATAAGAAAATATGACCCTGCTATTACATATATTATAATTCACACCCACATATATGTGAATGTGCATATGTGTGCAATTTTTCTCAACATTAATTTAGCCGATACATGCACAAATATATACTCCTATTGCTAGGCTAAATTACTGTTGAGAAAAATCAATATTTCCTTGTAAATATAAAAAAATGAGTAATAATTTATAACCAGGGTGTCTATGGCTACTCTCTTCCTAGAACGATCATCAATCTTTCTAAAAAAAAAAAAAAAAAGATCACTGAGGTCTTTTCTCCCAGGCAATTTATTTGTGAATTTGTCAATGCTATAAAAAGAACAGCAATGCCAAAAGTGAAGTGTTCCACACTTTACTGCAAAATAAGCATTTGGGGAGGGGCTGAAAGCCATATTATATTTTTCTACTCTGCAGGAAAAGTACACAGAGATGACTGATGACATTATGACGTGTGTGTGTGTGTGTGTGTGTGTGTGTGTGTGTGTGTGTGTGTGTGTGTGTGTGAAAACATATTGATGCTTTAAGTCTCACTGAAGTCACATGAGTATCTTAAGCATTATGGAGATTTCGGACATCCATTCTACTCTTTAAATTCCTTCAGATGGACAAAAGTAAGTTTGGAGAAATCAGAGATTTTGATGGCTGCAATGGATTTCCAAAGCATTGGCAAAGTTTAGGACAGCCATTTGATCCACCTAAGTCCCCCTCCCTCATGCAAAACAGAACTCAAATGTTAGTCCCATTTACTCTGGTGGACTCTGGTAGACTCTAATAAGTTACCAGCAGGATCATACAAAGACCTCAGTGCATGAGTTAGTTGGTCTGCTTTACTGCAATTTTGAATCTATTTGCCCTCCTCTGCTTGCTGGTTATTTTGTATTCCTCTCTTCAAATAAGAAATTACTAAATATCGTATATTCACAGATTATGAATTCTTCTGGTTTTGCACTGTCACTTTTCCAGAATTTTTTAGGCTTCAAAATTAATATAATTAATATAATTCTGAACAATACATACGCATAAGGAAAATGCAAGGGGGTATAGTAATGGACGCTGTAAATGCAAATTACAATCAATTTCTACTGTGTAGTTTTATTCCATTGTTCAAAACATTAATTACAGATATGAATATAAAGAGAAGCATCCTCCCTTGTGCCAGCCAGCTGTCTGCTGATGATCAGTGGCATTTTTCCACAGACCACGAAAATCATAATAATATTGTCTTTTACAAAAGGTCACACAATAATGGAAAGTAATATAAGTTTATAGTTCTACTTTAGCTCTTCAAGTTGTTTTTCATTTTGCAATTTCATAAATATCTGTCATAGGTATCAGGGGATTTTTAGTCTAAAAAAAGTTGTGTCTTTGTCCAAAGTAAAATGATACCTACAGGATAACAATAGATAATATAGTACCCAGCCAGACCTTTTGACTTATAATACCCAGAATCCTGTGCCATTGATCATGCTGGAGTGTCTAAAACATCAAGGTCAAGTTTATTCCTGCCATAAGGCAAGATAAATTGCCTCAAATGAATTCATCTTGTAGTTGCTGTGAATGATATCCTGAGGACTTCTTCATCTGTGGATAGGAAAGCCCTTTTTAGGGTGGAATAGAAAAAATAACCTCGATTGACTTTGTCTGTTTGACTTCAGTCCTTCAGCAGCAGTAATAATAAAAAGGAACATATGGAAGACTAAAAGAAACCAGAAAGTCTCTACCATTAATCATTTTAAAAGCCCATTATTAATCTCATTTCGAGTGAGATGTCCAAGTATACTAAACTTCTATCAGCATGGCAGCAACCAAAACACTATTATTGGCTTCCCTCATTTTATCAGATTAAATAACCTGTCACCTTCTCCTTATAGATGCTATTTAACCCAAATGTTTAGTAAACCCAGCAGTACTACACTTCCTATAGTGGTGGTGCAATGGTTAGAATGCAGTACTGCAGGCTAATTCTGCTGACTGCCAGCTGTCTGCAATTTGGCAATTCGAGCCTCACCAGACTCAAGGTTGACTCAGCCTTCCATCCTTCCAAGGTTGGTAAAATGAGGATCCAGATTGTTGGGGGCAGTAGGCTGGCTCTGTAAAACCGCTTAGAGAGGGCTGTAAAGCACTGTGAAGCGGTATATAAGTCTAAGGGCTATGCTGTTGCTATTCTGGATCCCAATTCAACAGTTTTTCCTGCCATTGTTCAATGACAGATTGAGGTACTGCTTTAATCTAGGATGACATGATTGATGTTTGTAACAAGAGGACATTGTTTTATTTAATCTTCTACTTAATGCTTTACTTTACTTTATACTTTACTTAATGCTCAGTGAAGCATGCAATTTTTTTAAAAAAACATATTTATGTTCCTTTCCTGCCCAGCCCCCAATATATTGTTCTGTATCTGAAGATGTAAAGGAGTGGAGCAGAAAGAATAACTCTGCTTGGGATAATATTTACCCATGAGGGAGCAGTCTTCCTTAAATCAGGAAAACAAAACATCAAGTTTGGGAATCCCACGTGGTTCACCCGCATTCCCAGGGACAAGATTGAAAAGGCCTTCCTGCCGCTACAGACAATAGCAGGAGGTTGCTGACACTACTATATCTAATCTCTTGCTTCTGCTTTCGAGATGTGGCAAACCTCAGTCTACTTGGAAGGGGGGAAATGGCAGCTTTCCTCTTTCCTCTATTCCTTTCCTCCTCCCATTCTCATTGACTTCCCTCTTAAAAAAGAACAAGCTACTGCAAAAAACTGCAAATTGATTTGATTTGATTTGGCTGACTCTCAAGGAAACGTTCCTAAACTTGCAGCCCACCCAATGTGAGGACCAGCTGTCTATCATGCGAAAGGGCAAGAATAGATAACATCATCCTCCAGATGCCCCTACAATGCTAGGAAGGCAATCTCTATGTAGATGTTTTTTCCTCTGCATCAAAAGTTGTGCCAGGAGGGCCATAAGATTCCAAAGCAGTTCTTCCAAATCATCCTCAAGTACCGTATAGCTGCTGATGACTTCACAGATAGAAGACTGCTTAAGAATATTAGACCTATAGGTAGACTGGGAAGTAAAACAAAAAAAAATCAGAAGACATCAAAGGCAAATTGTTTTCGCCCTATTGTCAAAACCCCTTAAGGGACATTCCGATGAACTCAGGTTTGAATCTTAACAAGATTTATGCATGTTTAACATTTTATTTCTTCATTATTACCAATCAATAGCTGTGTTGTTTTGAGTTTGTGTACTTTTTGTTTACCTTTTCCTGTTCTGATAGCTAGCTAGCTAGCTAGACAGACAGACAGACAGACAGACAGACAGACAGACAGATAACCTTTATTTTCATTTTTACTGTGGGCACAATGGCACACATTAAAAATGAAATTTAGTTGCTTGCTCTCAAAGTGTACACATATAGTACATAACAAACATTTAAACATACTATATACAACATATGTATAGGCATACACCCTTACATATAAGTAACATACAAATATTGATCACTGTCCATCCTGAATACATAACAGAAGGAAAAAGCTTTAGAGTTCACAAGGTTAATACTGTATGGAACAAAACTGTGACTGAATCTGGATGTTCTGCTTCGGATATCATGGAGCCTCCTCCCAGAAGATAAGAAGGAAAGCAGGTCATGAAGAGGATGTTAATTGTCAATATTTTTCTGATTTCTGTATGTTTCAATAAAAGTTTAATAAGAGAAAGAGAAGAAAATGAAACTGGGAGGCCAGAACACTCCTTATTCCTTTTTCTGATTTTCCACTCAAAAGCTGCTCACCCTCAAACTGCTTTCCTAAGATAACTAGACATTTAGGGAGAACAATTTTGAACTATGAATTTTGAAATTAGGTAAGATTAAAAAATGTTTGTCTTTTTCTTCATATGAGCTAGCAATTTGTTGATGCTGATTTTAGTCCTTAAAGTGTGAAAAGAAATTGTGAGCAACGGCTCTTTTGATTGAAGAGTTTCTAGTGAGAGTTGAATTTCCAGTGCTGTAATGAAAATAGAAATACCACTCTTATCTGTCAGATATACTACATCGCCTTTTTACCAAAAGGATTCTGCTGACATTGGTCAGCAATGTCAATCAATGTAAAGATTGCAACAGTGTTTGTCTTAGTTTATTTAATCTATTGCCCGTTAGATTCTGCTGAGGTTGTAAACCGAGACTAGTGAGAATAAACTAAAACTGGCAGTACTGAAAAGCCTTTCCAAATATAGGCTGAACATACGCCAATAAAAATGCTGCCCAAATGAACAGCATCAAAGTTATAAACTTGGTGCAAGTAGAAATCATAGGTTCCACCTGGTGGGGACAGTTCAGGATTCTGCTTTAGATTATTTTCTAGCCATTGAAAGTTTTAAAAGGCATGGCAATGACCTAATGCCACTGTCACCATTTCAAAGTCAAAGGTAAACTTACCGTAATATGCAGAAATGTATATGGGTTGCCTACCTACAACCCTTTAAACCAGATGTAATTTTTCCTGGGGCAGTGCACAATCCCAGGAAAAGAGGCAGCTACTTTCAGGAGTTGCAGAGAGAGCTACATTTGTTACCCTGCGTGCTCTGAAGTAGCTTTTGCCTTCTAATCTGAAGCACTGGACAGCCTTAACCTTATGTTTGAGTTGAGGTGCCAATGAAAATAGGTGCGTTAAAGCTCTCTAATAACATACTTTTCTCTTGCTTCCTATATGTTGATGAAAAACTGCAACAAAATTATGTGCTGGTTTGCTACTGAATTCTGATGATGCAGTTAGGAGATGAGGGGGATTCTGGGCTTGCAGAATAAGATGCTTGGCAACCAAATCAGATCGTGGCTTGTGGGTTTCTTCTCTGGCCTCAGGTTTTTGCCCGAGCCACCAAAGCTACCAGATGGCCTTTGGGCTCTAGTAATTCTCCTTTAGTTTTACGTTATTTGAAGAGTTCTTATTGTACAGATACAGAAAAAGAAAATCCCATCGGTTCTTTTGCTTAATAACTGAGTCAACAATGGGACAACGGTAATATGAATTCTAAATCAAAGTTAATGAGTTCAGCCAATTAGCACAAAAGCAGTTAGGTCTAAATCTTTAAAGAGTTTAGTCTCTTTAAGGCCTGTATTATATTCCTCTGGTCAATTAATTGTTCTGGTGTTGTGCTACATCCGTGGTTCCTGACCTTTTCTATACCCCGCACCCCTAGAATGCTTCTGATATATTCTCGCACTCCTTACAAAAGTTCGAAATAACGGCAACAAACTATGCACATACACTATGATTTTGAAAACCCAAGTTTTCGCACCCCCTGGAATATCATCTCGCACCCCACGAGAGTGCAAGCACCCCCAGTTGGGAACCCCAGTGCTATATGAACTGATCTTTTCAATTTCAATGTACTAGACAAGGTTCTATAGAGGCATCAAAAGCTTTTCTAGACATTCCAGCATTACGGTTATTTTGGTATTCAAGCATAAGAACGAAAAGAGGACAAAGTATAATTTTCTTGAAAATATCCACAGTGGTGTCACCCTGATATTGTCATTGCAAAAGGAAAAATAAATAAATCGTAGGGATAAAATTGACCGTCTTGTTGTGGCAGTTCAGTTTGTGGGCTGAAAATATGGTTTCTGAATGACTATTGAGTAATCTAGGATTGGGTGTTGCCACATAAGAGGAGTCAGTGGACTGGGAAAGGGATGACTGGATTATTAGTGCAGGGCAAAGAAGTGTTATCTGGATGCCATCCTCCAGCCACTGGAGGAAATTTTAAAAAATACTTCTAAAAATAGGAAAAAGGATTATTAAAGGAGATGGTCATTTAAAGTATGATGGATGGTTAAAATGACCCAGCACAATATCACTTTATGTGGAACAAAAGGTACCTTATTGCATATACTCTTCAGCCACAGTTTTAAGGTATTTTGCTAGCAATCCATCAAATACAACTCAAAGGTTGTAAGCGTTGATGGGTACATTTGTTTCTTTGTCCTTGTTCAAAAACCTCCACTCCCAAATCTCCAGCTCTATCCTAACAACATATGGCATTTGATTTCTGAGCGCTCTGAATGTCAGAAAATATACCGTGTCATCAGCATAAGGTGTCAGCTTTGGATGAAGTCTGAGCTATGTGTATCTCCCCAGTCAACAGAAGTGACTCATTGCCTGAGATAATTTATTGTGCCATCTCAGGTCATTCAATGCAGTGAATACTGAAAATGCAAAATAAGATAAATATAACATGAGTATGTCAGAGAGAAAGATTGATGGGAGGCACAGAACATGTCTTAACGGGGCATCAAAAAGACCATCACCTAGCAGGCAGTACCTTAGGGAAAAAGATAAACTCAATGGCAAACAGACGTGTGGCAACATGGAAAAAGATGTGTCGTGCTGTTCCCCTAATCCAGAAAATTAGACCAGAAGAACCACGTACAATGTTGACTTCAGTAATAATAAGGATAGCTCTGATGTTAACAGGGCATAGAAGAGAGCCTTCCCAGTGAAAAGCAGGAGTCGTTTTAAAAGCAAGATGTCAGTGCTGAGAAGATTGTCTATAATCATGCCCTCTGAAAGTTTCTCCTTTCTTAATCTTGTTATTGGGGAGCAAATTGTAGAACATTATTGCAGACAAGAACACAGGCCTGAATTCTAGCATAACAAATAGACTGGAAGACCTAACCTAAAGCTCAAATGAAACAGGGAGGGAGGGTCTTTGAATGAGAAGGCAAGTAGGACTGCATTTGTATCTGTAAATGTGCTGCAGATAAATGATGTTGTAAATGTACTGTAGATAATGATGTTGTACTCCACAAAGGAGTAAATAAAGAGGGGATTTATCCTTAGTTTGTATAATAGCCAGCACTGTTCAGAGTATAAGCCTGAACAGGAGTTCTGTTTCATATTGGCTAGGAATCATGTGAGGCTATGAAAATTTTTGTTGAGCTTTTTGCCAAGTATGCATTGCAGAATTTATGTATATTACCGTCTTGCTCTGGAACATAGCTTGTTTCACTCAGAGAACGTTGCTCTGGGTTTCTTCAACCCTTTTTTTCCTTCTAACCAAGTAAAAGTTACACCTTCCTATCCTGTCAAGATTCATTTTCCATATTCAGGACATGATATTAACTAAGAGCAAGGTAAAAAAAAGTAGAGTGGGTAAGTTTTCCTCAAATCAACTCCAGATCCTACCTAGTGATTATTTAGAATTGTCCATTTAGATGAGGACACTTCATTTGGTCTTCTACTGAATACCTTTTAAATATAGCTGGTTATTTTTTCTAGTACTGCTACATAATCAGCATACCCTCTGCCATTTTGCAGAAGAAATATCAAAAATATTACCATTCATTATTCTGTTAGTAGACATGTAATATGTATTTCAGTCATCACCTGAACCTTCTCACACATTTTGATCTGGATTATAATTGTTTTCAGTGCTTTTGAAGTATAACAATAAACACTGTATAATCCAGGGGTGTCAAACTCAATTTCATTGAAGGCTGCATCAGCATTGCGGTTGCCCTCAGGGGGCCAGGTGGGTGTGGCCAGGGTGGGTTCAGCCTACTAGGTGGGCGTGGATGGAGTGGGTGTGGCCTATTGGGTGGGCATGGCCAGCTCTACATCATTCATGTCAAAGGTGCCTGTGGGGGCCTGGGCAGGAGTGGGACAGATCTGAATGCGTTTCAGCATAGATGGCCATTACAAAATTGTACATTGGCTCCTGGCCGGCCTGGCCCAGGGCCAAAGCAGCAGGGGCCGTTCCCTCACTGTTTCCAGGATGGCTTTGCAGGCCACATGAAACCACTTCGCAAGCCGCATCCGGCCCCCGGGCCTTGTGTTTGACATCTCTGGTTTAATCCTTTCAATAAATAAATATTTTACACATTTTTAATGAATAAAATTATTACACAGTTCAGGCAAATTCCCATTTTCTCTCCCAATCTCTCTTTTTTTTTTCTTTTTTTTCTGATCTGGGTATACTCATAACAAACATTATAATTATGACTGCTTTTTGAATCTCACAAAAGATGGAAATGCAATGCTTTAAAAGCCTGATAGTTACAAATGTATTACAGGTTCCAGGCCTCTTTTTCCCCATTAAGACAAATTATGGGAAAATTCAAAAGTACCAAACAAAGCAGTACCTGTGCATTAATTACTGATCATCTGAACATTCAGCAATCTCATGGCTTTTGACTCTACTGTTTCATGAAAACAAAATATTTAGAACAATCACCAGATCTGCAAATAGAGAAGATTACTTCAGAGCCTGTAAATCAGTGGTTCTCAACTTTTTTAATGCCGTGACCCCAAACCGGTTGTAAGTCGAGGACTATTCAACCGGTCTTAAGTCGAGGACTACTCAACTGGTGCAGCACCATTTGCAGAATGGGACTTTTGGTGGGTTCAGCAGGGCAGAGACAGCCTGGACAATTCCTATTGGCTTTTGAAAGCCAATAGAATTAGACTCTATTCAAGAGAGTCTATTCTATTGGCTTTCAAAAGCCAATAGAATAAAAGGGAGTAGCACAGCTAAGGAAAAGGGGAAAAAAATGGCGGACTGCATTGTTTGGCGACCCCCGTGAAATGGTCGTTCGACCCCAAATGGGGTCCCAACCCACAGGTTGAGAACCACTGCTGTAAATTCACACACAAAAAAGATCAGATGTTATATGCATGGGTCTGTTCCCCTGCCTTCATTTCAGTATTCATTTCCCTATTTTTTAATGTTTTATATTATTTTCTTTAGCAATTATGGCTAAAATATTTATGAATCTCTGGACAGTTAATTTGTCAAATTTATGTTCACCAGACTGAGACCCAGAGTAATAATACTGAAACTAAAAGAGATTTCATTTAACATTTCCTGGCTTTATACAACTGGTAGCACTTTCTTGCCTTATGTCTAATCAATATGATGTAATTTAGTACTTTACTTGTTCTCTGAAGAGAATAACATTGAGCTGGCAAACTGCAGCCTTTGGTTTTCATGGAGCTTCTCTGCAAATTATTTCTCCCTCCCCTCCCTCGCACACAGACATGCCCTGTAGGCAGAAAGGAAGACAAGTGGTAAAATCTGTGTCGCTCCAGGATGACATCATGAAATTTCTCCCCTTATGTACCTTCTGTGTGACGTAGTAATACAACTGCAAAAGGGCAGAATTTGTGTTACGACATGATGTCATTTTCACTATCATTACGATTAGGCCATCCCCAAATCACTAAGCCAATATTTAGCAGATTTCAGCACCACCGTTTTGACCTCTTTTGGGAGGTGGGTTTAACAGTGGTAATGTTGTTTCCATTCTTCCATCTGCCCCTCCCCCCCGGTCTCCAGAAACCCTGGCCCACAGACAATTTTTTTCCCTTCTGGGTGGGTTTAAAGAATGAGAACAGGAGCAATCTTCATCTGAGAGGCCTCCTGCTCTTACCTCAACCAACACACGACTCCAAAAATTTAGCTCCCTCTGGTGAAGTGACAACATCCACAGATGGCCCTGGGTGTTCAAACCCATGGAATAACAGCTTTTCACAATGTGTTTTCTCTTTCGGATAGCATTTGGAGTGTTTAAATCAAGGTTCCGTTTATCAGAATAAAAGCTTTTTCTTAAAAAAAAAAAAGAAAAAAGCCACTTGCTAATCCAGATTGATTCAGTGTTTAAACAAAGGCCTCCTCGGAAATCCACTGAAGAAAACAATTGCAACCTTGCTCTCTTTCCTGGATGTCTCTTTCTCCTATCTGCACTGAAATCTTATTTTATTTATTTATTTATTTATTTATTTATTTATTTATTTATGAGACTTATATGCCGCTTTAAGTGCAAGCACTCTCTAAGCGGTGTACACCAGTAAGCAATATATACATATATATACATATATATATATATATATATATATATATATATATATATATATATATATATATATTTACATTGCCCCCAATAATCTGGGTCCTCAGTTTACCTACCTCGGAAGGATGGAAGGCTGAGTCAACCTTGAGCCAGTGAGATTTGAACCGCTGACCTGCTGAACACAGTCAGCTAAAGTGGCCTGCAGTACTGCACTCTAACTGCTGCGCCACCTCGGCTTTGAGTTTTCCAAGAACCTCTCAAGCTTGGATGCCAGATCGCTCGACCAAGTGCAGCAACATCTATCGCCATTATTAATCACATTAAGACAGTAAAACAGGTGCCATTTGGAAACAAAAAAAGCAAAGAAATCAGCATGAGTATTTCATGGAAATAACCCTGCTGTGCCTTGGCCTTCAAGAACAATTGTTCCTGATTACGGAATCAGTGTCACTAGGCAACAGTGCATCTGATTTGAACATTGCAATCTTGTTCAGGAAAAGGTAGATTGGTTCAGGTGGGAAGATGAAACTTTTCTGTCAAATGACCCGTGTTGCTGTTTTAATTAAAAACTGTTACTAACTATACCTCAAGGCAAGATCTATATAGGATCTTATTGTCTTTCCAGTTCAGTATTATAATGCACAACTAGAAACATGGGACACCGCCAGTAGAAAACAGGTATACTCCTCGCTGGTCATTTCCTGAAGCATCTGAATGCTGATTGCAGGAGATGAATTATATTGACTGCTCTACCAATGGTATCCCATCCCAGTCATTTGGCCATTCAGGAACGGAAGGCTGCATGTCTAAGATCTAAGATGAGCCCAAAAATAGCAACTCATGGGGGGGGGGAATGAACATTTAAATCAAAACTATCAAGTCATGCCTTTCGAGTATTTTCTTAGCTGAAACAGTTTTGCATAAATGGGATTGGTTAGTATAAATTTGCCATTGACTGTACGTGGAAGAGTGAATGCTAAAACAAGTTTTGAACAACTATTGAATGTAGAAGACTATGGAGATAGACTTGAAGAAGAAATGCAAGGGCAATTATGGAAATACCAACTTAATCACGAAAGAGAAAGGATGAAAAGGAAGCACAAGATTTGCCCTGCCTTGATTTTTTTTCTGCACAAGAGGAGAATGTGAGAGAAACTCTGTCAGACTTTCAAGATTCTCTTATTATAACCTCTAAATACAGAATTCCAGGAGTCTTTGTAGAACATTTTTCTCAGTCTGGCCTACCTCAAAGAGCCGACAATAAGGATGGCTATGATATTTGAAGTGCTATGTATGGATGGCTTTTTGAACTTGTAGAAAACATCCTGAGGAAAGGATACCACATTTTCCATATTCTGAGGAAGATATATTTTTATTTTGCTTTGTCCTACTGCTTTCACACATTGCTGTAATCAGAAATTAAGAATATGCAAGATGCAAAAGACTTCTATTTACATAAATGAGTCCTTGAAAAGGCTACTTGTTGTGATTGTTCTACAAAGGACACCGGAGTCAGAAGTAGGTTTTTCTACCCCTACTTTTCTGAAATGTCTATAAAGACTTATTCCAGACAATCTGTAAGAATCTACATCAAATAAAGGCCATAATAATAGAGCAATACAAGATCATAGGCATGCTTAATCAACTCTCTACACTACACTCCTCCTTATCAAGATACAGACCATATGCTATTTAAACATGTCATGTGATGTAGTGGCTTTTGAAGGTGAATAAAGTAATAACTCATCATCAACAGCAAGATTCACTGTGTCCAACATGCCCCTGCCCCGCCCCCACTCTGCCCCTACCCTGTCCCCTGCCCTGCCTGCCCACAGGGCCACTCACCACCTCCAGGGCCTGCCGCAGATCGCCCAGGCACCCCGGAAGCACCATGCCAGTCACTCCCTCTGCCCGTGCCCCACAGCATCAACCATGCGCAATGGGGCATGAGGGCAGAGTCTTGTCCATGCTGCCTGGCTGCCATGTCCTTGGCTGTGCTGCTCCACATGGGCCACGCTCGAGGGCAACTTTCCTCCAGGTGGGCTGCTGGTGAGTGGGTTGCGGGGGGAGGCGAGGCTGAGGCAATGCACATGTGCCCACACAGAGGGCTCCAAGTGCCGCCTCTGGCACCTGTGCCATAGGTTCACCACCACTGCCCTATAGTTACTAGTTGAAGCATTTATATCCCCAAGCCACACTCAGAGCTTTCTTGTCTATTTGAGCATATTTTTCCTCTAAATATGGATTTTCACTGGGCATTGTCTCCACATCAGACTTGTATTGATTTTATAGCAGACAGCATAGTTGCTATGGCTTCCCTAAAAAAAAAAATAGAAAATACAACTAGGTGAGCATATTGGGCATTTTATTTTTTACAAAAGTTCTTTACCTTCCCATCCAGAATGACATTTCCCAGGATCCTTGGGGACAATCAACTCCCTGGAGACATGTAACGACTAGTATTCAGTCAGGTTAAGATTGTGGTGCATATATTCCAAGAGTTCCAACAGAGTTTTCCATTCAAATAAAAGTGCTTGTCAATCTATTATTGTCCCTATGGTGGGTTAAATTGCCCTGATGGACAGGAATGATGTATGTAGGGTGAAAGATTTTTTTTGTTTCTCTCTGCAAAACTCTGCTCAAATATAAAATCAGTCTTATTTTTGAACTTTTGTGAAATCGTTGCTTATCAGGAAAAACGCACCTCTTGTTTTGAATAACCAGGCTATCTCAAAGTAGGCAATGTGATCTGGGGATGGGGGGGGAGCTTCTTGCTGATTTTTTTTTAAATGAAAAAGAATTTAAATCACATACCCTCGTATTTACTGGAGGGATAATTAAAAAAAGAAAGTATGAGTGAGATGTCTTCACATAGCAACCAGGATATCCATGGGTAGTACCATGGGTAATAGGCTCCTTGGGTGCAATCCCAAAACAACTGGAGCACCACTTGAACACCATTGGCATTGACAAATTCGCTATTAGTCAATTGCAAAAGGCGGTCTTACTAGGAACTGCTTCCATCCTGCGACGATATCTGTAATACCATCAAACATCCACATCTGCCTATCCCAGGTCCTGGGTAAGGACTCGATAGGTAGACAAAATGCCAAATCCAGTCTGAACATCTGGCTGACTGTGCGATGATCCATAACAATAATATGAAATTAGTATATCAGGAAGGCTTACTGACTACTGGAGAGACCAAACTGGCCTACAAGAAAGACCAAATGAAGAACAGAATAGAGGCATGGGAAGACAAAGCACTACATGGTCAATACATGAAACAAATAGCTGGGAAAGCAGATATTAACAAGACTTGGCAATGGCTAAGAGCAGGAAAATTGAAGAAAGAGACCGAGGGACTAATTCTGGCTGCACAAGACCAAGCTTAAGGACAAATGCATATAAAGTCAAAATTGAGAAGACAGCAACAGACAGTAAGTGCCGCCTATGCAAAGAAGCTGAAGAAACAGTGGACCACTTGGTAAGCTGTTGCAAGAAGATTGCACAGACTGACTACAAGCAGCGGCATGACAAAGTAGCAACAATGGTGCATTGGAAGATCTGCAAAAAATATCATTTGCCTGTAAGCAAAAACTGGTGGGATCATAAAATAGAGAAAGTCATAGAAAATGATAAAATTAAACTGCTCTGGGACTTCAGAATTCAAACAGACAAGCACCTGCAACATAACACCCCAGACTTAACAATTGTCGATAAGAAAGACAAAAAAGTCTGGATAGTGGATGTGGCAGTGCCTGGAGACAGCAGAATAGAAGAGAAAGAACTGGAGAAGATAACAAAATACAAAGACCTACAAATAGAAATAGAAAGACTGTGGCAAAAGCAAGCAAGAGTAGTACCAATAGTAATAGGCTCCTTGGGTGCAATCCCAAAACAACTGGAGCACCACTTGAACACCATTGGCATTGACAAATTCGCTATTAGTCAATTGCAAAAGGCGGCCTTACTAGGAACTGCTTCCATCCTGCGACGATATCTGTAATACCATCAAACATCCACATCTGCCTATCCCAGGTCCTGGGTAAGGACTCGATAGGTAGACAAAATGCCAAATCCAGTCTGAACATCTGGCTGACTGTGAGATGATCAATAATAATAATAATAATAATAATAATAATAATAATAATAATATAATAATAATAATAAAGTTGGAAGGGACCTTGGAGGTCATCGAGTCCAACCCCCTGCTCAGGCAGGAACCCTACACCATTTCGACAAATGGCTGTCCAGTCTCTTCTTAAAAACTTCCAGTGTTGGAGCATTCACCGCTTCTGGAGGCAGGTTGTTCCATTGGTTAATTGTTCTAACTGTCAGGAAGTTTCTCCTTAGTTCTAGGTTGCTTCTCTCCTTGATTAGTTTCCATCCGTTGCTTCTTGTCCTGCCTTCAGGCGCTTTGGAGAATAGCTTGACTCCCTCTTCTTTGTGGCAGCCCCTGAGATATTGGAATACTGCTATCATGTCCCCCCTCGTCCTTCTCTTCATTAAACTAGACATACCCAATTCCAGCAACCTTTCCTTATATGTTTTAGCCTCCAGTCCCCTAATCATCTTTGTTGCTCTTCTCTGTACTCTTTCTAGAGTCTCAGCATCTTTTTTACATCGTGGTAACCAAAACTGGATGCAGTATTCCAAGTGTGGCCTTACCAAGGCATTGTAGAGTGGTATTAATACTTCACGTGATCTTGATTCTATTCCTCTGTTAATGCAGCCCATTGTTTTTGGAGAATTTTCCTATTTCTATTACCTCAGCTCTATATCCCCTTTGTCTTGGCAATTTAGTACTGCAGAGACTAAAATTAATCTCCAGTCATATATAAATGTCGGTTGCCAGATGTCCATAATAAGAGTCATTTTTTGGAGCAAATTGCATGGTGAGCCTAATCTGAGTTGATTTTGGTACTATTGAAAATGCATCTCAACATTGGTTTGAGAGATGGATGTTTTAAGACAAAGAAGTCACAGTAAAAATGTTGACATAAATATTTTAAGGCAAAGGGGTCACAGTAAAAATGCTGGCATTCTTTGTCAATTTCTCCTCAGTTGTGGTGTCTTATCCTGCTTAAGGGCCTTTAACAATCTTTTTTCTGTTTCAATTACTTCCAATAGGTTATCATGCTGCTTCTGACCTCAGCTGCTTTCATGAATTGTTGTCTGTCATAAATTTCATAGTCTTCTTCTAGCTGTCATCTTATCTTGTGGTTCAGCTCAGATGTATTTTTCCCTTTGAATGCCTTCCTCTTCCTCTTCACACGAAATTCAGTTTACCATATTTCCAATTTTAGTGTTAAATTATATTTGCGTTAAATATATTTGTTATGTATTGTTTTTATTTTTAAATGAACTGAATTCAAATGAATTCCATTCATTTCCTTTAAACATAAACAGAACACATTCACTCAACACATAAATTGAACTGAAATTAATTGCAAGTATTATTGCTATTTATTATTTTCTAGTTTATATAAGTGGAAGGGAAGATAGTCTTTCTCCCAAATAAAGAAAGGATTGTAGTACCAAAAAGTTCAGATGCCTCTGTCTTAGATAATTGAAAAGCTGCATTATACATATAGAGCTGTCATTTCAAAAACTCCTTGCTTCTTTCTGCTTCCTGTTATACGTGTTGCCTAAAAGATTGGTGACCTCACTTGATTTTCTCTTGATTTGCTTAGCAATGCCAAAAAGTTGGCATGGGAAATCTTCCTCCCTTTAAATCTTATGTTTTCTGGCAAAGAAAGTTAGTTTATAAAGGGACAGCAGAATCCACAGCAATGATTACTAATTTATAACAATTGCATAACATAACTGGTAAGAGTGCTTTTAGTAGCTGAAACAATATATATTTAATATCCTGCACCCAAAATTGCTGACCTGAATATCTATCCCTAAGTGTATATTTAAGGTTCAGATGCCTACATTCAAACATGAATGAATGGCAATAATTATTGCAAAATTGTATCTCCAAATTTTTGGGATGTTTGATCCCTTACCTACAAGTAGTATGAGAAATGTATCTCATCCATAACTTCAAATTGCCTTAACTGAACTCAGTAATTAAAATCTGCAACAGGACTACTTATTCTCCAGCTGATTTTTAATGAAACTATTTCAGAATTATTAAGTAAACTGTTAATATCAAAATTGTATTTAGCCAATAGCTATGAGTTCCAAGAAAGAACGCACAATTAAAGAACAGGGAGATAAAATCACAGGCAAGCTAGTTAGGATATTTATTAATTCAAGGGACATTTTGATTATTTTTAAAAATCCCAGTTTAAAATAGTGAGAAGGAATGTAATCAGCAGAAGTCATGACTGTAAAAAAAGAGCAGCTGGTGAAAGCTGCTCCAAAAAATGACTCTTATTATGGACATCTGGCAACCGACATTTATATATGACTGGAGATTAATTTTAGTCTCTGCAGTACTAAATTGCCAAGACAAAGGGGATATAGAGCTGAGGTAATAGAAATAGGAAAATTCTCCAAAAACAATGGGCTGCATTAACAGAGGAATAGTTAGAAATTTAGAACATTTAGAAATGTTCAGTTCAATCACATAACCACAAAACCACATAATGGCAAGCTTAATTTGACATCTGGTGAGGTTTACCACTTTTTTGCATTTAAAAAAATATTAAACAGAGACTTAAGAATTTAAAATAAGATGCAATTGGCAAAAAGAAAAGGGATTTTGATTTAAGAAAGTTTGAAACAGATCGGGAGGCTAGAGAGGCTTGGAATATTGATTCCTTTTGCTGTAGGAGTTAAAAAAAAAACAAGTATATAATTAAATAATGTGGGAAACCCATATAGTAACTGAGGCTTAATGGTTGAAAATGGACACTAGAGGGAACTAAAGTACTAAGCAGAAAAGAGTTAAAATAATTAAGCCAGCTACAATGTAACTTTTTCTTACCTTAAAGAATTTTTGTAAACATTTTTTTATAAGAAATGTTATTGATTTTCTATTATTACATTTGATTAGTGCTTAATAAAAAGTATGTATAGTCAAGGCCATGGTTTTCCCAGTTGCAATGTATGGCTGTGAAAGTTGGACCATAAGAAAGGCTGAGCGCAAAAGAATTGAGGCCTCTGAACTATGGTGCTGGAGAATACTCCTGTGAGTCCCCTGGACTGCAAGGCGATCAAACTGGTCAGTCCTAGAGGAGATCAACCCTGACTGCTCTTTAGAAGGCCAGATCCTGAAGTTGAAACTCAAATACTTTGGCCACCTAATGAGAAGGAAGGACTCACTGGAAAAGGGCCTAATGCTGGGAAAGATTGAGGGCAATAGAAGAAGGGGACAACAGAAAATGAGGTGGCTGGATGGAGTCACTGAAGCAGTAGGTGTGAGCTTAAATGGACTCCAGAAGATGGTAGAGGACAGGAAGGCCTGGAGGAACGTTGTCCATAGGGTTGTGATGGGTCAGACATGACTTCGCAACTAACAACAAAGTGCTTAATAAACATCATGTTATCTGGGTTAGTTTGTTTGCTTAATAATACAAGTTACATTCTTAGTATCTACCCCTTTTTTTCCAACCATTGATAAAATAAATTCCATGTTTGAAAATACTCTGTATCTTCTTTCTCTTTGATCCTCAGTGTAAGTCTGTCCATTTCAGCACAATCCAATATCTTCTTGATTATCTCTTTATCTAGTGGTGTTTCTTCATTCTTCCAGTGCTGAGCAAATACAATCCTTGCTGCTGTTAATACCTGCAATGTTAAATATACACTTTGCTTATCAATTTTTTCTGGTATTATACCTAAGAATTTTTTAAACATTTTAATAATTTTAATATAATATCTCAGAAAGGTGTGCAGATTTCAGTGGATTATTTTTTAGTAGATGAGATAAAAAAAATAAAAATTATCAATAAGACATTATTGAAGGCAACAAAATTGAGAGTACCAAAAGGGAATACAGATACATATATAAGAATGAATACAATACATACGTTCAGACAGGATCTGAACATGGACAGTTGCAACAAGAAATCCTGGATGATGCCTCTTTATGGGATTTACAAAAATAGGCTGATAAAAATTTTGAAGATTCCTCTTGAATGTCAAAGACTGATGAAGCATCAAATCCTGCAGAGCTATTAAAATAATGTAAATGTTAAGATTGTGAAAAGCAAAAAAGGATATTTGATCAGATGCACATCATTTTTTGTAAGTAATTTTAAATAAGTTATTTAAAAATGAAATATTTTTTTTCCTTTCAAAGGAATGTACATTACTTTTTTCAAATGGCTACTAAGTTGCTAGGACGTATTTATTTCAAAAGTTTGAACCTACCTACTTAATAAATGGTACTATTAAGGGTTTCTTTTGGCCTAGGGGCACTATGTAAAAGATATTGAGATATTATGAGCCAAGAAAGTTCAGGAACCTAATGATAAACATTCACATCATCACCTCCAAACTCTGGTAGAAAATATCTTTTCTTTGAAATCTCCTTTGTAATATTCATTTCGTATGCTATATGAGGGTGAAAAAGATGATAAGCCGCCTGGGAAAGCCAAGGGAAATCATCAAAACAATTAAAAAACGAAAATTAGAATATATCGGACATGTAATGCGACACTCAGAAAAATACGGCATACTCCATTTAATCCTCCAGGGAAAGATTGAAGGCAAACGAGGTCCAGGCAAAAGAAGAACATCGTGGCTTCAAAATCTAAGGGGCTGGTTTGGACAAAACTCAGCAGCACTTTTTTGCGTGGCTGCTGATAAAAACAGGATCGCCAACATGATCGCCAACGTCCGATAACGGATATGCCACAAGAAGAAGATGAAGATGAGGGTGAAGGTTTGTTCTCCCAGCTTGTGGGTTGGTTTCTGAACGTTTCATTACCGGGCTGGGTAACATCTTCAGTGGAATGTAGGGGGTATCAGTGTCAGTGTTCTTCTGTTTATAAGGGCTTCAGGTGTGGGGAGGGAGTGTCAAGTGAGGGTCAGGTGTGAGTCATCAGTGAGAGACTTGTGATGGTCTTGTGATGGGAAGGTTACATCAGGTCAGGGTCATTGGGAGGTGAACTGCTGGTGGGTGGGGGAGGGGGCTTGCATGAGTTGGTTGAGGGCTTGTGCTGCCTCTGGATGGCTCTGCGGTTGATTTGGATTCTGATTTGGATTCTGTAAGCTGGCTGTAGGTCAATGTATCTGTTGGTGGAATTGCTTGTGGAGTGCCAGGCTTCAATAAACTCACGAGCATGGCGGGTGGTAGCGTGGCCCATGATTTTTGTATTGCTCCAATCGAACTGGTGTTATTTGGTGTCAGTGTGGGTAGCAATTAAGGATTTGGGATCATGGCATTTGACTGCCAGCCGGTGTTTGTGGATCCTGGTTTTTAATTGGCATGATGTTTGTCCCATGTACAAATGGCTGCCATATATACTATATATACTATATACTACTAAAACATTCACAGATGTATAGCTGCTGCAGCATCACCACAGTTAGCCATGTACAAGTGATTGTGGCCTCTGAATATACTTCTCAGAAACCCATAGGTTGCATGGAGCAAGGAAAGGCAGGAGGGGTGTATCTCCACTCTCTTTCCGGATTGGAGGCCTGGCACAGGGGAGAAGGGGAGGGAAGAGGGGATGATTTTGGGTAAAGGGCAGGCATGCATGCGTGCGCACAGTTTTATTTGTGTGAGTGTGACTCTGCACAAGTGTGGCTGAAGCACTGGCACACACCCCTGCTCGTGCAAGTTGGTCTGTGAGCATCAACGCCCGTTGCTTGTGCAAGTCGGGCTGTGTGCACGGGCCAGCCTGCCATTCAAATAGCCTGGATGCAAATAGGCCATGATCCAGTAGTGGGCTATGGCCCACAGGTTGGGGACCCCTGCCCTAGAGGGCAGAAATTCATAATGAAAAAGCACATGCTTTGCTGCCTATTTAAGCTTTGGATGTTGGGAAAAGATCATTTCCAAGGGCAATCCAGAACATGCATTTATGTGTGTAAAAATCACTTTTCCTACAGAGTAAATTCATTGCTGTTAGTTTATACCAGCATAGAAACATATTTAAACCTGCATTTTCTTTCTTTGAGAAGAATAGTGAATGATTGCCTCAAAATAGTCCCAAGCTAGAATGACAGTTGGAATGAAAAAGGCAACAAAAACAACACTTATTCTCATTTAATTTGCAAAATGTGCCACACAAAGCAATGGAAACTGTCAAAATATATCATTTATTCCACTTTCCAAGCTTTCCAAGACAATTAGCATGTGCTCACATGTGTGCGATTACTGAAATTCAAATTAAAAGTAGTAACACAGTTTGAAATCCAAATAAGGTTAAAGTTGCATTACATAATTCTTATCACAACAAAAATAATACAAAGAATATCAATCCCTTAAAAGTTTAATCAGCATGCCACACTGCCTCCTATGTTATTTTAATGTTTTAAATATCTACTGACAAAATCAAATTAAAAGTTTGCATGTAAATTGATTTTCTTTGTTAACAGAGCGTAATTAAATTCATCCACCACTGTAACAGTTTATATAAACTTTTTTCCAGATGTTTACATACTATATATCAGATTTCTAGGCAAACACAACATAGTAATTATCCCAGATGTCCTCAGAGTATCTGGAAATCAAAGTGTGAAAATAGATTTCATTAAGATTCTAAGTTATGTTATATATCCCTTAAGGTGCAAAAAGTCTGCATTTAATTAACATTTTTTTATTTAAGGAAAGGTAATATGTTATCGTAAAGAGTGATATACTTCTTAAACTTTTAAGGGATTGCTATTTTTTTATATTATTTTTGTTGTGATAAGAATTCAGTAATGCAACTTTAACCTTAATTGGATTTCAAACAGTGTTACTACTTTTAATTTGCATTTCAATAATCGCACACATGTGAGCACATGCTAATTGTCTTGAAAAGCTTGGAAACTGTCTGAAGTGGAATAGATTGGCATTTATTGAATCTATGAAAAGAACTGAGATGGTTTTAATTTCTCCTGGAAAAAAATAGAAGGGCAGTTTGCCCTGTCAGACATTTCTGATTTAGGGTGTTTTGAAAGAGCCAGAGTGATCACAATAAGCATGGCAAACAGTCAAAAATATACATGCTGAAGCTCAAGTAAATGTAAAAGTAGTAGTAATACAGTCCCAAAGGTGCTTTTCCAAAAGGCATTGCACTTTCTTGACTTTTTTTCCCTTGACAATGTTTTGCTTGTCATCCAAGAAACTTCTTCAGTTCTAACTTTAGAACTTGAGAAGTGAAACGTTTTCAAGGGAAAAAAACCAAGAAAGTCCAGTTGCTTTTTGGAAAAGCACCTTTGAGACCACCATGACTGGGGTGATTGAGAATCTCCAGAGATATAGTAGTACTAGTAATAATAGCACTAGTAAAGTCCGAGCTTTACACATTTGCAGATAGGGAACTGGGAAAGCATTTAGAGGTTATGGCAGACATGTCAAACTCACAACGTCATGTGATGTCGCGCAACGTATCAGAGCTTTTTTGCCATTGCTGGCAATGGGGTGGGTGCGACTCCGGTATGAAACCGGCCCACGGGCTGGCAGTTTGACACCCCTGGGTTATGGTAAAAGTGGGGTGTTGCTTACAGAATATGCGGCTGGTACTGTATTAATATAATTTTCTTTTGCTTTCCTTAAGTTGCAGAGAGCAACACCTAGTACTATATAAGATGTGTAAGAGATGAAATAGGCACAGATAAGCAATTGGGAAATAAATGCCAATGTACATACTTGACTAGCCAAGTCTCTTTCATTAGTATTTTATTTAACAGAACTGCTATGAAAACTAAAGCCACAAAGCAATATTCATTTTCTGCTAGCTTTAAAGAAATTCCCAGAATATTGAAAATGTGCTAGCTTTGGCTATTTTTTAACTACAGGATCATAAGAAAAGGTCTACTGTATCAGCTAAGGCTATTCAGAGTATACATCACATATTAAGAAAATACTCTTCTATTTTTCTTTCATGGTAATTTGGAATACAAAGAGTCAGTTGCATGTAGTGGTTAAAGGTACCGGCTAGAAACTGGAAGGCCATGAGTTCTAGTCCTACCTTAGGCACAAAGCCAGCTAGGTGATCTTGGGCCAGTCCCTCTCTGGCAATCCACTTCTTAACTGTGTAGTCCCTAATGGTCAAAACTGATTTAAAGGCACAAAGAAAAAAAGCAAGTATGGTACAATCTAATTTAGATTTCATGTGATGGTTGTTATAAACAAAGCATTCTGTAGGTGACTTATACATAATGCTTCCATAAAGTCAATTTGTACATTCGTGCATGTTTGTATAAAACACAGGGTTTGTGTGTGAAGTTGTGATGAATGAGGCCAACACTACTTTATCGATCTGTATGGAAATTGTATTTCAATAAAAGCTAAACACGTACCTTTAAAAAAAATATTATATTGGCAATTTTCTCCAGCTTTTGTGGGGTTGGGGATCATTCTTTTTACCCTGCATAATATGTTAGGTTTGTTTTTTCTCATACAGTATATTATCACTCCCCACCCTTTTTAAAAGTTTATATGAGATAATCACTTAATTTGTGAATCCACTAATAATGGTCTAGCTCAGGGGTTTCAAATTGCCGGCCCACTAAGACCAGTAAAAGCAGAATTCCAAGGCAAGAAGTTTCCTTAAAGAACATGTTTATTGGCTACAAGTATCGGCACAGTCAAAAATGAAACCAAGTCTGGAGTTCCCTCTCAAGCGTTACAATGTTACAAAGTTGAAGTTTCCACCCCAGCACTATGTAATTATCCACGGTCCCCAATAGAATACTTTGGCGGACTTTCTAGCGGAAGGTTCAGCCTACCAAAAGTCAGGCAGCAATGACCTTGGTTCCCACGGGACAAAGTATTGTTTAGTCTAACATTAAAATCACCCTCCCCCCCTCCCAGTACCGTGGCAACCAGAAACGAAGCACAAATGGCTTCAGCCAAGATCGTTGCAGTGTTGACCCAGGCATTTCAAGAGCATGGATAAAAATTTTGCCTGGTTCTCCAATCACAGAGGACTATTTTTCTCCAAGCAATGGCTCAGAATGGTGCCTCACTCCAACTTTGGCAGTCTTTACCTTTCTTTGAATATATTTCAAGCGTAGATTATTGAGGAAACCATATAGGCAGCATGGGACCATATAGCTCACAGGTCGGCAACCCGTGGCTCCGGAGCCACATGTGGCTCTTTGAGCCTTCTCCTGCGGCTCCCAGCCTCCTCCGCCACTTGCAGAGAGAGAGACACAGAGAGACAGAGGCACTTGCACTTCCCTTCTCTCTCTCTCTGTATGTGTGTTTGTGTGTGTAAAAAAGAGAGTGGCCTCACGCTGTTCTCAGACAAGCTGACAAGCTTATTGGGCGGGGCTCCTGCCTTTGCTGCATCTCAGCAGGAAGCAGCAGAAAGCAGCACTCTCTCTCTCTCTCTCTCTCTCTCTCTTTCACTCATTCACTCACTGAGTGGGGGAAGACGACTGGCAGACCAAGGGCAGGAGAGAGCCAGCCCAATAAGAATGTGTGTCAGCTTGTTGGAGAACAGCGTGAAGCCAGCTTGCCAGTGAGAAGATCAGAGAAAGGGGGAGGGGGGAAGAGAGGGAGGAAGACAAAGAGAGGGAGAGGGAGAGGGAGAGGGAGAGGGGGAGAGAGAGAGAGAGAGAGAGAGAGAGAGAGAGAGAGAGAGAGAGAGAGAGAGAGACCCCTAGCGCATGTTTTGCAACTCCTAGTGTTTTCTTTTCTCTGGGAAATGGGTCCAAGTGGCTCTTTGAGTGTTTAAGGTTGCTGACCCCTGATATAGCTGATCCTAGTGCCTGAGTAGTAGGTAGAAGACTGATGTTCCCTAGAAATAAACATTTGGTCGAGACAAGATTATGCTGTCATGAATGCTGAGTCAAGCATACCTCTTAGGCAAAATTTTACTGAAAAGAACAGATCCCAATAACTTTAGTGGCAATTATGTCACTTTTATCTTTAAGCTTTTTTTTTTTCAGCTGTTTTGGCTTTTTCTTCCTTTTTCATAATCCAAGGCTTTGCCTCTTATAAATTCCTCATCCCAGTGAAGAAACAGAAAGCACTCTGAGCACAAATGTTGTACTGCCGCAAACGAAATTGAAGGGAAGAGCAGATAAATCATAGCTTAGAATCTAATTTCTATCACAGACTTCACTCCAGTAAAGTGGTGTGCTCTCAAGATAAGCCATTTTGCAAATCTGAGTGGGGAAAAAAAACATTTTTAAAAGCAAGAACTTTAATGATTATCTTCAACCAGAATCCCAAAGCTACATTAGCCAAATAGCATATGTTAGAGGAAAAAAAAATACTAAGCAATGAACCCTTCTCTCAGGTCACAAGCATTTTGCACAACTCTTTGGTTAAACACGCTTATCACTAACATAACGGAGGAAGTGCTTGTTCTAAAAAGAGGACAATGGATAAGAAGTCTTTTAATCTTTGCTTTATAAAATAAATCATATTTTTTAAAAAAAACATTTCCACTTCTTTTCTTCTCTAAGAAAGCAGGAAGCAAACTGATATGCTCCAAATTTTGGGGGGCATCATCCCTTACTACTGTGTTAACTGAAACTTATAGTATGGGTGCAGCCAGCAACTTGCAGATCTCAGATACGATCCCCAACCATTTAATGCAGCATTTAATTTGCACGCTAAGATTATGAAACAATTTTGGAAACAAAATGCCTAATTTTCAAGTTTGCTATAAATTACGTTAGCCATAATACTGAATATTTTTCAGCAACAAATGATTCTGCAAAGTTAAAGTGACCTGTTCAAAACATATAAACCTCACTGTTTAGATTCTACATGTGCCCTTGTAAATGCCCTTCGTATTAACAAAAGCAAGAGATTGAGAATGAATGGTTAGAACTTTTGAGTACATGAAGAATTCTGTATTGCCGTTTATGAAAGCATTGATTTTACTTTTATTCCTTCCTTTCATTCAGGAGTTCCAGGTGTATAAAACAATCCCTATTTTTTGCTGCAACGATCCTGTGAGTGGTTGAGCTAAGACATTGTAACTGGCCCAAAGTCACCTACCACATATGCTTCTGTGGCCAAGGCTACACTAAAACCTAGTCTTCCCTGCTCCTAGTCCAACACCTTAGCCACAAACACATGCTAGTTCTGAAATGGCTTGGACTCCGGGTTAATGCAAAGAACAATTTTCTGCAACCTTCTTCTAAATGCAGGTTAATTTGCTTCTACCTTGTTCACCAGAGACTCCCCCCCCCCGGCAGCAGCAAAGGAGAAATAATATTAAGAGCAAAAATGCTGCAAAGTTCTCTTCTGCAACCTCCCAGATATTTTGAGACCTAAGGGGATGACAGCCAGGTTTAAATAGTTTGAGATCCTGAAGGCCAAAGGAAACCAGCCATCAATCTTGGAATTTATGTTTGAAGACCGATGCATAACCCAAGTGGTATAATGATAAAATGCCAAATTAAGTCCTAGAAGCATTATGCAAAATTCCTACTCAAGGTGTAAATGTAAATTAATAATGCTGTATGGTTTTATAAGGTCAGGGGAGGTGGGACTGGGAGGTGAAGAGGTTTGCCTTCCAGCCGATCTTGATTCCTGTGACTACATGGACATTTCCATGCAGTTTTCTTGAACTGAATATTTTTCAGATGTGGTTTGCTATGGACTTCTTCCTAAGACTGAGGGAGAATGATTGTCCTGGTCAATCCATTGGCTTTGTGCCTAAGATAGGGCTAGAATTCCCAGTTGTCACATTTTTAGCCTGGTATTTTAAACTATTTAAACCACTACAATAACCCCACACTGGCTCTCAAAAACCACAGGTACTATGGTATTAATATATTGTAACATACGTTTATTAAGTATTATCATGTTTATTAAGTTATTCACTCAGAATCACTATTTAAATATAAAATAGCTTCTACATGGACAATTATTCAGTTTAATGTTTCTAGGTCAATAAAGTAATATAAAAGCCAGAACAAAGCTCAATTGTATTTCCTAGAAAAGCAATTATCTACAATGTTGTAATTATGTTTTAGTATATGCTTTGGTACACATCCAAAAGAATTCATGCAAGCATATAATCTGAATATTTTAAAAAAATAATTACAAATACTTTAAAAGACTAAAATAAAAGATTTTTCTCAAAGCAGATATGTATGCTTAACAACTGAGATATAAAGTACATCAAAAGTCCTGGTAAAAATAATAATAAATCTATAGAAAACATTTCTAACATGTATTTTGTTGGGAATGGGAATAATTGATTCATGAAAATTTTATTCAGATATTAACTATATAGCCATAGTAGCTACTTTATACGCATAGGCCACATAAATGCCGTTTCTTTTCTCATCTGCATTTATTCAGAAAATAGGAAGAGTTGCTCTGAATCTAGCTTATTTCAAACATTTCTTTATCACATTCACAGCCATAAAAAACACATCTGTAGTGGCATAGATACAAATGGCTAATGCAACATAGAAAATATCAAGTAGCATATTAACCCACACATACATCTGAGGGCCAAAGAGAAATTTGAAACGTACATAAAAGCGTATTAAAAAATTCTCATATTTGGATTTCACATTTTTTAAGGAAGTGCAGATTAATGTGCTTTAAAATCTTTAGGCTTCCTACTAATTGAGGAAGGACCAGCCTGAAAGGCTTGCATACTTGCTCTTTGGTATCTATCCAAGGGACAGTCCTACATCTCTTCTTCTCTATTCCCTCAGGCCACTACACAAAATTTGGGTACATTTCTTTATGTTTCTTGATTACTGGCAAAGTGTCCAGATAAAACCCTGAAAGGGTTTCATAAGTGGATGGTATGAATTGCCCTTCAAACAGCATAAAATATTCTTTAACATTCTTCATGGAATCTGTTACCATTAATTATCTATCCACATCATAATTGCTCAACTCTCCCGATTCCTGTCATTGCAATTCCCTTTTCTTCATGCAACATGGATAGGGAAAATGAAGAGCTGCAAAACTAATTACCCTGGTTTTTCTAATAATTAATCACACTTATTTACCTTTCCACAAGCAATTCAATGTGGTGTTCAGGGTTCCTTCTCCTCCAACAGCTGTATTATTCTCTTAAGAACTATCTTGAGAGATAAACCCATCTACAGATCTTCTGGGAGGTAATCCACATTCCCACTGACATCATTCAACTGTCTCTACACATATTGGATTCCACAAAAGCCGGGCCCCGCTTTGTGTGGAAGCCGAACTGCTTTCCAGCAAATAAGAAGTTCCGGCTGAATTTGCAAGTGTTGCAAGGAAGAAAACTGTCATGAGAACTATGAAGTTAGAAGAGATACGCAAGTTCTGACCAGCTTGACGGTACTTGAACAAGGCAGCTCACCACTGTTCCAAAACTGCATAGAAAGATTCAAGGTTGTGCTGAGAGCCAAATTGGTGCAGGGGTTAAGGGCCCAGGCTAGAAACCAAGAGAATGAGTTCTAGCGCAGCCTTAAGCATGAAAGCCAGCTGGGTGATTTTGGACCAGTCATTGCTTTCCCTCAGAAGGATAAGGATGCATCCAGAAGAGAATGCAATTTCACAATGAGCTGTGATGAAATTTAATCAAAGAATTTAAACAAACAACTTATGTATACTTTGTAATGGAAGAAAATATTGCATAAACAAAATGAGAGAGAGACAGAGAAAGAGAGAGAGATTTAATAATCAAGGAAATATAAAAGTCCAATTGTAGGTTGACTATATTCCAAGATTGCACTGCTAAGACTAAGTGGCAAAATGGTCAAATTTTGGAAGCATAATTTCTAGCTATAGAAGTAGGAAATTCCTGGGATGGAAAGCACTTGCATTTTTACCTAATACCAAATTATGCTACTGAAGTTTGATTCCTACAGCACAATTTGGACCATTTTGATGAGAACATTAGAGTGCTTTTGAAAGAATAGAAATAGGAAATGGCTTCATTTGCCATTCCTACATTTAACCTCCAAAGCATTAAATAACCTGGCCAAAATATTCATCCATTTCTCTTTCTGAGCCCACAACTAGTCCTCCAGCTGTAAGAGGAAACATTGAATTAAAAACAGTTTACGATAATTCAATCATTTGCTC
Organism: Crotalus tigris; assembly: GCF_016545835.1. NCBI lineage: Eukaryota > Metazoa > Chordata > Lepidosauria > Squamata > Viperidae > Crotalus > Crotalus tigris. The sequence continues at coordinate 2,427,618 of NW_024096535.1, forward strand.
ATTGTGGACACCAGAAAATTAAAATACTTGATACATATTACAATTGTGCTTTGCTATACATCAAATGAATTACTATCCTGCCTTCTCAGTACAAACGTTTTTGCATGCTGTCTCTTACCAGTTTTATAGAGAAAAACATACCAACAAACAAGTATAAGACAAAGGATTTTTAAAACTTTTTTTACTGCATATTCAAAATGTAATATCATATGACATTGCTTAAGAACCAGAAAGAAATTAAGCTAACATTTTAGATCCAAACTTTGCTTCCGTTGATGGAAGAATAATTGGTAAGAGGTGAGCCTTTCAGTTGCTGCAGCCACAGATATGTTCCTGTAGCCGCTGAAATTTTGTTCCTGATAGCCGATGTATCTCTAGCACAGACTTTTGGGGAGTTCAAGGTATAAAGGGAAAATACTCTTAATCACTCATTAAGTTTTCCTGTTGTTCTAATGTGCAACAGGATCTTTCTCCATAGTATTTTAGTATTTTAGAAATATAGAATCATATTTCAACAAATACATGATTTGTTCTGTGTCAACATATTTTAATAAGAACACGTACATTTTTACTTATTACAAATAATGTAGATTTCCATCTTTTTCATTTTGCCTGATCAACTGTAATACCTTAATTTTTGAATAGTTGCAAATACTGCAAATATTTAGCAATATTTATCCAAGAACATCATGCTAGACAATTATTTCTAGTAATTTCTAGTCCATGGGGTTCTAGAAATGAGTCTGCTCTTATACAGAGCAATCTGAGGCGTAAAGACTGGGAAGGCAGAAGAGTTAATACTGCATATTTAATACATGCAGGGGAAAATATCACTTCAAATCATTGGATCAATGAAAAAACATACCTTTCAAAGCAATTTGAGGTCGATACATGACCCCCTTTAATCAATAACATATAAAAAATCTAATTCCAGTAAATAAAACACTTTGGATTACAAATTCCATAAATTGTTCCTATTCATGAGACATATCAAGATAAGAACTTATTTTAAATTTATTTAATGGTATACAAAAAACGACGGTAGGAAGATCTTCAGAATTAAACATCATTCTTAGACAAGGTTGTCAAGTGGAATCTGAAAGTGGCAATGGTTCCTTAAATGTATGGGTCGACTTTTCATGTCAAATACCATCAGTTCATGTGTTTTAATATTTCCCCCCTCAGCAACATTATACAAAACAAACAAGAGAAGTGTAGCAAATATCATATTGTATACAAATGGCTACCTGGTTTGGTTTCAAGGGCTATATTCTGAAAAACAGATTTAAAAGCAGATTATAAAAGATACCAGGCTATAGTGAAAGCTGCCACGATTCCATTCAATATAGCCATACTATAGCCCATGTGAAAAGAATGTCCTGTCAGTCGCCTGAAAAGAAAAGAAGATCAATTAATTGATTAACAGATTAGAGAGGACAGATATTTCAAGGCATGAAACATTTCCCATAGATAAGCTGCTCTCATTTTAAGGCTTACTACATGCTAATATCTACCTGCCTCTGAACACAGTAATAACACCTAGTGAGCTGCCCTTTTCAATGTTCAAAAACTTTAATTCCTTCTCAGTATTTTAAATTTGTATACAAACTTTTGCATTTAGTCATCACCTAAGATTTGCAGCAATGTCCGATATAGATTTCTCAGGCACACCCCACCAGCCAGCCTTATAAACCATTATGGCAAATACTGCTGATAACTTTCTTGCGTAGTCTTAAAAATGTTTGTGTTTTTATACTCATGACACAATGTAAGAATTCTTCTTGGGTGAAACATGCTACCATATCCCAATCAAACAGGATTTGGATAATAAGGAATTGTGGAGGAATATGCTCGCAATAAATTTTAAGGCCATCCAAATTATACAACTAATTTTTAGGCATATGTCTGTGCCAACACAGACCAGCAACTAGCCTAAAGATGCTTTCTTCGTTATTTTAAACTATCACTGCACAATATAGTCAATGTATGAAAACACTAACAAATATTATTTAACCTGACATGTTTAGACTTACTGTATATCTGTCTAGTCATATGTACCAAGACATAAATGAAAACCATACATAAAAATATGCTAATCTTGGGAGAAGTACATACACTGTTTGCTAGTGCTTTCTTTTGGAATATGCAAAACACATGAAAGCCCACTAGGAGTTTGCCAAAAAAGCACCTGAAGGACTCAGACTGTAAGGAACAAGATTCTCTGGTCTGATGAAACCACGATTGAACTGTTTGGCCTCAATTCTAAATGTTATGTCTGGAGGAAACCAGGCACCACTCATCACCTGCCCAATATCATCTCAACAATGAAGCACGGTGGCGGCAGTCTCATGCTGTGGGGCTGTTTTTCAGCAGCAGAGACTGGGAGACTGGCTAGGGTTGAGGGAAAGCTGAATGGAGCAAAGTACAGGGATATCCTCAGTGAAAACCTGTTCCATAGTGCTCAGGACCTCAGACTGGGCTGAAGGTTCACTTTCCAACATGACAACGATCCTAAGCACACAGCCAAGGCAACACAAGAATGGCTTAGGGACAACTCTGTGAATGTGCTAGAGCGGCCCAGCCAGAGCCCTGACTTGAATCCTATTGAATATCTCTGGAAGGACTTGAAAATGGCTGTCCACTGACGGTCACCATCTAACCTGACTGAGCTTGAGCGGATTTGCAAGGAAGAATGGCAGAAACCCCCCCAATCCAGATGTGCAAAGCTTGTTGCGTCGTACCCCCAAAAGAATCAAGGCTTTAACTGCCACCAAAGGTGCTTCAACAAAATATTGAGCGAAGGATCGGAATAGTTATGCCAATATGATATTTCAGTTTTTTCTTTTTAATAAGTTTACAGACATTTCTAAAGTCTCTTTTCACTTTGTCATTATGGGATATTGAGTGTAGGTTAATGAGAAAAAAATGAATTGTAGAATTAGTAGTTTCTTAGAATCAACCTGCAGAATAACAAAATTGACAAAAGTGCAGGGGATCTGAATACTTTCTGAATGCACTGTATATTTTTTCATTCTTAGTCTAGCCTGCAACCTGGCACACATCAAAGTGGTCTCCCATTTCAGTTGTAACCAAGCCTGGTTCTGTTTAACACCCAAGGTCAACAAAGCCTCTAGCTGTACGTTATGTATTATATTCTGATAGTAAGAATAACAGTGAATTCGAACACAACTGACAGAATTCTGATTGGCCAATCAAGACCTATTATATATGGATTTTACATCTTTTCTACAATATACTTATATTTTCTGGAATTCTCAAGGAAAAAATGAATTTTATACTTTGGGTTGTAAAAAAATTATGCTACAACACACTCTGGTGGCCAACTCCTGAAACTGCTTAATTTGTTGCCTTAGTATACAAATGTGAACATTGCTAATAGAAAAGTCAACAAAAGGCCATTTCTATTAGATAAAAGCAAATTACTGAACCTATTTAAAAAGTAAATTTGTGGTTCATTCATTCTTGATCCTTATTTTCTTGCTTTACCAAACCCTTAAGTACTTCCTGATTTACCCAGTTCTCACAATAGCCATTTTCATTTCTTTTGGCAAATACAGTTCCTCACAATACCCTAAATCAGTGTTTCCCAAACTTGACAATTTTAAGGCATGAGGACTTCAACTCCCAGAATTCCACAGCCAGCGATGCTGGCTGTGGAATTCTGGGAGTTGAAGTCCACATGCCTTAAAATTGTCAAGTTTGGGAAACACTGCCCTACACACGTTTTTCTGCCATCATTTCCACTTAAAAATTTTCCATCCAGTTTCCCTTCTTTAAGGCACACAAATTAATCTACTTATTCTGTTTTTTGCAATTTATGTTTAAATTACAACCATTTTTTTTATCAAATACAATTGTGTGGCCTTCAATAAATTTATTTTTAGATTCATATTTCTTTTTAAAACAATACTTAAGTTTCAAAGAAAAAATAAAATACTTAATAAAAATTAGAAAAAAGGAATCAAGAAGGGGAGACGTTTAAAAGCGTGAGAAAATAAAAAATAAAAAAGAGTTCCAACTTTCCTCAGTACAGATACAAATAAATAAGAGATAATCATCTCTTATTCTGTTAACCATAATATAACCAATATCTAACCCTAATAGCATTTATAATATTTTTGCAATCTTAAACAAATGTAATTACCCAGTCATTAATTCAAAAATACTTATTTATAATCAGTAATTTAAAAATAAATCTAAACAAAATCTTAAAATAACCAAATAGTTAATTTCAATGTCTACATCAATTCATTTTTCCAAATCCACTCTTTAGTCACTACTTCTCTTTCTTTCATCTCTGTGTATTATAGTTCCTCACTGATGTAATCCTAACAAAAAACTAAGTCCCACATTTCCTCCGTTCTATTCATCCATCATAGCAAAAAAAAAAAAAATCTAATCTCAATAACACATCTGTCTCTACATTATTACAAAAATGTCATTAAACCTTAAGATTCAGATTGCATGATGTTTCATACAATCTATCTAAGCTACACTGCAAATCATTAACCTAGGTCTCAGTAATACAGGTGATCATGTGAAAACATAGTATGCATATTGTATCAATTTCTTTATGGCAAATTTCCAAGTCCAATATTTGTTCACACTGGATTCTTTCTAAGCTGATACTCACTTAAATCGTGCAGGTGAGAGTGGAGTAGGAGGAAACATTCCTGGTTCAAATGAATCAAAATAGATAACTGTCCAGGAAAAACTGCAACACGACAGCCCAGTCATCATGGCTAGAATAAGAAGGCTCCAAAATCCTTATGGAAGAAAAAATCAAACATAAATAAGGCAGGCTAGAAAGTTTTGGATGTAAATTCATACATTGATTCAGAGAATCTTAACGATTAATATGCAATTGAAACAAGGATAAATGGACAAGCATACTGTTTTTATACTGTATAAGATAACTGAAGTGAGATTATTATGGGCACAAAGGTGGGAAAATTTGGCACCATCCTCAATGGAAGAACAGTTGGTAATGATGATGGAACTTGCAGAAATGGCTAAATTTATTTCCTTGAGTAGAGAAAAAACAGTATCTATGTTTATTGTTGAATGGAAACCCCTGATAATCTTTTTGCATGAAACAGAAAAAAATGAACTGATGACTAATGTTTTTGACAAGAAAAATAGATTGCAAAAAAAAAGACAGTTTTTTGGTAGTTACAGAATAGGAGGTAATTTTGTATTTGTACTTTTAATTGCTGTAAAGAAAATAAGAAACTACTAATTCTTTTTATTCATTCTTTTTGCATGTTTAGCTTTTTCTTTTTTCTCTTCTCTTTTCCCTGTTCTTTATATTAGTTCTTGTTAGCTTTTAACTCCTTTTTGAATTTAAAAAAATAAAAATTATGTAAATAATGAAATCTCAAAATTACAAATTCAGCATTAATATACGGTATGCAAAATGCTGAATTCAAAATGCCCCATTTTAAGTTAGAAACAGCTGGTCCAGTATGTCTGGAAGTGTCCCAACCTCACAACTTTCCTCTGTTTTGAAATGTGGTCATCTTGACCCTGAACAGACTTCTGATACAATTAGTATACATTTCAAATTTGCATATCCCTAACAAAACTGTCTCAATTCTACCCTCAAGAAATGTTAACAAGTATCTGGAATAAATCAAAAAGTTAATAGACTTGCATCATGTCCCAGGAAAAAGCACAGCATAACTCAAAATATATTTAGTTAGTCCCTTAATTATAAAGGACCAGCCTCCATTTCACTGTTTTCAGAATTGCAGTCATGATTATTGTTTGCATTTTATTTTTTCATTTTATTTATCTGTCGAAAGTGATCATCTATTTAAACAGAGAAATGGAGTGGGTAGAATAGATAATAGATAAAACTCTGAAATTCTTAGCACCAGCCTACTCTGTGGATATTACACAATTTGATACAATTTGAAATTTAAATGTTTTTTGTAGGATGGAACGCCATCCATTCTATTCTCATAAAAGTTATTACTAGATATAGACCAATTGTATGTTTTGTTTTTGTAATAATAACTCTTATTAAAGATTACAATTAGAAAACAAAAAAGTAACTACAAAAATTCAAACATAGGTAAGAAAGCAGATCTTATAGGTAAGAAAGCAGATAGGTATTTTAATGATACAGCAGCATACATTCGTTTATGAAGGAATTGAAAAATGTTCTATTTCTTTTAAAAGGGATTCCCATAAAATATAAGGAAATTGCCACAATTCCAAAATGAACTTACAAAATAAGCCTCACCTAAAATGCTGGTTTCTAGACTAGCCATTTTCTCTTTTTCATGTCCTGGATCTGTAAATAAAAATACTTTATTATTATCTTACTTTAATCCTATTGTCTAACCTACTTTCCCACCCACCCCCAACTCTTGTGTTGTCTTGGCTGTGCACTAAAGATTGTTATCATGTTGGAAAGTAAACCTTCAGCCCAATCTGAGGTTCTGAGCCGTGGAACAAGTTTTCATAGAGGATATCTGTGTACTTTGCTCCGTTCAGCTTTCCCTCAACCTTGACCAGTTTCCCAGTCCCTGCTGCTGAAAAACACTCCCACAGCACGATGCTGCCACCACCATTCTTCACTGTTAGGATGATATTGGGCAGGTGATGAACGGTGTCTGGTTTCCTCCAGACATAATGTATAGAATTGAGGCCAAACAGTTCAATCTTGGTTTCATCAAACAAGAGAATTTTGTTCCTCACAGTCTGAGAGTCCTTCAGATGCTTTTTGCAAGTTTCATATGTTTTGCATTGCAGGGAGGCTTCTGTCTAGCCACTCTGCCATAAAGGTCCAGATCGGTGGAGGGCTGCAGTGACGGTTGTCCTTTGGTAACTCTGTCCCATGACCACACAGGATCTCTGGAGTTCAGTCAGAGTGACCACTGGGTTCTTGGTCATTTTTTTTATTACTAAGGTCCTTCTACCCCAATTGCTCAGTTTGACCAGGTGACCAGCTCCTGTAAGAGATCTGGTTGTGCCAAACATCTTCCATTTGAGAATTATGGAGGACACTATGCTCTTAGGAGCACAGACATTTTATTGTAGCCTTCCCCAGATCTGTACCTTGCAATAATCCTGTCTCTGAGCTCTGCAGGCAGCTCCTTTGACCTCATGGCACTTCCTCTGCTACAGTATGCATTCTCAGGTGTGAGGCCTTCTATAGAGAGGTGTGGGCCTTTCCAAATCATGTCCAATCAATTTAATTTACTCAGTCAAGGTTTAGAAACATGTCAACAACGATCAAGAGAAACAGGAGCACCAGAGCTAAATTTCAAATCTTGTTCGAAGGGTCTGAATACTTACACCAATATGATATTTCAGTTTTTTCTTTTTAATAAATCTGAAGACATTTCTAAAATTCTGCTTTCACTTTGTCATTATAGGAGACTGACTGTAGGTTAATGAGGAAAACAAAAGAATTTTAACAACTGGACAATAAGGAAGCAGCATAACAAAATTGACAAAGTGAAGGGGATCCGAATTCCTTCTGAATGCACTTTATATGTATAGGTGTAGGTATCTATATGTAAGTATATAGCATATCTATATATGTCTTATGAATGTTATGGATAGATATTTCTTTTTCAGAGAAAGCAAAAGAATTTCATTTTTAATATATGCCAGTGTGCTCAAAGTAAAAAAATGAAAATAAATGTTATCTTAATCTTAAAATATATCAACATTAATTCCCGTAGAAAATAGCTAAAAACCTATACTTAGCATGACCTTTCGTCCATGACTCTGAATAGACCTAACCCTAGATTTATTTTAATTGGCAATGGGATTTTCTGACCGATTTTATTGTTGCACACAATTAATAACTCTAAACAAAAAGCTATAAACTTCCTTTTCTTTCAAAAACGCCAATGAATCTATTCCTAACATTAGTTTTTGGCCACCAAACCAAGTAAGACTAACCTTAACAAAAACCCCAATCCTACGTTCATTTTCATTAGCAATGGGATTTTCACATGAATTTTACTGTGGTCCACAAAACACCTTCAATGAAAAACTGTCAACTATCTTTACCTTCAAAAGACACTAGGAATCTATCACTAGTATTAGTTTTTGGTCATGACACCAAGTAGACCTAACCTTATCCATAACTCTAAATTTCTTTTCATAAGGAATGGGATTTTCCCAAGAATTTTAATGTTGTCCACAAAATACTCCAAACAAAAAGCTGTAAGCTTACCTATCTTTAAAAAATGTCTAGGAATTTATCCATAGCATCAATTTTAGGGGATGACACCAAGTAGACCTAACCCTAACCCTAGACTCATTATCATTGACAATGGGATTCTTCTATAAATTTTACTGTGGTTCAAAAAGAACACAAAACAAAAAGCTGTAAACTTTCCTTTCCTTCAAAAGCTTCTAGAAATAAATCACCAGTATTAGTTTGTTGGCTAACACTAACCCTAACCATAACCCCAACCCTGACCATAAACCTAAATTAATTTTCATTGGCGATGAGATTTTCTGATGTATTTTAAAGTTCCCCACAAACAAGTACAAACAAAACGCTGTCAACTTTCCTTTCCTTCAAAAACCTCGAGAAATCCTGAAATTCACGCAAGCCCAAAACTTACGGGAAAATTTTTATAAAATGTTTTATAGATGGCACCTTGATCCACAAAAAATGTCTCGTATGTATCCAAACCTGCAGCCTAAATGTTGGAGATGTGGTTGCTCGGATGCTACTTATTATCATATCTGGTGGTCATGTAAAAGTATTAAAGCTTTTTGGATTAAGATATGGTGGAATATTCAAAGAATTTTTAAAAGAAGGATAAAATTTACTCCACAATTGTTTTTGTTGGGTATTGTTTCGGATTGTGATGATAAAGAGATTTTAATGTTAAATTTAATTACTGCGGCTAGGTTGTTAATAGGGCAATATTGGAAGAAGGAATCTTTGCCTACTTTGCAAGAATGGTTTTTTAAAGTTTCTTACTTAGCAGAAATGGCAAAAATTTCGGCTTTCTTGAAAAATCAATCGCAAGAGAAGTATTTTTTGGTGTGGAAAAGATGGATAAATTTTATACAATATAAGTATGATATAAGAAAATATTATCTAGCTTTTGAATAATTTATATAAGTTTAAGATATTATCTAGAAGTGTAATTGTTATTATTCTTTAATTTTTTATTTTCTCTTTTTTTTTCCTCTTTTTGTTTTTTATATATAATAGAGTTAAAGTACTTTACAATTTGTTTATTGAGCGTAATTATATTTGCTTAAGGTTTATTTGGGCTTAAAACTTTTTTTCTTTTAAGATCTAGTTAAGCCTGTATTCAGCTCTGGGAAGAACGGGGGAGGGTTTTGGGGGGGGGTTGGGAGGGATTGGGGAAGGGGTTTTTATTGTAAAAATTTTAAAAAATTTAATAAAAAAAAAAACCTCGAGAAATCTATCAGTAGTTTTAGTTTTCCCTATGACACCAAGGAGACTGAACCCTAACCTCAACTCTAACAATCAACCTAAATTCATTTTCATTGGCAATGGGAACTTCCAACTTACTGTTCTCCACAAACAAGTCCAACCAAAAAGCTGTCAACTTTCCTTTCCTTCAAAAACTTCTTGAAATCCATCACTAGTAATACCTTTTGGCTATGACTTTAAGGAGACCTAAACCTAACCCTAACCCCAATCCTAAACCTAAATTCATTTTTATTGTCAATGGGATATTTCCATGTATTTTACTGTTGTCTACAAAAAACACAGAAGGAAAAGCTGTCAACATTCCTTTCTTTGAAAAACCTCTAGAAATCTATCATTAGTATAGGTTTTTCGCTATGACACCAAGCAAAGCTTACCCTAACCCTAACATTTATCCTAAATTCATTTAGATTGGCAATGGGATTTTCCCATGTAGTTTAATGTGCTCCACAAATAAGTCCAAAGCTGTCAACTTTCCTTTTCTTCAAAAATCTCTAGAAATCCATCACTAGTATTAGTTTTTGGCTGTGACACCAAGGAGACCTAACCCTAACTCTAACCCTAACACTACCGTTAAATTTATTTTCATTGGCAATGGCATTTTCCCATGTATTTTACTATTGTCCACAACAAAGTCTAAATGAAAAGCTGTCAACTTTCCTTTCCTTCAAAAAGTTCTAAAAATCCATCACTAGTATTAGTTTTTGGCTATGACACCAAGGAGACCTAATCCTAATCCTAACCCAACCCTAACCCTAAATTCATTTTCATTGGCAATGGGATTTTCCCATGTATTTTACTGTTGACCATAAACAAGTCCCAACAAAAAGCTGACAACTTTCCCTTCCTTCAAAAAGCTCTAGAAATCGATCACTAGTATTAGTTTTTGGCTGTGACACCAAAGAGACCAAACCCTAACTGTAACCTTAAATTTATTTTCATTGGCAATGTGATTTTCCCATATATTTTACTGTTGTCCACAAAAAAGTAGAAATGAAAACCTGTGAACTTTCCATTCCTTCAAAAAGCTCTAGAAATCCATCACTAGTATTAGTTTTTGGCTATGACACCAAGGAGACATAACCCTAACCCTAAATTCATTTTCATTGGCAATCAGATTTTCCCAAGTATTTTATAGTTGTTCACAAACCAGTCCGGACAAAAAGCTGTCAACTTTCTTTTCCTTCAAAAACCTCGAGAAATCCATCACTAGTATTAGTTTTTGTCTATGATACCAAGGAGATCTAACCCTAACCCTAACTCCAACTGTAACCCTAACCTTAAATTCATTTTCATTGGCAATGGCATTTTCTCATGTATTTTACGGTTGTCCGCAAATAAGTCCAAATGAAAAGCTGTCAAATTTCCTATCCTTCAAAACCCCCTAGAAATCCATTACTAGTATTAGTTTTTGGCTATAACACCAAGGAGACCTAACTGTAACCCCAGTTCTAATCCTAATCTTAAATTCCTTTTCATTGGAAATAGGATTTTCCCATATATTTTACTGTTGACCACAAGCAAATACAAACAAAAAACTGTCAAGTTTCCTTTCCTTCAAAAACTCCTAGAAATCCATCACTAGTATTCGTTTTTGGTTGTGACACCAAGCAGAACTAACCCTAACCCTAACCTTAAATTCATTTTCATTGGCAATGGGATTTTCCCATTTATTTTACTGTTGTCCACAAATGAATTTAGCGTTGGGGTTAGAGTTAGATCTCCTTGGTGTCATAGTCAAAAACTACTAGTAGTGATGGATTTCTAGAGATTTTTGAAGGAAAGTTGATAGCTTTTCATTTGTATTTGTTTATGGTTAACAGTAAAATACATGGGAAAATCCCATCACCAATGAAAATGAATTTAGGGTTAGGGTTAATCTCCTTGGTGTCATAGCCAAAAACTAATACTAGTGATGGATTTCTAGAGGTTTTTGAAGAAAAGGAAAGTTGACAGCTTTTAGTTTGGACTTATTTGTGGAGAACATTAAATTACATGGGGAAATCCGGTTGCCAATCTAAATGAATTTACGGTTAGATTTAGGTTTGGAGTTAGGGTTAGATCTCCTTGGTGTCATAGACAAAAACTAATACTAGTGATGGATTTCTAGAGGTTTTTGAAGGAAAGGAAACTTGACAGCTTTTCATTTGACTTCTTTGGAGAGAACAGTAAAATACATGGGAAAATCCCATTGCCAATGAAAATGAATTTAGGGTTAGGGTTAGATCTGCTTGGTGTCATAACCAAAAACTAATACTAGTGATGGATTTCTAGAGGTTTTTGTAGGAAAGGAAAGTTGACAGCTTTTAGTTTGGACTTGTTTGTGGAGAACAGTAAAATACATGGGAAAACCCGATTGCCAATAAAAATGAATTAATGATTAGGTTTAGGATTGAGGTTAGGGTTATATCTCCTTGGTGTCATAGCCAAAAACTAATACTAGTGATGGATTTCTAGAGGTTTTTGCAGGAAAGGAAAGTTCACAGGTTTTGGTTTGAACTTGTTTGTGGAGAACCGTAAAATAAAGGGGAAAATCTGATTGCCAATAAAAATGAATTTAGGGTTAGGTTTAGGGTTAGATTTGCTTGGTGTCATGGCCAAAAACTAATACTAGTGATGGATTTCTAGAGGTTTTTGAAGAAAAGCTTTTCATTTGGACTTGTTTGTAGAGAATATTAAAATACATGGGAAATGTTTATATTTTATATTTGGTTTTCCATTAAGCCTAAAGAAAGCTTAACTTAAATACCCAGACACAATGAGCAATGTGATATATGCAGTACTGTGCAGTGAGACATGTGCAGATCTCTACATTGGAGAAACAAAACAAACCCACTTCACAAATGCATGTCACAACATAGTAGAACAAACACATCAGGACAAAATTCAGCAGACCATCTGCATTTGAAAGACAAAGGTCACTGTTTTGAAGACAGCAAAGATTTATTTATATTATCATAGCCACCTCTCCTGACATGATGATAATGTATTGGTGAGTTCAGGTGAGACTGGATTAATATTAATGTGTTCCAAAGTCCTGTATCAGTAGTAAATATAGGTACAGGAAAAATAAGTTATATGGTACTTATTCTTAAGCTCCTTTACAGTACTAATACTTGTATATGTGCATGTGTATATGCATTATGGAGTTTTATTATGGCCTGCACAAGGATCAATATCAAACATATTATGTCTGTTAGACTTTTGGCAATGGTGTGTAATGCTATGTATATATGTATAATATATGTATACATATGTATACATAATATACAAAGCTAAAACCTTTACTCAAGAAGTTTAGGAAATGAAATGCTGTTCATCATAAAAATTACCTGTTTAGCCCCCAAACAATTTGAGGCAACAGTATTTCCACGGGAGTTGATAAACCCTAATAAAATTAGAGACATTAAAGTGATTTTTCTTCCCTGAAACGTACGTTGACTTCCTGTGATTCTTATGGTGAACTACACATCCCTAAGCAGGACAGTGTTTAGACAGAGAGCAGCTGGATGTTGGATCCTGGCTACTGCAATCTCTTCAAAGAAAGGGGAGATTGTGAGATAGCCATGCACCCTCTGGACAGCTGTGTAATAGGCTGTAGGAACTGAGGTTTTGAGTTCAACTTACGAGTAGAGCGATTGGGAATTAAAGGAAACCATCTACGCTTACAGCTGTAATTCAATCTTTGTGGACAAAAAGCTTGGCTGTGCTTAATTTCTTGATCATCTTTGGAAAAGTTTTTTACTGCTTTGAAACAACTTTTTTGCATTCGGTGAGTGAGACTCTTAAAAGAATTTAAAAATCCTTCACATGGGAAGCTGTTTAGGTTTTTTTGGAAGAAAAACATGAGAAGATAGGACTTTGAAGGTTGGATATAGATGAAACTAAAAGGAAATAAAGTGCCATTAAAGAATAATAATACTTAAATTGAAGTTGTTAATAAAGAATGAAATAAGCTACTCTCACTAGATATTTGAGGGATATTTTTGAACAATTGACTCAGAAATTAATTTTAAGAATATCAGACTCCATAGAGAGATGGAATATTGATGTCACAGAAGAATAAACTCAATGGGATGAGATTGAAATTGATCTGAATTTGAATGTGGATTTAAATACGACAAGTTACAAGTACAACATGGGACGAGATGATATATTGTACATACAAATGAAAATGACTCATATCTTAATATTTAAAAGGGACATATAAGTATTAAATCTGTAGAGTGATTTGGGTAACATTTCCTTAATGTACAAAAAAATAAATAAATCTGTTAAAAAGTTTTGAAGGATTCTATAAGATGGGACAAAAAAAAAAATCAAGATTCAGGACATTATTTGAAGACAGAATGAGACAATTAGCTGTATCCACTTTGCTCCAGGTCCTCTGCTGCAGCCAACCCACAGCAGGCGTTCTTCCTCAGCTGGCTTTCTGCTGGCACTCTCCCCCACCACTGGTCCCATCGCTCCTCCCACACACAGGGACATTTTTGCCAGCCCTATTTGCTGCATGGATAATTTGCAATGAGCAAGTGCAAAGTGTTACTTTTGTCCGGAGAACATTGAAGAAATTTAACATTCAGAAAGCAGCAGGCTCAGATAATATCCCTGGGCGTGTTTTTAGGGTATGTGCAGATGAGTTGGCTTGTGTTCTTACACATATTTCCAATCTTTCACTGCAGCGTGTCCCATGTTTTAAGACGGTCATTATTTTGCCAGTGCCAAAAAAGTCTACAATTACGGGTCTCAATGACTACCGTCCAGTTGCACGTATATCCATCATTATGGAATGTTTTGAGCGGTTGATAAAGGACATTATTATATCCAGCCTCCCTGCAGCATCTGACTTGCTTCAGTTTCCTTATCATGCAAATTGTTCTGCAGAGGATGCTATTTCATCTGCTCTCCATCCAAGCTAGGCACATTTAAAGGAGAGAAACACTCATACGTGAATGCTGTCTGTTGATTTCAGTTCGGTATTTAATACAATCATTCCATGCATCTAGTAGAAAAACTGGGACTTTTTGGCTTCAATACTGCGCAACTAGATTCTTGATTTTCTTATTGACAGGCCCCATTTTGTGCAAGTTGGGACTAATATTTCTAACACCAGCACAGGTTCTTCTCAGGGCGGTGTCCTAAGTCTGCTGTTGTTCACCCTATTGATCCATGACTGTTGTGCTAGGTTTGCCACCAAGCATATTGTGAAGTATGCGGATGATACAACAGTATAGTGGGCCTTATTCAAGACGACAATGAGGGTGCTTACTGTAAGGAAGTACAGGCTTTGGTGAACTGGTGTAACAAAAACAGCCTCATTTTAAACGTAGGAAAAACTAAAGAGATTGTTGTCAATTTCAGAAATGGCAAGCAAAGCCACAGATCTCTGAGTATTAATGATTCTCCTGTGGACGTGGTTAGCAGCATCAGGTTTCTGGGTGTGCAGCTAACGAGTAGACTAGTTTGGTTATTCAAAAGTGAAACACTGGTGAAGCTGGCACAGGAGTGCCTGCATTTTCTGCGTTGCATGAGAAAAGCACATCTTCATTCCCCTGTCCTTTCTACAGAGGGACAATCAAGAACATCCTCTCATATTCCATTACTGTCTGGTTTGGAAGCATTACTGCTTCAGACAGGAAGGAGGTGCAGAGAGTGGCAAGAATGGCAAAAAAGATTATTGGTAGTTCACTAACTTTTATCCAGGACATAGCACATAAGTGATGCTTGGGCAAGGTTCATAGGATTGTCTAGGATGCTACATATCCTTTGCATGATCTGTTTTCCTTGTTACCTTCTGGAAGGGGCTTCGTGGTATCTAAAGCAGAACATCCAGATTCAGTCACAGTTTTGTTCCATATAGCATTAACCTTGTGAACGCTCAAGTTTCCTTTTTCCACTCTGTATTCAAAATGGACAGTGATTAATACTTATATGTATATATAAATGTATGGATGTGCATATGTGTGTGCGTGTGCGTGCGTGCGTGTGTTGGCTGGAGCACCCAGTCTACCAAATATAGGATAAATCAATCTGTTCTGCGTTTCGCTCCAATCTAGGAGCATGTTTTGTAGGCAGATGTCACATACTGTGAACACTGTAAATTCAAAATTTTGTGGCTGACAGTTTATATATATGTATGTATATATGTGTGTGTGTGTATGTGTGTGTGTGTGTGTGTGTGTTACGTATGTGTATGGGTAGATATATACTTTTTTTTAAGTGCGGACAACATAATTTCATATTTAATGTGGGCCTGTGTGCTCCTAGTAAAAAATCTGTCCTGGAAGTCAACCTGCAAGCCAAGGGGTGGGCCTCTACCTTCGCACTAGATGAGTGCAGAGTAGGGCCAGGCAGGACGCAATGGGGTGGCAACAGCAACAAAAACAGTGCTGGACACATGTACCCGGCAAAGAAATGACAAAGCCTGTCACGGGGTTGAATCCAGCACCTCTGTGGAGTGATAAGGTGTTGCAACGGCCCCAGGAAGATGCACCTGACAGGGAGCAGCCTGGTTACCTCATACAGCAAAAGCCATGTCCTCCGCCTCCTCGGTGCCAAAAACCCCCTTGCCATTGAAAATGAATCTAGGTTAGGGTAAGAATTAGATCTACTGGAGTTATGGTCAAAAAATGATGATCCTTACAGGTTTTCTAAAGAAAGTGACATTAACAGTTTTCATTTGGAGTTATTTGTGAATCACAATAAAATACATGGGAGAAACCCATTGCCAATGAAAATTAATCTAGAGTTAAGGTTAGGTCTACTTGGAATCATGCCACAAAACGCTAGTATATATTCTTAGCAGTTCTCTAAAGAATGTGACAGAGCCAGCTTTTATTTCAAAAAAGTTTGTGGACCACAATAAAATACCTGGGGAAATCCCACTGCCAATGACAATGAATCTAGGGTTAGAGTTAGGTCTACTTGGAGTCATGGCTGAAAATTAATGGTAGGGATAGATTCTCAGAGGTTTTCTAATGGAAACAACATTAACAGTTTCTCGTTTGAAGTTTTTTGTAAATCACAGTAAAATACATGGGAAAATCCCCGAGCCAAGAAAATGAAACTAGGTTTAGGTTAAGGTTAGATCTACTGGAATCATGCCCAAAAATTAATGTTAGGGATAGATCCTTAAGAGACTTTCTAAGAAAAGCGACATGGACAGCTTCGCTTTTCGAGTTGTTTTTGGACCACTGTAAAATCCATGGGAAAATCGCATTGCCAATGAAAATGAATTTAAGGTTAAGGTTAGGTCTTCCTCGCCCAGTTTCGGGAAGGAGGACCGCTCTCTCCCACCCTGCCTCACCTCGCAGCGCCAGGCAAGCGATGGCTATCAGGAGCGCCAGCAAGGCAACCACCGCAAGGCAACAGAGCACCGAACAGGTCCTGCTCGGCCACTTACTCCCGGCGGCTTCGGGCCCCTGCAACGAAAATCAGTTCACGAAGATGAAGCAACCGCCCCCCCCCCTGTAAACTCTGCCTGACGTCTCCATCAACCAGCCCCCTTCACCTCTGCCATAACTAACCGCAACAATTGCATGACGCGCCTCCATGGCAGTGGAACACTCGCTTTCAGGGGGCAGAAAAGAGGGGGGAGGGGAAGAAAGCCCTCCAAATAGCCCTTGAAAAAGTTCCCCACCAGGAAGAAACCTATCGAACTAGATAGAAGCAGCAGCAACAGCAGAACGGAAGTCCCGCTTGGCCTTCCGAACGCCGCCCTTCCAATAGCCACGCCCAGCGTCTGGGTCAAAACCCTCCCATGCTGCCCTGTTCCATTTGAGGAAACGCTGCGTGTGCGCGTGGAAGGTCGGCTCTACCTTCCCTTCGCCGCCACGTTCCTTTTTTTTTCCCGCCTTGTTTTTTACGCCCACAAATGGTCCCTCTTGGCTTCCGTAGCTCCGCCCTTCAACCTCCGCCACTCAGAGCGAGCTGCTTTCCCGGCGTCCCCTGCGCTACGCGCGTCTCTCCTTCCCCCTCCTCACCTCCATTCCGGCTCCTACCCTTTCCCCCCGCACCTCGCACTCGGATCTTGGACGCTCGCCCGCCTTTTCCCCTTCGGCGAGAGGAGAAGCAGGAGCCCCTCCCCTACCGGCGTGAGGTTTTGTTCTTTCCTCCTCCGGCCGCGTGCGCCGTGATTCTTCCCTCCCCCGTCGCAGACTTCCGACGAGTGTTAACCCCTTCCTACGAAGCTCCCACCCCCGCATCCCCGTGTCCGGTCTTCCTTCTCTTCTCTGTTCGGTTTCCGGCTAACGGTCTCCCTCGGATCTCGGAGGAACTAAGCAGGGCCGGCTCGGCGGAGCCAGGCCTGCGCCCGGGAAAGTGATGTCAGGTGGAGACTCGGCGGCCGCCGCGGCCTCTCCTCAGCCGTTGCCCTTCTCGCTGCCCAAGCCGCCCCCCCTAATGCAGCTCAACCCCGGCGAAGGCGTGCGCCCTGTGGGAGCCCCCGGCCCGGAGCAGTCGCCGAAGAGCGCCCGCATGGGAGGCCGGCCGGACTGGCCTGCCGGGAAGCCTGTCAGCCTCCTGGCACCTCTCCTTCCGCCGCGCGGGGAACCCGAACCGCTCCTTCCCTTCGGACCGTCCTCTCGCCAGCCCCTCCGGGGGAGACTCCTAGGCAGGGGCGGCGGCGTCGGAGGAGGAGGCGGCGTCGGTGGTGGCGGCGGTGCGGGTAGCCCCGGCCTCCTCAACCCTGCGATGAGGCTGGGCGCCGGCGGGGCAGGAAGCGGCGGCGGCGGCATGGGCCGAGAGTCCGTTATGGTAGGTGGGCAGCAGGCGATTTATTTTGTGGGGAGCGGGGGGGGGGCAAAAGTAAGTTGCCTTTTTCCTTCGGTTTTTCAACTCCCGTTGCAAATTTCATAACCGTGAAGTAAAAAAGCTCTTTTGGCCTCATTTGAAGGTGTGGAGGGAGCCTAGTTACCCTGACAAGTCTTCTTCAGTGACTTTGAGTTAAGTCTGCCCGCATTTTTCACTCCGAGTCTCTCTGCCTGTATGTTAATGGAGACGGTATGCTAGTGGTTTTTCGGCACGTTTTTTTTTTGTTTTTTTAGACCATTTAGCATTCTAGCCGATATGAGATTTTAGCTAATGCCTGAATGCCGGATGAAAATTAACTAGTTGCTTGGCATCTGTGGTGATTCTCAGTCATCCTTGTCCCAAGAAGCAACTGGACTTTCTTTGTTTTTCTTTGAAGACGTTTCACTTCTCATCCAAGAAGCTTTTTCAGCTCTGAGCTGGAGAAGCTTCTTCGATGAGAAGCAAAACTGAAAAAGCACCTTTGGGGTTGTTGCTTGGCTTTCTTTTCCCTGTACCTAGAAAGGTATATTGGAAAGGCCTGTTAAGTGCATATTTTCCCACCATTCCTGAGAATGGTGAGATTTAATCTTCGCAGCAGTGCATATGGTAGGGAATCAACAGAAATATGAATATTAGCATTTGAAAAATGGCCCAATCACATTGTTATTATGTGCCATCACATTGTTTTCAACTTCTAGTGATCACATTGATTCTCTCTTTGATCATTCTTTCTTCGATGGTCTAACTCTAACCTGGTCTTTCAGGTTTTCTAGTGCCAGTGTTACTGGGGCCATCCACCTTGCTGCTGCTGCTGCTCATCCTCTTTTTCTCTTTCCTTCTAACTTTCCCACTATTACAGCCTTTTTCAGAGAGATAGTCTCAGATTTGCTAGCTTTATGGTAATTATAAATAGAATTTGACAAATTGAAATTATTTGGCATGATCATTTGGAACACTAAGCCAGAATTCTGGAGGACTAGCTTAGGATGAATTTATATGGATTTATAAATACCGTATTTGTTTATTTTATTCATTTATTGTGCCAAACAATCCATTCACTTTCATTTCACTTTTTTACTGTTCACCTGCAACTCCTGGTTTTTCCTCTGCATTGTAAATTGCCCCCCCCCCCAAAAAAACCCTATAGTTTTTGAACTGGCTTAAAAGGGGACAGTAAGCCAAGAACCTTGATTTGAGTCATAAAACAAATCCTTTCTATTTAGTGCTGTAGTTACAAAAGGAAAAGTAGGAGCTTTCAATGACAAGTCAACATTCATTATTATTGTTCCATGTAACTGTTACTAATATATGTGAAGCATTTGAACAGTTGTAACTTGATGTTTCATAAGTTGCCAAGTTTTATAATTATTTTCAAACAAGTAGGTCAATGACAATATTATTTACAGGAATATTTAATAAACTTGTACCATTAATAGTGCTTAATTCCTAAGAAAGGTTATACCACTTATACCCAAACCTGCCTAATATATGTGTTATTTCTTCTTTGAAGACTTGCTGTCCAAGTCTTTCCTGTTTGAAGATTTGCTAACCAAAATATTTCTTTACAAAATTAAGAATATAATGAAGGTAACCTAAACTTTTCAGAGCAGATTATGAAATATACATATGTTAATGAGTTGTATTCATTTTACAATCTAAAGATAGTTGAAAACAAAACCACAATTCTACCCCCTCCCAAAATTTATTAAAATTTTAAAATAGCAAAATAACATCTGCTTAATAAAAAGTATTTCCATTTGATTGCAGAACAAAGTTAGTGACTTGAAATGCATAGTTTCCTAAATGTAGCACTTGAAAAAGCCCACTTGCAGATTACCCTAATAATGAATGGAGAAAATACAAGCAAAAGGTATTTTAGGTGATCTTTAATCAGGATTATGCACAAGGAGATAGCCAAATGCTATTTTGTTTTGGGTCTAAAAGTCATAAATCCCTAACAAGCTAGTTGCTAATGTACATGATTTAATTTATTTTTAGTAAAACTCATGTCTGCCTCAGTATTTGCACTGAACAGTTTATGTTAGCTGGTAGATGAATTCATACAGCTATTTTTTAATTTTATATAAGTAAAACCTAAATATACAAGCAGGTTTCTTTTTT
Source organism: Crotalus tigris (assembly GCF_016545835.1). Taxonomy (NCBI): domain Eukaryota; kingdom Metazoa; phylum Chordata; class Lepidosauria; order Squamata; family Viperidae; genus Crotalus; species Crotalus tigris. The sequence continues at coordinate 2,447,992 of NW_024096535.1, forward strand.
TTAATTTTCATATTTTAACTTTTACTGGTTTAATTGATTTAAACCAATACATTTAAATTAATTAAAGGTTTAATTGAATGGCCATAAATAATTGGATGTTTTATTTAAATTGTTTATAGCTACCCAATTCAGTGGACTCTGTTAGAAGCATTGACCTGCTCTATGCATATTTCAACTACCATTTTCTCAGAAAATAGAATCAGGGTTTACAGTTCTGATTTTCCCTGAATGTTTTCTGACTTTCTCATCTGGCAAGCAATATATCCAAGACTGGGTCATTTGAAATCTGGTGTACAATGTTTCAATCACAGAATGTCTTGTTCAAACACAAAAACAGTAGTGTTTGAGTGCAAAATGAGCTGTTGTAACATTCTGAAGTGCTTCAAACTCAAAACAGCCCATTACATGATGGGAATGTTTTGTACATCCCTAATGCTTATTGTTACACTTTTTTTCTTGAGGATTACTCATACAATAAATACAAATAGTAATTGCAATAATAAAATAGCAAGTTTGTAAACTATCATCAGTTGTAATATCCAGAAAGGGGAAAGTATAAAATATTTATGTATTGACAGCATTGGTAAATATTGTAGCAGTTAAAAAAAAACTTGCTGTTCGTGAGTCCTAATTAACCAGATTTGGAACTTAGTTCTGTTTTGCTTGTATTCGTAAAATCCTGAACTGTGTTTTTCAGATGGGACATCCAGGCATGCCTCACTATCCACCCATGGGAATGCATCCTATGGGCCAAAGGCCCCCCAACATGCCTCCAGTATCTCATGGGATGATGCCTCAAATGATGCCTCCAATGGGAGGACCACAAATGGGACAGGTAAATGGGCTTCTGTGATTTTGTTATATATATTACTTTAAAATGAAACAGTACTATAATTTCAATCTTTTAAAAATTTCCATAGGTCATTAGGAATTGGCACTGATTCATATCAGTACAGTCTTCTTAATCTCTTTTTCTCATTATTCCTGACTTAAATGAATCAGAAGATTTTTTTTTCTTAAACAGGTCAGTTACTTTTCTGCATAACATTTGGGATAGGAAAGTATTTTGGCCTCACATTGCTTACTATTTGGTTGAATCCTTACTTCTCTGCAATATATTTCTCCTGTATGTCAGTAAGTAGTTTAGCCTTTTCAGATCTGAGCTTTTATTTTCCCTTTTTGTAGCAGCCTTAGCTCTTTGTGTTCAGTGTGATTTAGCAGAATTAAAAAAAAAACACCTTTGCTTACTACTCTAGATAGTAATCCCAGTACTATACTGTCCATACTTACACTAGTTCAAACCTTGAATTTTAAAGTCACTCATAGTATTAGTCTTGCACTAATGTAAAAAGTTTTCATCTTTTTTGATGAATAAAGGGCATTCTGTCCTTATATGGCATTAAACATCATGTAAGTCCTTTGCATTCTGGACAGTATCAAAATGTGTTAGTGCAGGTGCATGTGAAAAGTAATTTTAGCAGTTCAGCTATTTATCTTATTATCTGTTAATTGCAAAGCCCCTAATTATCAGCCTATTTAACATAGCTGATCAAATTCCCTAGGCCAGTGATGGCGAACCTTTTAGAGACCGAGTGCCCAAACAGCAACCCAAAACCCACTTATTTATCGCTGGGTGCCAGGTGGGCGTGGCCCACTGGGTGGGTGTGGCTGTGGTGGTCATGGCAAACTGGGTGGGTGCGGCCAAGGTGGGCATGGTCATCTTGATGTTGCTCGTGAGGAGGGATGCCTGTGGGGGCCGGGCCGGGTAGGGGGAGATCCAGGGGTTCTCTGGCAGGTGGGGCGGTGGGAAGGAGGCTCGTCCTGCAGGGTGAGGCAAGGCAAGGCAGAAGTGCCATTGTCGCAGGGCAAGGCAAGGCAGGGCTCGCCTGACACCATTGGCTCCGGCACACAGAAGCCAGCGAGCGCATGGGGGCTGACAGTGTCCATCAGCAGCCACAGCCTGCCGGCCCCTCGACTGGCATACTCTGGGGCTCTGCAGCCCGCCATGAGCTGGACAGCCAGTCGACAGCTGAGGAGGAAATGCAGTGCATCGTGCCCAGGAAAAGGAGAGCATGCGAGGCCAGGAGGGATGGGACGGGAGGGAGGGAAACCAGCCATGCTGGGATGCATCCAGCCATATGGGATCTCAGCGAGTTAGCGGGTGGCTGATTGAAGAGGGACGGTTGCCATCTCTGGGGCATGGTGCGCGTGCCCACAGAGAGAGCTCTGAGTGCCACCTCTGGCACGCGTGCCATAGGTTCGCCACCACTGCCCTAGGCCATTGCTTTGAATTAAATTATTGTTCGCTCACATTACTGTGGCCTGGCATATTTTATTGCTTGGCCATCGTGGAAATCATAGAACACAAATGGGCAATCTTCTTGCACATATTACTAGAAATGAATTCCAAGAAATGTAAGGCAAGCTGTATATGTGTTTGGCACTTAAAATATGGACAGTTATATCTTGGATACGAGACTATTGTCCCATTCATTTAAACAGCCCATGTTCTTTCTTCAAGGAATATTATTTTTCTGTTTAAGGGAAAAAAACTAACAAATCTTTTAGAAGCTCTTTTTTATTGCTTTTGGGGGCTACTGTGTTCCACTATTCCAGTTTATTTTATCATATTTCACAAGTTTATTCTTATTTAAATAACATTTTTTCCTATTGATATTGGTATTTCCTTTCTCCAGGCACTGATTTATAGATATCTTGAGTTGTGAATCAAGTGATATGTCATAAAAGTAAGGCTGTCTCCAAGCACTTAAAGCAGGACTACCATTCAGAGACAATGGGTTATAAATCCATGTGTTGAGAGCCACCACATAGTTGATTAAACCCTGGAGCTTTGTGGCTTTCCTAAAACCTGGATTTGTCAAGCACAAATGTTTTATTTTTTTTATGGGACTAGAATATAATTGGTGGCCTGTATTCTGAAAGTGTTTCTAAAACTATTTGGATGGAGATATTTAGGGAGCAACTCTTGATTGGAACACACTTATTTGGAAGCAGCAGTGGGGCAAGACTCCTTTCTTCTCCTGCTTCTACAGGATGGTGGGGAATGGGAGGGCCACTCCCGTTCTTTCTTCTCTTCCTCACGCTTCCAAGAAAACCTTGTGGATTGAGGGTGGAGCAGTAGCCCTACCAAATACCTCTCCCTCCACACAAGATGGAAGGTAAGAGGGAGCAATAACCTGATGCTCCCTGAAGATACATGGGAATGGGGTTATTTGGCCAACCCTTCAGGGATTGTCGTCACATATATTTGGGGGTTGATTTCCCTAGAACTATTTGCGGGATCTGCCAACAAAATTGGCTGAATACGGCCAATTAACTATATTACGTATTGCCATCCTCTTAGTCCCCAATGAGGACTGATGAAAATTTCACAAAACCTCTGCCTCTCTTTCAGAAATTTTTTTCTGGTTAACGTCCATGTGCATACACAAGCAAATTAGTTCTGTATGAATAAATGCCTTGGGTCTTTGACCGAGCTGGCTTGTATTAGACCCTTGTGTGTATTGTCTTGCGGAATCACCGTCAGAGTATTGTCCCTCACTATATTTACTCTGATTTAAGGAATAAGGAAAATGATAACGGTTTTAATTGATTAAGGTACTTTGCATCCTTGTTGCATGCCTTTCTCCGCTTTTTAACAGTTCATGTTTTTGAACCCTGCAGTCATAATTCTTAAACTTTATAGTTCTCTTCATCTTGGAACATCTTTGCAGCATAACTCTTACTCCAGCCCTGTGAGACAAGTTCTTCAGGTATTATCCTCTGTTCATAGATGAGGTAAATGAGCCCTCAAGATTAATAGAGTTTACATAGGTCACAGGGAATTGGTTTGGGAATTAAAATTAGAAGTTTTAGAGTTTTAAATGGATTGGGCCCCATACCTTCAGTGACTTGCAAGTAGTCTAATGTTTGGGGTTTTTAAGACACAAGCATATGGGCCCATATTCTTGTTTATCTTTCTGCTATCCCAGTCTGCTTCTTTCTTCACGTTTTGTCTTTGGTTCCCTTTCGAAAGACAATCAAAAGTAGATGAACAATTGTGTCCTTATTTGTTGGCCCTCAGCAATTAATATCTTGCCTACTTTAATGCTTCTGGTCATTTAGAGCTTTAATACTATTTATTTGAAATATCATCAGACATGCTGGATTCCTTTGTTAAACTTAGATACCCTTTTCTAGCTATACTCCTTTGTTATGCCCCAAGTTACCTTTTTTGGGAACAGGGTTAAACTATATCCTCCCATCAACAAAAAATAGTTACAGGTGTAGCGTGTCTAGTTGTAAACAAATGCAATAATCATATTTTGATTGTAGATGCCTGGAATGATGCAGTCAGTGATGCCCGGAATGATGGCACCTCATATGTCTCATGGCCCCATGCAGCCAACAGGACCGGTAAATATTTTGTTTACAGTTTTAAAGTATTTGCTCTCTGCTGTACTGATTTCTGTTTCTTTTTCCTATACCTTTTTCCTAATATACAATTCAGTATCTTTTTTATATTAGAATAAGTTCTGAACTTGACCTGCTTTATTGCTAATTATTTCAAACATATATAATAAACAAATGCTAATAGCTCAGAATTTTTTCTTAGAGTCACAATATGATTACCTCATGTTTCATTACAAGGTAGCCTGAGGTGTTTAATAGACTACGTAACTATAAAATTCATAGATATTTGAATTTAATAGAATTGTTTTATCTTTTTTGGTCAGGAAATGACTATCAGATGCAAACTAATAATTTCATTTTCTCCACATGCATCATCTTATGTTCTAGAGATGCTGTAGAGAAAAACTTTATTAACTCATAGAGTACGAGTAACTTAATTTTGGGTGAGATAGACTAACATTCCCAGTTTAAATCTGGAAGGATTTGAGAAAAAATACCTATATTGCGAGTAGGAGCTAGGGACCAGCAGTCCCTTTGTCATTTAAATTCTATGTCCCAACCTCTGCTTTATATGTATACATGAAAAATGTACAACTGATTATTTTGCTTTACTAGAATGACTAGTTTTAATAATTACCTGTTGTGTATCAGTAACTTGCTTCAATTCATGATGATGTAATAGTAGACGTAGATTTCCCTAATGGTCTCTCATCCAAGTATTAACCCAAGCAAACTCTACTTAACTTGAGAAGGTCAACTCTGTTACAGTCTCAAAACCAAAATGATGCCTAATTCATGGTGTGGACAGTGGCTGAAATTGGGTGTGGAGTATGTGTGGCAAATAACTAAAAAAAGAATTACAGATAATATTTGTAGGATATACTTCCTAATCAAGCTGCATTACAATCTCTTTTCTTTCACTTAATCAATATTTTAGATTGTTTTATATTGTCTGATAGCTCACACAACGTTGTTGTTGCCAAATGTTTCTCTTCAGCTTTCTTTCTCTTGTCGAATCTTTTAGGGTTCAGGGTTGTTTTTTTAACCTATTCACTATATATTGTCGCTTTTCATTGTGTTATTCACTTATTTTTGTTATTTGCCTGATCATTAATCATCTTCATTTCACATGGCTAAATAAGTAGACTACATTATATTAATTTCTGTACTAGCTAGTGAGAAAAGGAAATTTCCGCTTTTACAGACATTAAAAAAATACAGTGAACCAGTGAAGATGAATCAAACCCTTTCCTGCAGAATCTTTTTTTCTTTGTCTAGTTTCCACCAGCTTATCCAATTTAAATATCATCCTAGAAAAGAATCAAAATTGAATTGCTTACATTTTCTTCCTATATGCTTCCTCGCTTTTCATTTTTATTGACAGTAGCCTGTGATTCTTTAAGACATGCAAGCATTTCTTTTCTTTCTCTTCGTCTCCATTTTCAGTTAATTATGGAATAATGCTAATTCTCCACAAACAGCATTACAAAAATCTACGCTTCCTTTTTTGTTCTATATCAGGGGTAGGCAACCCAAAACACTCAAAGAGCCAATTGGACCCGTTTCTCACCAAAAACAAAACACTGGGAGCCGCAAAAACCCTTTTGATATCTAAAATCAAGATAACACTGCACATAGAAAAAGTATGTGAACCCCTTGGGATACCGCGGAGAATTGCATGAATTGGTCATAAAATGTGCTCTGAACGTCACCTAAGTCACAACAATAGAAAAACACAGTCTGCTGAAAATAATAATACACAAACATTACACGTTGCCATGGTTTAATTGAACATAACATGTAAACATTCACAGTGCAGGGAGGAAAAAGTATGTGAACCGTTGGACTTAATAACTGGTTGACCTTCCTTTGGCAGCAATAACCTCAACCAAACGTTTCCTGTAGTTCAGTGTTTCTCAACCTTGACAATTTTAAGGCATGTGGACTTCAACTCCCAGAATTCCACAGCCAGCAATGCTGGCTGTGGAATTCTGGGAGTTGAAGTCCACATGCCTTAAAATTGTCAAGGTTGAGAAACACTGCTGTAGTTGCAGATCAGACCTGCACAATGATCTGGAGTAATTTTGGACCACTCCTCTTCACAAAACTCTTTCAGTGTAGCAATATTCTTGGGATGTCTGGTGTGAATCGCTCTCTTAAGGTCATGCCACAACATTTCAATCGGGTTGAGGTCAGGACTCTGACTGGGCCACTCCAGAAGACATATTCTGTGCTGTTGAAGCCATTGTTTTGTTGAATTACTTGTATGCTTTGGGTCATTGTCCTGTTGCATCACCCATCCTCTGCGGAGCTTCAGTTGGCGGACAGATGGTCGTACGTTTTCCTGCAAAATGTCTTGATAAACTCTGGAATTCATTTTCCCATCAGTGACAACAATCCGTCCAGGCCCTGAGGCAGCAAAGCAGCCCCAAACCATGATGCCCCCTCCGCCATGTTTTACAGTGGGGATGAGGTTTTGATGTTGGTGTGCTGTGCCTTTTTTTCTCCATAGTGTTGTGTGTTTTTCCCAAACAACTCAATTTTGGTTTCATCTGTCCACAGTATATTTTGCCAGTAGTGCTGTGGAACATCCAGGTGCTCTTTTGCAAACTTCAAACGTGCTGCAATATTTTTTTGGGACAGCAATGGCTTCCTCCGTGGTGTCCTCCCATGTACTCCATTCTTGTTTAATGTTTTCCTTATTGTAGATGTGTCAACAAAAATGTTAGCATGTGCCAGAGATTTCTGTAGGTCTTTAGCTGACACTCTAGGATTCTTCTTTACCTCAAGAAGCATTCTGCGCTGTGCTCTTGCAGTCATTTTTACAGGATGACCACACCTAGGGAGAGTAGCAACAGTGCTAAACTTTCTCCATTTGTAGACAGTCTGTCTTACCGTGGACACGTGAACATCAAGGCTTTTGGAGATACTTTTGTAACCCTTTCCAGCTTCATGCAAATCAACAATTCTTGATCGTAGGTCTTCTGAGAGCTCTTTTCTGCAAGGCATGGTTCACATCAGACAGTGCTTCTTGAAACCAGTAAACCCATAACAGGTGTGTGTTTTTAAAGGGCAGGACAGCTGTCAGCAACACATCCAATATCATCACACTGATTGGAGTCAAGGTTGGCTCACTCCTGGCTCCAATTAGCTCTTGGAGACATCATTAGGCTAGGGGCTCACATACTTATTCCTCCCTGCACTGTGCATGTTTACATGTTATGTTCAATTAAACCATGACAACATGTAATGTTTGTGTATTATTATTTTCAGCAGACTGTTTTTCTATTGTTGTGACTTAGATGACGTTCAGAGCACATTTTATGACCAATTCATGCAAATCTCCGCGTTATCCCAAGGGGTTCACATACTTTTTCTTGCAACTGTATCCTTTTTTACCTTTATTATAGGGGTGTGTGTGTGTGTATCAGTGATGGCAAACCTTTTAGAGACCGAGTACCCAAACTGCAACCCAAAACCCACTTATGCATCGTCGGGTGCCGGGTGGGTGTGGCCCATTGGGTGAGTGTGGCCCATTGGGTGGGCATGGCTGTGGTGGTAACAGCAGACTGGGTTGGACTAAAAAGTTGAATCAATCAATTCCAACTTTGTAAGATCTTTTTTTTTTCCCACAAAAAGTTGAAATTGACTGATTGAACCTTTTTTTTTTTTAACACGGCGGCAGAGGCCTAAAGCGAAAAGGTTTTATAAAACCCAGCTGAAGGCCTAGGACTGGGGCAACGGTGCGTGTGCCCACAGAGAGGGCTCTGAGTGCCGCCCTGGCACCCATGCCATAGGTTCACCACCACTGGTATATATCATAAAGGTAAAAAAGGATATATGCAGTGTTCTCTTCATTTTAGATGTCAAAAAAGACTCTCTCTCTCTCTCTCTCTCTCTCTCTCTCTCTCTCTCTCCCTCTCTCTCTTTTTTCTCTCGTCTCTCTCTCTTTCCTCTCCCTCTCTTTCCTCTCTCTCTCTCTCTCTTTCTCTTTCCTCTCTTTCTCTTTTTCCCTTTCCTCTCTCTTTCTCTCTCTCTTTCCTCTCTTTTTCTCTCTCTCTCTTCCCTCTCCCCCCTCTTTCTCTCTCTCTCTCCCCCCCTCTCTTCCTCTCTCCAATCTTCTGCTCACCTGGCAAGCTGTTCTCCAACAAGCTGACACACATTCTTATTGGGCTAGCTCAGGGGTAGGCAACCTTGGCTCTTTTATGACTCATGGACTTCAACTCCCAGAATTCCTGAGTCAGCATAGCTGGGCTAGCTAGCTCTCTCCTGCTCTTCCTGCTTCCTGCAGAGATGCAGCAAAGGGAGGAGCCCCGCCCAATAAGCTTGTCAGCTCCTCAGAACAGAGAGAGAGAGAGAGAGAGAGAGAGAGAGAGAGAAGCTCTGTCTCTGTCTGTGCAAATGGCAGAGGAGGCTGGGAGGCGCAGGGGAAGGCTCAAAGAGCGGCATGCGGCTCCGGAGCCACAGTTTGCCAACCTGTGTTCTATATAGTAAAATGTACATTAATATCCTGTAATTTTCGTTCTTTTTTGTTATAATTTTCTGATCTTTAATATCTTAACTGTACTTTTCAAAAGCTGAATTTTTACCTAAGAGGTCTCATTCAAAAATTCAAAAAAAGAGAAGCAGGATATAAATCAAAGTAATATCTCTTATCACTAAGACTCATCCCCTTCCATCTCCAATTCTAGTGGCTTTGCAAGTTCTCCCTATCTCACTCCCGTATCTGAGAATGGCTTATTCTTATTCTGAAACAACTGCATTAGTTTTTGGTCAAAATTGAAAGCACTACTTTTAAATTTGAAAAGGAAAGTCATCTTAGATGATTAAGATGGTGATATAATATATTGTTTTCTATGTGGTGGTAGTAGTATGCTTGGTATTAACTCAGCATGCTGGCTAAAACTGCCTATATACATGATATTTATGGATAATGTTTCCTCTTTCCAATAATAGATGATTTCCTCTTTCCAGTAATAGATGATTGAGAGAAATAGATAATTGCTAAGAGAAAGTAGTAATTTATTAAATTTACAGTATATGCTGCCCAACTCTGAATTGATAACAAGTTGTTTGAAACTTTAAAACAAGAAAAAAAACGAGATTTTTTTAAAAAGGGTAAAGTTGGCAGGATGACAAAAGCAAATGAGAACAAAGGGAAACAACCCACGTAGTCTGAAGAAAGCTTCCCTCAAGCAACTAAGCTCCATGCCATGCAGGGCTTTATAGGTAATAACTATATCTTGAATCAGATAATGCATTCTGGACCAGTGTAAACTTTCAGGGTGATCTTCAATGCTCTCCATGTAGAACACATTATTACAGTAGTCAAGCCATGAGGTGACCAGGACATGGATGAGTAGAAGTTGCTGACTAGGCTTTCATCTTGTTCCATTATGTAACTATTTTAATCTTGCATGACTGTACACAAAACACATTCGTAAGATCCAAATATGAGGAATCTGCATGAAATGGTAGTGACTGTTTATTGCCCCAAAATAAATAATATTTAACATGTATTTTTCTTTTAAATACTCTCCTTTGAGTTGAACTCCACTGCTGGTGGCTATAGACATATCAGTGTAGTTTTCTTTCACAGTACAAATAGTCCTTAATGACCATTCATTTAGCAAACATTCGACATTAACAATGGCTCTGGAAAAACTGGCTTACAACCAGTCCTTGGATTTAAGAACCCGCCCCACAGTCGTATGATCATAATTTGAGAGCTTGGCAATTGCTGCACATTTATGACGATCACATTTTCCTGTAGTCACGTGATTGCCAGCTTCTGTAAAGCAAAGTCAGTGGAAAAGCTGGAAATGAGTTGCAAATCACAGAAAAGTTTGTAAAATTGGGTTCAGTCACACTCTGCCTTTCTTAATGATCACACCGCTTAAATTCTGGTCTCTGTTGTTGTAAGTTGAGGTCTACCAGTAGTTTTCTTTCTTCCTAGCCAGTAATGTCTGATTTTGAGAAGCTAAGCAAGATTGGATCTGGTTAGTACTTGGACAGGAAATAATCAAAAAATACAAGCACAAAAGACTGGAGTGGGAAGTTAAAAAAAAAAGAAGCAAGGATAAACCACTTCCATGTTATTAACTCAAAAAATTATATAAACAAGTTTGTGTTGAACCTGAGATAGTTTTTATCTGCAGCGTGAAATATAGGTATATATTTTTTGATTTTTGTTTTTTTACAGCCAGGAGTGAACAGCATGGACTCGCAAATTGGTATGTATGAGTAATCAATGCTTTGTTAAGTAATTTAGGCTGTTATAAGAAATTTTATTTTTTCTAATTAAAAATAAATTAAATTTTGCCTTTAATTTAATTATCAAAGGAAAATTTGAAAATGCCAGTTTTTATAGTGAAACAAACAAACTTTATGGTCTTTAAAAATAATATTTTTCGGGTTAAAAGTTCAGCTAAAAAAATATATCTTTGCAAGAGAAAATACTAAGAATTATTAGGGGGAAAAATTCTAACAGTGGTCAGGATTGTGTCAGCTCACCAGCTACATTTTTATTCATTTATATTTTTATCCATCACATTTCTATACTACCCATCTCACCTAAGTGACTGGATGGTTATATTAAAAACATGTCACAAAATATCAAAGCATAAGCAAGAATTTATTTGTACCCTCCCTGGACTCTGTGGAGCCTCTTGCACATCCCTTGGCCCCTTCCCCAGACAGCACCTCTCATGTACCTCCTTGCATCTTTGCCATTCTGCATACCTGATCCAAATAGTACCTCTTATACACCTCTTCATACCCTCCCAGACCTTCTTGCATGCCCGTGTCATCCTCTCACGCATCCTCCCCTGTGCACTCTCTTGCTCCTTTCCCCACCAAGCAGCAGCCACTTACCTGCCTGTGGGCCTGGGATGTGCAATTTTCTGCTGGCCTTCCCATGGGCTTTGGTTGTGGGAAACTGATAGGTTATTACTTGCTTAATAACTATGAAATTCTGTTAACATCAACTGGGGCTGTAGGAATTGCCTTTATTAAGCAATATGTCCACGTTTTATGACCATATTGCTTAGCAATGGAAATTCCAATCCCAATTGCTGTTATAAGTCAAGGACTCCCTGTATTATCTTTTGAATAAACCACAATTTTTGCTAAACAATACGAAGGTATTCGTAGAGCACATTGGGTGAATTCACGCAACATGCTAAAGTGAATCCACCCAACCCAGCCCATTACAACTTTGTACAGTACATGAATCTAATCGCTGCTCTGGCAGAGAAGTACTTGGAATATTGGCGTGAATAATGCTCTCTAGGAAATTAGGTAGTTAAAATGTCATTGTGGGTGATTGCATGTAATACATAGCTAATATCCGAAAACCTATGATCTGCCTTTTTATTTTTTATTATTTCTGACTTTCTTTTTAAGTGTAAGCTGCCCAGAGTCTAAATTACATTAATCAAATTTTGCCTCTGCTAAAATGTACGTCCATGACATTCTGCCTGAAATAGTTACTGGCAGGTAAGCTGTTCAATGTAGGACTTGTGTGCCAAATTCATTTTAATAAACTTGAAGGCTTTTTGAATCACATTAAGTAAATCAGGAAAGGTTTATTATAGTATTTACATAAAATTGTTTTTTGTTTTTTTTTCCGCATAGGTTTAGCTCCCCCTGGGACTCAGGTAAGAAAAGACATTTTGAAATTCAGTCATTTCTAGCCAATTTCTCTGTTACTCCCTGTCTTTCTCCCTCTTATATTAAAGCAAGTATTTTGTTGAGTGCTTAACTTTGCCAAAGTCTTAGAACATTCATACCTTGATATAAAGTGTGAATAGGATAAATAGTGCAGGTAAAGTACAATAACTTGGCGTCAGAACCAAGTTATAAAGTTATCAGTTATGCAATTTTGAACTAGATGTGATCTTTCTGAGGATTCATTTTATTCAAAAGTTTACATTAAATTAAATTTAAAATGTAGTGAACATTTTATCTTGATGGGATTCATTCAAAAGTGCTTAATTATGGCAGGATCATGCCTGATGTTTCAGCTAGTGCTGTTTTGTTATACCCATTAATCCATTAATAATTTGGAGTATTATTAATGAAACACTGTTAAAAACTAGCCATAATTCTTAACCAAGGAAACCTACAGGATGTTCAAAATCTACATGTTATCAGGTGTTGTGTCAAAATGCAAGCCCTGCCTGTACGTGTTACACAGATTGGGCAGGGCTTGGATCTCAATGCTATGCCTGCAATTTTGTAGATTTTTGAGCCTCTCCCCTGATATGTAGATACCCCTCTTCTCAACTAATAATACTTTGTTGTTGATTTTATTAATTGTTTTATGCCACACATCTTCCAGAAACTCTTGTCATAAAAACAGAATGAAATGCTTTTTAATCTGTTGTAGCTATTCTGGAACAAGAATCAGAAGCAAGTTTTGTAAACCTGAGACTTGGTCAGAACTTGATTAAATTAGGCTACATTTCCTCAGTTTGCAAGTTCCTAATAGCTAATATAGTAATGATCAGGAATTTACTTGCCAGAGCATGTAAGAACATAGTATATTTAGCTTCAGTCAGGGTGTTACGAATATATTGGAAAATATTTTTATAATGCAAATATGCAAATTTTTAAGTTATAAAATAGTTTTGCTATTTATCGAACACTTAAGAATTTTCACGATGAATATACAGTAATCCTCGACTTATGACCAAAGTTGGGACTGGAATTTTGGTTGTTAAGCAGTGCAGTTCTTAATGGGTCATCATGTGGGCGGACCCCATTTTATAACCAGTTTACTGTCGTCGTTAAGTGAATCGTGCGCTTCAGCAAATCGAGCTTCCCCAATTAACTTTGCTTGTCAAAGCAATCTGGGAAGGCCGCTAATCTTGATTACATGACCACAGGACATTTGCCAGCATTGGCCTGCAGGGATGGTACAGCAGTTGTGACTTTTGAGGATAGGTTGTAAGTCACTTGTTCCAAGGCCATCATAACTTGGACCTGCCATTAAACAAATGGTCAAGAACTACTTGTAACCATTTTCATTACCAATTTTCCTTACAAGGAAAGTATATACCAGTTAAGGCAGTGGTTCTCAACCTGTGGGTCGGGACCCCATTTGGGGTCGAATGACCATTTCACGGGGGTCGCCAAACCACGCAGTCCGCCATTTTTCCCCCCTTTTCCTTAGCTGTGCTACTCCCTTTTATTCTATTGGCTTTTGAAAGCCAATAAAATAGACTCTCTTAAATAGAGTCTAATTCTATTGGTTTTCAAAAGCCAGTAGGAATTGTCCAGGCTGTCTCTGCCCTGCTAAGCCCGCCAAAAGTCCCATTCTGCAAACGGTGCTGCACCAGTTGAGTAGTCCTCGACTTACGACCGGTTGAGTAGTCCTCGACTTACGATCGGTTGGGGGTCGCGGCATTAAAAAGGTTGAGAACCACTGAGTTAAGGGAAATAATAGTGTCCCTCCAGTGAGCTTGATTCCTTGTTGACATATTGACATGTTGATGAATTTTCTTGGCTTTATTGTGGAAGTGATTTTCCATTATTGTCTTCTTGGATATATTTTTCAACTTCATTTCCTATGGCCCACAGACCTGACTCTGATAAGGTTTCTGACATCAGAATTGGTTAGGTGCTGCCCTCTGCTGTAGGCGTGTGTGGCTTATAGAAAGAAGGCTTTGAAAAGGACAGCAAGTACTGCCTTGAAGTCTCAAGTTCCATGTCCTCACATCTGAAAAGTATCCACCTTTAGTATAAACTTATTTTTCCATGTCTCCTTTACTTTTTTTGAGGTTTTTTTAAAAATTTCAAACAGACTATTTGCATATAGCTATGCAACCACCTGTTACAAAATAATTAAGATCATATTCTGTTCACTTCTCCATTATTATTAGCACATTTTGAGACTAGGTTTGATCATTGCAGTCAGTGATTTCATTTCTATATAATACAGATTTACTTAAAAAACAGATTAAACTATAGTTAATGAAGCTAGGCTATTCTGGTAAGCGTCGTTACATTTAATGGAAGCAGGAGTTTCTTATTCACCATCATTGTAACCTAACTAGTTTTCATTTCTGAATAACTGCCATTTTTTAGATTGGGTTATATTTCATTGTGCATAGACACAGCTTCACACTTACAATCTCGTCTATAGATTTGGATCAGAAATAAGATAGATCATAAAAATTTGATTAGCAGGAAGGTTGGCAATACTCTTATGATATTAAAATGACAGGTTCCTTCATTTATGTCGAACATGTCAAAGTATGTTCAGTAAGGTTTGGTTCCAATTGCTTTGCTTTTTGAAATCTAACTGAGAAGTTGGACCATTAACTTATAAGGTTTGGTCTTGTCCAATTGGCACAAACTACCAATTGTAGTTATTAATTCAACTGGGTAAATAACTTTGTACTAAACAAACATGCATCCCTCTTGATTACATCCCTAGCATTTAGAATCTATCAAGACAACCAGATTGTGAACTTTTCAGCCATTGGGACTGTCTAAAGCAGAGGTCCCCAACCTTTTGGGCATCAGGGACCGGTTACATGGAGAGAGGTTTTTCTGCGGACCAGAGGGGGTGTGGTTTGTGTGCTGCCTGCATCCCGCAGATGGGGCTTTGCTTGTTTGTGTGGCCTGATTGCTGACATGCTGCGGCCCGGTACTGATCCACAGGCTGGGGTTGGGGACCCATGATCTAAAGACATATATAACACTGAAAGAAATACATTGGTTTATAGTGACATAGTGTTTTTGTTTTGTTTTTGTTAACAATAAAGCCTTTAAAAAAGGCTTTAAAAGCAATAGGATCAAAATCTTTGCTTTCTAAAGTACAGAAATAAAATTAAGGAACAGGGTTATCCCTTTTATCTCTTGAATAAAAACATAGCTGCGTTTCACTGGATTAAATTTTAATTCATATTTTCTTTATTTAGCCTACACCTCCAGTTGTTTGCGCAGTGCAACAAGCAACTCCAACCAATAACTCTACTAATGAAGAGCCCTCAAAACAGGTATCACATTTTTCTCTTAAGGTTTTGTCATGCTCTATCTTAAAATCCCAAGATAGAAGTTTTCTATAGAATGTTCTATTTTCCATAGAAATCTGTGTGGTCGGAGCATAAGTCACCAGATGGAAGAACGTACTATTACAATACTGAGACCAAGCAGTCTACCTGGGAGAAGCCGGATGATCTTAAAACCCCTGCAGAGGTAAAAGAAGCAATTGAGAGTATAATTATTTAGCTACCCATGTCTCACTAAATTAAAAAGAAATATTTACTATTAAGAAAAATTTTCCTTTTCGAGGTGCAGTCCTGCATGCTATTTTTAATCTCACTGTAGTATCCTAGTCATACAAATGCTGCAGTAGGCAGAGGATAGCCAAAGAGTTTTATTTCATGAAAGGAATTATGTGTAATTTGTATATTTTCAATTTT
The DNA here is from genome assembly GCF_016545835.1 of Crotalus tigris. Lineage (NCBI taxonomy): Eukaryota > Metazoa > Chordata > Lepidosauria > Squamata > Viperidae > Crotalus > Crotalus tigris. The sequence goes on from NW_024096535.1 coordinate 2,463,837, forward strand.
GCATCTTAATCAGAAGATTTTGAAAACATTTTACGACATTCATTTCTGTATTATAGAATGGTTTTGGATGTTGTGTTTTTTCCTCTTCCTTAGCAATTGTTGTCAAAATGTCCATGGAAAGAATACAAATCTGATTCTGGAAAGCCTTATTACTACAACTCTCAAACAAAAGAGTCACGTTGGGCAAAACCCAAAGAACTTGAAGATCTTGAAGGTAATTATTATAAGGTTTTGTCTTCAACATAAGCTGCTTCATAGATAGCAGTGACGATTCCAATTAGTGAAGGAAATTCAGACCATATACTAAAATCTATGCTATTTTGGTTAGAGGAACAATTGGATATTGTTGACAAGACATAATAGGGTATAGTCATCCTTTTAGCATTTGGGACTGGACTTGGCAGGAAGTTCCAAAATTGTACCAAAATTACTATTGATTTATAGTCTGGCTCATACATCATTGTTAAAATGAAAAGATCCAAGAAGTGCCTTCTTTAACTATAATGTTCATTAAGAATTTTAATTACAAGAATAAAAACTCATACAAACTAAACTTAGAGAAAAGAAAAAGAATGAAAGGTGCAAGAAAAAAAGAAGGAAAAGAAAGAATATAATGAAAAAAAAAGAAATATATAAAGAAGTGACATCTAACATTCATCACAACAGCATAAACAACTTTACTAATTATTCACCCCTGTAAGGTTACAAATATCCATCCATCCATCTCATCCTCTTTATGTGTGCAAATTCATAAAACATCAGTTTTTCAATCCTGGTCTAAACAGCAATTAAGGATTGCTTAGAGCTTTGCAAAACCAAGTCTTATTTTAACCTCAATCAGATAAACCACTTTGAGTGGCATGGTGGCCTAGAGGTGGAGCTCTCATCAGGAGGTTGTGAGTTCGATTCTAGGTAGCAGCAGATATTTCTCTCCCTGGGTGGAAAGAGAAAATACCTGCTGTGAGCTCCATGTAGGCGTCAGGAAGGGCATTTGGCCACTCAGCTCCATTCAATCACCCCAACCACCCCAATGCAAGGGATTCAGGGTCTTTAAAAGAAAAAAAAATCAAACTTTTTTACATCCCTTCCCTTCTAACAGTCTTAATCTTTAATCCGATCAAATGTTGTAGGATTTGATTTGTCTTAATCTTTGGTATGAATTACAATAGCCAGGATAGCCAAAATAAGTCTGTTTCTGATGAGAAGCTATTTTTATAGTTAATTCCAAAATCTTATACTGAAAGTCTTCCAAATTCGTTAAATTCCTTCATTTGCATTAACTTTAATATATCAAAATCTTTCTTAGCTTTTTGCTGTTTATTTCAAATTATTTAATTTCTTAATTTTTTATTTCTTTTCTTTTATTCGGAACTAAAGAGAAATTTACCCAATGACTTTTAAATGTTGTTCCAAAATAGCTTTAAGATCATCGATAGGTAATTTTCAAAAGTGATTAGACAGCAAGGTTTGCAAACGTAGGGTCATTATAATGCTCAGCTATAGTTGTGAACAAAATGGTTAATCCCTTTGTCCCCTGGCATTCAGACCTGTGGAAAATCAATCCCCTGGAGTCTCCTTGCGAGGAGCAGCTGTCCAGAACCCATGTGAGCGATCTCTCGTTTTCTTATCTGGTGAGGTTCCAGGATACTGGTTTACTCACTGGTTCTTTGGTCTTTGCCAGGATCGTTGGCTTTGTTTTTGCGGAGATGTCTTCAGTTCGACAAAGCTCCCCCCAGAAGTCTGAAGTCCCTGCATTTTTTAAACTATCTTTTGTGTTCTGTGGTCTGAAAAAGTTATTCATTTGTTCATGAAACACTTTTGAAATATAGGTTGTGCCATTTTCATTTAAGCTAAATTCTTATATGTGATTTTTCACACGTAAAATGTCTATCTGTAAAATGATATATAATATCTTACATATATATATATAACATATATATATATATATATGTATATATATATATATATACTCTTTCTTTTTTTTACAGCAATGATTAAAGCAGAAGAAAGGTATGTTTACAAACACTTTTGTTAAAGGTGTTGCGTTTCTGTGTAAGCTAAAATGCAGACAAAACCGATGAAAAGATTAATTCATTTTTAAAATCCTTTTTGGAAGCGGAAAAAATAGAGATTAAATATAATATTTTAGAAAGTACTTTGTAGTTATGTATAGCATCAAGATTGAAACCAGCATTTTGAATTACGTTCAGAAAACAATTGACAATCTTAACAGAGTTTGAAACAATGCTCGTACCATATCATTCATCATCCATTCAGCCCTGCTGCTGAATTTTACACAGTTTTAGCTTCTCAACATGCTGAATTAATTGCATCGCTGTTGCTGGATATCCATTTCTAAGGAACAAATTGTTATTTCCCTGGAAATGATTCAGTCTTTTTGTAAAATTAGCTAAAATGAGTATATGTTGACAGCAAATTACAATATCGTGACCTCTTAATTTTCGGGAAGGGAGCAGTCCCCATTTGAGGTTCTCCTATTGTTGTGTTCCTTAAAGCTTTAAACAAAAAAGTAGAAAAAATGTTTCTGAAATTTGAGTTGTGAGATTTACCTCCTGCCAAAAACACCTTCGCACGAGGCTGCAAGGAAAACCATGATTGATAATGGAATGTCAGCTATATAAATTTTAATTTAGAAATCATTTAATTAAATACGCACAAATAATGTATGTTAGCAACTAATTTTTGTGATTTGGAAGGAAGATGCTTGCCTCTCAGTTTTATACATAAAACCGATTTAAAAAAAAAATGTGGAAAGTTGTAAGCTTGAATGTACAGGAAGACTTTGCCCTGTCTTAAAGAGTAACGTTAAGTATATCCAGTGAAATTGATAGCAGGTTAGGAATAATAAAAGCACATTTTATTTCAGGTGCAATTATTAGTCATGATTTGCACAGAATGTGATTCTCAGATCTTTTGAAGTGTTAGATATGTTAAATGGCAGCTCTATTAATAATAACCATGTTTACTAAATTAAGCATCCAGTGTTGATATTTTATTTATAACTGCAGATACCTGAAATTATGTATAATAGAACTGCTGCTAAGAAGAATTCTGTATTGGCCTGTATTTCATTAGACTTTTAGTAGAAATTTTTGAGGCATTAATGCTGTCAAGCACTCTGGCTTTTCTATTCTGAAAGAGATGCAGAAAGGTAGAGGCTTTCTACCATCCCTGTTTTGTAAATCAGTTATAAATCAGCCTTTTCCTGGGGGAAAGTTATTTACAGGTGAGCAGTGGAAAATAGGATCTTTGTGAAATTGGCAGGATTTTTTTAAAAACAAAAAATTATTTCTATTTCTATAGCGGCAAATCGGAAGAATCTGCTCCAGTTTCCTCTGCTGCGGTTGCACCAGGGGTCCCAGCTGCCGCCACCAGCATTCCTGAAGCACCAGTACCTGCCCCATCAGCCCCTGTTGCCCCTGCTGTGGCCTCGACTCCGGAAACAGAGCCTTCTGCCCTGGCTCCAGTTGTAGAAAATGATACTGGAGTAGCCCCTTCAGCCCACGAGCAGGTACAGCCAGTGGCTCCTCCTGTTGTACAAGATCAGAGCGCGGAAGTTATCACAAATTCTGTGGAAGAAACTCCAAAGCAAGAATCCTCGGAGTAAGTAATAGTTCTTGATGACCTCTTCTGCTATAAAAGCTGAAGAGAATCTTTCATAGTTTGGGAGAAAAATTGGGTATTAAAAAACATGGGAGAAGAAAAGACAAGAAAAGTACTGGTTTTCTTTCAGTTGTTATTAATGTCTAGTACCTTTAGGGCCTTGCCATCTTTAATTGCGCAGTAGGAAAAGACAGCCACAATGGAGGCTTGGTTAAATGGGTTATCTTTTAATATTTTTCCCCATTTCCTGTAGCCAAGATAAGACGGGAAAAGTTTCCAGAATATCTTTCACTTATTTTTCCTGCCGGAGAACTTTCTTGTGAAACCGGGAATCTTTTTCCTATAGGTTTATTTTTCCAGCTCTGGATGTTATATATGGTATTTCTTTATATTGCAATTTCTGTCGCAAACTTCATTTCATTTCTGATAGACTGCATGATAGGTATATCCAATGAGCAGAGAGTAACGTGCTGGGCATGTTCCATTTTGTGGTAGTCTGAAAAACTGGTCAGACTTTAGTTTATAACAAATTAAAGGATTAAATCTTTTGAATAATGAATTGTTCAGGACTTGGGGGCCACTTTGAGTTTTGCATAACGTTGAGAATTGCATTCCAAAAGTGGGAGGAGCCAAAATTCAAAGGGGGCTGATTTTGGTGGATAGACTTAAGGGACATTCTAACTTTCTTAAGAGTGTCCATTTTAAGGGACATTTAGTGTATCACTTGTCTAAGTGAATGATGTGCATGAAATGTATTAACATATTTGGAAACCAACCCAAGATGGTTAGCTAGGGCCTTGCTTATCTTGTTACTTTTGAACAAGGCATCAGCCTAATATTTATGATTACTCCCTCAGTAGGTATTCCATTTAACTAATGCTGCTATTGGTCAAAGTAACCAACTTTTTTTTTAATTGATAGTGTTGTACCCAAAAAGGAAGAAGAGGAAGCCCAACCAGTTAAAAAAACTTACACTTGGAATACGAAAGAAGAAGCCAAACAAGCATTTAAAGAACTGTTGAAAGAAAAGGTTTTTATACTGAGTCAATTATTCTTTTAAATTTCAAGAATTACAGATATAATTGATAGGAAAGTTACTGATTTTCGTAAGCACTTGAGTAACATTTATGCAAAAGTAAATACTAAATACTTTATCTAAATGAATGGATTTTATAAGGTGTCCTATAAAAATCCATGGGAAAAGGGTTTTTTAATATGGAATTTTCAGTTTGTAGGCAAGGCAGTTATGTTTTGAAAGTTTTAGGCAGATAAGTTGGGGTAGGGAAAGGGTTGGGTGTGGTTAAAATTTTGAATATTATCTTAATAATTGTGACTTTATTCTTGGTGATTGCTGAAACATAACTGCTGAATAAAAAAGATATTTTTTCTGAGTGATAGTTTAATACCTTTAAAAAATCAGGAATTGAGAAATCGGTATTTTTGGATTTTTTCTAGAAATAAGGATGCTGTGACATCACATTGATATAAGTGTGTTATACATGATACTTTTCATTACTATTGTAGAGCTTTTTCTGGGAAAATGTATTAACTATATTGGGTAAAAATTTATTATCCTGATTGTAAAATATCAAGCCAGGCAACTTAATTTCCTTCAGATACCAGAAAATTACATAAGATGAAGCAGTTCTTTTTCAGCTCCTCACTTGTGAAAATAAAATTCCAGTTGCAGAACATGTGTGATTTATCTTATATCTTCACAGCGTGTGCCATCCACTGCCTCTTGGGAACAAGCTATGAAAATGATCATTAATGATCCAAGATACAGGTATCACTAGATTATTTTAAAAGATTCATTGCAAAAAATGACAATTTTTTTCAATAACCTGGATATAAAAGGGCTAATTTTAGTTGATGTTTCTTCGATTTGTAGTGCTTTGGCAAAATTAAGTGAGAAGAAGCAAGCCTTTAATGCTTACAAAGTTCAGACAGAGAAAGAAGAAAAAGAAGAAGCAAGATTAAAATACAAAGAAGCAAAAGAGTCTTTTCAGCGTTTCCTTGAAAATCATGAAAAAATGACATCGACAACCAGATACAAGTAAGATTATCTAACATGCCACTTCAGTGCTAAAATCTTAGTACCGTGACTGAGGTCTTTCCTTGGGAACGCTATGTCTGCACACAGATTGCAATAAATATGTAAGATAGGCTGGTGGGAATGACAGTACAGGTAGTCCTTGGGTTATTATGGCAACAGGGACCGAGGTTTGCATCAGTTGTAAAGCAGGTCATCACATGTCCCCATTGCTTAGCAGTTGAGATTCTGGTACTCCTAGTTGCTCTCTGGGACCTCATGGTTTATTAAATGAAGACCTCTTGTGATCATGAGAGGCAGGAGCCGCAGGCAGGCAGGCTGTCGGACGAGGGCTGCAGGCTGGGGCGGAGGGGCAGATGCCATGGATGGGTGCCAGGGAGCATGGGGCTTGCTGTTGCATAGAACTAGAGATGGCAGACCTTAGCAATGGCAGCCTTCAGCAGTCTTAGCCCACTGCTGCTGCCCCCAGGCCTTGATTTCAGGCCAAGCAATGGGCAGAGTGCTATCTCAAGCCCTGTACAGGGACAGCGCCCACACCAGCAAGCCCCAGCAGCGCTGGCCTGTGTCAACCCGAAGCAGTGGCCTCCAGGCGCAGGGCCGTCTTGCTTTAAACTCCAGCATTGCCAGATAGCCTCAAGCCCAAGTGCTGCGATAAGTCCTGCAATCTGTACACCCACCCGTGACACTTGCTACCATGGCCTTAGCTCTGGCCCACTGGCCTGCTTTCCTGGGATTCCCACCTGTTCCCAGACAACGGGCAGCAGTTAGACGGATAGTGTCAGTAGAAGTAATTGTGAATGAGGGCTGGACTGAACTTTGATCATGCAACCACAGGGATGCTGCAGTGGTGAAAATTTTGAGGACAGGTCATACATCCTTTTTTTCCAGTGCCATTGTAATTTTGATATAACTCAAGGACTACCTGTATGCCCTTTGGATTGCTTTCCTATTGGTGAATAAAATATTTTCAGTATTAGTTGCCAAGGAAATTGAAGGAAGAATCTTGGGTTGAATTAGAGGTAGAGAAATTTGGGAGGAACATTAATACAGATATTAGTGGCTGATGTTCAGAATACTTTTCAGATCTGTGTTCACTGCACATTGGTTCCTTTTTCAATTTTTATCAAGAAGGGGAAAAAAATAACTAGATACTACAGGTAATAGAAGGAATGGTGCCAGTAGTTATCAAGGGAGAATGAAGTCAAAAGATAAATTTTAATAGGTCAATTTTATAATTTCTGTATTCCTGTAGAAAAGCTGAACAAATGTTTGGAGAGCTGGAAGTGTGGAATGCAATTTCTGAACGCGATCGTCTTGAAATTTATGAAGATGTTCTATTCTTTCTGTCAAAAAAAGAAAAGGTAATTGATTTTCTTTTAATCAAAAAAAATTGTGTTGTACTCTGAGATAATAATGTCTCCTGTTTAACACAATATATTTGAGCTTTGTAGTGTAAATTTCTGTCATGATTGCCATAAAAATGTGTAATGTTTATAATTGTTAACTGATAGAATTTGTTCCTTAAATTATTAACAAAAGAATAAGGAGAAAAATTATGTGCTAGTGTTTGATTTTTTTATAGAAAGGAGTCAGATTAAAAAGTCTGATAGTTTCTTGTTAAGATTAACACCTATTATCTTTTCCTGCAAAGAGTGATTTTTATAAAATTGACAGTTCAGGCCAGAACACAGAAATAGGTGCAGTTGTTCAATATTTATGCATTTCTCTCATATCAGTTATGGGCAGTGCTGCATTTTAGGAAAGCATTAATGCACTTTTTATGTCTGTCTTTTTCAGGAACAAGCCAAACAGCTAAGGAAGAGGAACTGGGAGGCATTAAAAAATATTCTGGACAATATGGCTAATGTTACTTACTCTACAACATGGTCAGAGGCTCAGCAGTATCTGATGGACAATCCTACATTTGCAGAAGATGAAGAACTTCAGAGTAAGGATAAATGTGTTTTACCTTTCTGTAAAACAGTAGTTCTCAACCTTTCTAATGCCGCGACCCCATAATACAGTTGCCCATGTTGTGATGACCCCTAACCACTTATACATCACTGGGTGCCAGGGGCGTGGCCAAAGAAAAGGGGGAAAAAATGGCGGACAGCCTTGTTTGGCGACCCCCATGAAATGGTCGTTCGATCCCAAATGGGGTCCTGACCCACAGGTTGAGAACCACTGCTGTAAAACAAAATGATGTCCTTATCATCATGGGGGATTGGAATGCTAAAGTAGGAAGCCAAAAGATAACCGGAATAACAGGCAAGTTTGGCCTTGGAGTACAAAATGAAGCAGGGTACAGGCTGATAGAATTTTGTCAAGAGAATACGATGGTCATAACAAACACTCTTTTCCAACAACCCAAGAGACGGCTCTACACATGGACATCACCAGACGGTCAACATAGAAATCAGATTGACTATTTGCTCTGCAGCCAAAGATGGAGAAGCTGTATACAGTCAGTAAAAACAAGACCAGGAGCTGACTGTGGCTCAGATCATGAGCTTCTCGTTGCAAAATTTAGGCTTAAATTGAAGAAAGTAGGGAAAAGCACTAGGCCACTCAGGTATGAACTAAATCATATTCCTGATGAGTATACAGTAGAGGTGACAAATAGATTTAAGGAATTAGATCTGATAGAGTGCCTGAAGAACTATGGACGGAGGTTCGCAACATTGTACAAGAGGTAGCAACTAAAACCATCCCAAAGAAAAAGAAATGCAAGAAAGCAAAATGGCTGTCTGAGGAAGCTTTGCAAATAGTTGAGGAAAGAAGGGAAGAGAAAGAGAAAGATACACCCAATTGAATGCAGGATTCCAGAGAATAGCTAGAAGAGATAAGAATACATTCTTAAATGAACAGTGCAAAGAAATAGAAGAAAACAACAGAATAGGGAGGACCAGAGATCTCTTCAAGAAAATTGGAGATATGAAGGGAACGTTTCATGTAAAGATGGGCATGATAAAGGACCATAATGGCAGGGACCTAACAGGCAGAAGAGATTAAGAAGAGGTGGCAAAACTACACAGAAGAACTATACAAGAACGAGCTTAACGTCCCAGATAACCACAATGGGGTGGTCACTGATTTAGAATGTGAAGTAAAATGGGCCTTAGGAAATCTGAGCAACAACAAAGCTAGTGGAGGTGACAGACCAGCTATTCAAAATCTTAAAAGATGATGCAGTAAAAGTGCTACACTCAATTTGCCAGCAAATTTGGGAAACTCAACAGTGGCCACAGGATTGGAAAAGGTCAGTTTACATTCCAATTCCAAAGAAAGGCAATGCCAAAGAATGTTCAAACTATCGCACCATTGCACTCATTTCACATGCTAGTAAATTTATGCTTAAAATCTTACAAGCTAGACTCCAGCAGTATGTGGATCGAGAACTACCAGAAGTACAGGCAGGATTTCGAAGAGGCAGAGGAACTAGAGATCAAATTGCCAACATACGCTGGATCATGGAGAAAGCTAGGGAGTTCCAGAAAAACATCTACTTCTGCTTCATTGATTATGCTAAAGCCTTTGATTGTGTGGATCACAACAAATTTTGGCAAGTTCTTAAAGAGATGGGAATACCAGACCATCTTCTTTGTCTCTTGAGAAACCTTTATGCGGGTCAAGAAGCAACAGTGAGAACTAGACACAGAACCACTGACTGATTCAAAATTGGGAAAGGAGTCTGGCAAGGCTGTATACTGTCGCCCTGCTTATTTAACTTATATGCAGAGCACATCATGAGAAAGGCAGGGCTAGATGAATCAAAAGTTGGAATTAAGATTGCCGGGAGAAATATCAACAACCTAAGATATGCAGATGATACCACTCTAATGGCAGAAAGTGAAGAGGAACTAAAGAGCCTCTTGATGCGGGTGAAGAAGGAAGAGTGCAAAAGTTGGCTTGAAACTCAACATTAAGAAAACCAAAATCATGGCATCCGGTCCTCTCAATTCCTGGCAAATAGATTGGGAAGAAATGGAGGTAGTGACAGATTTTATTTTCCTGGGCTCCAAGATCACCTCAGATATGGACTGCAGCCAAGAAATTAAAAGACGCTTGCTCCTGGGGAGGAAAGCTATGGCATACTAAATCTAGATAGCATACTAAAAAGTAGAGACATCACCCTGCCAACAAAAGTGCGTATAGTCCAGGCCATGGTTTTCCCAGTTGCAATGTATGGATGTGAAAGTTGGACCATAAGAAAGGCTGAGCGCCAAAGAATTGAGGCCTTTGAACTATGGTGCTGGAGAAGACTCCTGCGAGTCCCTTGAACTGCAAGGCGTTCAAACCGGTCAGTCCTAGAAGAGATCAACCCCGACTGCTCTTTAGAAGGCCAGATCCTGAAGTTGAAACTCAAATACTTTGGCCACCTAATGAGAAGGAAGGACTCACTGGAGAAGGGCCTAATGCTGGGAAAGATTGAGGGCAATAGAAGAAGGGGACGACAGAGAATGAAGTGGCTGGATGGAGTCACTGAAGCAGTAGGTGTGAGCTTAAATGGACTCCAGAAGATGGTAGAGGACAGGAAAGCCTGGAGGAACGTTGTCCATGGGATCGCAATGGGTTGTACACGACTTCGCAATTAACAACAAAACAAAATCAACTTTTGAGTGCAATTGATAATAGCAACTCATCTATTAAAACTGTTAAATCAGAGCCAGGATTGAGGGCTTCTGCCATTCCAGAATGAGTTTACTTTTCCATTACAACCACCCTCTCCAGTCACACTCTCAAAATTGTTTCCAAAGAGTTGGGATTTATCCACCATGCTTTTGAGCAGTGTGGTAGGATTTGTATAGAACTGCCTAAATATTTCCCCAAAGCTGCCTCTTTCAGCAAAGCCTGCTTCCGTTGGTGGAGATATATATTTGAAATCCACCTACAGTATAGAGATACAGTTTTAAACTTGTATCGTGAATAAACACATTGATTTGTACTAAAACAATATTTTGCTCTGAATTAAGAAATTAGCTTAGAGTGAGCGTAGAAATAAATATTTGTGTTCACTTTCAAAAAGGAATCATGAATAAATCGTACTAGTACATATGAATAAGACAACTAGGTAGGCATTTTCAGTACATTGTCATTTAGTTTTTAGAACCTCTGTGTCATATAATTTTTGCCTTCATAATTGTATGAAATAAAACAATTCATATTTTTTCATTACCATCCTAAAAAAAAAGATCCCTAAATTGAGAACATAGGATTTGGATTATAGATAAGATTATAGAATAAATTGCATGTTTATAATTTTGGAATCTCACTTTTAATCCTGAAGCCAGTTGGTTAAAGAATCCAGTCCTCAAGTTTAAGCTGAAAGCTATTTTTTTTTTTATTTTGTATACCTCTTAACTGTGCTTTCCAACTAAAATTGTTTTTGGTGTGGTTTTTTGCTAAAATTATTATATTCTGAAATCAGTTTGTAAAGAAGTGACCACTTGTTCGTTTGTTTGCATAAGACATTTCCTTTAAGGTGGCTGTTCTGGACAAATTGGTTTACTTCAGATACAGAGAAACAATAAAAATGAATTGTGCCACTTTGATACAGATCCTTTTGTATTTATCTGCCTTTGCAAGTCCATGAATCAAAACTTTAAAAACTTTATTTTATATTATATCAGATGTTCTGAGTGTTGTGCAAGTGCCATTTTAAAATTAGGCCACTTTGTGTGGGGCACCTGGAATTATCACTGTCAAGATCAGGGAGTTTTGTAAAGCTCTATATTGCAGTGTTTCAGCACCCTATTTATTGTGACATAACATTAACTAGTTGAATATTGACAAGCATGAACAGGAAGAAAAACGGCTTGTGCCTAAACTTGGGGAAGATCACAAACCAAAAGGATTTGTATTTTAAGTGGCATATTATTTAATTCCATAAAAATATATTCCTGTTTTTTTAGATATGGATAAGGAGGATGCCTTGATCTGTTTTGAAGAGCACATAAGAGCACTGGAAAAAGAAGAGGAGGAGGAGAAACAGAAAGGCTTACTCAGAGAAAGGCGACGACAGCGAAAAAACAGAGAATCTTTTCAGGTGACCGAGAAAATGTTAAACTTCTGCTTAGTACCAACTGAAGAGCTTTCAGCTATTTTTAAGTTACCGGCTGGATTTTAAAAAATCAGCAACTGTTCTAATTCTGAGTGCAGAAACTAATCTCCCCAAGTCTTGTGCGATTTCTAAGTCGTGTGGACGTTTCAGTGATCTCCCTTCTTTGTGGGGAAAAGTTCTTCCAAGATTAAAAACTGGAGGAAGAACATTGGGCAAGAGAAATTTTAGTAAATTGGAAGAGCTGACTCACTTGTCATTCACGTTAGAAGTTCTTTGTGCTTCTTTGGGATTGTAAAAAAAAAAAAGGACGGTGTCTGGCTTTTTAAAATTGAATTACAAGATTCCCCATTTTCCATTTTTCCCCAGATATTTTTGGATGAGTTGCATGAACACGGTCAGCTGCATTCGATGTCATCGTGGATGGAGTTATATCCAACAATTAGTTCTGATATTAGGTTTACTAACATGCTTGGTCAGCCTGGTAAGTGTACCCTCTCTTGTTTGGATAACGTGTGTGTGAATATTTTTGGTCATTTCTGATATTGCGAAGAAAAAGGAGCTCTTTGAATAGAGAGCTCTTGACCCATATAAGGTTTTTTTTTCCCCCTCTTAGGTTCAACAGCACTGGATCTTTTCAAGTTTTATGTTGAAGATTTAAAAGCCCGCTACCACGATGAAAAGAAGATAATAAAAGATATCTTAAAGGTGAGGTAACATAAATTCTTGAATTAGGAGGACATTGAGAGTTTCTAATTCAGATTTATTACATTTATTTCAAAATCTGGAGCTAGTTTTTTTAAATAGTTTTTTTAAATTTGCATTACAAATTTTTGTTTCTGTGGGATTCCTATACTTTCCAGTATTACTCAACGCCATTACATTGCAGGATAAAGGATTTGTAGTTGAAGTGACGACTCCTTTTGAAGACTTTGTAATGGTCATCAGTTCAACGAAGAGAGCTACCACATTAGATGCTGGAAATATCAAACTGGCTTTCAATAGTGTAAGTTTAATTTTAAAAAGTCAATAACTGTTAACACCACTTGATATGAAATGTGTCCAATGTTATAAATTGTTACTAGTTTCCAATTGGTATTGTTGAAACGAAAGTATAACTTGTTCCTCAGTGATGAAATATGTGCTCACTGGTCTATTTAGGTCAGTGTTTCTCAACCTTGACAATTTTAAGGCACGTGGACTTCAACTCCCAGAATTCCACAGGGCTGTGGAATTCTGGGAGTTGAAGTCCACGTGCCTTAAAATTGTCAGGGTTGAGAAACACTGATTTAGGTAATGCCAGATCTTGGTTTAACATTGAAATTCTAATTCTAATGCATTTCAGATACAGATAGTCCTCAACGTACGACCACAATTGAGCCCAACATTTCTGTTGCTAAGTGAGACATTTGTTAAGGGACTTTTGGCCCATTTTACGACTTTTCTAACCACAGTTGTTAAGTGAATTCGCCTCAGTTGTTAAGTTAGTAACACGGTTGTTAAGTGAATCTGGCTTCCCCCCCCCATTGACTTTTGCGAAGGTCACAAAAGGGGATCCCACGACCCTGGGACAGTGCAATGGTTATAAATATGAGTCAGTTGCCAAGTGGCCGAATTTTGATCACGTGACCTTGGGGACGCTGCATTGGCTACAAGTGTGAAAACCGGTCACAGTTCACTTTTTTCAGAGCCATTGTAACTTCAAACGGTCACCAAATGAACTGTTGTAAGTCGAGGACTGCCTGTACTCATCTAGCGGAGGACCCAAGCCGGTGGCCCCTGTTTTGTCTGAACAGCTAAATGAACGTCTGCGCAGAGCTCTCAGGCCAGAATTTAATCTGAGACTTATTCTTGCAATGTCAGTCCATTGTTTTGTAGATATATGTAAACACCTTCTGTGTATGGCAAATGATAAGAAAAGTGCTTTGCAGTGACATTGCATTATGGCAGTGGTTCTCAACCTTTCTAATGCTGCGACCCCATAATACAGTTCCCCATGTTGTGGTGACCCCCAACCACTTATATATCATCGGGTGCCAGGGGCGTGGCCAAAGAAAAGGGGGAAAAAATGACGGACAGCCTTGTTTGGCGACCCCTGTGAAATGGTCGTTCGACCCCAAATGGGGTCCCGACCCACAGGTTGCGAACCACTGCATTATGGCTTTCTTCCCCCCCCCCTCCTCTTTTCCCTGCAATATTCCTTTCATTTAATGGCTCCCTTTGAATCTGTGATGCAGCTGTTAGAAAAAGCAGAAGCCCGTGAGCGTGAGAGAGAGAAAGAAGAAGCTCGCAAAATGAAACGAAAAGAGTCTGCTTTTAAAAGCATGTTAAAACAAGCAACACCTCCCATTGAATTAGATGCAGTCTGGGAAGATGTAAGTAAGCTCTTTTATTTTTTTTCTTTTGTTTAAAAAATTAAAGAACTTTTTGCAACTATTTTAACTATTAAACCTATGACCTTCAAGAAATGTGTTGTAATCAGTAGCAAATCTTTTCCAAAGTAATTAGAGGAATGATAATAGAAATAGTATCAAGGAATGTTAAGTATTTTAAAGAATAATAAGAAAAATAATAATGAAATGGATAAATTCTCAGTGCAGCTCTTATAGAAAAGGCTGACAGGTGTGTTTATGAAGTACAGATTTTTTTAATGGTTATAGGTTTAATATTCATAGAATAATATTGTTACTGCTATTATTGCTGGAAACAAAATTTTGTTGCTGATGTAATAGTTAATGCCACTTTATGAATTGCTATCCAAATCCTTAACCTGAATTAATGTCATACAAATGAATTCATCCTTCCATTTTCACCAAGGAATCTTTGTGTAAGATGCACATACAATAATAAAAAAAAAATCACTAGCTGCAGGAAAATTTATGATTACCTTATAAAGTCCCACTAATAAATGAAAGACAAGCTCTGGATGTATGCAAACAAATTCCTGTGAAATGTGGATTAATTAACAATTTCTTTGGTGACATGTTTAAAAAACCAAAACATTTTTCTCTTTAGGAATACATTGCTTCCTAAATTTGAGTTACTGATATAATTCCTTTTTGATATAGATTCGGGAGAGATTTGTAAAAGAGCTAGCATTTGAAGACATCACTTTAGAATCAGAGAGAAAACGGATATTTAAGGATTTCATTTATTTACTGGAGGTAACATCTGACCTATCAGTTAAACACAATGTTTTCTAAATAGATTTCTACAAATTCTCAAAGAATGGGTTACTTTAATGTTTGCTGAAGAGTATCATAGCTACGTTGATACAGCTGAAACTGGTGGACGTGAGAAAGATCTTCAAAGGGCAGCTGTGGGTACATGTCCAGAAAAATGGGGGGATAAAGGGAAGGAAAAGATGGGCCTGCCAGCTTCAGCCAAGGTGTTGCTCAGTGGTGGCAGGAAACCATAGAACATGGTAGGGAACCTTGGCCTTTTTATGACTTGTAGACTTGTGGACTTCAATATCCAGAATTCCTGAACCAGCCATGCTGACTCAGGAATTCTGGAAGTTGAAGTCCACTAGTCATAAAAGGGCCAAGGTTGCCTACCCCTGTTCTAGGAATATGTCAATCCTTTATTCTCATGCACGGTTTTTACTTTACACTTTAGTGATACTTTATATTTTTTTACAATAACATTACCACATGCCAAATAGTGATTGGGATCATTTTAAACCCTAAGAAAATATGTCACTTTGAGCATACTACCGATGATTGATACTTGTCTTCATGAGCTCTAGGGTTGTGCAAATTCTTCAAAAAAAAAAAAGGTGCTTCAGAATTCACTTGGCGCACCTGTTCTTCAGCCACTAAAACAACTGTATCTTTTTGTGCACTAGCACAACTATCTCAGAAACTGCTCTTGGCAGTTCTTGGGTCGTGCACAATCACGACCAAGAACCCCCCAAAAAAGATTGTAAGAGGATATCAGCTAGATTTATTCCTCATCATGCAGAGATTGCTGAGGAAGGACTTAGGAGAAGTTTCTGGCAGGCTGCGGCAATATAATAGTGCTGAAATTTGTTCCAGCAGAATAGTTGTTCTCTTGTCTCTCTCCTAGTAGATTTGCTGAGACTTCGTGTGTGTGTGTGTGTGTGTGTGTGTGTGTGTGTGTGTGTGTGTGTGTGTGTGTGTAAGATTGGTTTCGGAGAGTATTTATCTCCAGTGGCTGCTTAAGGACAAGCAGGCAGTGATCATGGCACAGGTGGCTAGATTCTGCCCATCAGAACTGGGGATTCGCCAGAAACATAAATAAACATTTTAGATCTTTTTAATAATCTTTTATAATCAACTTTATTACGTGTTTTTATCCAGCAGTAGACTATAGTCAATGCATTTTTATTGACAGGTCAGTACGATTCAGTTCTTCTTATGCGAGCTAGGTTTTTTTATACTGTCTGTAAAACTAGGCAGACCTTGGTCACCCATTGATTACATCATTAATGGTAATATATTGCTATGTCTTCTTGTGTTGGTTCTGTTTAGTTTCGTTTTACCTGAATGTTTAATTTATGTGTTGGCCTTCGGCTGTAACAATAAATTGATTTGATTTGATTTGATTTGATATAAGATTGGAATAAGGTCTGTGTAGACCAAGGGAGGTTTTTGATAGCTTCTGTCACTGTCTCTAGGTGATGGAGGCATGTACTATAAGAAAGCAGCACTTTGATTACCAGAGGTTTTCTGTTTCAAAGTAACAATTCTGATTCTTTTGATGTTGCAGCATGAGTGTCAGCATCATCATTCAAAGAACAAGAAGCATTCTAAAAAATCAAAAAAGCATCACAGAAAGAGGTCTCGCTCTCGCTCGGTAAGGTCTTTGATAACATGCTGCTGGGAACTTATCTCAGAAGTTACCTGTAAAAGCTTTTGTATGTTAAGCATGTTTTTTTATTTCTCTAAAGGGCTCAGAATCCGAAGATGACGACAGCCATTTGAAGAAAAAGAGACAACGCTCAGACTCGCGCTCAGTTTCTGAACACTCTTCCAGTGGAGAATCTGGTATTTTTTTTCTTTTATAGCAGTGGTTCTCAACCTTTTTAATGCCGTGACCCCCCCCCAACCGGTCGTAAGTTGAGGACTACTCAACCGGTCGTAAGTCGAGGACTACTCAACTGGTGCAGCACCGTTTGCAGAATGGGACTTTTGGCGGGCTCAGCAGGGCAGAGACAGCCTGGACAATTCCTATTGGCTTTTGAAAGCCAATAGAATTAGACTCTATTCAAGAGAGTCTATTCTATTGGCTTTCAAAAGCCAATAGAACAAAAGGGAGTAGCGCAGCTAAGAAAAAGGGGGAAAAAATGGCGGACTGCGTTGTTTGGTGACCCCCGTGAAATGGTCGTTTGACCCCAAATGGGGTCCCGACTCACAGGTTGAGAACCTCTGTTTTATATCTTCTCCAGGAAAAAAAAAGTGGTGCTAAATTTCAGCCGCCTGATTTCCACTTCATTTCCTAATTTGTTTTGTATTAATAGAGAGGAGCTACAAGAAGTCAAAGAAACACAAAAAGAAAAGCAAAAAGAGGAGACACAAGTCTGTGAGTATTTCTGTTTTGCATCTTTCGGTATGATCGGGATTTTCAATCTCTTCAATCTTATTAGGTTGTAAATAGCAGTTATGCGTCTGTCTCGGAGCTTGTTGGTACGATCAGCAAATGTATGTATTTATTTATACATGCAATGTATATAACTGCCTGTGCCGCTGAGGTAGTGCTAAGCAGCGCGCAAAGATTAAAAGCAAAAAAAAAAAATCATACCATTAATAGTAAAATCAATATTTTAAAAACATGAATGCATCACACGCCTGAGTTGGAAGAACCACAGGGCCATCCCAGAGGGCAGCCACAGCAACAGAGAAGGGATGACAGAGTCTGTAATATGCCAACTCTGCTCATTCTGGTGGGGTAAGAGAGATAGGCGGCCTAATGCTCCAATGCAGTGTTTCTCAACCTTGACAATTTTAAGGCATGTGGACTTCAACTCCCAGAATTCCACAGCCAGCATTGCTGGCTGTGGAATTCTGGGAGTTGAAGTCTACATGCCTTAAAATTGTCAAGGTTGAGAAACACTGCTCTAATGGTTTATACTGCACCAAGAATTAGTTGTTGTTGTTGTTAAAAATGAGAACTTGGATTCTTGTAGACCTATTTGCAATAGCGTTATTGCATATTTAGGTTGATTGTCATCTGCTTCAGTTTACACATTAACATAGAGGACTAAGCAGTGTCATTTTTATAATGGTTGGCCAACTTCAGCCTTGCGTTTTTTTTCTCCTCCTTTTGTGAATTAGAATTTCAGTGAGTCGGTGCTTAATAGGTCAAGTTACTGAGCAAAGAGGAAAAGCCAAAATTCATACTCTGGTTGGCTTGACTTGGTGTCTACTGTTAAGATAAACTTCAGGATTTGATGTAATTTTGAAGAATTAGTGGGAGGTTTAATCCAACACAGTTTTACAGTATTAGTTTGGAGCACATGAAAATTGTTTAGACAGATTGATTCAGAGTACATTGCTATAGAGTTCACATTTTAGAAGAATCTTGGGGTAATACACTGGAAATTGCAGTAGATTGCAGATTGTAATTTTTTGTTGTTGTTGTTGTTTTACTTATATTCTTTATTGTACTTTGCACAGGATTCTCCGGAATCGGATGTAGATCGAGAAAGAGAGAAGAAAGAGAGAGAAAATGAAAAAGAAAGAAGTAGACAAAGATCTGAATCTAAGCATAAATCACCACCTAAGAAGCGACCTACTAACAAAGATTCTGTAAGTTTATTTTATCTTACCAAGTTCGGTATATTAATGGTTGCAACATTTCTGAATTATACGTGGTTTATGGAATTCCGTCTATGTCCATTCCACAACAACAGTTTACTTGGATCATATATAAGCATCCCATACAACCTTTGACACTCTTTGGTATGGCTTGCTGCATGTGCCCTGCTTAGAGTATGTGAGCGCACGCACAAACACATAAGAGTTTATTTCCAGCAAACTGAAGAAAATATATGAATGATGCTAGGGAGGAAGCTTGGTGCTTGATGCTCTCTGCAGGCAAATCACTCTCAACACAGTCTGCCAGATAACTGTTTAGAAGACTCTGATAATGCAGTTGAGAACACAGCACAGCCTCTCTGCAAAATCCCTTTCCCACAAAACACATCATCCCCCTGTTTGATGGGCTGGATAAAGTGCAATTTGCACGAAAAAGGTCATTCTGGCATGTTTTTCTTCCCAGCACAATCCTGCACCAAACAGCGTTCGAGTACACGAAACATCAGAAGAAGTGGATCAGATTCGGGTAAGGCCAGATACATGACATCTGGGTGTGGCATGGATGGGGGCAGGACGTGAGAACAAAAAGAAGTGAAGTTCACACATCCTTTTTTTTTTAGAATGCAATTTTTTGAAAAATCTCAGAATATTTAGTTCAGTATGTTTGAACTGTCAATATTTGGAGACTCGATGAACTCTGTTCAAATCAGTGATTTAACCAAAGAAGAACAGATTAGATCCTCAGTTTACACAGGCATTTGCCAAAAATGAAATTACTGTAATATTTTTATGGCAACATGCATTAAATGAGATTCATCTGAATAATAGTTGAAATGTTTATTATAACCTTTTAATTAATACATTTTTTACATTCAGAAGGGCACCTGAAAATAGATGATGATAATAATGATGATGATGATGATGTTACAAATTACCTAGATGAATCATGACCTAGCTGAAAACCTGACATGAAAGTTTTGCATAGTCTGTTGTATATCTAATTATCAGAAACAATGTTTGCTTGAACCTAGGAATACCTTTCTGAGGTTAATTTAGATTAATAGTTTGGGATGTGGGAAGGAGTTTCCAGTGTGAAAGTTAGTTATGAGAGATTCATTTAAAAAAAAAAGCTGTCAGAACCTGGATAAGTAACAGCCCCCAGCTGATCTTAAGTTGATCTTGATAGCTAATTAGGCTCAGTCTTAATTCGTGCATAAATAGGAGTTCATCTGCAGACTCTTAAGTTTAAATGGAAAATTCTAATTATCAATGTTTCCAATTGATCGTTTTAATTTTCCTTACCTCTTGAGTTGAAGATTCAAAGATCACCTGATCTGTTTCATCTGGCTGTGAAGTGTTGAAAAACACTTTGATTTAGATGACTGAATGAGAATTAAGCCAGTTGTATTTTTAATATTTAAAATTGATATTTAATAATAAAAGATCATGAATCTTCATCTGAGACAACATAATGATTTAGTATTATGCCAGTAGCCATCCCTGATGGAGTATTTGTAAAAAAATACCTTATGAACTGCCTTGGGGAACACACAAAGAATATCATTATTATTTTTTTAAAAAACGAGTATTGGATTGGATGTCTATCAGTGTCAATCTGCTTAATGGAATGGATTCTTCTGTTACTGCAGTGTTTCCCAAACTTGACAATTTTAAGGCATGAGGACTTCAACTCCCAGCAACGCTGGCTGTGGAATTCTGGGAATTGAAGTCCACATGCCTTAAAATTGTCAAGTTTGGGAAACACTGTGTTACTGTATCACAGACTGATTTTGAGTGCCAATTTTGGGTAGGTGCATTTGAAGATGAGTAGGAAAATAGCATCAGACTGCTCACAGTGTTAGATGCAGCCTTCAAACTGCTTCATAAGTTCTGTGTGTAGCCAGATCACCCCTTGATATTCTCCATTCGCATAGCAGGAAAATATATTTAGTTTTATCACAGGGTTTTATGGAAATAATTTTGCAGCGGATCTGTTTTTTTCACTGTCAGGTATGAAATCTGCATTGCCTGTTGGTAACCAAATTTCATTTCTTTTAATGTGGAATTTGTGTGTAGCCCAATAAAATCAACCCCAGGAGATGAGAGTTACGGGGTGGGCTGGGCAAGAAAGGCTGCTGGTTCCTGATCTGAAGGGATTGAATTCCTGACTGTATTCAAAGGTGAACCAAACATTTGTGATTATCTGTTTGCAGGGTAATTGGGATACCTCTGGTAGTGAATTAAGTGAAGGTGAACTTGAAAAACAAAGGAGGACCCTCTTGGAACAACTGGATGAAGATCAATAAATATTTATACCAAATATGTTTACAAATTTGATTTAAATAAAGATATAGATGACTAATTTCAGGAAATGGATTCCAATGTTCTGAGTTACAGTGGCATAATGGTGGCTCTTCGGTTCTCTTGCGTAACTAAATAGCTGAAATATTTGACACAGGTAGCAGTTTGGCAAAGACGGTGAACATTCAGGATTCAACCGGAAGTCCTATTTCTTATCATCTAGATAACCTGTATATATATATTTCCCCCCCCCTCCCCCATGTACCTTTTCATTCTTCAGACAGCACATTAGGATGAGCAGAAACTCTTTTTTTAAAAAAAAAACCTTTAAAACAGTGGCTTGGGGAAAGTATTTAAGCCTTTCAGCCCTCTCATCTCTAAAATGGCTCACCCTTGGAAGTCGTTAACTTTTTTCCTTGTCAAAGAAGGACTCTAAGCGCAGGGAGCTGGTGCACCTGTTCCTCCTGGAAAGAAGCTTGGTAATTTTCTTGCGGTTCCACTTTTGTTGAGTTGTTAACTACTTTTTCAAAGAGAGGAAAGGAAGAGGGAAGATGTTTTTTTTTTTTTTTCTTGTTTTGGTTTATGGTAATCCAGGAACCAGTGTTGGGTTTTTGAGAGTTACCCTTCTGGCCAAATTGATGATGGTGATTTCTATCGAACTCTGACTGTAGGCTGCAATGTATACAAGAGTTTTACTCAGAGCTTAATTTTTAGTGTTAAGTTTTAAAACTGTGAAAACTAGATGATTGATGGAAATCCTATTGGGCCCTTAATTACAAATCTGGTAAAATAGGCTTACAGAATAGCATAGCTATTGCTTTTATTAGAGGAGAAAAATCTGGAATATTTAAAAATAAAATTGGCAGAGGGCATCGTTTCAGCAAATCACAAAATTAGACTGTAAATTAATTGCAATATGTTGCCTTAAGGACTTTCCGAAGAATGTACCACCAAATTTTGAAAAGCAGTTGCAATACTCTTGTTTAGAAAATCAATGTTGATGTAATATTTTTCTTTTAAGATATGTTGATCTGATGTTTAAAACTTGTTTTCCTTTCATTCTGTTCTCTTTGTACTAAATAACTTCTATCTGACGTTGATTTGATTAAGTACTATCTACCTATTCATTCAGGAGTATTGACTACTGTGGTACAGACTAAAATCTTTCTGATTTGAATATTTTTGTACATTTTTATCACTTATTAAACCTTGTCTTCTAGTGTGTACTAGTATTTTTCTGTTTTATAAAAACGTATGTAAAGTTGACACATCAATTTTACATTCTCTCACTTGTTACTTTGAAGATTGCATGTCAGAAATACAGTTCTCTAGTATAATCGTTCTAACGTATGTTTAACCATAGCAACAGAAAAGGCCCCTCTTCAGGATCTATCATAGCATTAACATGGAATATTTTATGTGATTATTTAATATAATGATGTTACTTCAAAGTTGATTTTTTCACTAGAGTAATTATAAGTCTTGATATTTCTTCAGCTTCCTCAAGAAATAAGATTTTTAAAATAGGTTACATCAAGTCAGTCATTCCGATTACATATATTAAGCAAAAGTATGGTCGTTTGAACCAGTGGTCGCATGAAAGGTTAAAAAAATGTCAGTCAGGCACTTCTGTTACAGCCTCCTTCAAGACAATGTGAGATGTGAATGGAAACAAAATCTTCCCCTTTTCAGCAGATGTATCTCCTGCAGTTCAGTTGCTTCAATAACTGTTCGTGATATACTCCAAACCCATCTTTGCTTAAGATGTAATCTGATCATTTAGTGACAAATTATATATTTTTTTTCTCATCCATTGCTTCAGATAAAATCATAGTATCGTATTCAGAAAAGGACAAGGTACTGGGAAATATATTGTTGCATAATGATGCTATCTTGATTCTAGTGATAAGTTGTAATTATTCTCCAGGTTCTGGATCGTTGATGTAGAACATAATGGAATTATAATATATATTTTGCTAAACTTGTTAAAAACTATTTTGAAAAACTGTAAGTGTTGTTAGCTAGTTTAAAATCCCATAGTAGTAGCAAACAAGAGACGGACAAAGAAAACCCCCATTATACTAGGTGGCGTATTGTGACTAATACTCAGGTTTATATAGAGATTAGAATCCTATCCCAAGAAAACAGATCAGAGTTTCTCCCTCCCCCACCCCCATGCAGTAGTATTTATGTAAAATACTTTTATTACTTTGCATAATTTACATGAAGGAACATGTTTCTAAGTAAATATTAATTTTTAAAGCATTGTCTTTATTTTTCCATTAAAAATAAAATGCTATAAATATAATACTGTTTCCTAATATTTCTCCATATCTATGCAGGTTACATGATAACTCAAATTTTCAGTTTATGGAGACATGTAGAAACGTTTTTTTGGGTTTCCATTTGAGTAAAATGTCTTCTAATCCTTCAAAAGAGATGAGCAGAATCTTCCCTTTCTCACATATGGAAGTTCTCCTGTTGTGGCTCAAGGACATTCTTAACGGATTATTTCTCCCACTGCGTGCCAGGCAGGATCACTTATGACAAAATCAGCTTGCCAGTATTTTGGTATCCTGCCTCTACCCACAAATTCCTAGAAAAAACATTTGATATTTTTTTTTTTACTTTTCTTCTCTCTGTGATGCCTCTAATCGGAAAGTTCTATACTCTCCCTGGACACATCAAGGAAAGTTGGTGACTGGGTTTGCCATTCCTGGACATGGTTCTGTAAGAGAAGCACGGACTTGCTGGAGCAGATTGCTCTCCTACTTGCCCAAAAGGCCATATTTCCCAACTGCACAATAGATAAGGTTAGGTTTCTTGCATCAATAGGATTCACAGGAGTCAGTCTCTGGGAATCGAGGAACTCAAAAGATTGAAGGAAACTGGAACATTCCTTACAGCACCACAACTGGGCCTGGCATCCAGGTTTCTATAGTAGTTTAGGCAAAGAGCCATTCCTGTGCTTGTCCCCTTGGATCCCAGTGTGCCCTCAATGTTCTGAGGCCCTACAACAATGGTTCTCAACCTTTTTAATGCTGCAACCCCAACCAGTCGTAAGTCGAGGACTACTCAACCGGTCGTAAGTCGAGGACTACTCAACTGGTGCAGCACCATTTGCAGAATGGGACTTTTGGCGGGCTCAGCAGGGCAGAGACAGCCTGGACAATTCCTATTGGCTTTCTTTTACTTACATTTTTAGTAGTTGCTCAGCAGGGAGGGGTGGAAGCTTCCAGGCAGCTCGCCTTCGCTGCAGACAACTTGCAGCACCGTTTGCAAAATGGGACTTTTGGCGAGCTCAGCAGGGCAGAGATAGCCTGGACAATTCCTATTGGCTTTTGAAAGCCAGTAGAATTAGACTCTATTCAAGAGAGTCTATTCTATTGGCTTTCAAAAACCAATAGAATAAAAGAGAGTAGCACAGCTAAGGAAAAGGGGGAAAAAAATGGCGGACTGCGTTGTTTGGTGACCCCCGTGAAATGGTCATTCGACCCCAAATGGGGTCCTGACCCACAGGTTGAGAACCACTGCCCTACAAGTTGACTAGCCATTCAAGGAACCTGGCTGCATGGTCAAGGCCATGGTGGCCATCGTCTTGAAGATATCAGAGAGGGAATGGCTTTTTGCTCTTCAGCACTTACCAACAAGCTAATTTGATAAGAGAAAAACAATGACTCCTTGGAATGCTGGGCATAGATCCTTGAGTATAAAGTCAGGCTTTTATAATCCAGAAGGGAAAGTTATTGCAGGAGATATGGAGGTATGTAAGAAACTCAATCTCAAAAGAGCCCAGTCCATTTTCCATTGGCCCACTTTCAGATTCTGGGTAGCCCCAGTATTTCTTGGAGTACTCCATACAGCACTTTGATCCCAGAAATATTGAGTGAGCAAAGTAAAAAAATATATTCTACTGCATGTTCAAGTCTGGTAGATGCTCCAATAGCCTTGTGATGTCACTGATTGCAAGAGAAAGCCAATAACTCCTAACATCCATGCAGTGGGTGTAATGGCATTCTTTGAGAAAGCTCATGAGACCAATATTTTGACAATCGAAGTGAGGGTCACATTGTATTTAGCCAAAAGAAGTTTTGGAGATGACTTCCAAAGAACTAGTGACAGGCTGCCAAGGCAAAGATTGGAATCTCCATCACTATCCTAGTGTAGTGCCAGTTCTACAAAGTTCTCCATGCCAGGAGACTTATAGTTTAAAATCTGGAACAAGGCTAAGTCCCACTCTATTTGCCTCTAAGGGCACCGATGTCAGAAAGATTATGTTTGTCCTTCTGTTCCAAATGGAAAGGTGGGCAACATATTAGCTCCTTCCCCCATTCTCATCACCCTCTTTTCATCCCCTATTTAAAATCAGCTACAAAGGAATCTGGCCCCCACTTTAGTAACTTACCAGCTGTTTTCTTAATTACACTTATTTATGTGACTGAGCAAGAATAAGGTGCATATTCAAGTAAAGTGATGTTCTAGTACACGGGTGTCAAACTTGTGTCACGTGACGTGTCGCGATGTATCGTGACTTTTTTTGCATTGCTGGAGCTGGGGTGGGCATGATGCAACCGGCCCATGGGCTAGCAGTTTGACACCCCTGTTCTAGTGGGTTTCTGTGCTCTAACACTGTGATAGTGATCCTATGACACATTTGTCACAGACGATGCCACATTTTCAGTGACATGACAGCATTCACGAGCATCAGACTATTGAAAACATGCCCCTTTCTTGTGCTCTTTTTGGAAGCTATGCAAGAATTTGATGTGATCTCACATGGCCTCTGGCCCCTCCAGAAGGTACATGAGAGGGTCTTTGAAAATTATGTGAGAATGGTGTGTGCTTTTGCCTTGTTTTTGGAGGCTGCAGAAGCCGAGAAGAACATTCTCCAAAGCTGCTTCAAGAAAGAAGGCCTGAATCAGCCTTGGGTAGGCTGCAGGGGTCTATCAACAAAAAGAATACATGAAGGTAAGCAGTGTGTGGCAAATCATGGGATGCATGTGTGTAGGGGGGGGCAATTGCACAATTCCCCAAGACACACACACCTTGGGAAATAGTGCAAGGTGGACTTTGTGAGTGGAAGTGGTGGCACAAGGGTTGAAGCTGAGACTTAAGAGTGCTATTTCAGGCACAGCCTCAGTGATGCTACTGTTGAAAGAAAAGTCTTCATCAGGGTCCAGTCCAAGCCGGGAATAAACAAAATGGAGACTGCTTTAGAAAGAAGGTTATAGTTTATTGAAGAGCAGAGCCAGACAAATGTGGCTCTGGGAAAGCTGACTACATGTTGCTGGGAGTGTTGGGTCTTTATACCTTCTTGGGCTTTTCTGTTTGAAGTTGTTCTTGTTTCTGTGTCATGAACTTTGACCTGAGGTTCAGTGTGCCCTTTTTGTATTCTGATGGTGGTGGGTTAATCCTATTATGTCCTAAAGGTCATGTTCTGCTTTTCTGTGGCTGTGGCTGATGGTTTACTTCCTGTGTTGGATTTCTTGGGCGAGGGGTTGCTGGTTCTAAGAATTTTTGTCTTTCTAATCCCATCAGCTCCAGCCTTCCTGCCAACCTTTCTGAATAGGATTATCAAATCTGCATTTCTAAAAGCTGGTTTGCTTGGTTTCTGCTTGGGGGAGGGAGACTTTGGGCTGTCTTTGCCTAAGATTTTTCATTATTCCTTTTGGGAAATGTAATATTCTGTCCTTTTTAATATCCCCCCAAAATATTTCCTTTTCTAGGAGGGTGGGTGGGTGCTGACTTCCAACACTACTAAATGCAACTATTCAATGTGCCCTAGAGTGGGGGAGGGAAGAGAGAATTGTTTCTCTTTGGGGGGAGGCGTGCATGACACTCCAGGAGAGTCAAGTTAGATGGACATAGTCCTAATTTTTGACATGCCAAACCAAAAGATTTGCAATCCGTGTTCTAGCACAGGGGTCCCCAACCTATGGTCCGAGGCCCGGTACCGGAATAGCTGGTAAGCCCCGCCCCACTCGCAATAGTACCACCACGCAGGCACTAGCAGCCCCATTTCCACATGCTTGCACGGGGCCACGCGCTCACACATTTCCATTCTGCTCCCTTTCCTTCCAGGCCGCAAGCCGGAAATGTGGGGAACTGTGTTCTAGCACATCCATATCTACTACAGTGGCATGCAGAAATGACTATATTACCTTTTTTTTCTTCCAATCATGTCCAATTCTTGGAGACTACCAGCACTGCAGTTTTCTTGGTAAGGTTTTTCAGAAGTGGCTTGCCATTGTCTCCTTCCTAGAGAAAGTGACTGGCCCAAGGTCACCCAGCTAACTTCATGTCCAAGGCGGAACTAGAATTCAAGGCCTCCCGGTTAGTAATGTGATGCCTTAACCACTGCACCAAACTGATACTTGGTGCCACCTGATATTAGGCACTGCACCTAACATCCCACAGTAACATCCAAGTCTGTGTAATCTCTTTGTTCTTTTTGTCAGTGCCACATTCTCCTGGCAAAATCAGTTTGGATAAGCAATATTTGGACTTCTGGACTGCCATTAGAGGTTGTATCCTGTAAATTAGGTCATCAGTCATTTCTTACTACTCAAGTCTACACCAATAGATGATTTCTAGTCATTAGCCGCTTATTCACACAGTTCTAAGATGGCTTCTCACGTTATCTAGTCTAGAAATCCCTTTCAAGAAAGATCAAATTTCATGTCTGTGTGCATGTAAATGTATCAGATGAGGTGTCACTTGGCTATCTTAGCCTAATGGACAGAGAAAAGTGGTGTCTAGTTATGCCTTCTGACTTAATTGTAGTGAAAATGGTCCAACCTCATTTAAAAAGTAACTTCTGCCCTCTGCCGAGATGGACATTTCTCAGGTTTTTTGGTGTTTCTTACTAGCGGAACCTGGAAGAGATAGCCCGAGTCATCAGAACTAAAGATTTGGATGGAATTAAAAATCACTAACCTTTCTTTTTCTCTGTCAGCAGGGAGGTTTAGCTATCTTTTGTTCTAATCCAGGGGTAGTCAACCTTGGCTCTTTTATGACTCGTGGACTTCAACTTCCAGAATTCTGGGAGTTGAAGTCCACGAGTTGACTACCCCTCTCTAATCATTTGCTTTGTAGATTCTTTACAAATTTGGGAAACAATGTTGTTCTCCCATTGTAATCCCTAAAGTCATTTATTTACATAATCGAGAAATCTGGGCCCACAGATGGATGCAGACCATTGCTGGTTGAAACTGACGTGTGCGTGCGCGTGATATCTGGATCTAGTTTCCATTCTTCATGTTGCAAGGTTTCTGACACAATATAGGTGTAAGTTGGTTGCAGCTTTAAGTGAAGATACTTTGAACTTGATGGTAGATGCACTTTAGTTTTTCCTATATAGAGAACTGCTAAGACCACCAGAAAGCAATGCTTTAACAAACAAAAAAGTGGTAACAAATGAACAAGTGCTCAGTTTCAACTGTCCTCCAATTCACCATTGTATGGGATTTATACTTGAAGATTGTCATTGGGTATCTTGCATCTTTGATCTAAATTCAAATACTCTTAAAGGAAGAAATGGTACACATTTCAGAAGTTCAGTTCTTTGTGGGGTGTATTACAGGAAGTTTAACTCACTGCTTCTGCAACTATTTAAATATAGTAGGTAGGCTTACTGCTTATCACTCTTCAATGAAGCTCCATTCCTGCCTGGAGAAGACTACAGTTCATTCTATACAGATGATCCTCCTCTTTTATTTTATATGTTTTAATCCCACCTTTATTATTTTTATAAATAACTCAAGGTTGAGAACATACTTAATACTCCTTCCTCCTCCCGTTTTCTCCATAACCACTCTGTCAAGTGAGTTGGGCTGAGAGTGACTGGCCCAAAGTCACCTAGTTGGCTTTCATGTCTAAAACCAGGACTAGAACTCACCATCTCCTGGTTTCTAGCCCAGGTGATGCACTAAGCTTTCTAGTGCAATCCATAACTATAGCTGTATCTATCTCAGTTCATCTATCTGCTCTCACGGCTTACTGCATTAGAAGTACAATCGTCTTTTTCCCTTATTGGGTTTTCAACTGCCAATAAGGGTTTAGCACAGTGGTTCTCAAAACTTTTTAATGCCGCAACCCCCAACCGGTCGTAAGTCGAGGACTACTCAACCGGTCGTAAGTCGAGGACTACTCAACTGGTGCAGCACTGTTTGCAGAATGGGACTTTTGGTGGGCTCAGCAGGGCAGAGACAGCCTGGACAATTCCTATTGGCTTTTGAAAGCCAATAGAATTAGACTCTATTCAAGAGAGTCTATTCTATTGGCTTTCAAAAACCAATAGAATAAAAGAGAGTAGCACAGCTAAGGAAAAGGGGGGGGAAATGGCGGACTGCGTTGTTTGGCGACCCCCGTGAAATGGTCGTTCAACCCCAAATGGGGTCCCGATCCACAGGTTGAGAACCACTGGTTTAGCAAGAGGGAAACTCTACTATACCTGTTGGATCATATTGTGGAAGTTGAACCACTCATGAAAAGGCAATGTAGTTGTGTAAATAGTTTATTCAGTCATATGCCATGAACAGATCAGAAAAGTAACATGAATTGCTTTTATAAAACACCTATAATATTGCTAAGAAGCAGATCTATCTACTAGATAAAAGATCCAAGAGAACATGCCAATATTACAGCCTATGTCATCATACTGAAGTATTGCAGTGTGTTATGAATTCTCCTGCAGCTGTTTATGGGACCTCAAATAATATTGCTGAGCTGGATATTACTCAAATCAAAAATATTAATCTTCCATCATGGAAAAGATGTAATCATGGCATGTTCTCTTCTGCATGTCAAATATACATTGCTGGATTCTGTCAGCATGATGCCAGTTGTTTAAAATAAATTTTCTGTAAAGAGACAAGCAAAGGTTAATGAAATAACTTTTGAGCCCCAGACTGTCCATTTAGTTAAATATAAAAACAAAACAAAACTATAAGTTAAGAACATTCAGATTGTATAGCACAAGTTGATGCATTTTTAAACAATATTTACAGTATTACCCGAGACTAGAGTGGGAATTAAAGAGAAGTGTAAAAACCATAAAAAAGCACCAATTTTGTAGCAAAATATCTGTACATTTAAAAACATTATCATATAACTACACATTATCAAAGGAATATGGGACCTTGACCAGTCGTTCACAGAAGCACAATATAAAAAAAAAAGAATTAAATGGTTAAATACTATACAATAAATTTTACAATTAACATAATGATGCAGTGCTACCAGCAATGGGAAGGATGTAGGCAAGATTATTCTCTTATCTTCCAGTTTTTTACTTTGGAGAAAAAAAATCAAAGGTCCTACCTTGAAGCAATATTGATAAATAAGACGGTAAAATTAGCTTAAAGCTTAACGTATGAGCATCCCAATCCAAAAAGAGGATTTCTAAGCATTAATCATCTGAATTTTCCAAGTATATCTAGAAGAAGGCGTGGCAGAACCTAGGGCGGAGTTAAAAGAGGAACCAGTCTAGAATCCATACGTAAGCCACAAGCGAACTCAGCAGGTGTTAACCATTAGTTAAGCATATTCCTGTGCATGGGCATTAGTAGTAATGAATCAATTGAACTGGACCTGATCTGATCTTTCGTGCCTGACAGTATCCAGCTGCACTGCATTACATTCAACAGTTTGTGTAACCTGAATGTTAACTGAAGGCAATCCAATGCAGAAACATTGAAAATGGATTGGTGCAAAGAATAAATGGAAGTGAACTACGCAATTTCCTTTGTAACAGAATCCCACAGCATTCCTGCAATGTTACACTAACTTTGTTAGTAGGGCACTGCCTTTTCACCATTTTGAGAATTGAGCAGTTTGTGATCCTTATGAATTCTAATACTGATTATTGAGAAGTTAATACCTTAGTGCTAATTATTAAATATCATTGATACCCCAGGGTTAGGGTTAAGGTTATGCTTGCCACTATTTAAAAAAAACACAATAACTGTGTGCAGCGTGCCCATCCTCTGCAGCTATATCCCCTTGTTTTACCTTTACCATCCAGTGGTGTGTACTAGGTAGAAGTTGAAAACAGGCAAGTGTGTATTTAATCTAAATCCCATATTATTTCCCACATTGTATTTACAGCAGAAATCCCTCTAGCTAAACCAATTAGCTTTAAATCTTGTCAACTGTATTCATATCTCCCTTAACATTTGCTTTATAGATATTTCCTCCCAGCCTTAGAGTGAACTAAATGTTCTTAAAGGGTCCAAGTTATTTTAATATCTTTTGCTCCTTTATATATGATAAAGTCCTTCTCCATGCATACATGTACACATATGTGTGTGCATATATACACCCACATGTATATAAACACACACATACACATCTATATAATGCTAGTAAGTGCAGCTGAAGCTCAAAGTTAACTCTTCAAAGTGTTCAGGAATGTACTGAAAATATTAAAAAAAATCTACAGCAGCTCTTATCAGAACATCCCCTATTTACAACCTGTTATGAAATAAAAAAGTCCACTGAAGGCTATTTACTAAACCGTATGTAACAATAACAAAAAAAAAATACAGTATGTATTTTACATTTTGGTTAAGAACACTGAAGAAGTTTTATTGGTGTAAAAAGTTACCCAATCAAAATAAAAAGAGTCCTATTGCTTTCCATAATTTGAGTAGGTCCTTGAAATTTAGGCACTTGGTAGCTACAGTTGTATGGCCAGCCCATTTTTTTTTTTTTTTGCTTTAAATTTTTTATTTTTCATTCCTATACATTTTCAGCCCTTACTGAGCCCTTCAGAAGACTAGTTAAAGGAATTCCGAACAAGGCCATAATTAAAATGGCAACATAAACAGAGTCCGCGTGGTGAGGAAGCGATCAAGGGCACTTTCTACTGGTTTGCTGGCGCAGCTTCTCCCATCTGGCTCACATAGCCAGTTCAGCACCATTGACAGCACGTAGGTTCTGATCGTCGACACGCCGCCGGACACTTCTCCTCACCGCATCGGCTCGTCGGTAGGGTTGGTTTCTAAGATCTGTGGGAAAACAGTGGAGGAGTCAGAAGCTGACCAGCCCCTGCGTTTGGATCCAGAGAGGGAGGGTCTTGCTGGCAGCCCATCAAAGCAGCTTGAAGCCAAGGAGAAAAGGGACCACTTAGGATTCACAGAGAACTGAGCAAAGAGCATAGAGGGGCCTATTTTCACCTATTAAAAAAAAAATGCAAGGAGAATTTCTTTCTTTCTCTTTCTTTCTTTCTTTCTTTCTCTCCTTCCCTCCTCCCTTCCTTCCTTTTTTGCAAGCCTATGCTGGGGACAGAAGCTTCTGATCCCTTGATGGCAGCTCCACTTTGCTATTTATGAAGCAGCTGTAGGAGCTGTTTCTCCTTCCATCCTTGCCTCGCCTTCCTGAATACCTCCACAGGTTGAAAGCTTTCATCAGCTCTTTCCTTGCAGAGTAAATCACTCTCTGGAAGAAAGGTCTTCCATCACAGGCTCAGCCATGGGACATCAACCCAAATCTTCACTAATGCTCTCCCTGAGAAAGAAGGAAGAAAAGGGTGGATGATCCCACAATCCCAGGAGGGAGGGAGAGGAGAAAGGAAAGATGCTAGTAGGGACAGCTGTGACTCAGTGTTAACCTCCACTGAAATCTGGGAGGCTGCTGAGTTCTTCCAAAATTCCTCCTCTTCCTCCTCCTCCCGTTTTCTATTTACCAAGGGAGGGCGTCTCCCATCCTGTTCAGTCTAAAGCTATATAGATATACCTCAACAGAAACGAGAGTGACAAACAGGCACTACCCTTTCTCTTTCTCTCTTCCCACAACTTATCCCAAAGATCCTTTCGTCCGTATGCCCTCTCTTCCCAAGCTACATCGAATTTCCCAGCTAAATTGGCTCTGCCAACCCCAATTCTAACAGGTGAGCTGACAAGAGTAGCAAAATAAAATAAAAAAAAATAAACCAGGGGCTAGTAAAGGCTCTTGTTACTGCCGAACAGTATTATCAAGAGCAAAATAGGTAATCTCACAGCTGGTAAAAGTGATGATTTGCCGTTTTCATTTCCGCACAATGCCCCAAGGGATCCAGTCATGAATCCTCTGCTGAGAAAGGACATTTTGTTGACTTCAGTTGACTTGCTAACACCTCGTCTCAGCTTAAGGAAGAGGAGTGGGAATTCAGCGGAGAGCTCTCAGGCCGTGAGTAAAGCCCGAGATCAGGTTTACGCTTCTTCTGAGCTACAGAAGTGATTGAAAACATTGCGCTGTAGGTAGGCTAAGAAAGTTTGGCTCCTAGTGACTTCATGGATGTCACTTGGCAGTTTTAATGGCGACTTATAGCCTGCCATTCCCTTCTGCCAGGATGTCTTCTGACCTCTCAGTCTAACCTACAGCCCTGTTTTTCGTGGAGGTCTTTGTGCCAAGAACTAACCAGTCCAGGCCCTGTTTAACTTCTGCTGTCTGAAAGATACTGTCACCTGCTGAGATGTGGTATAGGTTGCGTTAGCATCTTAAGGTCCACCTCACCGGTAGAGCTGGTTTGGTTCCGATTCCTGTTCTTCAGAAAGTGCGCGGGTAGGGCTGATTGGTGTTTTCTTTGCATGACAGCAGTGCCTGGATCAGGAGCTCACCATCCTGACCTAATACGATTAATAACCCCAAAGCCAGGTCTTCCCAGGCTCTTCACAAGTGAAGCAAACGAAGGCAGTGAAGGATGAGGCAAATCCCTCCTTTTATCTTCCATCAACAAGATTTCCTAAGATTTTTTTTTTCTACACACATAAGAACTGTCCACATATATAAAACATCTGTTCTCTGGTATCTGCTCTGCTGGATTCTTAAGTCCAAGATAGATGAGATCAATACATTTTGGGATGTTTTGAAGGGGGAAAAAAATGTTTCCTACAGAACGTTGACATTGGTCTTTTTTTTCACTTGGCTGCCTTTCCTACGCCTCGCTCACTCTTGGAAGTCTGCTTTCGTATACTTTGCTCAGCTCTTGAGAATCCCCACTGTAACTGAACCTACAACCCGAAACAGCGAGAATGTAACAATGCCTCAGTCCTGGACCAGGGGATTCAGAAGGAGCGGCCAAGTTCTATGGGAGAGGCATTCAATTGGTGACAATCACAAAGTGATTTATAACTTTATGCATGACAGACTCGTCAGGCCAGCGTGATGTGCAATTAGTTCACAGAGTGAAATAAGTTGGGGGGGGGGGTTGTAGTCACCGTGAGTTTGTGGTGAGGGGGGGCACAGAGGGAGGCTCAGCCAATTTCACTGTATACATGTTATACTTTTGATAATAAAGGGTTTATTTATTTATTTAAAGTCTCCCCAAAGTTCACATAGGCCAACAACTTTCCTAAGGCCAAGATAAATGGTTTTATTGCCAGGATAAATGGTTTTATTGCCAGGAAGCAGGTCCAGCCCATTTGACTTGCTGGCCCAAATAGAGGAGGATCACAAATCAATGATAACTGATCACAAATCAATGTCTGCAGGTGAATCACTGTCTCTAAAATGTTTCACAGGGTTATTGTTTTTTTTTTGTTTTTTTTTTTTTTTTTTGCACAGTAGCATTCTCTCTGGCCTTGGTGGTTGTGCCTGTGAAACAGCCACAACCTGACTTCTCAATATTTTAAAGGGGCATGTGCTTCCCCCCCCCCCCCACTTAATGCTTATCCCAGGAAAAGATTTCATGAGTTCAATCTCTATGCACTGGGATTCCCTTGGAGAGGGATGGGCATTGAGGCCTGCAGTTCCTGTCCCCCGCCCCCTTATGCTGGTCCCAATATCTTCTTGAGCTCCCAAACATCTATAGACCTCCAGATCAGATTCTGGGGGGGGGGAGTTTACTTTGGAGGCATTTAAGCCATTAACATGTTCTTGGAAAGTCCTTCAGCCACTCTGGTGAATCAGGTCACAACTATCCCTGTGGAACATTTTGTAAAGCAAGAGTTCTGCATGTAAAAAAAAAAAAAGTGGTCTGCTTCTATAAGAGCAACTCAGCTGCTGGAATCTGGGAGAAAGTTGGCAGCCTTCTTTTATGCCCCCTCTTCCCTCCTTCTGCCCCTAATATAGGCCAAGACATAAAAGCACAGGCAAAGCACCCCTCCTTTTAGAAGGCAATGCAGAGATGAACGAGAGAGCAGCGATCATTGATCAGTGCTACAAGTAAAGGAATCCCACATATATGACACAGACAAGGGGTAGAAGAGCTAGATGGCCCGGCAATGCTCCCAGGCCTTAACTGGACACAGGTCCTTTCTGTTCCTAAGATCTATCTTGCAGCAAATTTTGTGTGGCATTCAGAGAGAGGAGGAAGCTAAATAAAAAGTGATGCTTGCCAGCTCTGTGTATCCTCCACCACCGGTGTGCTAGAAGAAATCCTTACCCTCGAGTGAACATTTGGAAATTTAGTGATATTATTCTTCTTTAAGGCTAAACAAGAAGGGGAAAAAAAAACACAGAATGAAGGTTAAGTTTAAAATGGGATGGAACATGATGAGCAACTCAATTCAGTGCCCCAAAGCAAAGCAAAACAAAGGCAAAAACCACACTCCGTTTTAAAGGTTCAGCAGGTTAGCAAACAAACAAACAAACAAAAAAACAAAAAAGCAAGAATGAGTGAAGCCAAAAAGTAAAGAAGATTAAACAGAGAAAAATACAGCCCACCCTAACCATTAGCCAATTAAACTCCAAGCTGCTTTGAACAATGGCTCCAGAACAACCAGGCATCATTTTCATTGGAAAGAGCAAGCAGGATTTGGACAGATCGTATCGCTTTCTTTTATACCTTCTGTTGTTATATCAAAGGCGACAATATTAACAGATATTCAACCTCCACTTTGTAACAGTTCACATCAAAAGGTTTCAACGCATCCAGTTCCATGGCAATCGGCTTGGGTTGTTTGTTATCCAGAGACAATTTGAGACAGATTGTGGCCAGCTTTGTTTTTTCAAGCAGAACTGTCTTTGACTTTCTCCTCCACCGTTGTTAAGCCTTGGTGAGCTAGCCTGAGATTGGTTTAACATTCATGTAGATCTTCTCACTTCTTAGCTCAAAACGCAAGGCTGCTTGTGATTGGGGTTAATCTGGCTCCTGATTTTTTACTTCGAAATTTTGACTTTAAATTTCCCAAATTATTAAACCAAGAACAGCTCCTGTGTTTTCTTAAAGGTAGTACTGTACTTTCCGGTGTATAAGACGACTTTCTAAAGTGTTGAAATCAGCGCCGAAGTCAAGGGTTGTCTTATACGCCGAGTCGTCTTATACGCTGGAAATAACGGTAGTTTCTGGCATATAAGATGACTTTCTAGGCATGCAACTCAGCGCCGAAGTCGGGGGTCGTCTTATACGCCAGGTCGCTTTTTAAGCTGGAAAATATGGTATTCATATAGAGGCATTTGGAGGTTTTCAGCTACATTGGCATGGAACTGAAGCTAACACAGCTATGGATCTGGCAGGATAAAAATGGAGGGAGGGAAAAGATTTTGACATGCAGACACCAACATGCAAGCAGTGAATAGAATGACGATATAAAAAAAAATGCTTTTGCAGATCCCAAACCAAGTTCCCCCCACCTCCCAAAATTTAACTTTTCTTTCGAGGTGCACAGCATTTCTCTCCAAAGTGGGCTACAGTGATTCTGATCTAGCCTAGGCAACTTGCTGTAACTAACTTTTCTTGAGCTCCCAAGAAAGCCATCAAGGGTTAGGAAAATACTGAGAAAAAGGTATCCTGTGAATGACTCCTTAGCTTCCTATTTTCCTATCCCTTGTAGCAGATACCATGTGAGCCCCAGAAAAGACAGATAGAGATTGAGGGAACTCAATATACTAGATCTGAAGCATCTCTGCCCACTTCAGACCTAAATACTGCATACCTCTATTTCTCACACAAACACGGTTTACTACTTCCAGATAAAGGCTTAATACCAGGACTTATGCAACAGTAATCAATCTACTAAGATCAAGAAGAACCCAAAGTAGAAGAGCAAACAAAAAAAAAAAACTAAGGGAATCGTCTGTCGTGATTATTGCTACACCCCTCAACAGTTGCTTGTAAACTGAGTGGAGTGGCTGGCAGCACAGATTTCCCATATTGGCTGTTCTATGGCATTTAGCAACTAGACTGGGAGGTGTCCAACGTTGGCAAGTCCACAACTTTAAGACTTGTGGACTTCAACTCCCAGCCACGATGGGTAATTCTGGGAGCTGAAGTCCACAAGTCTTAAAGTTGCCAGCGCTGGACAGCCCCGGGTCTAGACCCTGAAATGAATGGGGTGGAATAAGCTTTCACATGGTGGGTGGAAGGGAGCAAATCATTACTGGCAAACAGGAACGTGCAGGGAGATGATGGCCAGGGAGATGGTCATGTAAAACGTGATTCCACAGGGATGCCAGACGTTACAGACCCCATTCAACACCCCCATTGCCGTAAAGTGGAGAAATGTCAAAAAAAACCTACAGCAACCTTTTATTTTTTTAAGAGGATCAGCTGTGAAAGAGGAATAGTTTAGTAATGGAATTCCTCTGTGAGAACAGGTTCGCAGAAAAACCGAGAGCCACGCTTGGCCGTTCGGGCAGTAAAGGGCACCGTCTTCAGCACTGCATGAAAATAACAGCCAGACAAGACAGAAGACAGTAAGAAGCAAAGATCTCTCTCATTAGTATACGGTTAGTGTTTTATTAAAGGCACCCTACAGCAGATCATCTCTCAATTAACCACAATAAGGGTTGTGTGACTGGGTTCTTGTCAAAACACCTTTCCACCTTGATGGCAGCCACTGCTTTGTCTCAGCTTCCCTTTGCGGGTTGATGTTCCCTCTCCCTGCTCCCCATAAATTGGGCTGGATCAATTCCCGGTGGACTTTCACGCTTAAAGCCAGTTTGACTCCACAGAGAAGTTCTTGCCATTCTAGTGGAATCTTTTGCAGAACATCCGTGTACCTAGCATCTGTACAACTAGTTGTGTATACTTATTGTGTGGCTACAGTAATATAGTAATAAATATTTCTTGCGCTTCTCTGTACTCATAAGCGTAGTGCCAAATACAACATTTAGAAAAAGTGGATGGATGACTGCCAATGTAATAATAATTAAAAAAAAGGTAAGCTTAAGATATAAAAAGCTTCATCCATTCTGCTAGGGCAGTAGAAAGCATGCAAACCAAACTGCAGCAAGTAATGGGTCTGTTACAGAAATCTTATGTTGTCTGCCCAAGCTCTCTTTCTCTTATCTATTACAAATTAGACCCAGCCATGGTGTCCCTATTGTGTTCAGTTATGAACTGCAAATAAGAGGGTGCATAAAGTTTGTTGCAAGAAGAATACGCAATCCCAAAGTTTCGTGCAACTCAGCATCTCACATGAAACCATGCCTTCCATTACTCCTTTACAGATAGTTCTCACCAACTATCTCATTGAACAACTGTTTAAAGTTAAGATGGTGTTAAAAAAAATATATAGCTGTGTGACCAGTCCTTACATCTGTAGTCACGTGATTGCCATTTCTGTCCTTTGCAATTGGCTTGTGACAAGCTGAGTTAATAGAGAAGGCGGAAGTAAAATCGTACGTCATGGTCCCGTGATGTTTCGCTTAGCAATCATGGTGCTTAGCAATGGAGTTGTTGGTCCTAAATGTGCTTGTTAAGCAAGAACTACCTGTAAGGCTCTGACTATTAATGTTAGTAGCAATTTTACAGTAATGTGAACTTTTAAGGACTAGGTTAAAACACTAACAGATTTGCAAACAAATGAAACCGATTCCAAGATTTCTCTAGCATGCCTCTGATGAACACAGCAAGACTGTACAGTCTATGGCAGTGTTTCTCAACCTTGACAATTTTAAGGCATGTGGACTTCAACTCCCAGAATTCCACAGCCAGCACATGCCTTAAAATTGTCAAGGTTGAGAAACACTGGTCTATGGCTTTCGTTGTGACAACATGAATAAATACACAGTGATGTTTCAGTGAGACTACTGCCACTGAACAGGCCTAAAGGCCTGAAATTTGACCAACTTAAATTAATGGTGCATCAATTAACGTTCCTACTGGTTATCGTTTACAAGGCCTTAACCAAGCAATTAAAAGAGAACACTAGAAATAAACGTTGTCTGTATTGTGTTTTTGAAACAGGCTCTTTGCAGTATGCGGGGGGGGCCACGGGGGCTTTACCTGTGATGATATCTTCAATAGCACCATCTTTTCCTTCATAAACATGTCTGTTGTCCTTGACTTGTCGTCGTCTGAGCTCTGCAATTAGTTCCTGCTGCTGTCGCTTAGTTTTATGAGATGGAGACTGAAAGACAGTGGAAGAGGGTTACACCGCTGAGTAAAGATTAGCGCTCAAAGAGACAGTAGCGCTCCTTTCCCTACTAATCGAAACGCTACATCCTGGGAGGTAATACAGCTGGTCCTTACGACTTACGACCACCATTTCCATTGCTAAGACAATTGTTAAGTGAGCTCTGTCCCCTTTTACAACTTTTCCTGTCGCAGTTGTTGAATGAATCACTGCAATTGTTAAGTCAGTAACACCGATATTGAGTGAATCTGGCTTCCCCATTGGCTTTGCTTGTCAGAAGATCGCAAAAGGGGATCCCGTTTGACTCCCTGGACACAGCAGCTGTCGTAAGTACATGCCAAGTTGCCCAGCATCTGAATTTTGATCATGTGACTATAGGGATGCTGCAGCGGTCGTAAGTGTGAAAAATGGTCATAAGTCTCCTTTTTAAGGGCCATTTAACATCAAACTGTCACTA
Organism: Crotalus tigris; assembly: GCF_016545835.1. Classification (NCBI taxonomy): domain Eukaryota; kingdom Metazoa; phylum Chordata; class Lepidosauria; order Squamata; family Viperidae; genus Crotalus; species Crotalus tigris. Next base: position 2,503,390 of record NW_024096535.1, read on the forward strand.
AACAAATGGATGTAAGTCGAGGGCTACCTACACGGGAAGCTGTTCTATACCAAAGCAGCTCATCTGGCTGAACACAATCAACTCCTGCAATAAAGATGATTAGGGGACTGGAGGCTAAAACATATAAGGAACAGTTGCTGGAATTGGGTATGTCTAGTTTAACAAAGAGAAGGACGAGGGGGGACATGATAGCAGTATTCCAATATTTCAGGGGCTGCCACAAAGAAGAGGGAGTCAAGCTATTTTCCAAGGCACCTGAAGGCAGGACAAGAAGCAACAGATGGAAACTGATCAAGGAGAGAAGCAACCTAGAACCAAGGAGAAACTTCCTGACAGTTAGAACAATTAACCAGTGGAACAACCTGCCTCCAGAAGCGGTGAATGCTCCAACACTGGAAGTTTTTAAGAAGAGACTGGAAAGCCATTTGTCACTCATGCCCTTGTCACCTCACGTCTGGACTACTGCAACGCGCTCTACATGGGGCTACCCTTGAAAAGTATTCGGAGACTACAGTTGGTCCAGAATGCAGCCGTGCGAGTGATAGTGGGTGCTCCTCGATACACCCACGTTACACCTATCCTCCGTGAGCTGCACTGGTTGCCTATTGGTCTCCGGGTCCAATTCAAGGTGTTGGTTATTACCTTTAAAGCCCTATATGGCTCAGGGCCAGGCTATTTGCGAGACCGCCTACTACCTCATAGTTCCCTTCGTCCGGTTAGATCCCACAGGCTGGGCCTCCTTCAGGTCCCGTCGGCCAAGCAGTGCCATTTGGCGGGGCCGCGGAGGAGGGCTTTCTCTGTGATGGCGCCCACGTCTTGGAACCAGCTCCCCCCGGAGATTAGGACCGCTCCCACCCTGTTGGTTTTCCGCAAGCTGCTTAAGACCTGGCTTTTCTGGCAGGCCTGGGGTTTATAAAATCTGACCCCTGGATGACTGTAATTGTACTGTTTTTTTTATTGAAATTTTTTGCAGTTTTACAATAAAATAATCCCCCTCTCCCACCCACCCCTCCCACCCATCATCCTCCCCCCTTCTTCCCAGAGCTGAATACAGGGTTAATAAAAACTAAAAAAAACCTTACAACTTAAATAAACATCAAACAATTATAAATACATTAAAAAAAACAACAAAATTTTAAATACTTTTAACTCCAATATATAAAAACAAAACAAAACAATAGTTCTAATCGTTACCTTAAACATAAATTATTCAAAAGCTAGATAATACTTTTTAATCTCATATTTATGCTGTATAAAATTCACCCATCTTTTCCACACCAAAAAATATTTCTCTTGCGATTGATCTTTCAAATAAGCCGAAATTTTTGCCATTTCAGATAAATAAGAAACTTTAAGAAACCATTCCTCTAAAGTAGGCAAAAACTCCTTCTTCCAGTATTGCCCTATCAGCAGCCTTGCCGCTGTAATTAAATTCAACATTAAAATAATTTCTTTATCATCATAATCAACAATAATACCTAATAAAAACAGTTGTGGTGTAAATTTTATCCTTCTATTAAAAATTTTTTTGAATATTCCACCAAATCTTAATCCAAAAAGCCTTTATATTTTTACATGACCACCAAATATGATAATACGTTGCATCCAAACAACCACATCTCCAACATTTAGGCTGCAGATTTGGATACATACGAGACATCTTCTGTGGATCAAGATGCCACCTATAAAACATATTGTACTGTTTGTTTGTCATGTTTTATGTTGTTTTTATTGTTAACCGCCCAGAGTCCTACGGGAGTGGGGCGGTTTATAAATTTTAAAAATAAATAAATAATAAATAAAATGAATGGTATAGGGTAGTGGTGGCGGACCTATGGCACGCGTGCCAGAAACGGCACTCAGAGCTCTCTCTGTTGGCACACGCGCCACCACCGCCAGCAGCAGGTCCATCAGGCCGCCACCTCCGTCTGGAGCAGGAACCCCACCCAGCACAAAGGAGGCGAAGCAGCCAACTAGCAAGCTCGAGGTGGTAGAACAGAGGTCACCAACCATTGTTGATTGGTGGACTGGAAGAAAAAGGAGGGGGAAGCATTTTACATACGTGCATGCATGCACGGGGCCACGAGCACACACAGGCTGCAAATGGGGCAGAGCTAGTGCCTGCATGATATTCACTAGCCCTGCCCCGTTCTTGCGTGGTGCAGCGCCTTGTATCTGCATCCTGCAGTGTAGCAGCGGCTGTTTTTGCACTTTGCAGCCCAGTGGCCCATTTTTGTGCCCCCGGGTTTTGCGTGCCAGAGGCAGCACTCAGAGGCGCCTCCCTGCCCTCCCCCAGTGTACCACAATGCTGATGCGGCCCTGGCACTTTGCAATAAATAAGTGAGTTTTGGGTTGTGGTTTGGACACTCGGTCTCTAAAAGGTTCGCCATCACTGATATAGGGTTTCCTGCCTGAGCAGGGGGTTGGACTAGATGACCTCCAAGGTCCCTTCCAACATTATTATCAATCATCGCACAGTCAGCCAGATGTTCAGACTGGATTTGGTATTTTGTCTACCTATCGAGTCCTTACCCAGGACCTGGGATAGGCAGATGTGGATGTTTGATGGTATTACAGGTATCGTCGCAGGATGGAAGCAGTTCCTAATAAGGCCGCCTTTTGCAATTGACTAATAGCAAATTTGTCAATGCCAATGGTGTTCAAGTGGTGCTCCAGTTGTTTTGGGATTGCGCCCAAGGAGCCTATGACTATTGGTACTACCCTTGCTTGCTTTTGCCACAGTCTTTCTATTTCTATTTGTAGGTCTTTGTATTTTGTTATCTTCTCCAGTTCTTTCTCTTCTATTCTGCTATCACCAGGCACTGCCACGTCCACTATCCAGACTTTTTTGTCTTTCTTATCGACAATTGTTAAGTCTGGGGTGTTATGTTGCAGGTGCTTGTCTGTTTGAATTCTGAAGTCCCAGAGCAGTTTAATTTTATCATTTTCTATGACTTTCTCTATTTTATGATCCCACCAGTTTTTGCTTACAGGCAAATGATATTTTTTGCAGATCCTCCAATGCACCATTGTTGCTACTTTGTCATGTCGCTGCTTGTAATCAGTCTGTGCAATCTTCTTGCAACAGCTTACCAAGTGGTCCACTGTTTCTTCAGCTTCTTTGCATAGGCGGCACTTACTGTCTGTTGCTGTCTTCTCAATTTTGACTTTGTATGCATTTGTCCTTAAGGCTTGGTCTTGTGCAGCCAGAATTAGTCCCTCGGTCTCTTTCTTCAATTTTCCTGCTCTTAGCCATTGCCAGGTTTTATTATTATCTGCTTTCCCAGCTATTTTTTTAATGTATTGGCCATGTAGTGCTTTGTCTTCCCATGCCTCTATTCTGTTCTTCATTTGGTCTTTCTTGTAGGCCAGTTTGGTCTCTCCAGTAGTTAGTAAGCCTTCCTGATATACTAATTTCAGTGCATCTTCATCATTGTTCTTCAGATATTCTTCCAAAGCCATTTTTTCTTCTTCAACCATCTGATGTACTTGTAGCATTCCACGCCCACCTATTTGCCTTGGTAGATAAAGTCTATCAATGTCACTGCGTGGATGAAGGGCATGATTCATTGTCATTATTTTTCTGGTCTGCCTATCCATTGCTTTTAGTTCTGCTTGAGTCCAGTCCACTATTCCAGCTGTGTACCTAATGACTGGGATTGCCCAGGTGTTGATTGCCTTTATGGTATTTCCTCCATTGAGTTTGGATTTAAGATCTTCTTCACTCTCTTGATGTATTCACCTCTAATCTTTTTCTTGACTTCAGTGTGCTTGATGTTGTCAGCTTGAAGGATACCCAAGTATTTGTAGTATTCTTCCTCATCCAGACTCTTAATGTTATTTTCGTGGGGCATCTTGATTCCTTCAGTTTTCACTATTTTTCCTTGTTTGATAGTAAGTGTGGCACATTTGTCCAAGCCAAACTCCATTACAATATCTTGGCTATATATACGGACAGTGTTGAGCAGCGATTCTATTTCAGATGATGTTTTTCCATACAGCTTCAGATCATCCATGTAAAGGAGGTGGGATAGTCTAGCAGATGTTTTTGATGTTTGATAGCCATGTCCTGAGTTATTCAGTATTGTTGACAGAGGAAACAGTGCAATAACAAATAGTAATGGTGATAATGAATCTCCTTGAAATATTCCTCTCTTGATATTAACCTCTCCCAGCTTTCACCATTGATCTGCAACTGTGTCTTCCATTGTGCCATCGATCTTTGCACAAATTTTCTGATGTTTCTACTTACTCCTGTTATTTCTAGGCACTTGATTATCCAATCATGTGGCAGAGAGTCAAATGCCTTTTTGTAGTCAATCCATGCCACATTCAGGTTGGTCTTCCTTCTCTTGCAGTTTTCCAAGATCATTTTGTCTATTAGGAGTTGATCTTTTGTTCCTCTGCTATTGGGGCGGTTTCCTTTCTGCTCAGGTGGAAAGAGATTGTTTTCAACTAGATGCTGTTGTACTGCATCAGCTACCACACCAGTTAGTAATTTGAAAGTTGTTGGTAAGCAGGTAATTGGCCTGTAGTTACCTGGTGTTGCCCCTTTTGCTGGATTTTTCATTATTAGGTAGGTTTTCCCAGTTGTTAGCCACTTTTCAATTTCTCCTCCTTGTAGTATATTGTTGAACTGCTTGGCAATGAGTGGGTGTATAACAGTTAGATGTTTCAACCAAAACCCATGCAGTTCATCTTCACCTGGTGCTGACCAATTTTTGATTTTCTTTGCTCTTTTTTCTACCATTTTTGTTGTTATTACTAGTTCTTTCATTTCAACTTCTGTTTTATTTGCATCCACCTCTTTTAACCAAGCCGCATCCTTGTTGTATTTCTTTGGGTTATCCCATATCTGCTTCCAGAACTGCACTGTTTCTTCCTTGTCAGGTACTGACTGATTCCTTGCAGTTTCTCCATTGATGGATTGGTAGAAACGTTTCTGATTGGATTGAAATTGGAGGTTCTGCCTATAGTTTGCAATTCGAGCTTCATATCTACTGATTTTCCTGGCTATAGCTGTTATTTGTTGCTTTATTATTTCCAGTGCTTCCTTGATCTTCCTTGTTTCTAAGTGGTATTTCTTGATTAGGTATTCTTTGGTCTTCTTGTTCTTCAGCTTCTTTTCTTTCATCTGTTCTAGCTTGCTTGCATGTGATCTTAACTTGCTGATCTTATTTTCTAGTCTAACCTTCCATTTTTCTGGTGCACTGTTTGTTTGTTTTTCTTTTTTGTTGATTTTACATCCCAGGTATTCTGTTATAACTGCAGCTGTGCTGTACATTAGTTGGTTTGTTTCTTGCAGTGAATTGGTGCTTATACTTGCTATTGCAGTATTTGCATCTTTTAATGCTTGTGCTAGCTGTTTCTTTGGAACAAGCTTCAATGCAGGCAGCCTTATTCTGTTGTTTTTGTGCTGTTCTAGATGCTCAGTTATTCTTTGTTTCAATTCTTTTATTTCTTTAGTTAGAGGGTTTTGTTCTTCCTGAGGAAGAGGTGCCTGGTTTCCAAATGAGAACAGTTGTATATCTCTACTGGATTCTTTCACTGCCAACTCCCCCTGGTTTGCCTCTACATTCTGAATTACTTCTTGTAAGGCTTTGATTTCTTTGCCCTGGGTAAACCTTTGCAGTTCGTCTAATTCTGTTTCTGTAAATACTTTATTTCGTGTTATAAATCGGCGTTGATCTGCTAGTCTCTGTTCTGTTATTTCTGATTCTGGATGTTGTTCTTTCCAGAATTGGTGCATTCGTTTTAGATATCCTCGTCTTGTTGGACTTGATCTGTAGTAACAGATCATTATTTCTTTGTTTTCCATCACTGTGTATCTGCGACGGGTAAACACCTTTTCTTCCAGTAGTTCTGCAGCTGCTGGCCCTGGTTGCTCAGCCAACAGTCCTGAGTCCTGTAACCCATTTTTCACCAGATATCCAGGAACTCCAATATCTAGTGCGGACCTTGTTAACCCGGGCGACGTCCGAGCCGGTATGGCATTCTGAAATTTACGTCTCACCATATTTTTTATGGGAGAGACACTCTTTGTCTGACTCCTCTGATGAGACCTGTCCAGTATGGTTGAACCTCTGGCATAGCTCTCATCTTCCTCAGAGTACACAAGCCCCACAACCACGTCAAGGTAGTGCCTCACTGGGGGCTTATTCACTAGCCCTGCCCCGTTCTTGCGTGGTGCAGCGCCTTGTATCTGCATCCTGCAGTGTAGCAGCGGCTGTTTTTGCACTTTGCAGCCCAGTGGCCCATTTTTGTGCCCCCGGGTTTTGCGTGCCAGAGGCAGCACTCAGAGGCGCCTCCCTGCCCTCCCCCAGTGTACCACAATGCTGATGCGGCCCTGGCACTTTGCAATAAATAAGTGAGTTTTGGGTTGTGGTTTGGACACTCGGTCTCTAAAAGGTTCGCCATCACTGATATAGGGTTTCCTGCCTGAGCAGGGGGTTGGACTAGATGACCTCCAAGGTCCCTTCCAACATTATTATTATTATTATTATTATTATTATTATTATTATTATTATTATTATTATTATCTACTTGAAGTTTTCCTGATACTTCAAATTTAAATTTGCCAACCAACCAACAGGAGCAACGACAAAATGTTGATCAGCAGTCTTTCCCAGGTTCTCAAAAGGCAGATACTGAATCCTGAATATTTTAGTATCTTCAGCCTTGATCTGTAACTTAATAGTCTTCTTTACTAAACTCTTGCAAATTATTTCCTAACTTTGCCACCTAATTTCTAGATTACTTGGAAGAAAACAAAAATAACAAAAGTATTGAGTTGATCCTGAAAAATGAAATACTGTTGTTCAAAAATTCCCCCCAAAAAAAGCCCATTATTTCAACAGGGCAAAAAAAAAAAAAAAGATTTTTGGTCATTTTATGTTCAATGCACACACATACACACACACACACACACTGTAATTATATAGTTCATAATATTTTTTAATCCCATAAACAAACAGGAAAGCAATCTTGCCACAGTCGCAAATGCTTTATGCATTAAAATGTTTTTTTCTCTATAGAGATAACTCTCTCTACGGGTATATAGAGATAACTTTATATAAATGCTGTAGAGAAAAATGGTATTTATAGACCATTCAAAAGAGGCAATTAAAAAGAAGGAAATGAGAACACCAGAACACATTCTCTCAGGCAGTCAACATCCAAGCAAGAGTTAATTCCAGACAAACAATCAAGCAGAAAACAATACCCTAATTACGGAGAGATTGGCAGGGCAAGCCACTGCATAGAAACTGGGAGCAAACCCTATGCTCACTTGCAACAGTGATGTTACCAGCTGGATAATGAAATGTCTACATGCAAACAACCAGGCCTCTATATAATTGTTAACTAGGTGCTTTTGGTATTGGATATGGGAAGCAATGTACTTGTAGTCCAGGTGATCTAGCCTGATCCGTAGGACTTGCAAATATACATTATGATAAGTTTTGAGAGAAAGAGAATTCTAGAAAATGCACGTCTTCACTGACATTTAAAGAAGTTAATTTATCATTTTCTTGAGAGTTTTTCTTTCAACGTTTCCTCCGTATGTGATTAACTGCACATTTACATTTGTACACTAAGTGACCTTGTTTAAAAATGCCAAAAAGCCCCATTATTTGGGGATAAACTTTGATGATGGACTGGAGAGCACTGCCCCTAGGACCTGAGGTCTCAAACACCTTTTTAAGATTTAGGAGTAATCAGAATGGAATAGGATAGGAATGTGAAACTCTTGTAATTTCCATAAAAGCTTCTTGAATGTTGGTTTCAATATTTTGGAGGCACCTGGGCAGGGGACTTTGGGTACAGAATATGCCAAACGTCCCCAAATTCTGATTTACCATGAATGAACAAGCCTTATAGCACATGTAAATGAAATCACAGCTGTTTGGCATTATTTGCCAATGAGAACAGCTAACTAGGCAGCAAAAGCTTTTCACATGGCTCATTTGACATAGAAAGTGGGATCTCGGGTTTCTTCCAAGGAAGCCCAAAATGGAAAGCTAAGAGCAAACCATGGCTTTAGAACCAAGAACAGACATCAGAGCTCCTGATTTGTACGTCATAAGAAACCATAGACAGACCTTCTATTTTTCAGTAGTAATAATAAGCTTCTAAATCATGAAATGCTTCTACTAAGAAGAACCGAGCAGGAGTAATAAACAAGGTCCATCTAAGATCATTACAGAACTTGGGAATTCTGGTTTATTGTAATGTGCAAACGTTCCCAGGAATTGTGGCTTCAACAATTTCATCAACGGTTGTCAAATGCTTGCTCGTTTGTTACCTTTTGGTCTTGTTGTTCCAGCAATGCTTCCTGCTCCAGCAATTTTTCCATTAATGCCCGTTCTTGCTTTTTTCTCAGTTCATTCTCCTCTTCTGCCTGCTGTTAATGTTAAGAAAAACAAATGCACACCGGTAAGAGCTACTGAAATTTCAAATCTACAAGGGACTGATTCATCCAGCAAAAGACCTATCTCTTAGTACAAATTTAATTCAGACATGTTGCCTATCCAATGAGACAAAACCCAATTTCCTGGACCTATGGTTGCATTAGCTATAAACTCTTTTAAAAGCCCTTAAACTATAAGAGACCCAATTGATTATTTGCATGAAATCTCATAAGTGCTGAATGCAGAGGAAAGCACATGTCATAGGGATGACAGAGGTTCTTTTTTTGGTTCTTCTTCTCTTATAGGTGAGAATCCCTGATTGCTCAGGTTCTTCTCTTGCTCCACCTTGAATGTTCAAATTGGCAACTCTCTTCAACTGCCCAATACAGAAGGGCTACACATTTGCACATAAGGAAGTGTATATTAAGGTAGATCACAGATAGTGAAGACAAAAGGAACAGCATGTATGCTACAATTCTACCAAAGTTTTTCCCAACCAAGACCCAACTCAGGGAAATTAACAGTTTGAGGGTGACTATAGAATCATCCACAAATGAGTAAAAGAAGGATCATACTGGGTCTTACTGTTTCCATATGATTGCTGCTATCTATCTTGGCTAATCAAATGCTTCTAAAGAACTGGAAGCTAAAAGACAGATCAAATGAAACAGCACCGAACTCCTTACTAGATTCAACCTGACAGTTTTGAGAATTCATAGAATTGCCGTCTTCAGCACAATCCCCTTAGACCAGAGGTAGTCAACCTTGGCTCTTTTATGACTCGTGGACTTCAACTCCCAGAATTCCTGAGCCAGCTAATCTGGCTCAGGAATTCTGGGAGTTGAAGTCCAGGAGGCATAAAAGAGCCAAGGTTGACTACCCCTGCCTTAGACTATTTGCCTACAAGTCCCATTAACTCTAGACAATTGGAAATTGTGGGATAAGTGGTCAAAAAACCTAGCCAGGGGCTTCTAGACCAGAGCCGTATTTATTTCAGAATATATTCATGGTTGAAGGAATACAGAAACAAGTTTATTCATTTGTATTCTAGTCACTGTGTTTTCAAAATCTCTCCATTTTTTGAGCCTACTTTGCAGAAAGAAATTTCAGAACCGGAAGCTGAGGATGTACTCAGATTATAATGTGATCAATGCTGGTAGCTTTGGTTTACCTTGTAAGCTTTCACAAATCGCACAAAGACTGGGAAGAAGACAGATGGAGGAGTTGTCTTGGGATTTTCTCCAAAATATTTCACAGCATCATCAAAGGCATCCTGTAAGAGAGACACTTTTATTTTTTCCCCCCACAGAAGCAACTATTTTTGTCTTTTGCACTAAAATAAAAAAGAGCCAAGGCTTAACTGATAATCAGTTCATTATGGCGTATTTATCTCATTTCGTTACACAAAATACAGCTTCATACAATACAATAAATACTGACAGGAGAAATGGACCCAACCCTCAAATATTTTTATACATCCTCATTAGAGAATTGTATCCTTCCAGGTAATATATATAAAACCTTTTAGTTAACCTCTCTTATCGTTTGAGATATTCCCTCTGCTATCACTACAAAATAAGTATCTTCCTGTGATATCACAGCCTGCTTCAGGAAGTAGTAATTCTCCTTTGGAAGTTTTTAAACCGGGGCTTAACAATTATCCGTCAGGCATGTTGTAATGGAGCAGAGAATTAGATTAGATTTACAAAGGGCCTTCCAACTCTATGAATCTACTTGTTACAGTTGGCTGCTTTTTCTATTATTACCTGATCTCCGTGCCTTGGAGAATCATTGTAGCATGAGGTGACTTTCATCCAGAGATGCATTTTCAATTGGCATACATTACAATCGCACACATGTTGGATTTCAATTTACATTTAAAGTTCTTTTGCTCAGTATGAAGCACCCTAGTTATTGCTACCTTCTTTTCTTCTAGGACAGAGTTCCCCTAAGCTTTTTGGCTTTGCGCACTGGATGGGGGGGAAGAGGGGATGGTTCCTCATGAGCAGTTCCATTTGCCTAAGGGGTGGGCACAGGGGCCCACTGCTTGCGCAAATGAGAGTGTGCGCATGCACGTGCTCGCCCGCTACTCACGAGGATACTACATGCACACTCACCTGCTACTTCTGCAACCCGATTCCGAAAAGCTCAAGGCCCGATAGTGGGCCGCAGCCCAGTGGTTGGGGACCCCTGCTCTAGGAGGTGCCACATTTCAAATACTCCCTTTCAAGTTCTGAGGGATTAAGGGAAACCTCCACTATTTTCTCTGATCCATTGTTTTCTCCTCCAGACCCTCATATAAACTGGTAATAATTAGTCTCAGCCAGTGCTTTTTTTGTAAAAAAAAAAAAAAAAAGGTGCCAGAACTCACACATATCATACAACCCACCTTGCCTACCCTACAAGGTTCCATCCAAAAAAGGTTCTGGGCGTTCTATGAGAAAAAAAAGCCCTGCTAACTATGAGGCTTAGGCTGAGTCAGAAAGACTACCCTGCAGTTATCTGGCATGAGGGAACTTCTTTGTCAGGCACCATAATTACTATGTCACACTTGCACTTAGAACATGACTTGTGCTTCTGTCTGCACTGAAGAGACAATTTTCAGATTCAAAAGATGAAAGATTCCTTTGCTCTCGAATCTAGATAGCTAGATCTAAACAAGAGTTGAACTCTATGGGATACCTGGGCTATTTTTGCATCATCCTGCAACTTCTTCAGTTTCCCTTCGTTGCTCTGGATGAATTCCTTCAGCATGGTATTGTGATCGTGCATTGTATACTCTCGCTTTGTTAAGTCCAGACCTCTTTGGAGTTCCTTTACATCTAGTAGGACATTTTCAAGGGATACTGGAAAGAGAAGAAAAATACAATAGGGTTACATTAGAGAGTACCTGACTTTAATTTAGACCAAACCAAAATCCAGTAAGGAATTGTATGCAGTAAGGCAGTGGTTCTCAACCTGTGTTCTGAGGATCCCGGGGCGGGGGGGCATAATGTCATCACAGTGGGTGTGTGAAGGCTTGAAAAAAATGTTATGATTTAAATCTTGAGCTAAGTCTTGGGAGTCCGTAGCCACCCTCTGAGGCCACAAAAGATATTTAAAGAGGACCCACGGTGAAGGTTAAGAACCCACTGCAGTAGTACATGAAAATTTATCTGCTTAAGATAAGTAAATTTCATGAGAGATGCACTATACATATAAGTTATACTATAGTATTATCACTAGTAAAATAATGGATCAGCTGCATTCAAAGTAATATACAAATTACAAACAAACAAACAAACAAACAAACAAAGGAAGTAGGAATGACCTATAAAGCAGAAACCGCTTATACAACGCATATTTCTGAGCCCCTTTAACAGCGATATGCTACTCTTCCTTAGTTTCTGCCCTAGTAATTTTCTTTTTTGTTCACGCATTGTGACAGCAAATATGTTCACCTAGCACTGACGAAACAAGCTCTTATAGGGGCAGACTTTTCTAGGTGTTGGAGTGACATACATTCAGAATTATGAGAAAGCACCACCAATTTACCAAGGAAAGTATTTGTAAATCAGGAGTATACAAATCTCATTGATCTGCATTGGCTTTTGGAACTGCACTGCAGGGCCCACATAACGAGTTTTGAAGAGTGGATGCAGATTAAAATATCTGATATGAAGATAAAATGTTATATTTCTTGTAAATGACATTATTAGGGGTCCTTGATGCTCTCTGGAGCTTGGCTGTTTTCTTGCAAACACGTCTTTACCCAAACTAGGTCAACTAGTCTAGCACTGCTGATGTTACTTAGTTTGGGTAATGAAACATCTTCAAGAAAACCACCAAGCTCCAAGGACCCCTCATTTTAACCCCGAGTTACAAATATTCTCCTCCGTCGGAACGACATTATTACTTTTAAGGATTAAATTTCTGACAGAACTGTTACATTTTAACATATACAGGATGTCTCAGTTGATTTTCCAGATTTAAAACAAATTTAGATGAACATGAATAAAAGGCAACCAAAAACAATCCATTCTGTTACACATATACCAGGATGATATATAGACCAGGCAGGGGATTAATTGCTAGTAGATCACAGAGCCTGGTTAACGCAGAGGGCTGCATCTGCTGAAAATGCATCTATGTTGTAAAGAAATGGATCTCGCGGTGAAACTAGGAAGGTGGTCTGATTGCTAAGAAAAGAAGGAATCGGTTTTAAAATCAGGATGACTCTTGTGGTCTCCCATGCTCAAACCTTCTTCTTAAGAGTCCATTTGCCTTTTACAAGCTTGTGTAGTTGCCAAGCTGATAGCTTCCCCAGAGGCCCCCTTCTCGTGAGTTATCACTGCATTAAGAGAGGCATACAATAAATCTAAAACTATTTTCCACACTTAATAAGTAACGTATGGCCAGATTACCTGCAGCCGCTTTCTCTACATAGTGAAGTTCATTGTAAAAAAGGGAAACCTGCTGATATTTGTCCCTTACAACATTGGATATATAGTGCAATAGAGTTTGTTTTCTGTCTGTTGATTTTGTATCTAACAACTGCAAACAAAGGAAAGAGAGGAATGTTAGGAACACAATAATCATTGTACTTTAACTGGATTCTAAGATAAAACCTCAGATTTCTGGGAAAGAAAGTTCTCGTCTTCTCTCCAGCAGCAAATTACCATTTTTTTTTCAAAGCCAGTCGAAGAAAATCAGGGAAGTGAAGACTTTCCTGGCAACTATTGATTCCAACCAGGATGATGATATAAGTGAGAACCTTCCTCCCATGAACTTACCTCATTTAAAAAACCAAGGTTGACTGGAAGTAATTACTCCTCTTTGCGGATTCTTCTGTACTCCATCCTACAACTGCCTTTGCAACTATTGAAAGTTGTCTATATGAGCCTTTCATATTTTGAAAGCCAGAAAAGTCTACAGAATATAGTCTGGCTGCCAGCAATGCTAATGCTAATATATATATTGCTAGTCCATGTATGATATGCTATACGCTAAATAAATAAATAAACCGTAATGTACGGTTGAGTCATTGTCTCCCTGTTCTAGGCAGAACAGAATACTAAGGAAAGCAGGCTCTGACAATTTTTGGTTCAATTAATCGGTTGAAACATTATCCAATTAAACATGTTATATTAGAAATATTTTCAAAACCAGAAATATAATTTAAATGGAAGCCAGCATGACAGACAGAGTAACCCAAAATTAGCTTGTTGCAGTTTGTTCCCTTGTATTATAGCCATCATTCAAATTTCTTGGAAATTAAAATCAGAACAAATTCAAACAATGAGTAAAATGAACAATGAATACCAAAGATACAAGGATGTTCTTCTTATTTTTGGTGCTCTTTTAACGAATGGCCCGACCAACCTGATAGGGATGATTTGCTTATTAGTTATGGGCTTCTTAGAACATGGGTATTTTGGGGTTTTTAATTGAAAAGAAACTGTAATATGTCCAGAAGACGAAGATGCATTTTTAAATTCTACCATTCCTTTCTATAGAATTGTTATACAGAAAAGTATATCCAGCCTCCATATTAGGCACATTTACTTGCAAGTAAATGACTTTAGTCTGATAGCATTCCTGATTGCTTTTAGACAGATGTCAGTTTTCCCCTCCTATGATATAAGATGGATGAATGAATGGGGATTTTTGAAGGTAAATAAAGGCCACTACTTACCAGATCTAAACTTTGAAGTTTAAATCCATAGACAGCCCCTCGTTTACTGCTGTTCATATAGTTGCCCAGAGCCAAGATTATCTATAGGTATCGTAAGAGATTGAAAAAAAAAATGAATGATCAGCTGAAGTTGAAATTTGCCAATTGAAACAAAAGGGGAGTTTACACACAACTATAAAGCACAAAAGACAGCAGCAAGAATTAGACTTACCTCTAAGATTTTTTTGAGTTTCTGAGAAGACTTTATGGAGACAGATGCTGCAATGATTGCATGTAATTGCTAAAGGCAAAAACATGAAATGGGGTGAACATCTTTAAAAACTCAGCAAGTGCAAATTAAAGTAGAACACGTATACATTTCTATAAGATGGAATGAATTTCAAGTAAGTCACTTTTTAAGGTAGAGTTAAGCAGAATGTTCAAGATCCCTTATGTTTCTTTTTTTTCTTCCTTATGTTTCTTCATGTCCATTCTTGCTCCAACTTTCAAGATTTTAGCAAGAAAGAAGGGGGCAAGAAACACACAACACAAATACTGTAGAACTTCTCACAAAACCGTATCCAATGAAGCAACCATTAGTTAGGTGCAATTAAGTTGGACTGCATAATAACTTCACTGAAAAATATCTACTGTATCAACATATTGCTAGTAATGACTGTAGCTCTTCCAAGCACAGTCTCTGTACTCTTTTTCAAACCATCCCAGGTTTCTTAGCTATTGTTTCCCCCTTCTATTTCTCTTAACCTTTGCATGCATAGCTGGTTTTCCCAGTTCATCGTGTACACATAATCACATGTCCCAGGATCTGACATACCCGATGTAAGCAATGATACCTAACACAATTGTCACAGCTATATTTGTGGCTAAGAGTGGATAGAGATGAGCAGGAAAGCAGGAAATAACACCAGACCATCTCCAATAGGATATTCTAATCTAGATTACCTGCTCAAAAATGAATGTTAACAAATGCTTCATTGTATAAGTCAGTGATGGCGAACCTTTTAGAGACCGAATGCCCAAAAACCGCCCTGCCCCCAGCCCGCCCCCTGCCCCGCCCGCCTGCAAGGCCCCTCACTGTCTCCATGGCCCTCTGCAGCAGATCATCCAGGTGGCCTTGAAGTGCCATGGCAGCCACGCCCTATGCCCTCACCCTGCAGCATCATCTGCACATGATGGGGCGCAAGGGCGGAATCTTGTCCCTGCTGCCCAGCTGCCATGTCCTTGGCTGCGCTGCTCTGCATGGCCGTGCCTGGGGAACACTCTCCTCTGGGAGGGCTGCTGGTGAGGAGGGGGCTGCGGGGGAGGCAGGGCTGGGGCAATGGCGCGTGTGCCTTAAAGAAGGCTCTGAGTGCCGCCTCTGGCATGCATGCCATAGGTTCGCCACCACTGGTATAAGTAGTTCTCGTTTAGCAACTGCATCACGCACTGACCGTTCACGATTACAACGGTTATTTAAAAAATGTAATTATGTGAGAAGTCCTTGCACTTGCAAACTTCGCAGGTCTGTAAAGCCCAGAGAAGCTGAAATATGGTTGTAAAATTGTGATGTTTCTCTATGTGTCCGTTTCCCTTCATGACTGATGCTGGTCCCAATTGTCACTAAATGTGGATTACCTCTAAGCCTAACTCTCAGAATTAAGTAGTAGTCCTTTCTCTTTGTAAAACAGAGCTCTGATCCACATCTCACTCACCGGTGTGAGCATCTGTATGCTTTCGGTAAAGTTGCCAACGAATGCCATGATGGTCATTTTCTGCATCAGCCTTTCTATTTTGCTGAACTGCATCATAAACCGATCCTCATCTGACAGATTCTCAAAAGGCTTCCTTTCCCGCTCATAAAGCCGCAACACTTTCACTTCATTTTCCGTTGGCAGGAATCTCATCAGGCATTCAACAAAATCTACCGGCAGAGTCTTCAAATCAAATCTGACAATACAAAGGCAATGCAATACACTAAGTTCTATGAAATGAACAACAGAAGTACATCTTTAAATATTTTTCCCGGAGGGGACAAAATAACCACACAGTTTTTATAAACTTTTCAAATTATTGAAGTTATTGTGGGGGGACCACATTTCCCAAATATTCCCCTTTGAAATATTTATAAAACTTGAATGTGGTAAGCTTGACTATAGAAGTGTTTTTTGGAAAAGATCTGGCCAAATTCACATTCCTGGAAATACTGAAAAGTAATTCTGTAAGCTAACCTCATAAATGGCTCTTAAGATAAGCACTGTGCTGAACTATGATTTGCAAGTGACATTCAGGTACAATAATAGCCCATTTAATCACTAACCGGTAGCCAGCTGAGCCAGCAGAACATTTGAAGATGCAACCTATGCACCGTAATAATGAATTACATATGCATAATGCCATTGTGCATTTGTTCAAGATACTTGGACTACATTCAAATAATATGCAAAGGACTACACTCTTTTCATTTCCTTTAATAGCTACCATGTTTCTTTCAAGATGGTATTTAACTTGCCTCTAAGAATTTTGTATGACAAGTATTATACATGAATCCATATGATGTTCTTCAAAACAAAAAAATACCAATTGAATATTGTAGTAGAACAGGTCAGTTTTCTTCATCCTTTTTTGACATGTGTATATTAGCTCTGTGTAGCTTAACACTTAAGTGTATCCCAAGAAATTTAAGGAGCTGAATCCAAAAACAATGTGCACAGACTTAGAGCTTTAGTGTAAAAAAAACCCGAGTGACAGCGACTAACCTATGGAATATAAAACAAGCCAACTGTCTTTTTGGATCTATTCTAGTTGCACAAATACTGCTTTGGCAGTTCATACATTTAAAATTGTGCATAAAACCTTTTCACTTACGCTTGAATAGCTTTACATATTTCTTCGGCAGTTTTTCCAGCTTTTCTTAAGGTGATAGCAAGGTTTTTAGCTCTATTTGCCTCCAGAAGCGTGACTTTGTTTGATCCTTTCTGAGTTATTTGCTTGCTTGAAGAAAGGTCAATGGCTGGCCCTTGGGCTTTTGTCTTGAATATTTCTTCAAATTCATCCACGTTTAAATCCTAAAAGAGACTTTTTTTTTTTAGAAAGGACAACCTGGAAGAACGAATCTTATAAAATTCATCTGTAAAGAGCAAAAGGGGTCAAATTACACTAACTTTTGTGCAACTCAAAGTAAAAACACCAAGACTCTCAAATCCTCATTATATACACTTATCACCAGTCATGGGAATTTAGGTCACACTTCCGTATCACAGAAGACAAAGATGACTTTTGAAGCAAAAAACGAAAGCTGGCTCCAAGTGTCTTCTTCAGCTAGAAACAAACCTCACTCTAACTAGACAAAAAGGAAAACATCCAAATATCTAAACAAATAAGGGGAAAGATGCAGATGTGGACAGAAGAACATAAATTTAAAGTCAGTCCATCAAATTGAGTATTTTCTTTCGATAACAATGAAACATTTAAAACCCGCTAAATGCACATGACAAAATGTACAATAGCAAATCAAAGTCTACTTCAACAGGATGCAATAATTTTGCCTCCAATCCTCCTGGAGCCCATCTTCTCTAGATATTCAAAATCACAATGTTCAAGGCTCATACCTCCAAGATCCTTTCATCGTCAATTTCATTGAAGACAGTCCCATTAATCTGGTTGGGTTTCAGAGCTACCCAGTTAAATACCGGCATGCGGAACTTGGTCTTAATTGGCTTCTTGATTTTCACAGCTTAAAAGAAGATAACAGTGCAATTACACATTTCAGATGTCCTAATCAAAAACCTCTTCGATCATTACAGCTACTACTGGGGAGCGGGGAGTGGCATTTGAACACTGAAAAATATCTAGCCAATATTAAAAAAAAATAAATTAAGTATCCATAATGATCAGACACGCTTGAAAACTTTTTTAAAAAGGCAGGGAGAAAAATTTCAAGTCAGTAACTCTATCTCCTGATATGGTAATTCATATCAAAATTTGGCAACAAACATTTAAAAAATAATAATAAAATAATTTTTAAAAAATAATTTTTTCCTACTAGCTGTCATGAACCACAATCCAATGCCCACTTTTACCTAAAAATAAATCCAGATAAATTCAAGAGAACACACTTCTAATTAGTTATGCACAGGACTGCATATTGGAATGCACAAATAGCTTAATCACTGCACTGTATTATATAACACTTCATGACTTCCTGCCCAAGTGATTTTAGTCCGCTTGCATTCTGACCCCCTTAAAATTAAAACTCCAAACACACAATGCCTTTGGGGGGAGGCAGATTACATTAATCTCACTGTCTGAGGAAGAATTATAATCCATTTATTTAAAAATTAGAGACATTGCATCTAAAGCTTTTAGTCTTTGCTAAATTAAGATTGATAGGAAGAGTTAAGGGCTGCTGCAAAGCGTTTAGAAGCTGTAAACTGTGATTGCTCGGTGTTTTAAGAATAAGCCCCATATAAAACATTACTTGTTTTCTAGGGAACAATCTAGGGATTGACATTTTCAGACTGATTAGGGACTCAGACATATAATTACAATGATTGAGCAGCACATTATGCAAATGTGACATATAAGGAGTTAAGCCTATTATGACACTAATTGTGTTAAAGACACACATTTGCAAAGATAGAAATGTAATTGTAGGATTCCTCCCATCTCTATAAACAGGAAGGAACTTACATGTCCAGTCCAGATATTTTCAGATGAACCTTGAAATGGGGAACTTCAGAATTACATACATTATCTTACCCATGTAAATGGTATCTGAAATTTGACACATCTATTAGGAAAAAAGTATTGCTGCCAAATTTAAACAAGCTAGGATTTTGTATTCTAAATGGTAAAAGAACATGCATCAGTCTCAGCGCTTCTAACCACCCTTCATACTGATTTATCACACAAATACACACACAAACACACACATCTAAACTCAGGTAGGGCCAATTTGATACTCAGGCACACCTTTACCATTTCTGGGGATGATGCAGAGATAGCAAGAATAGCAAAGGGAGGATGGTGGAACACA
Source organism: Crotalus tigris (assembly GCF_016545835.1). Lineage (NCBI taxonomy): Eukaryota > Metazoa > Chordata > Lepidosauria > Squamata > Viperidae > Crotalus > Crotalus tigris. Next base: position 2,522,486 of record NW_024096535.1, read on the forward strand.
GCTATGTAATCTTTTTAACATTCTGGGGATGTGTGTAAGACCTGAAACAACTAAGGGCAGCTCTTTCCTCACCTATCCACTAAGATTAACTCAACCCCCTCTTGAAGGTATCTTTGCCTGAAGGAGAATGAGTCTGTACTCTATGGCTAACCCAGATAAGATAGATTGCCTCATATCAATGGCTCCTTAACAAAAATCTACTTATTTGAAGTGGAGATGCCAAGGACTCATTCTGGGATCTTTAAATACCAAGATAATTATATTATGAGCATATGCAAAATAATTTAGAAAAATCCTTGATATTAGTACATAATATTTTAACATTATATAAAAACATATTAGTATTTCTATTTATAATAGAATAGTCAATGCATATATAATTCTAGTATGTATTATTACACCACAGACCTCTGACATAAGTAGCAGTAGTATAATATTAAATTTTATGTGTAGAGTAGATCTGGGGTCCCCAACCTGTGGGTCATGGCCCACTAGTGGGCCGTGAAGGGATTGCAACCGGGCCACGGAAACGGATGAGTATGTGTGCACACACGCACATCCTCACTTGCCGTTGGGGAACTCTGGATAAGATGCAGACAACGAAATAAATTAAAGGCACCAGTAAAACCAACAGCCTGCAGGAATGGTTTGTTTCACTAAGAAAATATACATGTTTTGCTCACAAGACAGCATGAAGATAATGACTTTATAAAGTTTACAATATGGATAATATTTTACGTAATGTGAACCACCTCATGCTTTTAGATAAGACAAAAAAACCCAACTACGATGTTTTTTTTTAAAAAAAATAGCAAAACCATACGCATACCCACAAAGGATGCTGCATTTCAGCTCTGAAGCTAAAAAATTACTTCAGAAGGCCTCTGGGCACCTGCTGTTCCGTTTGCCACCTCCTCAAAGAAACAGCCTGCTTTCCTGGGCTCCCTCTGTAGCTATATGTAAATGCACAGTAGACCTAAGGAGGCACCTTAAGGGTGTGACTAAAAGGTGCTTTGGAGTGAGTGTGCTAATGCACCGCTGAGTGACCCTTAACTCAGATATGTTTTTTTTTTTTTTCCCAGAACTACACAGCTGCAGTGTAAGCCCAGCGGGAAAACACTACTTTTATAAGGAGATGCTGACAGGAACAATACAGCTTGCCCCAACCGAACCGCCTTTTCAGCTTTTTATCTGAAACGGAGCATACCCATAACACCAACATATGTCCATGCATGTACACTACAAACACGCGCACGTGCAAAGCACAACAGGACAGAAAAGAGAGATATTAGAAAACAAGGTAAAGTACTTAACAAGTAGGAACCTACAGAAAAGCTTGATTGGCCCATCTTAAAGTGAAGCAAAGGGAATAAACAAGGAAAAAAAAGGTTAGCGGTGATTAAAATTACAGGACATTTAATTTTTTTTTTATTTAAACAAAACAATGAAAGGACTTTTTCCATGTATTACTATTTTTCTACAACTTTATTCGTTGTTATTTAATTTTTCCCTGTCTTGTAATCCGGCTAACAGGACTACAAGCAAATAAATTAAATAAATAAATAAATAAATAAATAACATAAATTAAAGTATGTATCACACCCAATTAACAATGACAAACCTGGCAAAACAGCTGCATCTGTATGAATTTTTGTAATACCACAAAAGTGGCTCGGAAGTGGCTACTAAAGGTGTGTAGGTGTGTGTGTGTGTGTGTGTGTGTGTGTGTGTGTAGATCTGTGTATGCGTATGTTTATTTAATCTACCTTCACCTGTAAGGCAAAGAAAGGTAATCAGCTCCTGATACCGGTATACCAAGTCCATCATTTCTGACTACCAGCCATCTAGCCAGAGTTTAATGGGAGTTAAAGTAACCCCCGGCACCTTACCCATCCACTCATATTTAGGGCAAAGGGTATTTTCTTGCATCAAGGTATCTTAATATGTTACCCCGACACTCAATGAAGCATGGGGCCTCTCAAGAATCTTCTTCTGATGTCACCTAAGAAGGCATCAAGCAACACAAGACATCCATCCACTTTTTTTCACCTTTGGCAATTTAGCTGTTAAAAACATTTAGCTTAAATAATATAACGGCAATTAAGCTCTATCAGATGAACCGGTTTTTCTACCAATATCTAAACAACTCTCTTTTGTGCAAGGGGCCTTGGAAAACAGAAGACTCAAAATATTTTGAATAAAGTTCTTAATGGGTGCCATTTTCAAAAATACAAAACACAAGCCTTCCACCTATACCAAAAAGAGGCAGCGACATTTATTAATTTCTTGCACCTCTTTTCGTATCAATGAGCTTTTGCCCCAGGGACTGAATAGATTTCAACGGGCCAATCTGAGTTACACTTCAGTCTCTTCCAAGTCACACGGGACACAAAGAAACAGTATTAATTATGGCAAGACAATAAAGCTTTGGCAGGGTGACTGGTCATCAGATTTAAAGGGAGGACTGTGACTAACGATTAAACCAAGTCAATGGCTGCAAGTGGGGGGGTAGGGGGGGAGACTGGAATAGGGTGAATAGAATTGCCCAGACAGTAAGATGTTTTTTCAGAACCTGGAACTGAATGTCTATTGCCAAATGCACATATGCTGTCAGAAACTGAACAAGTATAGATGTTGGATAAAATTTAAGAGAAAGCGCTTTACTAAAAGAACATATATTTGGCTAGCTGAAGTTCCAGTGGCGCCAAATTAATTTCCCATTGGAGGAGAGGCACCCAAATGTTTTCAAATTAAGAATATCACAAAATTCTAAAAACTAAAACATGTGGGTTGCATGTCTAAAAAGAAAAGAAAAGAAAAGAAAAGAAAAGAAGAACTGGGTCCTACTGCGACCTTTAATTTTCCATAAGAGGAAAATTAGACAAATGATTCTTACCTTTTAACAGTTCTGTCCAATCAGAGGAGGAAAATGGCACAGACAAAACTATTAAAAGGTAAGAACCATTTGTCTATTTTCAAAATATATTAGGAAAGGACACCCAAGTTTTCTCAATGTAATTCTTTCATGACACCAATCTATACAGTACAATTTATATTTACTCGTTTGATTATCTCCATTCACAAACAGCATCATTTTCGAAGTGCATAGCTTCGGAGCATTTGGTATATATTAGTAATCTTTAAATGTAAATATTATCTGGCTGATTCTAACAATGCCGGCACAATTTTCTTTTAGAGGACTAAATTTCTGTCAGGGGAACTAGCATATCCTTCATCTATTGTATCAATATGTAAGTAGTTGTATTGTATCATCATATAGTAAGCATCCATTACATTTCTGTAGTAATACTGAAGAGAAAATGGAAAATGGATAGATAGCCTTCTCAAACCAAACATGCTCCACAGATAATTTGTCTTTTTCTTGATAATAGATTTTGTTGTTGAAATAAATAATAGAAGCAGCAATGGGGGGGGAAGGGAGGTTTGCAAGTTCACTACAACACTGTCCCCCCTCCTTCTCCCCCTCCCTCTCTTAACATTCCTTAAGACAGTGTTTCTCAACCTTGACAATTTTAAGGCATGTGGAATTCTGGGAGTTGAAGTCCACATGCCTTAAAATGATCAAGGTTGAGAAACACTGCCTTAAGAAGACAAAGTGAGAAAAGACAAGGGAAAGACAACATTTATCTAGCCTGAATCAGGTAGAACAATTCAACAATATAACTTATTTGCATTATCACAAATACCAGAAAAGCCTCTGAAATGTTAATAAAGTTTAGAAATATTTATGTACTCTGAAACTGAGCCTGGAATGCTGATTGGGCAACGTTCTGATATAGTCATCGGGAAACATAGCCTTTGTAGATAAGTTCTGAAATTTTGTAAAATGGAACTGTATTAGGGCATTCAACAACAAAAAAGTCCTGCTTAAGCTTAATAGCTATATGTGAGCATATTTTTCCAGTTTGGCCCGACAGAAATAGAATAAGACTTTCTTTCTTCTGGTGCATTAACGTTTTTGAGAACTATGCTACATGTGAGAGTTCACATGTAGTTTTTCTCCATTCCCTCCTTACTTCAAATGGAGCCATTTGCATTACAACATGGCACAGAAGACTGGCTTGTGATACACAGGAGAGAAAGGGAGATTCATAATTTATTTGGAGCAGTGTTTGGTTTGGTTTAGTTTGGTTTCGACCTCTTGGCTTGCCTGGGCCACACTGAGTGAAGAGGAATTGTCTTGGGTCACAAATAAAATATACAATATAGTTAATGAATATAAATGCAGAAAATCACGTTAAAACATTAAGATGTTGTTGGATCACATTAGTAGCTGTCAAGGGCCACTGGTTAGACATGTCTAGTTTAGACTCTATATCTTTCCCTACGAGATTGAATCGTCAGCCTCAACACTTTGCTCACATGTCATGCTTTCTGCTGCTTCTTACCTGCTAATCCTGAGTTGAACACAACGGTAGGAGAGGCCATTCCTGGAAGTGGGGGTGCTAATGGTGGAGGTGGGATAGGAGGAGCTGGGACTGGTTCTGCAGCTGGACCAGGAAGAGGAGGTGGGGGGGGAGGAGGAGGAGGAGGGGGCGGTGGGGGAGGCGGCGGCGGAGGCATTGGTGCTGCCATGGGACCATTTTGCACTGTGAAATGAAAAATATACACAGCATTTGTAAATGTTTCATTACGTATTTCACTGAATGGGAAGCAATGGGTCACCTCTACCTAAAGAGACTTTGCTGAATCCCACCATGCTGGAAATTTCCACAAAGCATCTAACTTCCCCTTTCGGGGAAAGGTGTTTGAGAAGATGGCCATGCAGGAGCTTCGGAGTCTTCTGGATGAAGTAGATTATCTGAACCCCTTTTGGTCAACATTCAGGCTTGGGTATGGGATGGAAACATCATTGGTCTTGTTTTCAGATGATTCCTGGCATGGGCAAGTATTTGTGCACATCCATTCCTACTCTTTTTCATCAATCAGTGGCCTTCGATACCATTGATTGCAGTATCTTTCTAAGCTAAACGTCCTCAGATCTAATGTTACCGGTCTTGACTAATTCATTCAGATTGACACCACTTATAAATTTGGCTTACAGTTTATCTTCAGAAAGAAGAACTACATGAAAGGTACACCTATGGATTTGACCTGTACTATCTGTGCAAAGAAACCCTAATACAGATCATCTAAAGAATATAGCAATCATTTCAGGTCAAGTACACTTCTTTTCTTCTCTTTAATACTATTTCTAGATAATGCATTACCTATATAAGTGGCAAGAAAGAAATATTATAGTTCAGTGACGGCGAACCTTTTAAAGACCGAGTGCCAAAAACCACCCCTGCCCACCCGCTCTGTCCCCCATCTGCCCGCAGGGTCCCCCACTGCCTCCACGGCCTGTCACAGATAGCCCAGGCAGCCCTGCAGCACCATGGCGGCCATGCCCTCCGCCTGCGCCCCGCAGCATCATCTGGGCCACAAGGGCGGAGTCTTATGTCCGCTGCCCGGCTGCCATGTCCTTGGCTGCACTGCTCTGTGTGGGCTGCGCTGTGACTCTCCTCCGGGGGGGACTGCTGGTGAGGAGGGGGCCGCAGGAGGCAGGGCTGGGGTGACAGCACGTGTGCCCACAGAGAGGGCTCTGAGTGCCGCCTCTGGCACGCGTGCCTTAGGTTCGCCACCACTGCCATAGTTGCTGCTGTACAATAAGCTGCGAATGCAGTCCAGGGCAGTCTAAACTCAGTCAGAGCTCCTCCTTAAGGATAGTTGCTTGAAAGTGGACCTTAAAGGTTTGAAGAAATTACTTAGAAGTAACAGCGAGGGAACATGGTACGCTTAATGTACTCATTTTCTTCAAAGAGGCTAGGATGCTGAGAATGCTTCAAAATTGCTAGCGTGCCGAGAACGGTTTTTTTGCCGTGGGAAGTCATTAAATTTTGTTTAATGAACTAATCATCATGACGTTATGTTGGGCAAGTTCTATTCAGCTCCCCTTCCCTAAGGAGGCACATCTGGTGGGGCCCAGAAGAAGACCCTTCCCCGTGGTGGCTCTCTCCATTTGGAACGTCATCCCTGCAGAGATTAGATTGGCCCCCACTTTGACACTCTTTCACAAGGTAACTGAAGACCTGATTTTGCCCCTGACCTGGGGAACCCAGAGTGGGATGGAGCACACTGAGTGGCTTGTTTGTTTGATTGCTTTCTTGTTGCCAGCAAGATGGAGAGTTGTTGTTTTTACTCTTTGTACATTGGGTTTCTTATTTTTTTATAGGCCGCCCAGAGTCACTGAAATTGAGTGGGTGGCCATATAGATTCTCTAAATAAAGAAACAAATTCAATTCTGAGTCAGCCCATTTTACCCGTTTCTGATTCTGCTGCTATCAATGCCGGAGGTGGAAGTGGCCCGGAAGACCCTGTGTTGGCTGGAGGCCCCCCACCAATGCCAACGGAACCTTCTGATCCTGCTGGCGACACCCCGACAGGAAGGATGTTGATATCACCATCTCCTTTCTTCTGAATTTTAATGGACCCTTGCTTTTCCAGTTCATGAATCTTCTTCTCCAGTGTTGATTGCCGCTGAATGGCTTCCTCCTTTTCTTTGACCATTTTTCTTAGAGTGTGAACTTGTGTATTTGCATCTTTGTATATTTCCTGTGAAGGAACCCCCAGAAAAAAAAAGAATTCGTTTCATTTGAAAGACAGAGCAGTGTCAAAAGAAAACATTGGATTTCCAATAAACTCATTTACCTGGGAACCTGTTGTAATGATGGTTTTCTTTCTATATAAGTTAATGAAGGCCATATTCATCTGAGGTAAATACAAGTAATTCCCCTGAAAAATTAGTTTAGCTAAGTAAATCAAAGGAAACTGCCCTTACTTCTGCTGGTTCTATGATTTTCCCCTCTTCTTCTCCCATTTTTTTTAGATATGACTGCACACAAATAAGAAGCATTTGAATATGTTCTGTATTTAATTAAATGTATCCATCTAGACTCTGGAAAACAAGCAAATGCAGTGGACAATATCCAAGAGCTGAGACCCCAAGGGATTTATGAGAACTCTAAATTTAATGCTTCTTGTTTTGAAAATAGAACCTCATACTGAGTCAAAGTGGCTGGATCAAAGGGGAACATGTTGCTAATAAGTTGAGAGACATCAAAAAAGACCTTTATATATTCCTTGGAATTACAAATTACCATCATTCAGCAAGGCACAGACATATGCATACTTTCTACATATCAGCAATTGCAAAATGGCAGATAGATGTGCTTAGATAAAGGAATAAAGAGATTTAGATTTTAATGGCGCAATACGCACATGACTTGGAAATACACAACTCCTATAGAATGCAAGAACAGTAATGTTCATCTATAAGCAATTGGAGATGCAAAATGCATCTAGAAGCAAAGTTGGAGAAATTATCGAACATTAACATCTGAACTTTTAGAAAACTTACTCGAACAACGTCCAGTTCTTTATTTCTTTGCATAAGTTGCTTTTCCAGTTCCACAATTTTTGCCATAGCTTCATTTTCCGTGTCTTGAAGTTTTTCTGATAACTAGATATTATTAAAACGAGTGATTAGTTGGTAAGGCTAACAACCAACCCAGCTTGATTCAAGTAGTAAGAAATGATAGACAACCTTTTCCTGCCTGAAAGTCACTGGAAGGCTGGATGACTCGTATTTTGATCTGATACAACGTATCTTCCTACGTTCTTATAATAATTCCTGGTTATTTTTTGTGGGCAGTGCATTTGAGACTAAATATTTTGATCAAATTTAAAAAAACAAAAGATCCAAAAATTTACCAGGTCCTACAGGTACATTATGCATGAGGAGGCAGATACATTTATTAGGAAAATAACTTTCCCGTTTGTGGAAAGTTTCCATTTGTTTTGGAAGAATAGCTAAAGATCCTTTCTTTACCCCGTCTCAAGGTAATTGTGGGCTACATTTTAGCTACATTTATTCTGTAATAAGGGGAACGCTATGAATGGAGCAAAATATGTAACTTTACTACAGAAATCTATGAGCCGAGGTAATGCGACTCCCGGGCATAATTATAAATGGAATGAATAAAGCGCGTTCACCAGGAGAGTTTAAAGTTAAAATACTTTAATTAAAGTATTTTACTATATTAAAAGGTTGCCAAGCTTTCGTTGGGAAAACTCCCCAACATCTTCAGGGCTGAGAGACCGTTTCTAACAAGGTGGTTTAAACGGTTCCATAGACGTATGCGCTTCAGCATTCCCCGCTGAACAGCTGATAGGTGGGAGGGGGAATCAGAGTAAAGATTTCTTCCGTCGTTCTCTCGAGCACTTGTGTTCACATCTCCGTTTGAATCATCCTCCTCCATCATGGTGTCCTCCATGCTCATCTTCCCTCGTAGGTCAATATACGAAAATGGAACTCAAACCATCATCCTTTATATCACAAACCTTACAATCAACATCCACAACGTTCTAAACCAGGAGCTACACCTCCTCCCTACCAGAAACAATCTGATATAGACTACCCAGAAACCTCCCAACAACATCAAGGGGAAACCACACCCCCTTTAATTGGAGAAAACAACAATAATGACATTGGAGCGCTTAAGAAATTTGAGGATAGAACCACTAAATTTAGCACTACCCATAATAATAATAAAAGTGAATATCCCATACAGAGAGGGGAGAAAAAACATGTGATGACGACCCGTTCGCTTGATAAAAGGGAAAGTAACATGAGCGGGGAATCTGCCCAAATACCAACAGACTTTTGCTCACAGAAATGGGGGGGATTTAACTTGAATATTGACCTACGAGGGAAGATGAGCATGGAGGACACCATGATAGAGGAGGATGATTCAAACGGAGATGTGAACACAAGTGCTCGAGAGAACGACGGAAGAAATCTTTACTCTGATTCCCCCTCCCACCTATCAGCTGTTCAGCGGGGAATGCTGGCACGGTCTAGGAACCAAGCGCAGACATCTATGGAACCCGTTTAAACCACCTTGTTAGAAACGGTCTCTCAGCCCTGAAGATGTTGGGGAGTTTTCCCAACGAAAGCTTGGCATCCTTTTAACATAGTAAAATACTTATGTTTTCTGAGGTTTTCGCGGGTATTTGTATGTAGGTCTTTGGTTGTTCGGGTTTTCTCCCGCGTAAAATTGGAAGTGTCTTGGCGACGTTTCGACGAAGTCCCATTCGTCATCTTCAGGCTGGTGTTTTCAGCTTCGTGCACATACATACATACATACATACATTGCTTACTGGTGTACACCGCTTAGAGAGTGCTTGCACTTAAAGCAGTATATAAGTTTCATAAATAAATAAATAAATAAATTGATTTTCTTTGATTATACTACAGACTATAGGGACTCCATTTAATTTTCCATGGATCCATTCTATGATGTCAGTGCAGTCGCTTTATTGCCATTTTTCTCACTCTTTGCATAACTGCAGACACAAACTGAAGAAGACCCGGTCATAGATTAATTCTATACTTAAATAAATAATGTATAGCCAATTGTTTGGAACTAAGCCAGGATAGGAAGTTGTGGTTTGGAGCTGGCTTCTGCATCCTGCCTTGTTTGGAATCAGTAACAGCTTCAAGGCAAGGAGAAGCAAATGTTTACTGTGGCTTCTTAGTGTGTATGACTGCACGCATACTGGTTTGGTTCATTTTGCTGGAATAGAATTAGATTTAGATTAGAATTAGATTCACATAACTATTACGCTTCAGCAATGTGCTGAGCACATACATATGTATGTATGTATGTACAGTATGTGTGTACATATGTGTGTGTTTGCATGTGCACACATACACACACATGCTTTGCCCTTCAACTTTAGTCTCCACAAGACCAAATAATAAAATTCAAAATGTAATCTCTATCACTGAAAAAAGTCACATGTGAAAACCATGCTGTGTTACTTGTGTGCCTACTTTTAAACTACGAAATAGTTGAGTATGTTCTCTACAACCATGGATTTATAGTCAATTAGTGGAGAGTGGAAGCAAGTCACATGAAAACAGCTTTGACGGTTCAATTATTCTTCCAAGTGACTGCACCTGAGGTTGTAAAACTCAATTCACCAGGGCTATTTGAATCATTGTCCTAGTAAGAAAAGAAGAGTTTATATAATATATGAAACAGATTTTAATGGGTAATATTAAAATTTAATGGGTAATATTGAAGTATTATAATCTGTAAAATTGCAGGATGGGAAAATGGAATGTCCAAATATTTCCCCTTCTCCATTCCACCATCGTAAGAACATAAAAGACATGCTTAATCAAAGATCTATCTAGTCCTGCTTTCACACAGGCCACATAGCAGCCAGCCATCTCTATCATGCACGCGCGCGCACACACACACACACAAACACACTTCTAAACATTTTCCCAAATGAAAATAATCTACATCATTTTTCATGCATCTCCATAATAAATATTTTCAAAGGATTAGAACTGATACTAACATGAGATATATTTTCTTCCAATTCTTCAACTCTTTCTAAGGCAGCATTCTTGGTCTCAGCATCTTCAAGCAAAGCTCCCACATCAAAGACATTGTCCAGGTAAGCCTGAATTTGCACTTGCAGCTTATCACTTTCTGTGTGTTTCAGCTTCTAGAAGGTCAACAGCAAATTAATTAATGAATTAAAAAAACCTACCAAATGAACCTGGCCCCATCCAGCTTTTCAACTTTGCCATATGCTGGTGGAATTAATCAAATGTATTTATTTACTTACTATGGAATTTCTATCCCATGCCATCCTAATAACTCTAGGCTGCAAACTGAATATTGAGCAGCATTTGTATATTAAATTGAGAGACATCTCCAAAGGTCCATTTAAAAAGGGGTGGGCATTGAAAGTTGAGTCCTTTTTCTTCTAGCAATAATTCAGATATCTGGATTCCTGCCCAGAGGTATAGAAACACATCAAGTTCCTAGAATTCAAGGCACTATATTTACAGAAAACATCAAGATTTTGGAAGATGTGAATTTTGGAGAATTTTATAAAATGTGTAAGACTGACCTATACTTCAGAAAAAGCACCAATAATCGTTACTGGAGATTTAACAACATCCTATGACAGTGGTGGCGAACCTATGGCACGGGTGCGAGAGGCGGCACTCAGAGCCCTCTCTATGGGCACGTGTGCCATCGCCCCAGGTCTAGGCCTTCAGCTGGGTTTTATAAAACCTTTTCGCTTTAGGCCTCCTTTTATGTGTATATAAAAAAAAAAGGTTCAATCAGTCAATTTCAAAAAAAATCTTGCAAAGTTGGAATTGATTGACTGAATTTTTTAGTCCCACCCAGTCTGCCGTTACCACTGCAGCCATGCCCAGCCAATGGGCCACACCCACCCAACTGGCCACACCCAGTCAATGGCCCACACCCACCCGGCACTCGATGATGCATAAGTGGGTTTTGGGTTGCAGTTTGGGCACTTAGTCTCTAAAAGGTTCGCCATCACTGTCCTATGAAATACAAAAAGGAAAACACAGGGACGCCCACTTCTCCCCAGTAGTTTATTTTTGTTCTTCATATACTGAATAGAGACACAAGAACATGATGAAAGGATTGTGAGAGAAAAGGTTTAAAATGAAACTTTTGAGTTAAGGGCTTTTGCAGATGATTTGGTATTGGTTCTGCAAGATCCCTTAAACTTAAAAGGAACTGAAATATTAATAGCCAAATTAAAATAAGTTGGTATGTTAGCAGGTTTTAAAGTAAATAAATAGATGAAAATGTTAACAAAAACATGAAAACAGAAGATTAAATAGAATTGATGGAACAAAAGGGCTTTTAAGATTGAGAAGAAGGTAAAATACCTGGGTATAACAATGAAAATACAAACTGTATATTATTTCAAAGCAATTATGATAAGACATGGAATGGAGTTTTAAAAAGGCATGGTGTCATTGCTGGGAAAATTTCTATGATAAAAATAAATGTCTTACCTAGAATAAGTTTTTTGCTTCAGACAATACCTGTTTTGAAACTAAAACACCATTTAAACAGAAGGATATTATCTAAATTTGTGTAGCAAGAGAAAAACCATGAGTTTTATATGGATGGATGGACGGACGGACGGACAGACAGACAGATAAATCATGGTTTTTCCCCTGCTACACAAATTTAGATAATCCTTCTGTTTAAATGGTGTTTTAGTTTCAAAACAGGTATTGTCTGGAAAGAAAGAAAGAAAGAAAGAAAGAAAGAAAGAAAGAAAGAAAGAAAGAAAGAAAGAAAGAAAGAAAGAAAGAAAGAAAGAAAGAAAGAAAGAAAGAAAGAAGGAAGGAGGGAGGGAGGGAGGGAAAGAAAGAAAGAAAGAAAGAAAGAAAGAAAGAAAGAAAGAAAGAAAGAAAGAAAGAAAGAAAGAAAGAAAGAAAGAAACCTAAGAGGTGCTTTTAGTTCTCTGTATAAGAAGCATTTTACAGAAGAGATCTAATAGGCAAATACAATGGCTAACTTATAGTGGGATGCTAGAATTTTGTCAAGGGGAATATAACATAAAATCAAAAGAAGAATTGATGGCCAGGAGATATAATTGTCAGTAGTTCTGTTATTTATAATTATTAAAAAGAATTTAAGTAGACAAAAATTCTATGGTTTTTAACATTTTAACTGAAATAAAATTGTGTACAAATGATGAAAATGCATTAAAATGCTTTTACTGAAATCTGAAACAGAAGAACAACTGAAAGAATATATAATAAAGTGGGCTAAAATGTTTAGTTATAATATATAGGTAGAACAGTGGGAAAATATGTGATTGAAAGAACTATTTAAGAATCTTATAGAGATTTTTTTTATATAAAATGTTGTACTGTTGGTATATGTCACCAGAGGTATTGCCTACAATGTATATATACATTTAAAATTTATACTGGAAATATGAACAACACGAAGGAATATTTTTGGCAAATGTGTAAAAAAAATCTAAAACGTTTTGCGTTCAAATACACATACTGATTTAGAGGGGAGTTTTTTGGAACTGATGGACAAACAGTTCGGGAAAAAAATCATGGAACATTGTTCTTGTACATAACTGCAGCAAGATTACTGTATGCACAAAGATGAAAAGATTGGACACAATCCCCAATGGCGGAAGAGTAGGTGAAGATGATGGAACTTGGTGAGATGGACAAATTGACCTCTTTGATCAGAGAACAACAATATCTATATTTATTAATGACTGGAAACTCCTTATGGACTTCCAGCATAAAACAAAAAAAATGAATTTATGATTTATAGTTTTGATGATTAGACAAGATGGATTATAGAATTATGATGTAACCATAGAGTAAGAAATAAAATTATAATTATACTTATAAATATTGTAAAGAAAATCAAAAGCCATTTCATTGTATTTTTTCTGTCTTTATTATTTATTTTTTCCTTTCTTGCACTTTTAGCTTTCTTTTAGATCCGCTGTTTTCCAAAGATAACAAAAAAGTTCTCTTCTGGCATCAGAAGGAAGATACTATATAACATAAATATTCTTGTCATAGTAGGTGGCAGCACTTCTGATGATTTTATATCACAAAAAAGGCAAAACACAAGAGCAGCTGACCTCTTAAGCAACAAAAACTTTAGATTTTTGTTTCATGCTACAAGTTCCTATGAACTGATACAAGAGGATAATAAATATAAGACCCATTTTGGATGGAGAAACAGGATATAAAAGCTTAAATATGGTCATTATCAGCTAATTCCTAACAGGTCTAAGAGAAAAACTTTGAGTTCTATCCAATTGTGCATCTGCTTATAATTTTCTGTTGCCACTCCAAAGGATCCTTTGGAGCAAACCTGGGAGATGTGGGAAGTAGTAGGAAGAAAATGAAGAAAAGTTTTATTTCTACCCAACTTCTTGTTGTTAATTGCGAAGTCGTGTCTGACCCATCGCAACCCCATGGACAACGTTCCTCCAGGTCTTCCTGTCCTCTACCATTTTCTGGAGTCCATTTAAGTTCACACCTACTGCTTCAGTGACTCCATCCAGCCATCTCATTCTCTGTCGTCCCCTTCTTCTATTGCCCTCAATCTTTCCCAGCATTAGGCCCTTCTCCAGTGAGTCCTTCCTTCTCATTAGGTGGCCAAAGTATTTGAGTTTCAACTTCAGGATCTGGCCTTCTAAAGAGCAGTCGGGGTTGATCTCTTCTAGGACTGACCGGTTTGAATGACTTGCAGTCCAAGGGACTCGCAGGAGTCTTCTCCAGCACCATAGTTCAAAGGCCTCAATTCTTTGGCGCTCAGCCTTTCTTATGGTCCAACTTTCACAGCCATACATTGCAACTGGGAAAACCATGGCCTGGACTATACGCACTTTTGTTGGCAGGGTGATGTCTCTGCTTTTTAGTATGCTGTCTAGATTTGCCATAGCTTTCCTCCCCAGGAGCAAGCGTCTTTTAATTTCTTGGCTGCAGTCCCCATTTGAGGTGATCTTGGAGCCCAGAAAAATAAAATCTGTCACTACCTCCATTTCTTCCCCATCTATTTGCCAGGAATTGAGAGGGCCGGATGCCATGATTTTGGTTTTCTTAATGTTGAGTTTCAAGCCAACTTTTGCACTCTCCTTCTTCACCCGCATCAAGAGGCTCTTTAGTTCCTCTTCACTTTCTGCCATTAGAGTGGTATCATCTGCATATCTTAGGTTGTTGATATTTCTCCCGGCAATCTTAATTCCAACTTTTGATTCATCTAGCCCTGCCTTTCTCATGATGTGCTCTGCATATAAGTTAAATAGGCAGGGCGACAGTATACAGCCTTGCCGGACTCCTTTTCCAATTCTGAACCAATCAGTGGTTCCATGTCCAGTTCTCACTGTTGCTTCTTGACCCGCATATAGGTTTCTCAAGAGACAAATAAGATGGTCTGGTATTCTCATCTCTTTAAGAACTTGCCACAATTTGTTGTGATCAACTTGTCTACCCAACTTATCTTCTAATATAATGTTTGACCAACCCCCCCCCTCCCAAAGCCATGCCAGAAGCACTATAATCTGTCACAGATTATTTATTTATTTATTTTTTAAAAAGATGGGTATCTGAAAATTTATTGGGTTTCCTTTGCTCACTGGCAGACTAGCTTACAGTTTTGATTTAATCTGCTGTCAGATTTCCAGTTATTCTAGAAATATAATTCCATGGCAGCTCTTGAGGGGAGGAAAGAGGGTAAAAACAGTTTGCTTATCTGCAAATATGCATTCCCATGTTAGGATGTTCTTGTATGCCTGCCCAAGCCTAAGTAGCACATTTACAGCTGAACTGTTTCTAATGGATACACAAAGTAGAGGAGGTTCTTTCTTCAATGGGCATGCTCTAAAGTACTCCCATTACTACTACAGCACTGATGATGTTACCTAGTTTGGGTAATGAAATGTCTGCAGGAAGACAGCCAAGATCAAAAAGCACTAAGGACCACTCATTTCAAACCTGAGCTACAAATATATTTTTTATTGGATCTCAGATATGCATAATAGTGGACATAATCATATAGGATTTTGGAGGCGGCGGGCAGAACAGGGGGCCAGGCAGGGTGGTTTTGGGGCACTCAGTCTCTAAAAGGTTCGCTAGACAGATGTATTCATACAGAGTAATTTGGGGAAAGGAAAATATTAGCTTAGATTGTAGGTTGACCTCATCATCTTAGACTGTATTTGGGGTGGCTATTTGCATTCCTCCAGACTAAAAAGGAGCCAGAAAGCCCAAGAGAAGCAATGCTGCAAGCAGGACTTCACTATATACAAGCATACTCTGCCATGATTGTCATGGCTAACTGGTAGCTAGGGGCTACTGAGTGGTATTTTCAGCTGGACATGGCAATATCTAGAGATGTGCCCAAATTACTTGAGATAATACCATGGCCTCAACAGTCTTGTCCTGAAGAAGGAATGCTGGAGCTTGCGCTGAATCTAAGAGCATGCCTCCACATTGAAGTGATCTGGGAAGGCAAGATTGTCCCAAATTCACAGACAGAGAAGGTACCATAGTTATATCCTTGAGTTCACAAAGTGCCAATGAACCAATTGACAGAAGACAGAAAAAATGCAGATATTTAAAGCATAAATATTAAGCTAGAACCACAAAGACTGGACTTGAAAAAAGTCTCAAACAAAATAAAGCAAAGGACTCTGAAAAGCAAATCTCTTTCAGCAAGAAAAAATCCTGATAAATCAGAAATTTATGATGATTTGTCAGATGGTTTATAGAACTGCCAAAGCTCCTACCAAGAGAACTGGTCTCCATAGGTGAGCAGGGCATAAATAAGACTGTATTATCACTCTATGGAATTACTGCAGCCAAATAAAATTCTTGAAATTCCAAAGACATATATATAGAAACAGCTCACTTTAATGAAATGCATAACAAAAGGAAGAACAGCAGACAATACTACTCCATGAGAAACAGGTTGACTGAAGCAAATATCCAGGAGGGGGGAAAATTCTTTCAGCCACTTTTCAGAAGAAAGAAAGAAAAAAACAGGAGTGCTTTAATATTTGGGGGAGAAGTACACAATGTATAGTTCAGCTACAGATTGTCTCAAAGAGAACTACAGAAGTGTAGAGGAACATCTAATATATGGGGCACAGAGACCATCATGAACACAGATTACCATGGAGTCTTCTAGATAGGCCTCTATTCTGCCAAAGTTTTACATCAGCTTAAGTTTCTTGCACAACAGTTTTATTTATTTGTTGGATATGTATCCTGCTGTTTCTCCAAGATCTGAAGGCAGCTTACATGGCTATGTGCTCTATAATACTGTTCCTCTGAAACCAGTTTCTCAAATCCTGTTTCTGGCAAGATGAAAAAAGAAATAACTAATAAGAGCGTTGTCTTACCTGAACGCTTTTTCTCAGCAGGATGGTGTAGACTCCACTGATTGGGTAATTTAATCCCACCTGCTCAGACTAAGACAAAAAAACTCTGCCACGCCTCCTTCTGGGTGTGACTTCCCAGTTTTTGTCGAGGCGAAGCTACCAGACGCAAGGCTCCAAACAAAAAAGGAAGACACAGGCCTAGACTAACACTAACAGGGTGGGTGTGGAGTCTACACCATCCTGCTGAGAAAAAGCGTTCAGGTAAGACAACGCTCTTTTCTCCATCAGGATGGATGTAGACTCCACTGATTGGGACATACCAAAGCTGCTCATGTCCCTATAGGGAGGGAGTCTAGGCTTGTGACCCCTGAGAACCCACTATTTGCTGTAGGACTCTCCTACCGAAAGCAGCCTCAGCTGCTGCAAATTGATCTATCCTATAATGTTTTATGAATGAGGAAGGAGAGGACCATGTCGCAGCCCTGCAAATCTCCTCGAGTGATGCCTGGGTAGACCAAGCCGCTGAGACAGCAGCACTACGTGTAGAGTGAGCAGTAATATGTGAAGGTACCGGAAGGGACTGGGAAATATAAGCCCTGGAAATACACATCCTTATCCACCGACCAATGGTGGAAGAAGAGACCTTCCGACCCATAGTTGAGGGTTGAAAGGACACGAATAATGCCTCGGACTTCCTGAAGGTCGAGGTTCGTTTAATGTAATGGCGCAGAGCCCTGCGCACATCCAACATATGCCACCGTCTCTCCAGATGATGGGAAGGGTTAGGACAGAAGTTAGGAAGGACTAGTTCCTGCGAGCGGTGAAACCCTGTATTGATCTTTGGAACAAATGCAGGATCCAACCTGAGGACCACTCTATCCTCATGGAACATGCACAAGTCCTCCCTGACCGACAGGGCCGCCAATTCTGAAATCCTCCTGGCCGACGTGATGGCCACTAGGAAGGCTACCTTCAATGTAAGGAAGTGAAGGGAGCAAACTTTCAGAGGTTCAAATGGAGAGGACGTTAAAGCCTGTAACACCTTAGAGAGGTCCCAGGATGGATAACGATGAACCGTGGGGGGCCCTACATTGGCCGCACCCTTGAGAAAGGCACTGACTGCTGGGTGTTGGGACAGGGAAACCTGGTTGTCACAGGTGAGAACTGTCGACAAGGCTGCTATCTGCCTACGTATGGTGCTGGTTGACAGACCTCTAGTTAACCCCTCAAGTAAGTAATCTAATATGTCTGGGATGGAGACAGCAAGCGGTGAAAGCCGCTTTTTGGTACACCAAGAGCAAAAACTTCTCCAAGTGGCGTCATAGATTCTGTTGGTCGAGGGACGCCTCGAGGCCTGGATGACGGAAATAACCCCAGAGGAGAAAGACTGTTTGGTCAGACTCTCCCGCTCAAGTGCCAAGCGGCTAATTGGAGCCACTGTGGATCCGGATGTTGGAGGTTCCCCTGGCTGAGAGCTACTCGGTCCGGGGGAATCTTCCATGGAGGTGAAATTGACAGGTCCACCAGGTCGGCAAACCACGGGCGTCTTGGCCAAAATGGAGCCACTAAGATTAGCTCTGCCTGTTCCTGGATGAGCTTGCGAATGGTCGCTTGTATTAGTGGAAGAGGAGGGAATGCATAAAGTACGCCCTCCGGCCATCTGCTCCGGAGGGCGTCCGTTCCCTCCGCCCCCCTCGCCGGAAACCTGGTAAAAAATCTGGGGAGCTGTGCATTGATCGGAGAGGCAAAGAGATCTAGGATGGGCTGTCTGAACCTGCGTGATATTTCCTGGAATAGGATTGAGTCTAGCTTCCACTCTGAGTGATCCACTGTGACCCTGCTCAAGGAGTCTGCCTGTTGATTCGCCTCCCCCGATATGTGCTCTGCCCTGATGGACCTCAGGTTGGACTCTGCCCACAGCCCTATGGCCTGGGCTTCCTGCATGAGTGTCCAAGAGTGGGTGCCCCCTTGTTTGTTTACGTGAGCTTTGGCCGCAGTGTTGTCTGTCAGGATTAATACGTGTTTCCCTGATACAAGGGGGGAGAATCTTTGGAGAGCCAGGTGGATGGCCCTGAGCTCCAGCCAATTTATATTGTGAGCCAGGTCTGAACTGGACCACTGACCCTGGGCTAAATGGTTCAGAATATGACCGCCCCAACCGAACAGACTGGCGTCTGTGGTGAGGGTGATCCTGGTGGGTTCCTTGAACAGAGTGCCCTTGGACAAGGCGGACGAGGTCCACCATAGGAGGGAGGACAGAGTGTGATGGGGAACCCTGACCTTCCTGTTGGAGGCGCTGATGTTGCGTTTCTGAAAAGGAAGAAGGAACCACTGGAGGTTCCTGGAGTGCAATCTGGCCCAAGGAACGATGCCCAGGCAAGAGACCATCTTCCCCAGGAGTTGGGATAATTGTACCAGGGGTACTCTTTTTTCCCCTCGGATCTGCAGTGTCAGCTTCCGGATGCTGACTTGTCGCTCCTGGGAGAGATATACCTTGCATAGGCTGGAATCTATCAGAGCTCCTAGATGGAGCAGACGTCTTGTGGGTGTGATGTGACTCTTTTTGAAATTCACGGAGAACCCGTGATCCTGAAGTGTTTGAATAGTGATTGCCAGGTCCGACTGCCCTGATTGGAAAGATTTGGACTGTATCAGTATGTCGTCCAGGTAGCACTGTACCCGTACGGGTATCATCCTTAGATGAGCCGCCAGCACGGCCAAGATTTTTGTGAAGACCCTCAGGGCCGAGGATAGGCCGAAGGGAAGAGCCCGGTACTGGTAGAGTTTGTGTGCGTAACAGAACCGCAGGAACCTGCGGTGTTCCTGGATGATCGGAATGTGTAAGTAAGCCTCTGTCAGGTCGATGGAGGAAAGGAAATCCCCCTTCCTGATACTTGCCAAGATGGACTTTAGGGTCTGCATCTTGAACCTCCTGTAAATGAGGAAGTAATTTAGACCCTTTAGGTCCAGTATCGCCCTCCAACCGCCTGAGGCTTTGGGAACTACAAACAGGATGGAGTAGAACCCTTCCCCGATCTGTTCCTGAGGAACCCTTTCTATGGCTCTGATCTCTAATAAATGAGCGATGGCTGTTGTGATTAGTTGTGTTTTTGATGTATTGTTTGAAACCGGGCACTGTATAAAACGATCTGGGGGAGAAGATCGAAACTCTAGGGAGAGACCCTGTCTTATGGTCTCTCTGACCCAGGCGTCTGTGGTTGTGTTTTCCCAAACGTCGTAAAACAGTGCCAGTCGACCCCCAATGGGGTAGTCCTCCTTGGCGTCACTTGGACCGCCTGTAAGGACGACTGCCTGATCCCCTGAAGGGACGCTTGGTCTGGAACTGACCCCTGGCTGCACTACTCTGGCGGTCCTGTTGCCGATCCTGTCTGAAAGAATAGGATCGCGAGCCTCTGGGCCAATCCCAGGACTGCCCTGCCCGAAAGGGCTGTCTCCAATCCCAGGAACCGCTGGGACGGAATGATGGCCTACGGAAGTCCTGTTGGGGCCGTCTATCTGGTTTTTTAGAGGGATGGGCCAGCGCCTTGCGCTTGTCCTTGCCCTCAATGATGTGAGGCTCTAGGACCGGACCAAAAAGGTGGGTGCCACTGTACCTAGATGTTGCTAAGCGCCACTTTGCCTTTAAATCCGTGCGCCATTGCTTCAACCAGAGCAGCCTACGTGACGCCACTGAGGCTGCAATGGATCTGGCTGAACATCTAGCCGAGTGTAAGGATGCATCCGCAATGTATTCGGATGCTGCCACTATTTTCCCTATTGTTTGGTGCGCTCTGACCTGATCCGGCGGAATGAGCGTCTGGAGTTCCTGCAACCACATAATTGCCGAGCGTGCAAAGAAGGAGGATGAGGTTGCCACCCTTATGGCCCAAGCCGAAGATTGGTGAGCTCTACGAAAAGAGAACTCGAACTTTTTGTCCTCTGCCTTCAAGAATTCAGCCATGTCCCCCGGGACGGCGGTATTGGAGAACAGAGAGGTCAGCGGAGCGTCTACAGATGGGACTTCTAGAAGAGAAGCGAAAGAAGAAGAGACATTGTAAAGTTTCTTGTCTAAACTGCTCTGTGAAGGAGTGGTAGCAAGGGATGCCCACTGCTTTTCCACCGTAGACCTGAAGACTAGTGGGCATGGAATCTGCGGTTCCTCCTTGACCTTTTCCGCAAACAGAGGGTTGGCTTCCCGGTTGGATGAGGAAGAAGGAGTCTCCTCCTGGGCTGAGGTAAGTTTTACCGTGTCAATAGCCCTTACGAGGAGTGATCGAAAAATGGCCGGATCGAAAAGCCCGGAAGAGGTCACCTGTTCAGGAGCTGGATCCTCCTCCTCAGACAAGGGAGTGTCTGCAACTCCCAGTTCCACTGATCCCTCCTCCCCTAATTGTGAGGATGTCTCCGAAACAGCAGAGCTAGGTCTAGTATCACGCTCCACCAGAGGTGGGGGAATAGATGCGGGAGGAGTAGGATGGGACTGCACCTGGCTACTCTCAGTTGATGACATAAACTGCCTGAATGCTTGGTGCATGAAGGCCTGGAATTGAGCCTGGGACCACATTTCCCCTTGGTCCCTGGAACTGACCCCAACCTCCGTTGAGGCACACCTGGTCTCAGGTGGTTGGTGTGCTGATGAAGGAGAGGAGCGAGGAGGACCTACCTGCTCGGTTTCCCCCCGAGGAGACCAAGGTCTTGGGGCATCCTGAGATGATTCAAATTGAGGTTCTGTCAAAGGAGTATCCAGTGGGGCGGGGGAAACCGTTTCAGTCCCACTGGATCTGAGCCTTTGTGCCTTGGAGAATTCTCTCTCCAATGCTAAGTGTCTCCTTGTGGCCTCTCGCCCGGCTGATTTGGAAGTATCTTTGGAAGACAGATGTTTGGTTTTAGCTTTTTTCTTCCCCCCCATGTCCAATTCTTCAGATCTGCGCTTTGCTTGAGCGGGGGGGACACTAGATTGAGAAGCCTGGGGCGAGGAGCTGTCTGCCATTGCTGTCTAGGTATTCCTGGACAGTAGTACCTAGAAATGGGGGGAGGAACCCAACACGCAGATCACAGTCAGAGATGGAAAACCGATCCTCGCTCTGAACAGAAGGCAATGGCAAGAACAGCCAGACAGTGTTCTAATGCTGTCTGTACAGGCCTTGTGACAAAAGGTCACGGGCTAAACTGAGAAACAGGTGGACAATAAAAGAATCTCTTCGCTCTTCTCTTCTAGGCCTTAGGACCAGTTAATAACACCTTGGTCTGCTCAAATGCAGCCAAGGCCCACACCTGGAGTAGCCCCCTCAAGTTTGACCACAACTCCTGTGGATACAAAATTATCTCCCCCCCTGAACAGGTCTGCTCACAGACCAAGTGACACAGGCAACAACTATGCGTCCGCAATAATGCAGGAATAACTGCCAATGATTATGCAAAAATTTCAATTAGGCCTCCAAAATGGCGTCCGCCACGTGGGACCTCTAGAAGCAGCCACGCTAGACCATGCGGTCAAAATGGCGGCCGCCAGGCCTTAAGGCCTGGAGAAGCAAAACCCTGTCATATTTTAAACAGGAGAATCAATTACACAGCAGGGGAATACAAGGCTGATTTGGGATTCCTCCCCCAGTCCCCAAGCACTTGCGATTAGTAGCGCAGCCCCTGCTGCGATCCAGATAAAGCTGCAGTCAGGAATTCTCCCTCAAGGCCTCGAGGCAAGTAAATCACTCAGGAGGTCTCCGAGTTGAAAGGCCGACCTCCGCTACCCAGCTGAATTGGCGGAATCGCAAAGAGGCTACAGATCGTCGGAACGAGAGCTCCCTAACGAACGAAGCCTGCAGCCTCCTTTTCAAAGCCCAAAGGGCTGCAGGGGAGGGAGGACAGAGTCCCTATCCCCCCCAACGCAATCCTCTTAATTTGGAAGTGAAAGCCGAATTAATCTAATTGTTAATCAATTTGAATTTAAAGTATCCAATTTTAATTGAATAGCCTAAAAGAAAAAAGGAAAGAATCAAACTTAGCTAGGAGCCTTCTGAAAAGCGTCTTGCTGAGCACGAGACTAAGACAAAAACTGGGAAGTCACACCCAGAAGGAGGCGTGGCAGAGTTTTTTTGTCTTAGTCTGAGCAGGTGGGATTAAATTACCCAATCAGTGGAGTCTACATCCATCCTGATGGAGAAAGTATGAATCACATAATATTACATGATGGAATATTTTCCCCTTTGGACTGTACACTTTACATTGTGAACGGTCTATTTTAATCATTCACAAGCCATGCCTGAAAATCAAAGGTCAGCTCTCCTGCCTTAGGATAGTTTACTGTGCCAAAATAATTCTCCAAATGAAATGCTCAGATAAACTATGCAAGTGTTCTGTTATGAATCATTCACTTGAAACCATGTAGGCATAACTAGGAGATCCAAGTCAAAATCCACATTCTTTAAAGAAACAAAAAGGAGGATTTTCCAATCACTCTCTAGGCTGCAGTTCAGAAGTACAACACTTACTTTTTCTAGAGAGGGTCCCAGATATTAATTAGCAGCATGTACTCGGACGGTAGAATAACCTCATTTGAAACCCTGGTTAGCCATTATCAGTTGATGCTCCCTACACATGCAGGGCTTCCAAGTCTGAAATTCACAACTGGAATGCCAAAGTACGTTGTCAACGCTGCTAACATCGGATGTTTTGCATTGACAACAAATGAAAATGTAGCCATCTTTCCCCCTTTTGCTTATAGAGTTAGATGATGCTGGGAGGGGAGGGGGAGATGTGAATGAGAGTCTAGCTCAGTGATGGCGAACCTTTTAGAGACTGAGTGCCCAAACCACAACCCAAACCCCACTTATTTATCACAAAGTGCCAGGGCCGCATCAGCATTGTGGTGCCCTCGGGGGGGGGGACATGGGGGCATAGCCCACTGGGTGGGCATGACTCCAGTTGTCATGGCAGACTGGGCGTGGCTGGGGTGGGCATGGCCACCTTGATGTTGCTCATGGGGGGGATGCCTGTGGGGGCCAGGCAGGGTTGGGAGAGATCCAGGAGGTCTCTGGCGGGTGGGGTGGTGGGCAGGAGGCCCAGCATAGATGGGGGGAGGCACGCAATCCTAGCTGAGACTGGGGGGCCATGGCACCAATCGGGATCCGGTTTTCCCTGCTTGGGGTGGCCTTTGGCTTACTGGGTGTGGGCGTGCTCTACCACCTCTACTCAAGTTTGCTAGCTGGCCGCTTCGCCCTTGTGCTGGGTGGGGTTGCCGCTCTGGGCGGCAGGGGCGTCCTAATGGACCTACACAAGCTGCTGGCAGCGGTGGCATGTGTGCCCACAGAGAGGGCTTTGAGTACCACCTCTGACACACGTGCCATAGGTTCACACCACTGGTCTAGCTAGACAGCACTAAACTTAGCGTGAGAATCAAGGTTATTGAGCCCAGAGTTGATAAAGAATTGACAGGCTGGAGAACTGGAGAGGAAGCCCGCGCTTCAAGCTAATTGGGGAATGTGATTTATGACAGTTAATTGGAGGAGGGAATTATGCTTTGTACCCAGGGGAGGAGAATTCAGTTTTTGGCTTTGATTATGTAGTGCCGATATTATGTTACTTGAATAAAAGATTCTTTAGGTAAACAATGCCTTGAAATTCTTTTGAAGAGTTTCATCTGTTGGAACCATGACATATGTACTATCAGAAGATTTCACTTTAAAAGTTAGGGCCAGCAAATCTGGACAGCACCAGGTTGCAAAAGACTGTAATAAAAAATATAGAATTATATGAGGGAAGTGATGTGGGGAGAGGAATGATGAAGGACATAATGAGAAAGTTCAATATATTCTACTTAGGGGGGCTTTCAAATGAATGAATGAACTTCTGACGTTATGTGTGCCTCTTGACTGTAGTTTCTGAGTGACATCCATATTGTATTTGCCTATACTACGCTATTATGATTGCCTCTAAAACATAGCTGCTAAGAAGGCAGTTATCAGATATCAACGATAGGGATAACAATGAGTAAAATGCTCAGAGGACAATGACTGAGCATGTTCTAACACTTCTTTCTGAAAAAAAAGATCAGCAGAAGAAGCATGGGGAACTACTAGTACTCTTGAAATGTAGCCAACTGTATCAGCAGCAATCAGTGAAGATGAGATGCATGTAATAGGAAGTTCCCTACAACACAAGTGTGCACAACGCATGGTTTCATTCACTTTTCTTGGCACTGTAAATGGGTGGCGGGTCACTTCCTTATAAAATGCACAGACCCACTTGCAAGTTCATAGATAGAATAAAAACACTGATCATTCAACACATGAAAAAGAGCACCAGTTATCCAGATGAGTGATCAATAGGACATGAAGAGGTATCACAGCATCAAAAATAAGGACTCCATGCTGATGATTTTTGCAGAAGGAGAAATCATGTAGCTTGTCCACTATTGTAATTGCTTTTTAACAGCAATGTTTCTTGAAAAAAGGTTGCTTAAATAAGCAACTGATAAAATATAAGGTATGATTCTGCACAAAGGTTCATCCTGCAGAGGAAAGCTAATGCAAAAACTTAAACAACTATTTAAAGCTCCATCTTCCACCCTTTGTAAGAACAGGAAAGTGGGGTATGTAATTTTAGACTTGTCTGTTTATTGGATTATTTTTGTAACAATATTGCTTTTAAGAATGGTCAATACTTGGGGGGGAAGGGAGGGTTTTTTGTTTTGTTTTTTTTGGGAGGGGTGGGGGATGGGGGTTTTTTCTTATATATGTATTGTTTAGTTTTATTTTTTTGCATATGTTGTCTCTTGTTTTGTATTCTTTTTTCTTTTTTGTAAAATTTATAAAACTTTTAATAAAAAAAAAAAAATACTTGGCAACTGCTGAAAATAATAATAATAATGTAAAAACCAAAAGCTCCCTGTGGTTCTTTTAAATAAGGGAAATGGCAATTCTTTTTCTTTATGATCAGATCCAAGTGCAACACTTCAATAGTCTCACATTTCATAACAGACCCCATTTCTAGAAGACACTGATAATCTAAAGAAGAGTGTACTTACATCCAGATATTCATCAAGGCCTAGCTTTGTAAATTCATACTGGAGATGAACTCTGAAATTCATATCTTCTACTGAGTGTACTACTATGTTGATGAACTGCATGCACGCCACCTGCAAGAGAAAAAAATGGTCATGGAAAGCTGTCCTATATATTTCTTGGATCTTACCACAGTTCCAAGATTACATCTAAGAGTTAGGCAAAGACAAAGAAAAGCAAAATTATACAAATACAGTTTAAGAATCTTTGCAGAAATTATATTTATCTAGGCTGTGCCAGGATCCAGATTCCAAGCTACCTGATCCCATAAAAAGCCCTTGTTTAGTTTAAGGGCTTCTTGAAAACTGCTATACACAGTTCATAGGCTTTCCAAATGATATTGTGCTCTTCCAGTTGGAATTACCATGCGGCTCTAATTCCAAGTGGGAAAGTGGATTCCTGAGCAAAAGCTAATCAAACCAATTCAAGATGTCCTATGGAGATGTATTCAACAGGATCTTCTCCCAGTAAGTGAGTACAGAACTGCAACAACCTTCTTAATATCCATTAATCGTTGCATTTTACTAAGTACAAGTGAAACACTGTGTGTGTTTTATAATTCTGCAGTAACAATGAACAAAAGATAACTATAATACCCACAGGAATAATTCAAAGTTTTAAACCTCAGGAGCTTTGACCTAAATATATTCAGTTAAGCAGTGCCCAAAACAAAATCAAGAAGCACAGCCCTGAGGTAAAAAAAATCACTGAAGAAACTTTTTTCTACTTCTCCTAACTATAATACAACTGTAGAGAAGAATGAGAATGGGGTATGACAGAATAATTTAAAAGTTTCTATAAGTCAGGATATTTCTTTTCTTGATGCACTAGGCAATGACAGATCTTTAAATTTCCTATCAACAAAGCTCCCATTTCACTTTGCAAGCTCTGGCTGCAAATCTGAAACCTGACTTGATACAAACCAGTGTAGCAAGAAAGAACCATCTTGATCAAGTAAGTAGCTACTCTGAGGGCATCAAATCCAGATTTCCACACTAATCATACACCTCAGTAAGGAGCAGGAGCTGTTGCCTACTAAAGCGAAGTATCTGGAATGTTTTAAAAGCACTCCCAGATCACTGGCTTGACAAGAACAGCTGGGTCTCTTCAAAACTTCCTTCTGTTCTTTGAATCATGAAAAGAGCTGTCCAGGATTCATGTCTGGCTAAAAACAGTTTAAAGAGATCATTTCCCTGACGTATCACCCTAATTGCTCATGTTTCTGTAATATGAAAGAGCATCCAGCAAAAATTTGAAACCAAAATGGTTACATAATGAAAGTGGACGCAGGAGATCATCATACAAAGTTCCCTATCCTCCTGAGATACAGTATGTTTGTCTCATACCTACACGTGAATTTAGTATAGATGGCAACTGTCATAAAATCTATCCAAGCAGGTGCCATTAATTCTCAATTACACCTTCTACAAAACCATTGCATTTAATCACAGCAAGAAAGGGAAATGAACTTGATAAATCAATCAAAAAGATGCAAATGCCAACTTTAACCCAAGATACCAATGTCCTTATTCTTCTATATGTTGTAAAAATACACCGTATATGCCGGCGTATTAGGTGACCCGGCGTGTAAGACGACCCTGTCTTTATCGCCGAGTTGCCTTCCTAGAACATCATCTTATACGCCAGAAACTACCAGTATTTCCGGCATATAAGACGACTCGGCGTATAAGACGACCCCCGTCTTTGGCGCCGAGTTTAGCGCTTCCGGAAGTCGTCTTATACGCCGGCATATACGGTATCTCAATAGTAGTTTAAGGCATGTCTTTACATTGTAAATAACATCATAAGGTGCTGCTCTAAAGAATGCCAGGGTTTTTCTTCTTCTCCTATTTTAGGCACTATATTGTTGGGAGTAGTGTAACTACTTAGATTTCTTTGTTCCCGATTTTCCACCAACTATTACAAAGGAAGGTAAGGGAACATCCCAGCAGACCACTGAATAAGTTCTGAAGTTTAATCCAACACTAAGATTATGTCAAGTTTCCTTCAAGTTGATTTTTACTCCTGGTGACTTCATGGACTTGTTTATGTAATTTTTTCTTACAGCAGTATTCTTCTAGGATGTTTTTTTCCCCAATCTAGTTTACAATCCTGCTGCTCCCTTGAGGTCTCCTCTCCAAGTATTAGCACTATGATACTGCTTAGCTTCTTTGTTTAGAAAAGGTTGGCTGGATGCTTGGTTGAAGAAAGACAAATATTCACATGCTTAATACTTCTTGAAGTGTGATAGAGCATTCATTTTCATTCTTCTACTCCAAATGTTGTACTACTACTATTACTACTAATCCTAATAGGCCTATTTGTCATGGCTGCATTGTTAGCAGAGTTCATAAGTTGCATTAAAATCCAATTGCACATTAGAATTGTGTCCCTCTCACTCCAAAAGTGAACCTGATAACCTGGGGTTGGGGTGGGAATATGGCACAGAATATAAAGCTGAGGGAGAAGTTACACATTTGTAAATGAAATATATGCACACACCTACCATGAAATCTATATTATTATCTTCATTTCGAAAATGTTCCATCAACTTCTCAAACCGCTGCTTTTCCCCACAAACCTGGGAAGAAATTGCAGAGTGGTTCTATTATGTATGTGTCTACCAAGAAGCATGCTATAACATTTATCAAACCATTTTAACATAGAAATATACAGAATTAGAAGGAATGTTGTTCTGGACAAATAGATATTGGCAGTTGGTTCATTAATTAAGGCTAGGAAAAGTTAGTGGTAAAAGGAAAACAGGCTGCAAAAGAACATGGTGGTTGGACACCATCAAAGTTGACACCAGCCAGAGCATTAAAAAACTCAGTAAAGTAGAGCAAGATCAGAAGATGTGGAAGGATCTGGCTCATAGAATCAGCGAGAGTCAAACACAACTGAATGGACATCAGCAGCAGCAGCATCAGATTACAGTTCAGTAGCAAAAGAATTCACATACTCCTCCTTCAAAATTAGTAATATTCTTTAAGTAAATGCACATTTATTTGGATTAACCATAAGTCAAAGTGAGCAACAAAATATAATTTGCAATTGTTGACCATGGTATACGAGAATATAAGGAGTTATCATCTAAAAATGCTATTTCAGACCAATGGTTTTTTAAACATCCCAAATGGAAAACGTTGTCAAAATATTCTCAAGTGTATATGGTGTGAAACCCTTTTAGAAACCAGTATTTATTTACTTACTCCAATTTAGATGCTGCTCCAATCATACTGTCTCTGACAAGCACGTATACAAGACAAAAAAACAGGAAAATAATCCAATAACAATAGCACCCTAATGGGCCACTTTTGTGCACTCCCTTGTTATGTTTTTAAGAAATAAAAACCAGGCAAGCAAACAACTCTATACATGGTACATTCACATGCATAGACAGAAAGCACCTGTTCACATATACAATAAGTTTTGCATCCCAAAATGAGTTTCCAGACTGATATACCGTATCCACTCATACTCCCTTGCCATATGGAAGAGATGAGAAGCTTTGGTGTCCCACCTTCAACTACTTACAACAGAGGTCTTCAAACTTGGCCCATTTATGACTTGTGAACTTCAATTCCCAGAATTCCTCAGCCAGGCACGTTGGCTGAGGAATTCTGGGAGTTGAAGTCCACAAGTCAAAAAAGGGCCAAGTTTGAAGACCCCTGACTTACAATAAAGAGCATTGGGGGGGGGGACAACCAATGCTGTCAAAATGGTGGGTGTGACCAGACAACTGAACCTCATGCCATTTTATGTCTCTTGTATGTCTCATCCATTACCTCTTTTGAGGTTTTTGGATTGCCCAGTTGGACCTTTCTATTCTGATGTTGTTGACTTCCCCTGATTAATTTTTTAGAGTTTTTTTTTAGAGATTAGATTTTTATTTTAGAATTTATTTTAACTATAGGAACTTAAGAAGCCATTCTCAACCCTGGCTTTAACAAATGTATTATTTCATCAGTTGCTGAATGAAATAGAAAAAACAAGAAAATTGCCCATTTCTTCAATAAAATCAAGTTTCCAGGCATAGGTTACTTGCTGTTCTTATTAGACTCCAGAATTAAGCATGAAATAATTTATTTGTCCCCAAATAAATTGGATTATCATATGTATTAGAACTTCTAGAAATTATTATTCAGATCAGACTGAACTGCAACCTAAAACACGACATTTCCCTTCCTTCAGTTTGTTTGTTTAGCTTTATATATTTTGACATGAATTTAAACACATCTAAATTGGGAGCAAAACACATTTATTTCAATAAGTGTGTTTGGAACTGGAATGTTAATGAAAACAGAATTATAATTCCCTATTTAAATATGGCACATAATATTTTCAATAAATTCTTTTTCACAAGAGATATAGGCAAACATGCAGCTGTCAAAAATAACAAAGGGAGTAATAATATCTGGTATAAATTACTTTTATACTTGAGAAAAACAATTGTGATCGTTAAGTGTGCTGAATGATATGAAATGAGATTTTGTGTGAATGTGGCAATCTGATCCTGCAGTTTGAAATACTTTGAACATGTATGTCACATACAGAAATAAGAGACCAGTACACAATTTCAATCAAATGGGTAGCCATGCTCAAATCTGCTTCCCTAGCTATTACTAACCTGAAGATGGTGAAGAAATCCTGAGAAAAATCAACATATGAAAAAGTTGCAAAACAACTGTGAAAATGATCCATTGTTAAATTGCTTATTTAAACATTAATATGGCAGTGTCCTAAATATTTTCTTTCTTTCTTTCTTTGCTCTTCTATATGGTGATGCCACAATGATCCCTTTTTATTTTTAAAACAATGGTCTGGTGTAATCTGCCAATTCCACTCCAGGGGCGGGCTGTTTCAAGAGAATATTTCTTACAGATTGCCACGAACTCCTGACATGAGGCAACAAAAGTCCAATTTTCTTGACATTTCTGCTTAAGCAAAGAGTACTAGGCTGAAAACATTTTCTGTTTTAATTGATTTTTTAAAAAAAATAAATTGGCCATATCATTTACAGATTACAGCTTCAGGGATCAGCTCACAGTCTTCTGTATTGGTTCTAAATCCTAAAATTAAATAGCTACACTTAATGATCAACAAAGATAAAAGTTGCTGGCAGTAAATTCTTCTCTTGAGTTACACTACATAATTTGAACCTCTATTCATCTCTGTATCGATCCCAGATTCAGGAATATCTTCTTATGTGCTTAAGAAGAAGCAAGAAGGAAAAACTAAGAGCTAGAATCCATCTGTCAAGGGACTGATCTTCAGAAGCTTCTTATCACGGACTCAACATTCTGGTGCTCCATGAGGTTAATGATGTCTGGGTAACCTCTGACAATTTTCTTCCAAGCAGGTATATTGAGAATGGCAACCTCTTATCTTAATCTTATCTGAAGATAAATAAAGTGGGTTGGTGGGCACCACAAAGCCATGAAAGACAGAAAAAGTCCACTTCATGTGAAACAAACTTATCTAATTTATATCTTTGAACGTTTTTTACTTTTATGTCAGATACAATGGCCCGAATTTTCAAAAATCAAAAGTTGATAATGAAGCTAAACGGAGCTGTTTATATAAAATAATATATTAAAATGCTCTTAACTGATAGCTAATTCAATGACTGTCTTCATACATTATACTTATTTACAGAGGCTGATTAGTTGGCTTATGCTTGATCACAGATTCCTCAATCATGAAACTAGGAATCATCAGTTATAATTATGTTAATCAAATATAGAACAAACATTATTTTAATCTGGAGTTAACTAGAAGATACAGGCATACCATAGCTTAGTTTACATCAACTTTAGTAAGTAATCAATCTTTCCTCCTTGTGTTTAGGATTGGAAATAACTCAAGGAACAAAAATCCAAGAGTTCTGATTAACAGGATTTGGGGGGGGGGGTTTTGCAGTGATTTTTTTTATTTTTTTTATTTTTCTTTTTCTCTTTACAAAAAACAAAATACAAAGTACATTTTTCTTTTTTCTTTACAATACTATGTCCTATATCTCTTACATTTATTTACACTTATTTACATTACTTCTCATACTTTTTTATTCCTCAATTCTAACCAATTATAATACCTGTCCCATATCTCATGAAATTCTGTAACTTCC
This sequence comes from Crotalus tigris, assembly GCF_016545835.1. Lineage (NCBI taxonomy): Eukaryota > Metazoa > Chordata > Lepidosauria > Squamata > Viperidae > Crotalus > Crotalus tigris. The sequence continues at coordinate 2,554,460 of NW_024096535.1, forward strand.
TTGTCTTTTATTTCTAGAGTAAGTTTGTACATCTCAGCACATTCTAGTATCTTGTAAATAATCATTACATTTGTTGGTATATTTTCCCTTTTTCCAGCATTGCGCATATGAAATGCGTGCAGCAGTTATTATGTGTATAATGATGTATTGAAGTTGTTTTTCCATCTTTGGATTGATTATGCCTAATAGGAATATTTCAGGTTTAAGTTCAATTTGTTCTTTTGTTATTTCCTGTATCCATCTCCTTATCTGCTCCCAATAAGATGATTAACAGGATTTATCAGGAAGAAAGTGCAAGTTGTAACACAAAAAATTCCAGGAAATGTTTTTATATATAATAACTCCTGGCTGCAGCAAAACTGTTCTCCATTCTTTACTTTGCGTCTGCTGAGGAGTGGAAAAATACTTGCCTGTTTTGTGAAGGACAGGCAGTTTGAATCGGTTGTCAACTGTTTTATAACTCTCAACCTTTCTATCTTTCTGGTTAGTTTAAATATACTTTGGTCTTTTATTTAGAATTTTTTTTAAAAAAAATCAAAACACATTTATTATTTGTTTATAAAACCACCATGGGGTGGAATACTGATGGTCCTAATTTGAAAAAAAAAAGGGAACCACTGGCTATACACAGGTGTATTTGTGCTAACCAGTGATGGCAGAATTATACCCAACATATTACAGCATCTTTGAGTAGAGGTCATAGGGGGGAGGGGTTGGGGGGAGGAGGTTTCTATCAGGGAGAAATAATTTTATTAATGATATTTTATTTAAAAAATAATTAAGTTTAAATTTCTGAATTAAATAATGTACAATAATGTTGCGGTTAGCAATATTACGTGGGACTGGATATCATATTCACTAAAGAGTTTTACCACTGGAATAAGAGTAGTTTTATAATTTAAAAAAAATCAAAATTGAACTCATATAAGTCTAGACCTTCAGAAAAGAAAAAAAGAATATAACTTATTGTAAAATTTCAGCAGGGTTGATTATGAACTCATGTCACAATATTTAAGATAGCCGCAATCTTTTTGTAATTTATTTATCCCAGGATGTTTTAAAGGGAGGATTAAATTAGATTAAACCACTGGAACCAGTTCCAAATGTCTGCTTGACTTCCTGCCTATTCAGCTGTTCATAAATAAAAGTGAATAGGTCTTCATTTATTTTTCTAATAAAGTAAAGGTCTTCCCTTTTCTTTTGACACTCTATGGACAACGATATTGGTGGGTAATAAATGCAGTGTATTAAATCTATGCCTGGGGAGAAAAATTATCAATAGACACAAAATAGACAACTTTTTTTCAGGGACAATATATTTAGATGCTTTTCTGAGCCAGCTTTTTTTTTCTGCAATAAATGTAAAGTTCTTCTTAATCATTTGTAGGGACAGCCAGATGTCTTCTTTTTGAGAAACTCCTTTTTCTTCTGGTTCATCAATATGATAATTTTCCAGCACTTAAAACTGAAAAAATACTGGGGAAATGATCCTCCAGCATTCTATTCCTACCCTGCTATATGGGGACAGTGCAATTACTGAATATTGCCCTGTATAGTAAGAAAGAAGAAATAATAGCATTTGCATGAATTTTATTCATTACTGCTTACAGGCAGTCCTTGACATAGGACCATAACAAAGTCTGCCTATTACAGTTGGATGTGGTAGTCATTAAGCAAACATGGTGGTCTTGCCCAAATCCCAAAAAGGATAGTTTTGGGCAAAAATGTTGTAGAATGTGGTCACATGACCACAGGATGCTGCAGACAGCTATAAACGCAGCCCTGTTACTAAGTGCCTGGAAGTTCAGTCATGTTTACTACAGAGGGGGCCTGACCATCAGGATTTCAGAATCGGGCCCATTTCAGGTTGGCCATAATTCCAAATGGTCACTAAATGACCTATCATAACATGAGGACTACCTGTGTTCTCTGAAGAAACAATGAGATTCCCCAGTTGACAGCCTTTCAGAAGGTCAGTCACACAGCTGGCTAGGAACTCTGACAGCTGTAAGTTGAACACATTGGCTGGCCAAAAGTACTTCCTTAGTATTTTATGAATACGGAGGCCATCATTTCATTGTTGAGCAACTATCGATCTGCTCTTTAAATTCATTTTTAAAGATCTTTCTGATTTTGTTTTCCTTAGCATCATTTGTTCTGCCATTTAGTTCCCCATAAACAGTACAGTGAAGTTACAGAATAATAAGTCCTTAATTTGGAATTTCTATATAAGATGATTCCACAAAAACAAAATCATGATTTGGGTTCACACTGTGGTCATCTACCTAAGTTTTTCCATGGTTTTTGCACCAATTCTCTAGATTATCTTAAAAGTAAATAAGCATAGAAGTGGGAGATTAGGATTCTAGCCCTGAAATGGAAATTAGACAATATTCATAATAATGACATGTTCATCTGTTTCTACTCAGCAGTCCTGAATAATTTAATCTCAGCATTTAAAATGAATGGAAAAACAAAGCAAAATATTGGAAAATATATTTCCCTTCCGAAATGGTCTTTTCATGTTGGTTGCAGTAAGCATAGTGGGTCAAAAGAGGGGCGAGAGAAGGAGAGAAGATTGATCAAGAGCTGGAGTATGGAGGAAAGATCAGTTGATGTGAGTGACTTCAGCTTTGATTCATGTGGTGGAATGTAAACATTTCTATAAACAAATGTGCATTATGAAGCATAGTAGCCTCACTTTAATCAGGATGCTTTTTTTCTGGGGGACTGTGCTTAAACTGAGCGTTGCAAAGAGGAGTAAGGTGTCCATATGTCCAGCATGAACAACCAGCTGTTTCAGAGGCAGAAGTCAACCATGAAGTTTCCACAGATCTTTATCTAGACTAGAGAACTTGGGCAAAGCAGGCAGCTCCTTCTGTCACAACTGAATGATTTACCTCTTTAAAATTGTCAAAGGCAGACAAAATGATTTCGTGCCCTCCTCGTACGAGGCAAACAGCTGCCAGCAGTTCTAAGACCAACGCCTTTGTTCTGTGAAGAAAAGGGAGAGAACAACGTGATGACTCAGCTTTTGAAAGAGAGACGCACTGACATCTGAAAACAATATTCTGAATGTTGCTGTTTCAAAGGCTGATCCTGCCAACAGCTTCAAAAAAAGATTTACAAATTATTCAGTGCTTTCTTGAGCCCTGCATTTAAAGTCTCCTGAAGTTTTTACACAAGTGCAAATAGAATTTACAAAACCATTCCTATTAATGTCTAGAAAGTACAAAATTTAGAAAGTACAGCTATCACAGGCCACACAGTATGTAAATAAAGTTCTTGCAGAATGATTTTTTTTATATCAAAACTCTCCAATAGCCATATCAAAAAAAATAAGCACAAAAGAGACATTTACCTGGGATTTTTGTTGTTCAGACTTAGTGCAATTTCATTAACGGCATGGGGGTGCGACATGACCATATTGAAGCCATACTAAAATAAAAACAGATTTCAGCTGTTGTAATGTTTAAAAAAATGTAAAAAAAAAAAAAAGAAAGCAACTTTGGGCAATTTAGCATACATTTATAGTGGCACCTCTGTATCAATAAAGACTGGAATTTGTGATCTGTTACCATCTTTAGTATCTTTACTTAGCTTTCTCCTCTCTATACAGAATGAGCAAACTCAATTATTGCTATGGTCAATAAGTAAATATTAAATGACTTATTTTTAAAATGCTGTAGTGCACAGACACAGCAGTCATCACATGTCCCCTTCTTTCCTCAAAAAACAAGCAGCTTTCCCCACTATTGCCCTCGTGATTGTGATAGAGATGGACAGTTGCTTCCTTCTTTACACCAAAAATAGCACATCTAGTCTGCCTCCACTGCAATAGAAGTGGGGTTTTGTTCCTCAGAACATTTTTGCTCTGAAATGATGTATACAGGTGGTCCTCATTTAACAACACTTGTCCAGCAACTGATTGAACTTAACAACACTGCCGTGTCCCACAGTCTTTTGATTATCATTGGCGGCCATGTTTGCTGGCTTTCCACAAGCAAAGTCAATGGGGAAGCCAGATTCCCTTAACAACTGTGGCAAGAAAGGTTGTAAAATGGGGGAAAACTCAGTCATGGTTGTTAGTCAAGGACTACCTGTATATATTTTTTCACGTGTCATAGAAGCTCCTATTTTAAAGAGATTTTTCCCCCCTTGACTGAGAGAAAAAAACCTCATTATGTCCGTGTTTCAGAATCTTCACCCACCCAAAAATGTCTAAAATTCAGCTACCTGATAATTCATGATGGCACGCAAACACATGATGCAGACATGAACATCATCCTTTTTACTCACTAATCTTGAATTTTTAAGAGTTCTTCTGCTGGGTAAGGTGTTATACCTATCAACAAAAAGTAATTAGATCAGCTACTGGGTTTTAATCAATTTTTTTTAAAAAAAAACAATCAGATTTTTTTAAAGCTTTATAATCATCTGGGAACTTTTGCAAATAACCTCCTAATTAAGGACAATGCTGATAATCAGTTTTCATAATAACCAATAGTGTTAATTACATTGTTCTTCCATTCACTTTCAATTGCTGAAAAATGCATTCCTCAGCAAAGTAAGTTTTCTATGAGAGGACACTGCAGTGGAAGGTCTTTTGCAATAACCATAACTGTGATATATTATTTTATTACAGATAAAGAATTGTAAGGGCTTTGAGATTAGCACTGAGATGCTAGAATATAATAATTCCCAATTTTCCATTTCCTTGAAAGTTTTGCCCACCACTACCTTTTTGAGATTAAGGAAGGGGATTTCTTTGCAAAAGGAAATTGAGTTCAGAAAGGCATGAACTTATTTATTTTTTACTTTACTTTTAACATGGTCTCTGTCAGATTTTGGCATCCTGTCAGTGTGCACTATCTACATAATTAATCACTGTTGTGCTGCTTAATATCCATCAAAACCACAAGTTTGTTCAGAATACCTTTATCTATCAGGCTCTAAGAATCACTCATCCTTCAACTATATACAGCTGAACAAGTCAGAATTGTTTTATTACTTGCTATTTTTAATTGGTTATTAGCCTTCTTGAGCCACATGGGTGGCCATATAAACTGAAATAAATAAGCAAATAAAACACTTCCTTATTGAGAATATTTTACATCCATCTATTCTGTAACACTGCCAACCCTATTTGATTATCAAAAAGATAAGCAGGGGGAAGGGAAATCACTAGGAAATTTGAAAGCTAGACAAGGAAGTTGAAAAAAAAATTCTGTAAGAAGATGGTATCTATCCACATTTGTGTTGTCCACCAAGACATTAGTAGTTGAAATGACAAAAATAACTTTCTACATTAAAAAATGAACCTGATGCAGAATTTAACTCTAATTGGAAACTATTCTTAGCTCCTAATGTTATATAGAGATTTATGACCCAAACCAAACTTTGAGTTTCTTATCTACAGAATTACTGTATCTATACTATTGATCTAATTTACTGCTTACTGGTGTTTGTTAGTAATTTGTACTGTGCTAACCAAATTAGTTCAGTTTAAAATTTAATGGGGATAGTTATTGTTATCTTTTTTATGTTCTGTATTTTTTTAGTATCTTTGGTATCTTTTCATTTTATTTATACTTCTGACATATTAAATAAAAACAATTTTAAAATGGAGGGGGATCAGGAATTGAGCGAAACTTTTTCTATTGCTGTGTCCATAACTTTTTCTATTGCTGTGTCCAGGGTTGATTCTGTTTTTTTTTTGTTATCTTTTCCATATCATCCACGTTCCCATAATAACAGACATAAGGCCATGTCCCTCATGATGAGACTATTACAGCAGTCATTTCAGTCTCTTTAAAATACTCCTTCATAAGTTATATTTTAAATGCATAATGCTAAGCAAGTTTCAGAAAATGTTTCAAAGCACTCTTTTTATTCTCTTGTCTTCCAAATGCAGTTTCTCGGGAAGGAATTCATTCCCAGAGATTCCAAAGTAGTGCTAGCTGGAGAATTCTGGGAGTTGAAGTCCACACATTTTGAAGTTGCCAAATCCGGAAAACATTGGGTTAGATTAGAACAGACATGTCAAACACAAGGCCTGGGGGCCGGATGCGGCCCACGAAGTGGTTTCATGTGGCCCGCGAAGCCATCCTGGAAACAGTGAGGGAACGGCCCCTGCTGCCTTGGCCCTGGCCCAAATGTACAATTTTGTGGTGGCCATCTATGCTGAAACACATTCAGTCTTAGCTCCATAAGCCCCCCCCCCCCCGCATGGCCTGAGAGGAACAGTGAGGCTCCTCCAGTGGACCATGCCTTGGCACTTGCCCTGGTCCCACCCCCTTCTGCCAGAGACCCTCAGATCTATCCCACTCCTGCCCAGGCCCCCAGTCACCCTTGACATGAATGATGTAGAGCTGGCCACGCCCACCCAGTAGGCCACACCCACCACAACCACAACCACCCAGTAGGCCGCACCCATCCTGGCCACACCCACCTGGCCCCCTGAGGATAACCGCAATGCTGATGCAGCCCTCAATGAAATTGAGTTTGACACCCCTGGATTAAAAGCTCAACTGCATGCACGACACTCCTTTGGGTCAACGCCTAATTTTCCAAAGGGTTCCATCTGCTAATTGGTTTCCCATTCATGGAAAACAGGCTTTGTGTGGGAGAGAGCCCTGACAAATATTTTTCCAAGCCAGCCCTGACCTAATTTCAGCACAATGGAGCTCATTACATCCCAAGTCATTAGTAAAACATACTTCTATTAGCAGGTTCATCACCAGTGTCAAACAAAGTGGTACTATTCGACCTTGCCAAACAAAAGCTAATTATTCCAAAATGGGTTTAGCTTTCATATTTCACACCAAAGATAAATATTAGCTATTACATTAAACTATCTAATGTAGGTCAGATGACCAGGAAGCAAGTCTTATGAAAAACTCCAAAGCCAAAGCCTTGTACTGGCATGGATAGAATGAGCAATGTCTCGACCTCTAGACTGAAATCTTTAAGTATAAGGAGAATATTAATGAATACATAAAATTATCCCAATCCTGCAAATTTCCATTGACAGCCAGTATCATGCAATCTCAAGAATCAGCCCAAATATCAGAGCCTTTGGGCTCAAAGAATCTGCTCGTAAGCACTTTATTCTAGCCTTTCCAACTCAGCGGTTGCCATAATCCAGCAGATGACAAAGCAGTTCATGTCCTTTACACTTGGTTGAACACCGAATTAAAAAAAATGCAGAAAACTAATTTCAAAGCCCATTTCCAGAACTGTTTGGAGAACTGAAATTGACACGGGCATTGGAATTACCCTGGCAGTTTTACAGCAAGAGAGTCACTGTTTCCTTTGAATGACATCTCTGCCTGCAATGCTAATAAATAAATAAAAAAAAATCAGGGCACTGTGTGTTAGCTGTGACTTAAATTTGCAGTAAACAGAAACTGCAAGCAATTGGGATCTCCTTTTCTCCTAAAATAAATGAGACTGTATTCTCTTCACTGAACATCCATTAAAGTGAGAAAAACAGTCCTAGAGAATATATCTTATACCTGAGATACACAAATATGCTGTGCATCTTAGAACAATACAACCCAGCACTATGGAAAAATAAACCAATTCCAACTCTAATGTGGATCATCTAAATCGCATTATATTTTACTTTGCAAAAACATGCTTGCATGTATTTGAAATATTCAACATTTTTCATGAATTGCCCTCTCTACATGCTGCTTTAAATGGAACCAGGAGCAATTAAAAATAGGAACAATGATGGATACGGCCGGATAAAAATCAGATAGATAGATAGATGGATGGATGGATGGATGGATGGATGGACGGACGGACAGACAGACAGACAGATAAAATAATAAAATATTAAAATAAAATAATATAAAATACAAATTTGAAAGTAAAAATAAAAATTAGAACTGTGTGGACTGTAAGCTGAAGCAATGCCAGAGGCAGCTAGGCGAAGAGTGACTCTGGAGGCACTTGAAGTTGTACAGACAATGAATTGTTTGGATGGCATATGGCTGGATCAGTGTGATGGAGAAAGGGATCCCAATGGAGTGGGGACTGCTTAAATAAATAGATAAATAGATATGACATGAGAAAGAAAAAGAAAAGAAAAAACAGTGAACCTGAGAAAGAATGAGAAAGTAATAGGAACTGAAACTAATATTGAAGACAATGTTTTCAGAAAAAAGATACAGGAAAACCAAGACCAAAAAAGAATGAATTTAGATACTATGAAGTTCTGCATCTGAATTTTGCATTTCAGCAACAAATACAGACTCACAAATATTGAAAACATGTGTTGGCCATACAACAACGGATTTATTGCTTTTAAAAAACGTTTCCTAAAAAGGCAGCATTCCAAAACCATCAAGTAGATTTCCTAAGAATTATTAAATATCCTAATAGGTAGTTTAACCCCACAGAGCAAACTGTTCAAATGATTTAGTCCAGCAGCCCCGAACCTTTTGGGCCCCAAGGACCGGTTCCATGGAGAAAGGTTTCTCCGCGGACCGGAGGGGGCGTGGTTTTGTGTGCTGCCTGCATCCCGCAGATGGAGCTTCACTTGTTTGCAAGGCCCGGTTGCTGGCATGCCACGGACCGGTGCCAGTCCATGGACCAGGGGTTGGGGGCCCTGATTTATTCAATCAGAAATGTTAAGGTATTCTTTTCAATAATGCCGCCTTGTTTTCTAAATTCTTCACTCAAATCTATAGCTAGTAACTTAACCTTCATCTTTTACACCTTCAATTTAAATGAACACACTTCTGTAGACATCTGCTTTAAGCCCATTGACATATCTGTAATTTACATATAAAGAAAAATAACAGAATTACTTTATTTTTATACTGCTATTACACATTCTCATTTGCTCTTGGAAGTTTGTAAGATACAGGGTGGGGACAGTGAACTTGAAATAATGTAACATCTGATATCTGTGTGTGCGTATGTGTGTAAGTGTGCATGTGCACATACATCAGGGGTCTTCAAACTTGGCCCTTTTGTGACTTGTGGACTTCAACTCCCAGAATTCCTCAGCCAGTGTGGCACACTGGCTAAGGAATTTTGGAAGTTGAAGTCCACAAGTCACAAAAGGGCCAAGTTTGAAGACCCCTGACATACCCCCACATGCACACATCTTTATGTCAATGTTGATTTCTGACAGCTGCCTGGACAAATCCCTTCAGCTTACTTGGCAAGGTTTTTGGGAAGTGGCTTCCATTGCCTGCTCCCTACTGCTGAAAGAGAGGGGGGTCACCCAAGGTCACCCAGATGGCTTTGTGCCTATGATGGGACTGGACTCTCACAGTCTCCTGGTTTCTAACCAGATGCAATGCCTCTACCGAATTAAAACATTGCTGAGCTTGGGCATCAAGTTCCAAATCAACCTTGAAAAGTTGCAACCACTATTTAAAAATCCAACTAATCAGAAGCAGTTGTTTGTGTAGACCAGCATCTTCACACTGTTTTGACTGCATGTAAATATCTGCACAATGTCAGGAAGTGCTTCCAAGCAAACATACACATACTGATAAACAGGATAGGCCACAATTAGCACAATGACCTTTCACGTGAGTCAAGCAAAACTCAGGTTAGCTGCAGGACCACATTTATCAGAATTTGATAAATGTATTACCAAAAGAGTGCTATAAATACAATTAGGGCAAAATGTAGCAGCAAACGTGTGGGCGGGAAGCAGCCACTTCTTACATATAATACTGGCGCTTTTATACAGTAATTTTAGCAAGAATCCATGGGGCTGAAGGCATAAATGTTAAATAATAAATAGATGAACTTTTTTTAATGGTCTAATAGGAACTCGAAGTGGTGTGACTGATGACATCATGAATCACTGAAAGAGCGGGTGAAGCCAAAACCTAATAGCCAGGCCCTGGCTATTGGGAGAGGATTGTGGGAGCCACAAAAGGATCATTGTCTACCCCCACTTTGAGGAACAATAATGACAGGACCCGCAGAGGAGGCATTTGTGAGTCCCATCAGCCTGATTATTACGGCTGGAGAGGTCCAGGAAGTGGGCTTTCTCTGTTGTTGCTCCTGCCCTCTGGAAAATTCCCCCCCCCATGTGAGGTTGGCCCCAACCCTCCTATCTTTAGGCGTAAGGGCCTAAAGACGTGGCCCTTATGTCTTTAGATGGGGGAACAGCGCAATGGTGATGGTTGATTGAATAATAACAGATCCCCCCACCCACTCTGTCCCTGCCGTTCCCATGTGTCTTTGGTTTCCAATGTTTGATTTTAACTTTTTTGTTTTAATTTAGATGTAACTCTAAGCCCCCCCAGAATTACCCCTATGGTAAAACGGGCGGCCAATAAATTTCATAAATAAGTAATAAATCAATCAAATGCTGCTACAATCAAGTACTGATCAAGAATTACTACCTTATGGGATAGCTACAGGACTATGAGTAGCAATGAACGCTTTATGATGAATTCAATTCTAGTGACTTTCCTATGTGTAAAATAACTGAATAGGATGTTCCTTCTCTAGTATTGAAGCTGCAATCCCATAAGGACTCATATCAGACTAATTTTTAATGAGATCATTAAAACACATGCATGGGTTTGTGAACACATGCATGGGTTTGTGTTCAGAACAGGAGACTTACAACGTATTTATACAGAATCATGGACCAGGCCTCCCTTCAAAAAAAAATTGAAGCAAATTTCTATGAGGAGCCAGTTTGGTGCAATAGTTAAAACGCCTGTTTTTAAAGTTCTCATTTAAATGAGAACTTTTAAAAAGAGGATCTATGACAAGGTGATTAAGATGATTAATTAGAAAAGAAGATTTATGTTGATGTGGTTGTTACTTGTGGAAATACTAGAAAAATGTTTATATTCAATTGTTATCTACTAAAAATTACTAAGAAATGTACCAGTTTAAGGTTGATCAAAGAGAATATTATTGGAAGAACAGAAAATCAAGGACAGCTATTATGTGGAGTATGGAATTATAGAAATTAATTGTTATTGTTTGTAAATGTAAACCCAGACAACGTGCTGTTTACCAAATACTGATGATGATTACGTTAACAAAAAATTAATAAAATATACTACAAAAATAAATAAATAAAACACCTACTGTAGCTAGAAGACCATGAGTTCTAGTCCCTTCTTAAGCACAGAGCCAGCCTGGTCACTTTGGGCCAGTCGTTCTATATCAGGCAGGCAAGGAGAAATTCTCTGGCCATTGTCCTGTCCAATCAACTAAGACTGTGTAGTGCAGGGGTAGGCAACCTTGGCTCTTTTATGACTTGTGGACTTCGACTTCCAGAATTCCTGAGCCAGCTTGGCTGGCTCAGGAATTCTGGGAGTTGAAGTCCACGAGTCATAAAAGAGCCAAGGTTGCCTACCCCTGGTGTAGTGTAAAGGCGAACAACTTTCTTGCAGATGGAGAGCATTTTCATCAGTTTGGCCACAGATTGTACTGACCGGTGATATCAAGACATCAACAAGATGGGAAGCGCTAAAGTTGGCCAATTAAGGGGAGAAATGTAAAGGTTTGAAAAATCTGCTTTGCCTTTTAAATTCTAGCCCAAAATCAATTCCTCCTCAATTCTATATCTTCATCTTACCTTAGAGTAGAATGCCTGCTGGAACAGGAAATGCTATTGCCAATTGGAGAAGGTAAGTTACTTCCTCGGTGGAGATCTTCAATAGATCGACTCCACGGTTTAGATTTGTCCACTGAATTTTCCATATTATTTTCCAAGCTTTCGAAGTCAAATCTGAAAAGAAATAAACACTTCAAATGCCAACGAGAAGGAGGAGGCTGCATTTTTTTTTTCCCGGCTGCAGAACTGAGAAATGTCCCAATAGATTACAACAATAGAGAACCATGTAAATACATTTTCCTTTGGGCTGAAACACAGGGCTGGCTTCTTATACATTTCACAATAAATTTGGATCTGGAAATAGGGGGAAACAAAAGGCTGTCACGAAGAAAGGAGGAATAAGTCAGATAACTTTGCAGAGGCTCTCCCTAATTTCAATTTTGCTTAATTTCCTGGAAGACAAAACAACCTTTCTGTACTATAGAAGAGATGAAATGTCAAGAATGCCTTTTGTTTAAAGATAAATAAATAAAATATGTATTCTAATTACTTTCAACTGCCAATATGCAATGGAAATATTTCTTCCAATATGTTAGCCAAGGCCAAATCCCAAACATATGCAATACGTTACTCTAATCATGACAAATCTTCTTTTGTTTGGTTTATTTCTCAAACCTTGTCTAATGTATTGCTAGTTGAAAGGAGACTCGTGCCATCCTCTTCCACAGACTTTGAGGCTATTTCTCAAACTTAGTACGTGAGGAAGAATGGACGGCAAGAAAAGCTACTTGTTTTTAATCTGTGTAAGGCCAGTTCACACAGAGCCTTACATCATAATATGATTTGTTGGTTTTTCATTTGATACGATGTGCAAAAACTCATCTGCATGATTTGTAAACCATGGCTTCCTTTTGCAGACAGATTCACACATCACATCAAAGGATCCCAAACAAACCACACTATTGTTTAGCTTTTTGTGAGAATTGCAGCTGTTGTTTTTAAAGTCAATTGTTTTTCTGCCATGTGCCATTCTTCTTACCCCGTTTACTCCTTTAGCACAGTTTAGGTCAGGGGTATCAAACTGCCGGCCTGCGGGCCGGATGCGTCACACGGAAGTTGGCAATGGCAAAACTGTCCCGATACGTTGCATGATGTCACGTGACATCATGAGTTTGACATGTCTGGTTTAGGTCCTTTTTTAATCCAGCAATAGAAGAACTTTTTTTTAGGTTTCCACCCTAAAAATAGCTTCATACTTTTTTTGTATCTCGGAACAGTTTGATCATGATTGAAAAGATATGCAAGTGAAGCAGAAGCTTCTCATTCTGCACGTGCTCCTTCCCCTCAGCTTCTATCAGTAGGGCTTCATTCTGAAGTCCAAGTCGCTTTCTATCAGTGGGATGGCAAAGCAGAGGGATTTCTTATGGGGAGCTTATGGGCAGTCTTCCTGCTTCCTCTCACTGGTGACTCTAAGGACCAATTCAAGTATTAAGAAGAAGCAGGGAAAGGGGAAAAAAAAGCATGACCATTGTGGGCTTCTCTTTCTGTTGCGGCATGCCATGTAGAAATTAACAGTTTTGTCCACATGAACCCCTGGACCCCAACACAGCAAGATATGAAATCTACTTCTGCAAATCGGAGCAGACAAACATCAGCTCAGTTGTAGATCATAGACTTTTTTAGCAGAAAGTCCTACATTTTATTCCTGGCATCTTCAGTTAAAGGAAACTCAGAAACTTAATAGAAGGCACTTGGAATAAGGCAACTGCCTGTATGCCTCACCAGCAATCCTCTATGCTTTTGTTTTGTTTTTATTGCTGCATGTACATTTGAGTTGACTTTCATTGCACATCTGAAGACTTGGCTATGGGCACAGTAGATCTCAGCACATAATAACTATTTATCATGACTTCCCAATGTTTCCAGAACTGACACTACCATTTATTGTCCCTGAACTAAGCAATGCAATTGGCATAACAGAGAACAGAGACTTTATGACAGCCATCTTAGAAAGAGAGATGTATAATTATTTGAATAACAGGGTTTTTCTCCAACTGTGTTCACAGTTTACTGCAACAGGATGCACTAATAATATCTTTCTCTTTCTGCCCAGATTGTGAATGTGTCGACCGTATTATACTTACGTGACTGCATACTGTGCAAAAGACAAATACTCCACCAAAACATCTAGACCTTTGTTGTCTTCATTCAAAAATTCCCTGACCCACCTGGAAAAACAATCATCAAAAGAGAGCATCATATTTATATCTGTATGTAAACCAAATATTACAGGGTCCATTTCTTACTCAGAAACTTGAGAAAGATAAAAGACTGAGAACCATATTTTCAGAGCAAACTTCAGGGTTACCTTCAGTGTGACTGTTTTATGCAGAGTTTGGAAATATTGTTTGGAAATATTATTAGAAGTCAGCAAACTGGTTAATTATTATGATGAGTAATCTGCAGTTAGATGCATTGCTTAAGACTGGTGAAAACTTAATAACACCCAAGTTCTAATCAAGAACCTAAGAATTATTAAAATAGCGTCTAAGGATATATATAGGCAGTTCCAAGGTGGCATTTTATAAAATTAGGATGTTCATTATTATGGTTCACCGCACAGTCAGATGTTCAGACTGGATTTGGCATTGTTATCTACCTATCAAGTCCTTCCTAAAGACCTGGGATAGGCAGATGTCGGTGTTTGATAGTGTTAAAGATCATCACAAGATGTAAGACATTCTGGGTAAAGCTGCCTTTTGCAACTGACCAATCGTGATTTTGTCAATCCCAGTGGTGTTCAAGTGGTGCTTCAGTTATTTTGGGATTGCACCCAAGGTGCCTATGACTATTGGTACTTTGCTTCCTTTTGCCACAGAAATTTCTCTTTTGCAAGGCTTTGTATTTTATTATCTTCTCCAGTTCTCTCTCTTCTACTCTGAAGTCTCCAAGTACTGCCACAACCACTATCTAGACTTTTTTGTCACTCTTATCAACAGTATCTCGGGTGTTATGTGGCAGGTGCCTGTCTGTTGAATTCTGAAGTCCCGGAGCACTTTAGCTTCATTTTTTTTAATTTTTCATGCACCAAAGCAACATATATAGATGGAACAAAGCAATTCAAGTTAATGTACTCAATCAGTTGAACTATGCCAGAATAAAACCATACGGATTTTGTATTTTCAGAAATATTTTTGCAGGGGGAATGGGACCCAAACAAATAAACATCACTGTAGTCCATTCTATCATTCAACTATTTAACAGAATCAAATTCTTAGTATTCTATATGGATTCCAACTAAATTATGCCAACTGGCTTTCAACTTGATGGCCAACCTTTTGAGGATGACCAGATCAGAAAACAGACTACACCAGAAGATTAGCGCTATACTTTATTGAGTAAGGCTATAACAGAAGATGGAGGCACAATGGCTTAGTGATTAAAGATGCTGAACTTATCAGCTGTGGAAGCTGACAGCCCGAGTTTGAGCCACAAGCACCATGTGATAGGGTGAGTTCCTGTTCCTGCCTCCTCCCCATCTAACAGTTCAAAAGCATGCAAATGCAAATAGATTAATAGGTACCATTTCGGTGGGAAAGTAACAGCATTCCTTGCACCTTTGGCATATAGCCATGCTAGCCACATGACCATGGAAATTACCTCCAAACAACGCTGGCTCCCTTGACCAAGAACAGGGGAAACCTTTACCTTTATCTTTATAACAGAATACTGCCAATCTGTTTTTATTCTCCCCTTCTTCTTATAGTTAGGGAGGAGCAAGACTGAGGCTCTTCCCTTTTTTTTTCCTATTACCCCAGGCTCAAAACATGATTTTGTGCAATTTGGTTGCTTGTAACCAAAGTTATTTCCATGGCTCACCATACCAACATAACTGAAAAGAAATCTTCCAAGCATTAATCTTGAAGAAGACACATATCTTGGCCTACTAACAGTGAACTACAAAGTCCTTGATTAAGGGAATAGTTCACACCACTTAGATTTTTTTTTATTATACAAGTCATACAGCCATTTCTCATCTGCTGGCATACTATGGTTTATGCAATGCCAATGAAAGATCTAGAACTGAAACATACAAAAACTGTTCAGCTAATCTTGCTCATCAATGAAGTGCAAAAACAAAAAGAAATGGAATGCTCTTTTATCTTATTTTTAAAGAAAATCATGAAGAACATCATGAAATAAATAACCTGTGAGAAAGATTTCACTATGTATAGGAAGTCACAATATTTTCTCTCCAGTAAGTTATCTGCAAAAGCACTATAAGTAACATGCAATTATTTTGCTCAGCTAACAGTTACATTTAAACCTTTTCCTAAGCAGACACGTATGATGTCTAAATCCTAATGAATCTGGCAGGTGTAATCTCTAATAAGAAGTCACAGCTAATAATTGCCATCACATTACAATGGCTGGTATTTTGAAAGAGTCAGCAGTTTAGAAAAAATAAAATAAAAGGAAAAGAGAAAGACTGACTGCTGTAAGGTATTTGGCTTAGCAAATACTGCTGAAATCTGGAATTTAATTGATGGCAATTGCTTATAGATTTCCCCGGCTTCTTATCTCCAAAATAATATCTAAATCTTCATTTACTGCCAATTATCTCTTGGAAATGTTGGCCTAGCATTGGTAGTTCATGTTCAATTTAACTTCATTGAAAAGGTGGGAGGGGAGGAAGGAGGCAGAACCAGTACTTTTAAACAAATGCAGTTTCTGAGATTTACTTAGGAGATGGTAAAGTACAATTTGTTTTAAAGCAACCCTGCGTTTGTTGAAATTGCTTTTTCCCCTTAATCTTCCTTCTCCCGAGAAGCACAATGCTTCTGTAAAACCAAGGTATATCCCTAAACCACAGTGTCTTGGGGATAAACCTATTCTATTTAATGGATGTCACTTTTCAAGCTGAACTCAAAGGAACTCTAGAGCTTCTTGGAAGTCAATCCTAGGATTCTTATGCAGTCCCATGATCGGATTCAAAGAATTTCTAGAGTTCCTTTGAATAATAACAGTGACAATAGCTTAAATTTGTGTTGGTTATGCCCCGAATCATTTCCCCAAATACCATTACTTTTTTTTTAAAAAAAAAAACTTACCCAATGTGATTAGTCCTTAAAGAAATTTCTAGTTCCCGTAAAACTTGTGTAGATTCTTGAACTCTTCTCCTAAATTTCTAGAATTTACAAGAAAGAAAGAAAAAATATTTATATACTGTATAAATGAACGAGGAATGAAATCATATAGCCTAACCCTTATGTAACCTAACTCCTTTTTTCTTTCTATTATGAAATAAATCTGGTGCCATTCAAGATATCCTGGAAGAAACTGCTGGTCATGTCTCAATTCCATGGGGCAGAATATAGTGTTTGTTTATTACAGGACTTTAACCATCAAAAGCTTCCTCTTGAAGTCAGCCTTCTAAAAGGCAGGAACCAAACTCTTCTGGAATAATTCTATAATAATAATAATTCTGGGGGAATTATGGTTTGCCACTGGCTGTTTGTCCTACTATTATATAGGTAGCCCGCAACTGATGGCCACTATTGAGCCCAACCTTTCCACTACTAAGCCAGGCAGTTGTTAAGTGAGTTTTGCCCCATTTATGAACTTTTTGCCACATTTGTTAAGCGAATGACTGGAGTTGTTAAGTGAATCATGCAATCATTACGCAAATCTGGCTTCCCCCATTGACTTTGCTTGAGGAAAGGAAGGCAGCTGAGGTGGTGACAAAGGGTGATCACACGATCCCAGGATAGCCAGCTGCCAAGGACCCAAATTTTGATCAGGTGACCCTGGAGATGTTGCAATGATCATACAGTAAGTGTGAAAAACAGTCAAAAGTCACTTTTTTCAGAGCCGTTGTAACTTCAAATGGTCACTAAACGAACGGTTGTACAGACCACCTGTGTTGTCATTGGTACTATAATTATTGATATTGTTGCTGTTTATTTTTGAATATTTGGCACTTACTAAAGAATTATGCTTGTGTTGTCATTGGTACTATAATTATTGATGCTGTTGCTGTTTATTTCTGAATATTTGGCACTTACTAAAGAATTATGCCTAGAACTGCAGATTTTATTGTATTGTACATTTTGTTGTAAGAGATCATGTGTCCTACGAGAGACTGTCGCATGGACATTTAATGTGTGCATGTAATAAATATTTAAATAAATATAATAAAATGAATTATTATTATTAATAAGTAGCAAATAGCAGTTTATTAGCTGGGAATTCTGAAACTGCAGCCCTAAACAGCTAGTAATGGGGCCCCATGAGATAATAAAAATGTTTTTTAAAAAAGAGTTTGTTATTTATATACATTAACTATATTATATATTTTATATGCAGCCCAAGGAAATTCCTCTTCACTCAATGCAGCATAGGCAAACCAAAAGTTCGGACAATCATGATCTAGACCATCTAGAAAAAAAGAGGTTTCTTTATTTATTAAATTTTATGCCACCATCTCCCCTAAAAGACAATTCTGGGTGTTTTACAGAGTATAATCTGGGCAGTTTACAGACTGGAGAAAGATGAAATCCATGTTAAAGCAATAATCCTAAAAAAATGTTTAAAATCAGGCTAAGGACAGGAAAGGACAGGACTTTTTTTTAAAAAAGTGATAAATAGGTCAACTCTTATGAGTCTTTTTTTAAAGCACACATAAATATAATTCCCCTACCATATACCCAAATACTTTGTCCAATCAAATCTTCTAAGATTCCAACCTGAGAATTACACAAAATGTCATTTATAGCTAAGCATTTCCCCCATGATTTATACACATGCAGTATAGTAATATTTCCCAGGATGGTACAAATGATCAAGATCTTGGGAGTGGGGTGGAGAGATTCCCACAAAGGAACCTAGCAATCTGGACAGGATGAGGGACAGCAAACTAAACCTGGATGAAAACTCTTCCCTCAGAATACTTCAACAGTCTGCACCAGGATGGGCAACCTGCCTCTTTACATGTCATTTCTTCCACTGAATTTTAGGGACCCAGTTTCTGAAAACTGACAGCATGGTTCCCTGCTCGTTGTGAAGCAGGAAACACATGGAAAATGTATAATGTAATTTCCAAACAAAATATTGTTTTTTAAAAAATAATATAAGTCCAGTTTCTCAAAAACTTGAGAGGAAAAAAATTAAAATCCTCTGTAGACTTCTTCACTCTCCTCATCTTAAAAATTTTGAAGGTGGCTTATGGTCGCCAAAAGGTTGCCCAGCTTTCATTTATATGGCCGTATTGGAGCTATGACAAAAATGACTGTCCTTAAGCAAGAGAAAGAGACAAAAAACACTATCTCTTACCTTCCTAGTTACTGCTGGATCAAGATAGCCTTTTAATTTCTGTATATATGTATGAGGTGGATTCTTGACTTGAAATCTTTCCTGTAAGTAAAACAGTGATCATTAGCCATTAGTTACCAAATATAGTAATTAGTATCTATATAAATAAGCATGTAAAAATGCTTCACTGCTTTTGTTATTTCTTCATTTAATTCAGGGGTCCCCAACCCCCGGTCCATGTATGCCAGCACGCCAGCAACTGGTCTGCACAAACAAAAGAAGCCCCATCCGTGAGATGCAGGCAGCACACAAAACCACGCCCTCACGGAAAAACCTTTCTCCACTGAACCAGTTCCTGGTGTCCAAAAGGTTGGGGACTTCTGATTTAATTGATATTTTCTTTATTTGTGTATTAGAAACAAGAAAAGCCAAATGCTTTGAAATCATCCTGTAATTAAAAAACAGAAAGAAAAAGAAAGAGAGAGAGCTATACAAATTCACCACACTACCACCTCCTGTGCTCATTAGTGAATAGAATAAGTTATGTATTCTGTTAAAAGAGAAAGAAGACAAATATTATTGAGGCTATCGGATTGAACTTATGAACATGATGTTACATTTATGAATTTTATTGTCTTGGAAATCGAAATCGGAAGGGAACAATTTTTCATCAGCTCCTCTGTGCACATGCTGATCAAGAATTTGGGGGTAGGAGATATAGGTATTCCTCAACTTACAACCACAATGGAGCCCAGAATCTCCATTGCTAAACAAGACAGTTGTTAAATGAATTTTGTCCCATTTTTCCACTTTTTTGCCACAGTTTTCAAATGGATCACGTGATTGTTAAGCAAATCTGGCATCTCCCATAGACTTTGCTTGCTGGAAGCCAGATGGGAAGGTTACAAATGGTGATCTCATGACTCCAGGATAGCGCAACGGTCATAAATACATGTCAGTTGCCAAGCGCCCGAATTCTGATCACGTGACCATGGGGATGCTGCAATAGTCCTAAGTGTGAAAACTGGTCATAAGTCACTTTTTTTTCAGTTCCGTTGTAACTTCAAGTGGTCACTAAACACATGGTTGTAACTCAAGGACTACGTGTAGCCCAACACATCTGCAGAGAACCATGTACAAGAAGACTGTGTTACAGCAAACCTGAATTTTTATTCATTTGCTGTAAAAGTTTTTGGTTTCAAAGAGAATCTACCCATCTAGCGCATACAACCAAGAAGAAAGTAGAAGGTTCCTCCTATGACTGAGATTCAGGAAAGGGGGGGGGGGGAAGAGAACCTTTTAGATACCGCTCCCTCCATCCCTCTGGAGCGTTTCCCTCTTGGAGAGCCAAATAAAGCCTCTTCTTCTAGATGGAATGGGACAACTTGCTGTTGCCAACTTGCCTGGCTGACTCACCCCGGCCATCTTGTCCCAGCCAATTCAGCCCGGCCAACTCACCGGGACCAATTTGCCATGGGACAACTCGCCGTGGGACAATTCAGCATGGGATAACTCAAGAGAGGGACAAGTGGATAAATTGCAGCTCAGCTCAGCCTCGAGGACTTCTAACTTGAGAGGGTTCAAACCTAAAGCAAGATAAGGACCCGCTACAATTCACCTGTCGTCCCTCTCTTGAGTTATCTTGTGTTGAATTGTCCTGCGGCGAGTTAGTTGCAATGAGTTCTCCCGTGGTGAATTGGCCAGGGCAAGTTGTCTTAGGCCCCTCCCTCCCAGAAGGCTGTTGAAACGGAACTCAGAAGAACCTTTGAGCGTAACAATATCGTCTCCAGAGGGCCTAAAAACAGCGGTAACAAATTTTAAATTATTTCTTTCTTTGCATTTGTATTGTGGTTTTTTTTCCACGTCTATTGTCATTTTAAATTGTAAACTGGAGAGAGTCCTCAGAAGGGTGGCAATGTAGAAATGTGATAAACTAACTGTGGTCTACTGACTGTAATGTTAAAACTGATGGACTTCTAATATTTTTCCTAGGCTCACATTTTTAGGACAGTTAATTTGAAAACATTAATTTTAAAAACATGAGAAATGCATTCTCATTTCTTAGAAACTGGAGCCCTTGCTCCTTGAATATCTCTTAATTTTTAACAAATGTACAATGCGATAACAAGGGAATCCTGATTCTCTGTCGATGTATGTCTCTTTCCAATATTGATTGGTAGTTAAATACTTGGTAACTACGACATAGAAAGTTGGGTGTTTCAATAAACCAGGGGTCCCCAACGCTGGTCCGTGGATCAACACTGGACCGTGGCATGTCAGAAACCGGTCTGCACAAACAAGCAAAGCCCCATCCGTGGGATGCATGCAGCATGCAAAACCACACCCCACCGGTCCACAGAAAAAAATCTCCCTCCACCAAACCGGTCCCTGGTGCCCAAAAGGTTGGGGGCCACTGCAATAAACTACATGAAAAAAGAAGATTGTAAGAAGAAAGTAGCAGTAAAGTGAAATAAGGAATTTGGAAAATTCGTCGATGATAGAACTATTCAAAGTTCAAATGGTTAATTGTATACGGTTTCATTGTGAAAATACACCTTTCAGCTACTCTACCTCAAATGATACAAATGTGGGAATACACACAGCACTGTAATAACTTCTTTTTCTTTTCTGTCTTTAAAATCTATTCTGGGAAAACAGAAGAGGTGCTTAATAGTTTCCTTCCTGACAATAATCCAGCAGAGACGAAACCTTCTCTGACTTCATTTCCATTCCAAATTGTTCACTTCTAAAATACAGCTTGACTGCTAACATGTCATTTCTGTTTTGCTATCACAGTGCAGATGTATATATCTGAATAACAATTTAGAACAAGGAGCTCTCATTCACAGGCAAGTTTATTTCTGCAGGAGAAGCAAGATTTATCTTAACTGTAAAAGAAGGAAGAGGAACCCCAATTATTTCACAAAACTATCTCTCTTTCTTCCATAATTGTAAATATTTCTCAAAATGCCTATCTGAGGTGCTCCAGGTCTCCAGAGGCCTTGAAAATTTGGAGAATGTTCTTGGGGTGGCCTTGCAGCTTCCAAAAAGAGGGGGAAAGCACATCCCATTCTGTCACAATTTTTGGAGGCTCCAGATGTCAAAACACTGCTAACATCGGATGTTTTTGCATTGACAACAGATGGAAATGTAGCCATCTTCTACCTTTTGCTTTTAGAGTTAAGTTAATGCTGGGAGGGGGGATGTGAATGAGAGTCCAGCTAGACATAACAATACTAAACCTAATGTGAGAAACAAGGTTATTGTAACCAGAGTTGATAAGGAATTGGCAGGCTGGAGAGGAAGCCCGGCTTCAAGCTAATTGGGGAATGTGATTTATGAGTTAATTGGACGAGGGAATTATGCTTTGATACTATGTGCTCAGGGGAGGGGAATTCAGTTTTTGGCTTCGATTATGCATTGCCGATGTTATACTACTCCAAATAAAGATTCTTTAAGGTAAACAATGTCTCAAAGTTCTTTTGAAGAGTTTCATCTGTCGGAACCATGACATCAGAGGCCATGTGAGAGCAAGGCTCTCTTGTACAAGTTTCAGAGGGTCCAGAGGTCTGGTGTATCACCTATAATACACACGTGTCATAGATTCTCCATCACAAATTCTACCCATTCTATTCTGTGATAGGATTCAAAATGTTGAATCGGTAGCTGCTGCTCACACGACAGGGCTGTAAGTCGTATTAGACTATTAGAGCAATATTTTAAAATCATCCTCAATGCCATACAGACTCAAAAAGTATTGTGGTGCTTCATTGGCATAACCTATTGTAAACACCTACAAACTGATGTTTGTGGAACCGAGGCATAATTTTTGAGAATATAAAGCTCACTAAACTCCAGAACTTGCTTCTAAATAAATCTACATAGGATTTATTTCACCTATTTTGCTCCTACTCAGCAAACATGTTCATGATGACACTCATGAAAGCTTTAGAAAGGCCATGAACCTGAACTAACTCCCACAGTACAATTTGCTTTCTTACCCCCAATGGATAAGGATTTCTAAAAGCATATTTTCCTTGTTTTATCTTAATGCCATATTTATAAATTATTATAAATTATAACCTGATTCCCAGCATCATATGTTGGTTCATATATTGGATTTTCAATGCCTGATTAATTTCTGTAGATTTGCATTATATCACAATACTGGACTATATTTAATAGGTCCTGTTTTCCATGTCAGTGAAGAATCTGGCATATTAATATGCTTATTTCTATTTAACTTAAAATTAACACTACAGCTTCAGAATATGAATATGAATAAGAAGAAGGAAACAGAATGCTCAATTACTTCCTTAAAGAAATGAATCACAAATTACATAACTTTTAATACCTATTTCTGTTTGTTTCTCTTAGCTCAGAATTATGATATCTTTGTTTTTATGTGAAAATGTTTATGCAAAGGTTTTAATGCAAATAATTTGCAGAATGTCTGCTGTACGAATCAAGATCGTATCTTAGCATTAAGGCATGTGAACTAGTTTGTGAGATATGTCAATTTGCATCAAAATGTGACTAGGTGAACCACTTACTGATTAATATTTATACAATCATGAAGACAACTCTACTTTCTTTTTTATTTCCCACAAGACGTAGATAACCGTTTTCAAATGATTGCCAACATGTATAACTTTCTTGTTTCTTAGAAAACAAAAAAAATTAAAGGTATAATCCTTCCTGAAGATCAGATTTTTGGAATCAAAACCGGTATGTGGGAAATAAAGCTAACTAGAAAGAGATGCCACTGATTTCTCTCTACTCGTTTATAAAATAGCATGCTGAAAAATGGCATTTACTGTATATTTCAGGAATATTCATTCATCTCAGGGGCTACGTGAGACAAAGAACACTTTCCTGGTTAATAGTAACCAGGATTTTAATCAACAACTTTACAAGGGATATATTTTTAAAAACTCCTCATTGGAGAATAAGGGGTATACTATTAATAAAGGTCATATTAAAATCAGTGCTCAGAATGACTGCTCAAAATAACTTATAGTCGTGTATAAAGGCAGTAGATAAAATCTGTATGCAAGAAAGAAGAGACAGCATATCTGAGCAGATGGAAGTGTTAAATATTTTTGAAAATCATGTTTATGTTAACTATTTCCTTTACATTTTTTTCAAGCATTGTATCTAAGTCTTCAGTTCAAAGCAAAATCTAACAAAAGAAACCATCCAACTGCATTGCACTGAAACATGAAAACACTGTTTATTATTCCTAAAATCAACTGGAGAGGGGAAAAAAACCCAGGCAAGATCTCTTGATCATCATTGATCCATTTGCCTATATGCTATAGATGTGAGTAGAAGGGCAGTCTCTGGGATGCATCCCACAACAGATTTCCTTTCCAGAGAAACTGGAGAGTTCTAACTTCCCATGGTCACATCTGTGCATGAATGTCCCAAAGGTGCTTTTTTCAAAAGGCAACTGGGTTTTCTTTGTTTTGCTTGAAGGCGTTTCACTTCTCATCCAAGAAGCTTTTTCAGTTCTGAAGAATGAACTGTAGAAGCTTCCCGGATGAGAAGAGACACGTCTTCAAGCAAAACAAAGAAAGTCCAGTTGCCTTTTGAAAAAGCACTTTTGGGACAACCATGACCTGGATGATTGAGCTTCTCAGTAGACACTGTATCAATACTGCTAACATCAGATGTCCTTGCTTTGACAACAGATGGAAATGCAGCCATTTTCTTTTTTGCTTTTAGAATTAGTTGCTGCTGGAGGAGGAATAGGGATGAGAGTCCAGCTAGTCATAACAATAATAACTTAATCGAGGGAACCCAAGGACATTGGGCCCAGAGCTGTTAGTGTTTTGGCAGGCTGGAGAGCTGGGGAGAAAGCCCTGTCTTCAAGCTAATTGGGGAATGTGATTTATGACTGTTTATTGAAGGAGGGAATTGCACTTTGTTACTTTGCACCCAGGGGAGGGGAATTTAGTTTCTGGTTTCAACTATGTAGTGCCGATACTTCGTTTCTCAAATAAAAGATTCTTTAAGGTAAACAATGCCTCAAAATTCTTTTGAAGAGTTTCATCTATCGGAACCATGACACACTATGCATGAATGGCATAGGCATGAGGACTCTCAAAAGAAATGCTGCTGGCCATAACTATCCATCTACTCTTCTATTTGCCCACTAGGGCGAGCATCTATGAAGATACAGGACCCTTCACCTGAATCAGAATAGGTTCTGAATGAAAGATGCCTTTTTGAAGCCAATCATGGGAATAAATTTGAGAGCTTCGTATTGCATTCTCTGATGCATACATTTCTAACCAGCTATGTGGGAAACCATTCGCTGAATCATAAACCAGGCAAGTGTGAGTTGTAAAATGTAATAGTCGGTTATAAACCCATATAACCAGAATTATTCTCCTGCCAACAACCTGAGTACAAACAGATCAAAAATTAATGACTGCACAGAATCCATTACTCTGCTGAAAATATAATTTCCTCCTATTTATTCACAACAGTCAGTACGCCATTTTCTCGATTTTTACTTCGCAACTCGAGCACTTCACAACTCAGTTTCTTTTCTTTCTTTTCTACAAACAAATGAAGAATTTTTGGAAGTCCAGGCTTTGGGGAGAATATTTTAATCATAGATAATATGCTCTTACAGATTAGAATTGCTTTCAGATAGAGATTTGTTGTGCCATAAAAACCACCCAACTTACTTGTCGGAGCTAACCCACTTTGAAAATGGTTCTACTACTTGCAAAAGAGTAGTTTAAGGACTTCCCATCTGGTGAAATTGGAAGATAACATCTGGACAAAGGATAGCAAGGATTTATAACAATAGAAACCTAGTTTGTTAAATTCATGACAGAGTTCCCAAGAGCATGGCACCTATTAACTTCTGAATGTCCTGTGCTTGAAATTCAGGCATGAATAAAATAGGGCAAATGTATATTGGAAAGAGATGTATCTTCTTATTGCTGGTTTCTAAATTTCCAAGGATTACAAGCAAACCTCTATTGTTAGTGCAGGCATTCATCAATTGTTCAAAGGAAAAACATTTTTAATGAATGCACAGTATTTCTACTCAACCTTTTTCCACCAATAAATCAGTCTAATGTCCATAGAATTTCCTTAGTCCCAGTTTATAAATAGCTTCTATCCAATACATTAAACAACTAATTTCAATATACTGTACTATACAGGTAGTCCTTGATTAGCGACTGCCTTGATCAATGACTGCTCACAGTTACGAACTTGATGAATAAGTAGCTTTGTGACCAATGTCTGCATTTATCACCTTCATAGCAATTCAGTCACATGTTCACCATTACAGTAAATCAGTGTGCATTGTCATAAGCACCACTGTTTTTTTTCACTTAATGACCGTTTTGATTAACAATAGAGTTGCCAGTCCCAACTGTGATAGTTAAATGAGGACTACTTATTTGTGCTTTTGATAGATTCATGTATCAAGCTAATCCAGAATGTAAACTGCCTGGTTTGGGTTTGCATAATGTGTGAATTCTACCATAACAGCTTAGTGTTTTTCATATGCCAGACCTATGACTTATTCAAAAAGCTACAATTAAAACAAACCAAGTAACATAAAAAATCACTGTGATTAAAAAGCTTGTTTATTTAAATCAGGATGCATTTATCTGCTCAATCTGCTGGAAGACAACTGAGCACAAGAAAGTGTTTGGAAATGTCAAACCACTTTGAATTACCACTTTTGCACAAGAGATAATAAATACTACCTTTCCCAATTTGATGTTTTCAGATGTACTGGACTACAACACACATCATCCCTAGTCAAGACAGTTGAGAAAGTTGAAATAAGAGATTCTTTACAATATAGGACAACAAAAATTGGAATCATCATCGTTAGTAAACAAATGAGATAGATATTAGTTCATCTGTGTCTGGAGATTATGCTCCCTATTAACAAAGGTTCTACATTCAAGAGAAGCACTCTACAGAACCTTGAGTTGAGTATAGTCAAGTCTGATTTTTAACATCATAGCCACATCCAGATAGTCTCTTGGATAATAGTGAAGAAATGGTTTGCCACTGTTTTTGTCTAGAATTTTTTTTAAAAATATTTCTTACTCTAGCATATAGCTTTGAGACTGCCTTTATTTTTTTCAAATATTAAGCAGGGCCAATGCTGCTTACATAACTATGTGATTCAATGCTGCCATCTACTTTGAGTTAGGACACTGAAAAAGGTCGTACAAAGGTATTGAGGCAGACATAGCTATTTAGTTACAGTATCTTTAAGGCCTTTCTTTTTCAGTTGCCCTTCTCCTCTAGTTCTCCTTTTTCTGTCTTTTCATATTATCTATTTTCTTCAGTGTAATCATGATTTAAGGGGAAGATCTAATTTCTCCATTTATGTTTCTCCTGATAGTTTTGAGGTCCTTAGAAAACATTAACCCTCTGTCCAATTTTTCACACAAGCACCACAACTATCTGTTGTGTCAGACTCACTTTTTGATTTATCATCCTTGATTGCTTCTGAACAACATGGTGCCTAAGTCTAAGCAGCTTGAGGCTTTCATTATAGTGTGAATTCTAATTAAAAGCTGGGAAACTAAGAGTGGCTGGGTTCCTACAATAATTTTTCCAATTGCTTATGACTAACTACAAATGACACTGCTTTTCTCTAGAGCAAGATAATTATTCCATTTCTCTTTTCTTTCCTCTCCTCTTCCAACTCAATCAGTTTCCATGCCCATAGTTTACCACTCTTTCCAGGGCATCTATTTCCACCTGTTATTTGGCAAACTTCATTCACTTTTATTTTTGTCTTTATCCATATTTTGGAAATTGAATATTACTCTATGCCAGTTGGTAAATAAAGTAAATCTTCTCTTCTGTAAGTGTAACCTATGTTATATTATACAGTGGTACCTTGGTACTCAACTGCTTTGAAACTCATCTAATTTGGTACTCAACACATTTTGATGTGTAAATTTTATCCTGGTACTCATCATTTGTTTGGTACTCAACACACAAGCTAGAACTTGTCGGTGTCGGCTGTCTTGTGACTCACTATATTAGTCCTTATGGGAAAAATATGTTTGGTATTCATTGTTTTAAGTACTCATCATGCCTCCCGGAACCAATTAAGGATATTACCTTAATTGGTAACTGTAATATCTGGTCTTTTTGATCTGGATATTGGCTGAGTTAGTTTGGAAGAGATTTCTCCCCTGGTTAGTTTGGACGAGAGATTCCCCCCCCCCAAATGAATCATGGAAAGAACATCCTCTCTGGAACCCATTATTAAAAACCAGGTAGCATTCCCACACATGAGAATGAAGAAGTTGTGCCCTGGCACAGCACCTGATACATTTTTAGCACCACACTATTTGTACAGTTATTTATCCAATGCATTTTAAACAGAGAAATTAACAAACTGGCAAAAGCAGGGGGGGGGAGGAAATCCCTAGGTTTTTTTCCCCACAAGTGAAGAATCTGCTTTTTTCTCCCTGGATCAACCAAGTGTTGATCCATTACTTGCAACATGAATTGGCTTGTCGCCTGAGCTTGATGTCGTGAGCTGAGAGATAATGACTGTCCCAAAGTCACCCAACTGGCTTTCATGCCTATAGTGGGACTAGAACTCAGTTTCCTGGCTTTGCAGGATGCAATGAATGCATCTGCTCTCTAAGAACAATGGTTAAATAATTTAACTAGGGAATTGAAGACTTTCTTTGTAAGGGAAAAACAAAAAAGAAACACCAATTTCTCCTACGTGAGTGAATGCAACTTGGCATACGTTAGTCTGATTTTTAGTCTGGCAGTAATTCACTTAGCGTGTGAGTCTGCTGGACTAAACAAAACTTAAGCGACATGAAAACTTGTGGAACTGATACAAAGAATCTCACTACAGATGCATAAGCAATTGCTGCTCAGCAAGAACTGAGAGAGCTTAAG
The DNA here is from genome assembly GCF_016545835.1 of Crotalus tigris. Taxonomy (NCBI): domain Eukaryota; kingdom Metazoa; phylum Chordata; class Lepidosauria; order Squamata; family Viperidae; genus Crotalus; species Crotalus tigris. The sequence continues at coordinate 2,583,252 of NW_024096535.1, forward strand.
AGGCTGTGAAACAAATAATAAAAGAAGCAGAACAAAACAAGATAGGATATCAGCTATATTTTTCTAGTACAACAGAAAATAGTCTGGAGTCAGGATTTTCTTTGTAAATCCCTCCCTCCCTTCCTCCCTCCCTCCCTCAAACGTCAAAAATTTTGAGTGAACTTTTCTAAAAAGGCAGTTCATTTAAAAAGCTCTAAAATAATTCAGACAGGAAGTGGAAAATAATGTTCAAATGTTTTTCATTATATGTTAATTTGGGCTGAAATGCTTTTCTATAAGGGGTTTAAAGTAAGCTTACAAATCTTGACTTGTTTTGAAATCCATAACCATGGTATAAGAAAAAGTTACATTTAAAAACAGAATTGTTATCCCATGCCACTGAATGAAGAGCACAGAGGCTGCATATATATTTTGGCTGATTAAGGATTGTAGGCTTTATCTGATGTGTAAATGGGCCAGAGTATTAGTATTCTTTGATTCCCATCATCATTTTTCTTTCCCTTTGATAAGAGTGTACGCTGAAGGCTAAGATGTTTGCAGAAAGAACCATCTTTATGATTTTGGTTGACCCCAATGATTCTCAATTGGGAAAATGCACACCATGGATTGGGTCCAGAAGTATTCTAAGAAAATACACACGGCAACCTTAATGAAGTCTTAAAACTAACAGAAACAATAGGATATAATTACACAATGCCCATATGCATATAAATATTCTTCTAGGAAAATGAGGGTATTTTCTTTGTATCGTGTTTTTGGATAGAGTGATTGAAAGGTCCAGAACGAATGCTGTACAACAGAAACTCTTGTATCCATTTCCCCAATATGATATTCTCTTTAAATGTCCTGGGATTGTTTCCATTTAGTAGATATCTGGATTTTTGCACCTCTCAGAAAATTCTCCAATTTACTCACATTTTTATGTGTCTTTCGAACCAGTCAGTCCATAAGCCTCAATAGGTTCACCGGCATATCAGTTCTCTTTCTGTTTAAAATTGCATTTCAGTGCTTCAGTCTTCCATTAGAGGGCACGAAAGAGCTGTGTGATGGGCTCCAAAGCTTTTCCCTCTTCCCCCCCCCCCGCCCCCCCCCCCCGCCCCTTAGCAAGCTACTGGCTGAATAACCAAGAGGATGGACCAGCCAGTCTCAAAGTCCCTATGGGAATGATCACATGAGTCCTGAAACAAGAATACTCCTTAATCACATGATTATATGCTCTCATCCATTTCTGTTTCAGCTGCTAAGGTCCTATTAGCAGATTGCTATTAACAATAAGGAACAGGCAAGATCAATCTTTTACTTATTTGAGTACCGTTATGGTCTGTTGCCCTGCCTAACTATCATATCACCTTCATTCATATAACCTGGCCTTTATTCAGGTTTCACTTTATGAATCTGTAATGCTCCAAAGAGAAAGTGTTTTCTCTGGGAAAATATCAGGGTCCTCGCAAAGAAAAGGGAAAAAAAAACATTGTATCTTCTGAAGCAGCACCAAGCCTAGCTTCCTTCCTTCATGCCAATCCAGGATATATATGGACAAGGCATTTGAAGAATGCAGACACTTGCTTTGATGTTAGTTTAAAAAAAGGGAGGAGGGAGGTGTCTTCGTGTCATTCCAGAATCATTAAAAGATATATGGTTTTCTGCACATCATCTCTAATGTCTGCATTTTCTAACAAAAAACTGTAAAGTTTCCTTCAAGTCAAGCGTAACTCTGCAATTTCATGGACACATCCCTATAGTTTTCTTGGAATCCAGATTGCAATGGGTTTTCTTTCACCTCCCAGTCTAGCCTGCAGTCCCCGGGCTTAATGGAAGTTTCCCATCTGTACGTTAACCAGAGTTGACACTGCTTAACTTTCCAGATCAGTAGAATATTGCTCTAGTAATCTCTAATAAAGATTTTTGGAATTGGATTATGTTTAAGTGCATTTGTTTCCATTGTTTTTGTTTTTAATAGCAGTAACAATCATATGGAGTTGTGAGATTTTGGAATGAAAAGTACTGTGTTGAAATGGAGATTTTCATTTTCATCCTTCAGGTCTTAAAAACAGCACTGAGTCAGATCCAGTCACAGAATCCAACTCCATTTGTACAATGGGTTGTTCTTGTCATCATCTGTCCTACCTTGCACATCCTACTTCTACGGACTGAGGATCCTTGTCATTTTAGAAACTAGATTTTTCACACTTATTTCCAAAGAGGCTTTAGAAGAGCCCAGTTTCTTTTTGATCAGTCACTAAAAAAGCCCAGAACTAATTTATTTACCAAATCCACCCTTTTTGACCTCCTTTCCTGATTTCACAGAGATTCCAGGCCCCAGTCCAAAAGCCATTTGAAAAACAGGCTGCCTGTCAAAAGTCCAACAGGATCGTGTCAGAATGGGGTGCAAACTGTACAGCAATGTGTGTGTGTGGGGGGGAAACAGCTTGAGCCAGTGTGCTATAATTGCACTGCTGGACCTATAAAAACATCACACACCAAATGCTTCATCTAAATCTCTTTATGAAGTTTCTGTTTCATGGCTGCTCTTTATTCCCACTGGTAATAACTCAAAATGAGTCAATAGGTCAGCCACAAACAGGCTGCAGGAGAAGAAGAACATTCCAATATGTCGAAGCCTTAAAACAGAAGAAGATGACAACAAGGATGCTTTGATTTCTGCCTCACCAAACTGATGAGGAAAGCAAGAATTGGACTTTCTATCCGATCAAGAAGATTCGCTGGACCAAGGTCCTTCAGACCCTAAGATGCCAATGTATTTCTCCTGTTTTCCCCTTCCCATTAGTCTTCTCAATCCTCCTATCAATGTACCTGTGGACTCTGAAACTGCTGAACTTTAATCTGAAATGAATCGTAAATAAGTGCCATAAAATTTAAATTTACCGACGAAGAACTACTAAAGGGAGACTACTATAGCTATTTCGAGCTATGCTAGTCTCCCTTTAATTCTTTGTCGGTAAATTTAAATTTAACACACAAATAGTCTTGTCGCAGAAGTGACTGCTTGTGAAGGCTCCTAGATTGGGGCTGAAAGGTGAAAGCGGAAGCAGTATGATCCGTTCCGCATTTGGGGTAGACCAGGTTACCCTGATAGATGGATCTTACTGGAAAACACTTAAGTGCAATTAAGCTTAGCCACATGGGTGGCATTGCCTGGGCCCCAATTGTATACAGGTAGTCCTTGACTTACAACCACAACTGAGCCCAACATTTCCATTGCTAAGCAAGACAGTTGTTAAGTGAGTTTTGCCCGATGTTATGACTTTTCTTGCCACAGTTGTTACATGAACCACTGCAGTTAGTAACCCGGTTGTTAAGTGAATCTGGCTTCCCCATTGACATTGCTTGTCAGAAGGTCACAAAAGGTGATCACATGTCAGTTGTCAAGCATCCAAGTGTTGATCACACGACCATGGGGATGCTATAATGGTTGTGTGAAAAACAGTGCTAAATCACTTTTTTTCAGGCTGTTGTAACTTCAAACAGTCACTAAACGAATGGTTGTAAGTCAAGGACTACCTGTAGTTTATTTATTTCTTGTATTTTTCATATAATTCTTGCATTCTTCCTGAATCCTGTCAGCTGGTGGTGTAAGGTGTAAGGAAAAATGCAGCTCATGTGGGTTTTTCATTCTAAAGATGCTGGCTATTGATAAACATGTCCAAGGAAATGAGTTGCATACAGCAGATTAAACAATTTGCAGCTGCATCTCAGTAAACTATTGTATATTTCTAAGACATACAATGGTTTAAATGTTCTGCACAGAATATTTAATAAATGCCCAAGCTGATAGTTCCGCAATTCCAAAATTATTGGACAATTGCTCTACAGCAGCAGTTCTCAACCTGTGGGTCACGACCGCATTTGGGGTCAAACGACCATTTCACGGGGGTCACCAAACAACACAGTTCGCCATTTTTTTCCCCCTTTTCTTTAGCTGTGCTACTCCCTCTTATTCTATTGGCTTTTGAAAGCCAATAGAATAGACTCTCTTGAATAGGGTCTAATTCTATTGGCTTTCAAAAGCCAATAGGAATTGTCCAGGCTGTCTCTGCCCTGCTGAGCCTGCCAAAAGCCCCAGTCTGCAAACAGTGCTGCAAGTTGTTTGCAGCGAAGGCGAGCTGTCTGGAAGTTTCCACCCCTCCCTGCTGAGCAACTACTAAAAATGTTAAGTAAAAGAGGGCCAGGGGTGGGAGGTGGGAGGCTGGAGGGCGCAGGGAGGGTTACTGACATGCGTGGGGCCCGGCGGGTGCCTTACCTCCCTTGGGCTGGGCCAGCTGGTGGCCCAGCCAGTGGTCGCCCTGCAACGTCGTTGCCCCTTGCCAGCTACGCCTCGGCCAGCGCAGGGGGTGGCACCACACATGCACGGCGCTCCCGAGCAGGGAAAGTCCTCGACTTACGACCGGTTGGGTAGTCCTCGACTTACGACTGGTTGAGTAGTCCTCGACTTACAACCGGTTGGGGTCGCGGCATTAAAAAGAGAACCACTGCTCTACAGCATATATAGGCAGTGGTGGGATTCAAATATGTGAACAACCGGTTCTCTATGTGGATGCCACTTCCGGAAGTCCATTCTGGACCTGGGCAACAAAAAGTTAGCTACCAGTTCTGCCGAAGTGGTGCAAACTGACTGAATCTCACCACTCTATATAGGGCAGACCCCACACAGCCGCAATTTTTAGTTATTAAATTTTGGTTGCATCCTTGTTAACTTCTGACAAACTTTCTGGCTCAGTTTCAAAAGTGCTAAACCTGGAGGCAAACTTGCCCAATCTAGTCCTCTTTTTTAAAGTCTTCAGCAACAGTCCTCACAAGATTAATGATTTCTTATTTTTAGATAATATTTTTTTAAAATATTTGCTTCGCCTCTCCACAGCTGGATAGAAGAATTGAGGTATTCTCTTCTGACTAAGAGCTTCTTTAATTAATGGACAATGACCAAAAAAATAAGCCCATTTCCCACCAAATTTCTGATTTTATTTTTTTGCATCTACTCCTAGATTGAATACATCTCATCTAGGATCAGTTCTGTAAGTCCTAGTAAATCAAAAAGTGATTGCAGGTAGTCTTTAATGCTCAGCATTGGGACTGGCAACTTAATAAGTAAGAAGTCGCAAAGTGAAACATCACAATTTTCCGATTTTACTTTAACTTTAGGGTTTGGGTTTCTTTTACAGAACTGCAAAGGTCATAAATGCGAGGACCGTTGCAAAGGTCATCACCACTGTAACTGTGAACAGTCACTAAACAAGACAGTTGTTAAATGAGGACTGCCTATGTTAAGTCATACCACTTTCTTGACTATGCTGCGGAATACCTGAATTAAGCATGCAGAAACCAGGTAGAGAGAGCGCCAGGCAAGGGAAATCACAGCCAACCACCTCACAAAGTAACTGAATGAACTAAAGCAGTGTTTCTCAACCTTGACCATTTTAAGGCATGTGGACTTCAACTCCCAGAATTCCACAGCCAGCATTGCTGGCTGTGGAATTCTGGGAGTTGAAGTCCATATGCCTTAAAATGGTCAAGGTTGAGAAACACTGAACTAAAGTTTGTGGTGATCATGTCATGTTCATTGGTCAAGAAAGAAGAAGAAGAAGTGAAACCTTGTGCTCTATGTTCGGAATATTAATCCGCTTCTTTTCTGTGTCACACAGAAATAATGCCAGGACAAAAAAGACCCCCAAACCCAAATCCAGAATAAAAAAAATACCCTAACCTGTTCCAAGTACATAAATCGGAAGGATGCTTTGAACTAGGGCTTTGGCTCTAAGCTGCTCTGAACTTGAAGTGATGCAGTTCAGATGGATTTTAGGAAAGGAAGCCTTATATGTTATTTCAACTATTTTCTCCCCTGCTGTGTTCTGGCGGCTGCTGCTGCTGACCGATCAGCATCAGCATCTTGAGCATTACGTATTCTGCAGCTTCTGAGCCTCTTCTCCAAATGGACAGCTACTTCTTTTTGCCTAGGACCAAAATGGTCTTCAGGCATAATCCTCATGATGGGAACTATGATCATTACAGAGTAAGCCTACATGTGATGTTTGCTTTAGGGTGGGAACAACTGAACACGAAACACAATTGGCTCATCTTAGGCAAACGGCTAAAGTAAAGGCATATTTTCTAAACAGCTACTGTACACCCCAAAGCACTGTGTGTGTGTGTGTGTGGAGAGAGAGAGAGAGAGAGAGAGAGAGAGAGAGAGAGAGAGAGAGAGAGAGAGAGAGAGAGAGAGAGAAAGAGAGAGAGAGAGAGAGAGAGAGAGAGAGAGAGAGAGAGAGAGAGAGAGAGAGAAGGAGAGGAGACTTTTAAGTCAAGCAGAAACCAAAGACATTTCTATTTTTGTGTAAGCAAGAGCTATTTTTTAAGAAATTTCAAAAAGTATCACAATTGGAGAGGTACAGATCTGAACAGGAAAGTGCATGCTTCACAAGCATAAAGTTCCAGATTCTGTCTCTGGAATCGCCAATTACTGGCAATAGGAAAAAAACGCTCCTTGCTTTCTAGTCAACAACAAGCAATTATCTGCTCTGTGTCTTAAAGTGCCTTTTGGCTGCTACACTTACCTGATCACAGATCAGCTCCCACTTCTTCTCATTGTCATATTGTCGGAGTAGCCTTGCTTTGTCAGGAGGCAAGTTCATGGCATTCTGTAAAGAAAGAGAAAGCAAATCTGGGTGACCCCAACAGGCTGATAGTTTAGAGAGGTTATGCATATGAATAAGCCTAAATGAGCAGAACAACATGGTTGCAGTTATGTGATTTTTTTTTTTCAAATTCATGGTTAACAGAGTTTATCCAAAGCTTTTCAGGAAAAAGAAATTGCAAAAAAGCAATGGAAGATTCGATTCCTTCTCCTCCCCAGCCTCTAATCTAAGATATGACACATGTTGAACAATGTCAAGGTTGAGAGGTTTTTTTTTCATGTCAGCTAAAACTAGAGAATGAAGTTGTGGGTAATTCAATGAGAGTTGCTTTTTCTTCTATCCTATCATAACATTGCTGCTATATAAAATGCCCAATAACAAATGCCTGCTTTTATCTACTTAGAGGGGCAAGACTGAAATCCATGCACAATTCACAGTTAAAGTAGCATAAGATCTGGTTCGCCACCAATGTATACAACATTTAAAAAGAGAGCCACATAAATCTGTTGCAGCAAGAAAGGAAAAAGGCTTGTAGTACGGCAGAAGCCTTTTTCCTTTCTTGCTGCAACAGATTTATGTGGCTCTGCAACATAATTGGATGAGATTCTATTTTAACCAAAACAAATTACTGCTCCAAATGGGATTCGCTTAAATAGCTCTTTATGTAGTATCAAAGTTATCAAAGTTTCAAATTTAATGAAAATATATAGTGATGTGTATATCTGCTTGAGATAACACGCAAAGAACATTATAGAGCAGGAGTGTCAAACTCGCTGTGTCACGTGATGTGTCATGACGTATCGCGACTTTTTTCCCCTTGCCGGAGCTGGGGTGGGCATGGCTTCCACATGACGCATCCGGTCTGTGGGCCGGCAGTTTGACACCCCTGTTATAATGCATATGGAAGAACAAGTGTTGTTAAGAGGAACTGTATCCCGTAGAGTTCCAAAATAAAACTGCATCAGAGAAGGACAAAACTTGTTCTTTTCTAGTTAAAACCAAAAACCCTAGTGTAGCAAAGAAAAGAGAAACAATACAGAAACAAGAAATTTCACAAAAATTTCAGTTGCATATATCAAGTCAGACAGTCCCTTTATATATAGTTATGCCTGCATTTAATTTACTGGGAGGGGTGAGAATTGGAGAGACTATAATCAGATAGGGTTATATAAAATTTCACATGGTTTCTCCCTGCTTTACTACTGTTACATTGGTTTTCATCAACCTGGGGCTCTAAAAACAATTGCCAGAATTTGTAATAAAACACACATGAATGAAATAGGATGGCAATTTAGGAAAGGAAACAAAAGCGCTCTCTCTCTCTTTCTCTCTCTCATCTAATCTAATCCAATCCAATCATCTATCAGGAACTCCAGATTCTGAAGAATCTTCTGTTTAAATACTTTTTCCTGGGAAGACAAAGCAGGAAAGGGCTGTTCTATTTATTTTTTTTTTCAAATCTGCTCATGAATTCTGTAAAACCCTTAATTGGTTCCTGCTATGTTTTTATACTGAACCAACAAATTAAGTTGTAGCTCTGGAACCTGTTTCTTCAAGGATAAAAGCTGATGATCTCCAGATGTTTTACATACATGTGACGTAATCCCTGACTGTTAGCCAAATACAGAAAATGTGTAGTCCAAATTATATTGAGGGTACCAAGTTCCCTATTCTTAATCTAGCGATGTGATATATCCTATATACAGCACTGCACAGAATTAAGTCCTTTACATTTTTGGACCTCACTAAATGTACACTTTTTCCTTCCTGTATAGCTCAGGCTACTGTTGTTAAAAGTACATACAAATCTAGCTAGGTAAAATTAGGACAATTTTTTTCTTCCAAAGAGAGGTCTTATTATTATATATATTGCGGATAAGCTGACCCTCAAATTTTTAACCAAAATGCCATGGAAATGCATCATCTGCCAATAAATCGACCCTTAAAAAATTTATGTATGTTTATCAGTAGGTGGTAGAGGACAGGAAGACCTGGAGGAACGTTGTCCATGGGGTCGCGATGGGTTGGACATGACTTCGCAATTAACAACAACATCAGTAGGTGGCACATTTTCCGTAGTATTTTGGTTTAAAAAAAAAATCAAGGGTCAACTTATCTGCAGATCAGCTTATCCATGAGATATACATATATATAAAATATACAGGCACTTTTTAAAAGCCGAGAGAAAATAAAAACCTACATAGGGATCGTGCAAAGTTTACTTCTCTGTTGTGTTAATTCTTCTGCTGCAGTGCTGGCAAAGGAATAACTGTGGGCCTACATTTAAAATCTCACCAAAGAAATATCAGCATTAAAATGAGAACATATTAGTCTATTGCAAAGAAGAGGATTATGTTCTGATTTTGGCAGGTCACTATATATCAGTGGTGGCGAATCTATAGCATGAGTGCCAGAGGCAGCACTCAGAGCCCTCTCTGTGGGCACGCACGCCATCGCCCCAGTCCTAGGCCTTTAGTTGGGTTTTATAAAACCTTTTCGCTTTAAGCCTCCGCTGCCGTGTGCAAAAAAAAAAAAAAAAAGTTCAGTCAATTTCAATTTCTCGCGGGGAAAAAAGATCTGGAATTGATTGGTTGAACTTTTTCGTCCCACCTAGTCCGCCGTTATTACCGCAGCCATGCCTACCCAACGGGCCACACCCAGCCAATGGGCCACACCCACCTGGCACTCAACGATGCATAAGTGGGTTTTGGGTTGCAGTTTGGGCACTCAGTCTCTAAAAGGTTCGCCATCACTGCTATATACAAACTGAGGTTAACAATTTAGATCCTTGGCTTTTAATCTTTTGTCCATAATGATATGGCTCTTCTCATGTGAAAGCAACACAATGAGTGTAAATATTGATTGAAAAGCATCACTAATGAAATATTTAAAAAGAAATGATGGTAGGAAAACCTGCCCATTCTTAATCAGCTCCCAATTCTGTATTTCATACAGTACATACAACCCCCTGTATCACTTCTGCCCGCTCCCTCTCTGGTAATGCTGGACTTTTGGCAGAAATAGAGTCACTCCAGATCCAAAGTTTTCTGTGTGGTTATGCTGCTTTCTTTTTCCCAATTTATCTGAAAACAGATGGCTTCCTACCCATATTTCTACTAGTATTGAAGGAAGCTTTGCAGGACTACATCACCACATGTCAAGAGTCACAGAAGCTTTGCTCTGCTATGCCTGTAGTGGGGAATTCCTAGGCCTGAATTGCAATCCCAGCTGGCAGAGCCAATGGTCAGCTATGCTGGAGCTGCAGTCCTTCACATCCTGTTTTCCATTCAAACATGATGCCCTCACTTTTACAACCTGCCACTTTCCGAGATGTAAAAAGCAACAGCATCTACCCTCAACCAGCAACAGCGCTAAGAATTTTCTCATGTGGAAATTACAATGAGCACATTAGTGTAGATTAAGATTTCAAGGGGCCACAACTGCCCCCCACCCACCCACACACGCACATACACGGTCCAAACATTGCCACCCATATTATATAGGAACACTAGGATAAGAGACCCTGATATCATGACAAATAGCTGTTCATTTAAAGCTAGAAATGCCAAAGGCAGCATTTGGAAATAAACCTGTTGCTCTCTGCAGTGTGGAAGTCAGGGGATGCACGGCTCATAGTCAGAAATTCTAGGCAGATATAAGAAGCAGAATAACCCATGTATTCTGCTTAATGCAAGATATTATCTCAGTTCTGAGAAACTGACTTCTCATTTGTGATTTTCTGGTGTACAATATTAGCCTAAAATGCTAATGCTTGTGGTTGACATGCTAACATGTCAACCACAAGCTAACTAGAAGCTAACACTACAGGTGCCCCATAAAATGACAGAGCCAATGTTAATAGCATTTAATTATGCAATTTCATTTCAAAACAAACCATATATATTTTGAAATGATTGTGTTCAAGTGAGTCCTAGTGTCTTTTTTATCTGCCTTTGATTCAAGATATAAACTCCAAAACGACTGAAGTCCAAAGCTGACTGACATAAAGTATATATAATCAAGCCACAAAACAACATTATGGTAATAACAATAGAGATCAGAAAGCCAGATCACTACAGCAACTGTCCCATCTTTCAGATTAACCTTTTATGCAAAGTTTGCACCCTTCTAAGGTGGTTTACTGCCTGGGGGGTGGGAGTGGGAAATTTCCTTGGCTGGATATTGGAGTACAATTCTATGATAACATTCCAGGAATTGCCAGAATAGTGAAATTCCACAAAGTGATGCAAGATGAATTACGACCAATGAGCCTCCAAATTTTTGTTAGCAATTTAAGCCAATACCGGCAGAAAATCGTCTTTGCATAATATACTTTTTGCAAAACGTCTCCTTAAGTTAAAAGTTGAGGAGAAAAGTTTCCTTGGCATTCTTATAAATCACAAAGGATCTTTCTACCCATTTGCCTGCCTGGCTGGGAATTAGCAGAATTTTTTTCAGCTTTTCCAGTTAGAAATGGAGGGGTTCCTTTTAGTGATTATAAAACCATCAGCTAATTTGGGGCTTCCCCAGCCCCTTTTACTTTCTACTATTCCAGTACTGCCTTCTTAACCTCTTTCCCACAAGTTTATTCCTTTGAATTTTACCAAGAAACTTTTGCACCTCTTCCTGTACAGCGCTAAATGATTAATATTTTAGCCTGAAGATGTCCATGACTTGTCCTCCTTCCTGTAATTGTACTCTCTGCAATTGAGTAACACTGGGAGTCATACTGTACTAAGCTGTAATCATCTTGATCTAAAAGATAAATGGGCAGCATCTACAAAGGCTTCTCTTTGGCTCACTAAAAAGAAGAAAAGTGACTAGACTTCATTTTATGGTACTGCATGTTACTTTCTCAGGTTCAAGAAATGCTCATCCTGACCCTGAGACTCACTAAGACCACCCAGGCAACCACGTCACAAGTTTTATTTATTTTTAAAAGTAAGAGAGATCAGAAGCATGAATACACAAGAAGTAGACAAGACGATGGTCGCTCCATCCTGATTTGAAGCCCAGCCCCTTTTCAATATGTTGATATCTCACCCATATACAAAGTTTTTTGGGGGGGGGATTCAGTTGTGATTCCATGACACCATCTTGCCTGTTTTGATCCTCCCCTCATGAATACAGTCGAGATAAATACACTAGATTCTTTCAGTGTGTATCTATAAATCTGAAATATGAATGAATATGAGCCCAACATACTGAACAGTAACTAATCCCAATTTATTTCCACAAAACAGAAAAATGTTCCTAAAGCAGAAATTATAAATGCACCATTTAGAAGAGTGCTCTAACAAGGTCAAGGGTAGGCAACCTTGCCTCTTTTATGACTCGTGGACTTCAACTCCCAGAATTCCTGAGCCAGCCATGCTGAGGGGAAAGGGAGAGTTTCCAAGCTGAGCCATGCTGCTCAGGAATTTTGGGAGCTGAAGTCCACAAGTCATAAAAGAGCCAAGGTTGCCTACCCCTGAACAAGGTCATGTAGACTGATATTCTTGAGCAGGGGGTCAAGAAGAAAATACTTCTTTATGCTAGGCTGTTGAAGCTAAGTTTCAGCTAGAACTGTGCTTTCTGATAAACTGATATGATTTATTTATTTATTTATTTGTTTATTTATGAGGCTTATATACCACTTTAAGTGCAAGCATTCTCTAAGCGGTGTACACCAGTAAGCAATGTATATATATATATATTTACATTGCCCCCAACAATCTGGGTCCTCATTTTACCTACCCCGGAAGGATGGAAGGCTGAGTCAACCTTGAGCCGGTGAGATCTGAACCGCTGACCTGCTGAACACAGTCAGCTAACTTGGCCTGCAGTACTGCACTCTAACTGCTGCGCCACCTCGGCTCAACCACCTTTAGCACAGGGGTCTTCAAACCTGGCCCTTTTATGACTTGCGGACTTCAACTCCCAGAATTCCTCAGCCAGCGTGCCTGGCTGAGGAATTCTGGGAGTTGAAATCCACAATTCATAAAAGGGCCAGGTTTGAAGACCCCTGTTCTTGAGGATCAAGCATCCAAACTCACACTTACTGATTTTGCCTCAGTTTTACATGGGAATAAGGGGCCCCTTGATCAACTATGACTTTGGAAGACAATGCCGTGCTTCTTAAATTATATATTCATTATTTTTATTTATTATTTTTTATTTATTTAATTTTATTGGCTGCCCAACTCATGGGTTCTTCTTAGGTTTCTCAATTCTATCCTGCAGCAGCCAAAAGAGCCCAGCCCTCACAAAGCAAAAGAAGAGATGGAAGCTTATGGGAAACAAAGATTTTTGACTTTTATGAAGTCTGAGAGCACAATATGGAATGACGTTATAGTAGTTACTGCTAACTTGAAATTTGACAGAGAGGATTACATTGGGGAAAAGGAATATGCAATTTGTTAAATATTCCTCTCCTCCTAACAAGGGGATAAGCAATCCTCAGATAAATAACATTGCCTGTACAAAGTTATGGGGGAAAGCACCTGCTCACTTCATAAACTCAAAACAGCCTTCATAGTTTTGTATTTGAATTCTCACCCTTTGAAAACAGAAAGAGAAATTCAGCCCCACATCTGTAATCCTGTCTTGTTTGTTAAATTACTAGGTTCTTTCCTCCCCTCTGATCTACTTAGATTTTAGATAAAAGGACCGGAAACTATTGCATTCCTAAGGATCACCTGATTGTCTGGAGAATTGCTCACTCTATCAATCCTGTCTCTGTGTGTCATATATTCTTTCTGGTGTTTTCCACTTTGCTATCTGAGTCCATTCTTTAGCTTTTTCGGTTGAAAATATCTTCCCTTCAGGCCACTCACTGTTCTTGTTGGACTCTTGTTTTGTTATTCACACACACCCCCTTTTTTCCATTCCAATTGCTAAGTGATCGGGTAGATGGAAGATCACCAACAGCAAAGGATGCCTTCCTCTTCCAATCCCCCTGCCCCTATTTCGTTCAATCTTGTTACTTTGTACTTGATTGCATCTTCCTCTTGTTTTTAGTTTATATATATATACACACTTTCTCGCCCATGGCTGAGAGACCTTGTTTTTAATCTTTTGTTGGGTTGCATTCCCGGGATACGGGATACACAAAGCTTCAAGGATAGGCAGAAGTATTGCTATTGACAACCAAATCACTAACACACCTTGAACTATGGACTCAGAAACTATGTTAGGCTATTAAAGAGATTCCCCTCACTGTATTGTTAGATCTCACTCAGACGTAGGGTTTTAAGGAAAAGGAACTGAGAATCAATGATATATCTCTCAATCAGTATTCAGTGAATAGCTCTTTGCTGGAGCTAATAAATTAATCTCTTCAAAAAAAATGAAACTAGCTTCTGTGTTTGTGATTGTGTTTGTTTTGTTTTACCTCTCAAGCAAAAGATTATGAATTTATATAATAGCCAGCTTTGTTTTTGCTGCTTTGACTTGAAATACTACACTTTCAAACTATAGCTTATGCCTGAATAATGGCTCCTATTACTTAATGATACTATTAACTGGCACAAAACCATCTTCAATTTGTTATGTGAGAAAAAAAAGAGCACTAGGTTTCTTTATAAATATAGAAAGCTTAGATCCATTACTCTGTAACATTATTCTAATTATAATGTTACGCAAGCATTATATGAATCTTAATTTAAAATCCAGTTGAACAGAATTTCTTTTAGGATTAAATGAAATGTCACAGAAAGGTTTGCAACAATCGAATTCCCTTATCCAACCTTAGCCTGTGGCTTTTCTGCATCCTTCTATTTCAAGTATTTTTGAAAAACATGATAATATTTAGCCATTTAAAAGAACTGCATCATGTTGTTGAATGTCTATGGAGATTCTCGGTCATCCAGGTCATGGTTGTCACAAAAGTGCTTTTTTCAAAAGACAACTGGACTTTTTTTTTCCCCTTGAAGACATTTTGCTTCTCATCAAAGAAGCTTCTTAAGCTTCAGGGCTGAAGAAGCTTTTTGGATGAGGAGCGAAACATCTTCATGAAAAAAACGAAGCCCACTTGCCTTTTGAAAAAAGCACTTTGGGGACATGTCTTTGAACATTACAACTGTATTCATAATACACTATAAGCAGTGATTCATTCATTAAAACACCAAAGAAGCATTAAAATCTAAAATTAAAAGGCTTAATTTTACACTTATTCTAGAAACAGAGAGAGTTTCTGAGGAACTGGAAAGTATTTCACAGTTGTATTTGTATAGTTTCAGAATATTCACAGTGTGTATGTGGTCTCGAGATATACACAATTGTGTCTTTGGTCTGGGAAAACCCATCAATCAATCAATCTTTATTCAGTCATAGACTAGTACAGACATGTCAAACACAAGGCCCGGGGGCCGGATGCGGCCCGCAAAGTGATTTCATATGGCCCGCAAAGCCATCCTGGAAATAGTGAGGGAACGGCCCCCTCTGCCTTTGCCCTGGCCCAGACCAACCGGGAGCCAATGTACAATTTTGTGGTTGTACATTGAATGCTGAAACGCATTCAGTCTTAGCTCCATAAGCCCCCCCCCCGCATGGCCTGAGAGGAACAGTGCGGCTCCTCCAGTGGACCATGCCTTGGCACTTGTCCTGGTCCCACCCCCTTCTTGACGCAAACGATGTAGAGCGTAGAGCTGGCCATACCCACCCAATAGGCCACACCCACTCCGTCCACACCCACTCAGTAGGCCGACCCATCCTGGCCACACCCACCCAGCCCTGAGGGCAACCACAATGCTGATGCGGCCCTCAATGAAATTGAGTTTGACACACCTGGACTAGTAGATAAAATTCAAAAGTCACTGTTAAATTAGAATAAAAAGGAAAAATATAATTGCTCCAAAAAAAAAACCCTAAAAAGGATTAGAAGAAATACTATGGCTGACTGTACATACTATACAATAGTACTTGGCTGAGATTGAGGAAATCAGATTGATCCAGTAATAATAACCTAAGATAAAACAAGTGACCAGGATATTTAGTAAAGACCGGAAATAATAATTCCTGGTGAGCAACAGTATAGACGGGGCAATGCAGAACAACATGTTCCATGGTTTTAATTATTCCTCCACCGCACTGACACAATCTCTGATCAAAGGGGACCTTTTGGCATCTCCCTTCAGAAAAGGCTGCTGAGAGAGCATTGAATTTGACTATGGATAAAGCCCTTCTGAATATGGGGATCGTTCTGTGCTAAGGTATCTAGCTAATTGGAGAAGGTGTACAGAGTAGTGTTTCTCGGTAGAACTGGAACGTCCACTTGCAGCTCTAAATCAATGGTCTGCTGTTTAAGATCAGCTGTGAGCATTAATAGTGAAAACCCAGCAAATAGTACTCCAGCATATATGCTGTGAGATCAACCAGACTGGACAAAATCCAAGATACACAGCGTTAAACTAAGGCAAGAACAGCAGCGGCAACTGCCACAGTAAGTCCACTCTGCTTGCAACTAATCAAAGCAATAATATCAGTCAGGGTTTACCTGGGAAAAAGATAAGCCCTAAAGTAAAGAGTATATAATTGCGCTAAAGAAAAAAATTCACCCTGCCCCTTTCTATAGAAAGAGTAAATTCACACACACAACTTAAACTATTTTTAAGGATCCTTGCAGAGGATTTATTCTTGAAAAAGTCATAAGAAGGGCTTCACTTTTGTAAACAAACCTGATTGAAGGGCAAACATCTGGGTGGATGGAGGGAAGTCCATTCGTTTCAAACTTTCCTGCCAGAGATTGCTGATAGCAAGGAATGAACAGACTGGATATATTTTCCCACACTGAAATCGTTCCATGAAGGACTTTCTGTGTTTTTTTTTTCAAGTAGTACCTTGATTATGGATAAAAGGCAAAGGCAGCTGCCCAGGGTAATTTCCTCATTCTTTGTTTTGGTACACACAGACAACCACAGAAAACTCACAGAGTCACATCGCACTCTATTGTACCTGTGTAGCCTGGGCACATCCATGTTCAATGTAGATGAAAATAGGATAGCCAAAGGTTGAATTAGGGGCATCAGAATAACTGCCTGTATGTGACATTTACAATCACATCTTTATATTATATTATATACTGTAAGTTCCTCAAACTATGCCTTGAACTTTTACCTCTTTGCAATCAGTCTATGGAGCCATTTGTAGCAGTCGGGTTGCTCTACAATTCTTTGACTTATTGAATATATCTGAAATATAAACTGCTCAGGTCATCCCTACTTATATAAGCTATGGGTTATATTTAGAACAATTCAATTCCACAAGGCTCTCCTCCCCCGCCCCATTTTTAAAACTCAGGGGGAGGCGAATATTCTAGAGGTGTAGTTTTCCTCATCTCAATGCAGAAATGTATTGGTGTGAGTTGGAAGCCTCTGAAAAGTCCAAGATTTTTGCCCAAATGACAAAAACAGTGACCCATCATCACAATGCAAGTCCTTTTATACACATGTGCAACTTTACAACGCATGTTTAAAAAAGGGATGGAGTTTATGCTTAGGCCCGGGGTAGGCAACCTTGGCTCTTTTATGACTCGTGGACTTCAATTCCCAGGAATTCTGGGAGTTGAAGTCCACGAGTCATAAAAAAGCCAAGGTTGCCTACCCCTGGCTTAGGCTATGATGGTGCAATGCTATTTTCTTCATTTGCTCTTGCTTGCCTCCTTTTCCCCCCCCCCCCAATATCTATGCCTGAGTTGCCTTTATTGAGAACATCATTAAAACTGCAGAGAAGCCCTTTAGGAATGTGGGCACCCTAATTATAATCTCTATCAAACCCAAAGCAGTGTCGTATTACAGGTAGTCCTCGACTTAACAACCAATTGTTTAACAATCGTTCAAAGTTACAATAGCACTGAAAAAAATAACTTACAACTGGCTCTCACATTTAAAAGCATCGCAACAACCCCCTTGGTCATATGATCAAAATTTGGGCACCGGCAACCAGCATGTATTTAGGATAGTGGAAGCTTCCCTGGTTCATGTGGTCACAATGGGCAACCTTCCCAGCCAGCTTCCAACAAGCAAAGTCAATGGGGCAAGCCAGATTTGCTTAATAACTATATGATTCACTTAACTGCCACGATTCACTTAACAATCATGGCAAAAAAAAAAAGTTGTAAACTTGGGTGTGACTCACTTAACTGTCTTGCTTAGCAACAGGAATTCTGGTCTCAATTGTAGTCATAAAGTCGAGGACTGCCTTTACATAATACGCCATCAAAATGAGTGTTTTGCTTCTGCTCTCAAATGACAGAGTTAACTACTCCAACAGCAAAGAATTGGAGCATCAAGCCTTGCCAAGTCCACAAATACAGCTTATTTCTGCTTTCACCTTTCGATCGTGGACAATGACGCACTGCATTTATACACTGATAAGGGAACAATAAAATGCTTGTTCGCTCTTTGGTAGTGTAGGATGTGGCTTGGCTAAGAGTAAGAGTACTTGGTCTTTCTTTGAAATGGACCTATTATCTACTCATTGCTTACTAGATTGTCCCTTTCCGAAAGAAGGAGGGAGGGAGGGAGGGAGAGAGAAAGAGAAAGAAAGAAAGAAAGAAAGAAAGAAAGAAAGAAAGAAAGAAAGAAAGAAAGAAAGAAGGAAGGAAGAAAAGAAAGAAAGAAAGACTACTTAAACTGGATCTATATCAGTTGGATCAAATATCTGGAAAAGTAGGTAATTCTTCCAAAAACAACCATTAAAAAGTTATTCAACAAAAGGAGCACTCACCAATAATACGCATAATATTAATGTCAACATAAAATGTTAACTGAAAATCTACTACATTTTGCATTTGGTCCTGGGATGGAACTGACTACCTATTTCACTCATAAATGCACATGTTTGTACAAACACACACAAAGCCTTCTTCAACTGAGTCGTATCAGTGTGGTTGTGGTGGAGAAACAGCACGTGAAGATCTTAGAAGATTCCTTCTTCCCCACCGTCCATTCTTTCATTTCTCTATTGCTCAGCTGGAGGATGGGATACCCTAACAGGTGCACTAAAATTTAAAAATAAAGTTAACAACAAGCCTGAATCAAATTATGACATTAGATTTACTTTAGTTCTAATTATGAATTAGACAACAGTTTCTTAAGTGTCAGCATGGAATTTTCGGTGCCTCCTTCTGATTTGTAAGAGGAAGTGCAGATAGGAAGAAATATGTAAGCTCATCACATATGGTTTATGCAACTGAAAATAATAATTTCCAATTGCATCTATTTCTGGCAATTGTATCACTTTAGCCATAGCAAAATAGTTCCCTTTTCCTTTATTCCAAATTATGTGTTTAAACTAGGGGTAGATTCTCCATCTTTCGTGTATCGATTTTATTTCAGCAGCAAGAGAACAAAACATGTTCCTTCTCTCAATTTCTGTTTTTTCCAGACACATGTCCAACATTGGTCTTCATTAGAGATGTATAAATTAATTATCTAGACAGTCCTATTATTTTTTACTGATTATATGCCATCAAATCTTTGTCAATTTTTAGTGACCACAAGGACTTTATGTCCCATACATCCCAGTCAATTTGGATGAACACTAAACATTCTGAGAATTGAAATCCAACATGTGGGGAAGGCTCCAGGTTAGCAAAGGATGACCACCCACTCAGAAAAGAAGTTCAGACTCATTGTAACTCATCTACTCCAACTAGTCTTTTAATTAGGATGAGGCACCACCTGATCATGCCTCCCACTGTTAGTTATTCTGATCTAATACTAGTAAATATTGCAAGCCTATCTAAACACATTCATCTAATCAGTCATATAAAGATATGCAAGAGTTATTTAGCAATGAAATCATCCACTCACATTCTGGTAAACTGATATGACTGTTCAAAGCCAATTATCGTATATTGAAATGAGTAAACCCATTATTCTGTTTCATAAGTGTGAGAGAGTAACTGACCGTAACCAGTTTTAACTTCCTGAAATTAAATTATAAAACACTCTAAGGACCATCATGAACACAACTTCTTCCACCTTTTTTTGCAAGGATAGTTATATCTTCCTTACACTTGGAACGGTTACTAAAAGGTGCCAGTAGTGAGACACTGTTTCTTCCAGTCAAAGTCAGTAGACATTTTATAAGACTGAAAAAATCTGGCTCAACTTTTAATAGGTAGCAATAGGACCATCTTAATTTGAGTCGTCAAACACTTCACCTCATTTACCACCCTCCCATTTTCTTTGATTTTCCAATCTCTATTTTTCAATTGTTGAAAGACAGTAATCTGTTATGTTTAGCTAACATATTGTATCTTACAGCAGCCCCTACAAAACTGATTATATAGTTAGACCTGATGGGTACTTGATCAGAAACTGCAGAGATTTACATACCGTAAAACTGAGATGTTAAAAAGAAAAAAAGTATTCTGGAAGAAGAGAATGCAAGGCATTTCTATATTGTTACTAATAACATCAGATTCAGTTCCAAATAATTCTCTTTTCATTAGGCCCCAGCAGAAAGAAACAAGGTCAAATGTCAAAGCGATGGTCCAAATTATGCAAGGCTTGCAGAATAAACTGCAACTGGTTACATTTGCCTAATAAGCCAAAGCAAAGTAAATCACATCTCTGCTTGGCACAAATCAAGCCAATATATCTATGATTTGCTAGTTTTGCTTAGCTACCATAGAATTTCTTCCATATCCCCTCTTAATGCATTTCTTTTGTTGTATCTTACACTAAATGTTGGCCAGTACATGTGAAAGCTTACTCTCATTGAACACTGACAAAAAGTCAGAACATAAACTATGTTCCTAATATAAAGGGGGGAAAATAAAATAAAGATAACAAACTGTTTGAAGAAGTCAATAATTTTTAACTGATTGCAGGAATTATAGGGCAAAGTCTTAAGTTGCCACAAAGAACTCTGTCTCAAATGAGGCTACATTCCTGAAAACTGTCACATCCAGCCATTTATCAGTGGGTTATTGCATACCAACAGTAGGTGGGTTTGAAGCAAACTGTGAGTAGATCTAACCAATCTTCTTTCCCACACTTCCACCCCACCACCCAGATTTCCTTGATTCCATTCCTCTGCCTCATAAATAAGTTACCAGAAAAGAAAGTGAAGTAGTAAATTGCTTGCTTGCCTTGGGTTCTTGCAACTGGGCTAAAAATCATACTGAATTGTCTGTGCACCACAAATGGCCACAGTTCTCCTATGTGTATCAGTTCATTTGTTTGCATGAAAAGCAAGCTATGAAGCTAGAACAAGAGAACAAGACAACCGAAAGAACAGAACGGGACATCTCAGGCAGAATCATGGGTTTTGGGTTTTTTTGCAAACTGTAAAACTGTTTTCAAACTACCAGAATCAAAATAAAGTTGTTATACCCACACAAGACTAGCATGTAATCATAATACTACGTTGGAACTGTATTTAACCAGGTTTGAAACGTTTTGAAGGATCTATCTCAGACATGTCAAACACAAGGCCTGGGGGCTGGATGCGGCCCGCGAAGTGGTTTCATGTGGCCCACAAAGCCATCCTGGAAACAGTGAGGGAACGGCCCCCACTACCTTGGCCCTGGCCCAGGCCATCCGGGAACCAATATACAATTTTGTGGTGGCCCTCTTGGCACTTGTCCCGGTGGACCATGCCTTGGCACTTGCCCCGGTCCCACCCCCTTCTGCCAGAGACCCTCAGATCTGTCCCACTCCTGCCCAGGCCCCCATGACGTGAATGATGTAGAACTGGCCACGCCAACCCAGTAGGCCACACCCACTCCATTCACGCCCATCCAGTAGCCTGCACCCACTCTGGCCACACCCACCTGTCCCCCCAAGGGCAACCGCAATGCTAATACAGCCCTCAGTGAAATTGAGTTTGACACCCCTGATCTATCTAAACTATCCATAGAGCAGTGGTTCTCAACCTGTGGGTCGGGACCCCATTTGGGGTCAAACGACCATTTCACGGGGGTCGCCAAACAAGGCTGTCCGCCATTTTTCTCCCCTTTTCTTTGGCCACACCCTTGGCACCCGGTGATGTATAAGTGGTTGGGGGTCACCACAACATGGGGAACTGTATTATGGGGTCGCAGCATTAGAAAGGTTGAGAACCACTGCCAAAGAGACTTCAATGCAAGAACCCACAAATATTATGCCCCACCCAATTGCATCTAGTGTGCTGGACATAGCTTTCCCTTCTTTCTATACTAAGTTAATCTCAATGAGAGTAAAAATCTAAGCCAGAGGAACATGACTTCATGTTAACCGAACCTGAACACCCACTCAGTATTTTGTGAATGTAAACACTTTGTTTCCTACAAAGATAGGCTGTGGCTGCCTTGCAAGTGGGAAAAAGTTACAAATATGCTGATAAAGGCCAAATAATTCATATACCCATCAGCATTTTAAAGTCCCCCTCCACAGTTAGATAAGGGCTTATCAATAGCGGAAAGTACAATGCTGAAATCTGGTCATGTAAACTGAGATCATGAATAGTCTGCTTAGCTGCTGGTTTCTTTTCTCCCTTCTTGCCTTCTCAGAAATAAGAACGTTAGCTAAGATTTGAAGAAACAGGTTCAACCACTGTAACTTAAAGCTTTATTTATACGTGTCATCTGATGCCAGTTCAAGCACATACTAATATGCGCGCCTTTAAGTTTGCCTCGGATTTGTGTATCCCGGTAAATTTATCATCCTGGCCACAGTAGCAGTTCTTGCAGTGAGTTCTGCCACCAATTTATGAATCTCAACATCTGTCAGAATTGTAGATGAAGGACATGGAACTTCTCCTCCATGAAGGTTTTTGTTTGTTTTTAAATTGTTTTGCCTGTTTAATTGTTGAAGGACAGTAATCTATTAGGTTTTGGCTAACACGTTACAATTTATGGCAGTGCCCAGCAACATTTGACTAAGGTTGGACCTTAGAATGGAAAACTGCAAGAATTTTAACTGACAAGTTAAAAAGAAAAAAAAAACATTCTGATAGAGGAGAATTGCTGTTTAATAGGCTATTAATAACATCAAACTCAGTTCTAAATAAATTTCTTTTCATTAGGCTCTAGTGGCAGCTGACACAGCCAGAATCACATGTCCAAAGTCAGGGCTCTTTATCCAAGACTTACAGAATAAACTACAACTGGCTATATGCAATACATGTGTTAGAGTGGGAATCAGAAGAGGCCAGTTGGTTAGGAATTGTATGAGTTGGCAGGGTGGTACAAAAAACAGGTTGTGATTATTCACTGGACAAGGAAATAAACTCTATTTTTTCTCAGAGGTGTTTTATTTCATACTCAGATTGCATTACTAATAAAAAAATGTTCTGGATATCCTGAAGGCCACAAGCAAGGAATCCAAACAAGAAACCTGGCAGATAAGATTTTTTTTATAGCATGAAGAGTTCAGTTATTACAGAATACCGATTAAAAAAAGATGAATATAAGAAATGAGACAGGTTGGCAAGAGAGATGGATGGATGGATGGATGGAAGGAAGGAAAGAAGGAAGGAAGGAAGGAAGGAAGGAAGGAAGGAAGGAAGGAAGGAAGGAAGGAAGGAAGGAAGGAAGGAAGGAAGACCCAAAATGACCATTTTATCAAAATGACAAAAGCAGCATTGCAAGCTATGCCCCTTTGATTATTATAACTATCCTTGCCCTACGGATGCACTCCACTGAAGGAAAGTCTGAATGACTTCAGTGACAAAAAATATTAAGAACAAAAACAATTTTCCCAGGTAGGTTTGAAGTAGAAGACAAAAAAATAGTACCTCCGCTAAACAGTCACATATACATTATCTTTGTGATATCATGGAGAATGAATGGAATGACACCAGAACTCAATGAAAGCAAATACCTATATGTTAAAAAACAAAACAAATAATTATACTCAAGGAAACTGCAGACTAGACTACTGTAATAAATTTCAGGAAAAAGAGAGAACAGCATGAGTTTGTCAAGAATACGTTCTATTGCTCTGCTTTTTCATTTACAGAATATATTGTGGGAACATTCTGGATATAATGTATTCTGGTTAGCATCCTGAAGCCCCTCTCCTGTTTTTTTTTAAATTTTAATTGTTTTCTTCTTGTTTTAAATTGCTTTCCATTATAATGTTTATATGTCGTTTTTATGTTTCTAGGTCTCCTTGTACACTGCCCGGAGTCACTCTATGAGGAAGATGGTTTGCTTTTAAATGTGATATATAAATAAAACAAATAGATATATAAAATGATATAACTGCAGCCCAGGATTTAGAAAAGACTATACCACATCAGATGTTCTCAATTTTCAGCAGAAACTCTTCACTTCCCCTAAAAATGTTCTTAAAAAGTAGTTCAGTGGCACTACTTTTTTCAAATCAAAGTGCAAAAAAATGGCTAATTTACATATTCACACTTTTTTATGAGCTAAATTTTAGGCTTGGAGTTTTCACAGTTAACCCGTTACTCTGCCACTTTGACAGAAGAAGCCGCAAAATGGTTTTCTTATTGCAGAGACTGAAATAAATTTCCATTTATGTCTTCCAACACTACTCATTGCTATGTAAGAAGTCAAGGTTATTATGGTAACCAAAGTAGCTCAAACCTGGTACGGTCTCATACTTAAAAAATATACAGATAGTCCTCGGCTTACAATCATTCATTTAATGACTGTTCAAAGTTACAACGGCACTGAAAAAAGTGACTTATGACCACTTCTCACACTAAGGATCATTGCAGCATCCCTTCAGTCACCTGACCAGACTTCAGGTGCTTGGCAACGGGCATCTATTCACAATGGTTGTAGCACCCCAGGATCCTGAGATTATAATTTACAACCTTCCTAGGGAGCTTCTGATAAACAACTGTAGTGATTCACTTAACCACAGCAAAAGGTCATAAAACTGTGGTGGTGCAGTGGTTAGAGTGCAGTATTGCAGGCTAACTCTGCCCACTGCAAGGAGTTCAATCCTGACCAGCTCAAGATTGACTCAGCTTTCCATCCTTCTGAGTTCAGTAAAATGAGGACCCACATTGTTGGGGAAAATATTGCTAAGTGTTATTGTTAAAACATGGCAAAACTCACTTAACAACTACTTTACTTATCAACAGAAATTTTGGGCTCAATTGTAGTCGTAAGTCAAGGATTACCTGTATTGCTGAAATCAGTTTAGAAAACCATGTTGGTAAAGCCACAGAATACGGAAGGCCATTCAGGCCATCTTGCCCAATTTTCTTTCCCTCTAGGAATCCAAATTAACGGCATCCCCAATAGAGGGGTGTCCCATCCTCTGCTTGAATCCGTCCAAACAAAAGGAAGCGCATCGGACTTATGTAGAGTAGTTTTGCCTTGACAAAAGGTGCTTTGTATTATGGAGACCATAATTTTCTTTGTCAAGTTAAAGCGATAGCTCAATTTTTGCTCAACCAACTTGTCAGGAGAGAGGAACATCGCCGTGTAGCCACTTGGCTTCTTAGAAACAAGGATAATGCAGAGTCATTTTGAAGAGTTGCTTCGTTTGAATTATTTTTTTAAGCAAAGGAACCGTCTGAAGATCTGCACCACCCTAGAATCCAGTGGCTTCCTGATAACTGTAACGATGGGATTATCTGTCTGTCTAGCTTTTATGGGTTATATCTACCAAATGGAACCAGGACTCTGGATGTCTTACAGAGCTTACATATAAAACGCAACAGAGGCAATCTTTGCCTTACAACCATTCATTTAATGATGGTTCGAAGTTATGACAGCCCTGGAAAAAGTGATCTGCAGCACTCCTGTGGTCATGTGATCACAATTCAGGAGTTTGGCAACTGATTCACATTTACAATGGTTGCAGCATTTTGTGGTCACCTGACAGTGATTTGCAACCTTCCCAGTTGGCTGCCAATAAGCAAAGTCAATTGAAGAAGGCAGACTTGCTTAATGACTACATGATTTGCTTAATAACCACATGATTCAATGAAGAACCAGAGTAAAAATGGTTGTAAAATCAGGTCAATGGGATGACTCACTTAATCACTCTGATTAATCACAAATCAGTGGGATGACTCACTCACTTAATGATTGCATCGCTTAGTGACTGAACTTCCAGTTCCAATTGTGGTCATACATTTAAAAACTACCTCTATAAGTCAGTACAATAATTGTGTGAATTAAATATCAGCTTTCCACTCACCCTCATGCAATGATGATGAAAACAAACCTACCATTTGTTAATTCCATTCTAAATCAATATGTGTGTTGATTCTTGCTGGAAAGTCAAGATCTTTCTGACAAATTCTCCCTTCCAAGGCTAATTGCATTAAAATGTCTGAATGATTCTAATAGCGAAAGGCAAATATTCTTAACCCTATAGCCTTTTGTGTTTTTCAAACTTGGTATCAGGCTTAAGTTTGCATTTTTAGAAATGTCAAAGGCTTCACTAATTCACTTTACTCATTAATTACAAATTTATGTATTTGGAAAAAAGGGCTCATACATAAAAGATTTGAAACTCTTTTCAGAACAGCACGATGATGGAGGTGAAGAGGAGGATGTTAAATCACTCAAGATGGACAGTAACATTTGATAAATACGCTTTCTGTTAAAAGAAAAATACATAAAATCTAAAAAGGAAAAAAAAACATATTACAGAATCCCTGAAAACAAGGTAGTTTATATGAGAATATTTATAGTGGCCACATAAATGGCTACTCATATGATCTTATACTCCTTTTAGTTGTTGTGTGTGACTCACAGGTCACCCAAGGCTCTACATCCATCCAATTAAAGGCTGTCACATACAGGAAGGTCTTCATTATCAAACCAATTTTCTTTAAAAGACTGAACTTTCTCTAGGAATCAGACAGCTGATCCATGCAGCAATTTCCTCAATATATACAAAATTACCAAAACTTTTACTATCACTTTTATTTTCTACTGCATCTGAAACAACCCCAGAATGAAATGCCTCAAAATTCTTAACCTGATGGTGATTTTCAAATGTGCTATATATCACAACCCCCGCGAACGTCTATAATTATAATAATAATAATAATAATAATAAAGTTGGAAGGGACCTTGGAGGTCATCAAGTCCAACCCCCTGCTCAGGCAGGTAATCCTATACCAGTGGTGGCGAACCTATGGCAGGGGTGCCAGAGGTGGCACTCAAAGCCCTCTCTGTGGGCACGCGCGCCATCACCCCAGTCCTAGGCCTTCAGCTGGGTTTTATGAAACCTTTTCGCTTTAGACCTCCGCCACCATGTGCAAAAAAAAAAAAAAAAAGATTCAATCAATCGGTCAATTTCAACTTTTCACAGGAAAAAAAATCTTGCAAAGTTGGAATTGATTGATTGAACTTTTTAGTCCCACCCAGTCTGCCGTTACCACTGCAGCCAAGCCCAGCCAATGGGCCACACTCACCCGGCACCCGACAATGCATAAGTGGGTTTTGGGTTGCAGTTTGGGCACTCGGTCTCTAAAAGGTTTGCTATCACTGCCCCATACCATTTTGGACAAATGGCTGTCCAGTTTCTTCTTAAAAACTTCCAGTGTTCTTCCCCAATAGTGTGGTGTTGCTATTTTCATTCGCAAAGTTTTGCAATATATAACTCAAGGCAAAGGACTTACCTAATACTCCTTCTTCCTTCTGTTTTCTCTACAATAACAACCATGTGAGGTGGATTGGGCTGGTAGAGTAACTGGCCACAAGTCACCCAGCTGGCTTTCATAGCTAAGGTGGAATTTGCGTTCTCTGGCTTTCTAGCCTGGTGCCTGAATTAAAAGTTTAATATCACTTAGTTAGAACGATATAGAATGTACCAAAAAAAAATGATGCTATCCACAGGAAGATGAAGCAAAATGAAAATTGACAACAGTGGTGTTTTTGAGATTATTTATTTTTGACACAATTCTTCATTGTTTGATTACTTTCTGGGAGGAGGCTTCATGGTATCCGAAGCTGAACATCCAGATTCAGCCAAAGTTTCATTCCATACAGCATTAACCTTGCGAACGCTCAAGCTTCCTCCTTCCATTATATATTCAAGATGGACAATATTTAATATTTATTTGTTACGTATATGTAGGGGTGTGGGTCTATACATATGTTGTTCATAGTATGTTTAGGTTTGTGTCATGTATGTGTTTCACTTTGAGAGCGGGCAACTAAATTTCATTTTTGATGTGTGCCATTGTGCCCACAGTATAAAAATGACAATAAAGGTTATCTTATCTTATTTACTGTAGAGCTTGTTGGTCCAATTCAGACATTTGTAAAGGTTGTCACGCATTGTTGTCTGGTTGTCCACACATTGTTACAAAATAGATGGCAGATTTGTTGTTTGGAAAGAAATAATTGAGAATTAGGTCATTCTTCCAGCAGCACAATAACTGATACTGTATTAAACAAATAGTTTACTATCTAAAACTAGTTTAGCTGTGGATTTATTAGACGGAATACTTAAAGATTAAATATTGGTTTGAATATGCTTAAAAAGAATAGAAATGTTTTTGGACATAAATGTATTTTAGCTTAAGAGGGTCATGTTTTTCAAGTAGTATATTATTTCCTTCTTTTTTTCTTCTCTTTTTCTTCGTTTTTGTTTTAAGATATGAGAAATGTAAAACTGTATGAGAAAAAAGACTTAAATATTTAAGTGTAATTAACTCTAAGAAAATCTTAACGGGTAAAAATGTTTAAACTGGAGGAATAAAGGAATTCCAACAGAAGAAGAGATTTTATATAAAATTTTATCGTGTGCTGAAATGGATAGGCTCACAATGGAAATGAAGGATAAGATAGAATCAGACTACTTTGAAATCTGGGACAAATTTTATTACTGGTATGAATTAAGGAGAACTGCTCGGGCTTTAAACTAGTGTTAAGACAGAAATATATATAACTGTATATATAATTGTATTGTACAGAAGAATAAGCTTATTTAGAGATTAAGAATGATGTATTAATTATATGTATTAAGAGGAACAAATTGTTAGGAATATTTATTCTGGGATGTCACGTTATGTCCATTTTTGTTTTAACTGTATTATAAATAAAAAACTTTAAAAAAAACATTGTGGGAAAAATAAATTTGAATAAGAATTTTAATAACAGGTGATTAAGATGATTAATTAGAAAAGAAGCTTCATATTGATATGGTTGTTACTTGTAGAAATACTAGAAAAATGTTTATATTCAATTGTTATCTACTAAAATACTACAAAATGTACTAATTTAAAGTTGATAAAAGAGAATATTATTGGAAGAAGAGAAAATCAAGGAAAGCTACTATGTGGAGTATGGAATGACAGAAACTAATTATTATTGTTTGTAAATATAAACCCGGGCAACATGCTGTTTATCAAATATTAATGGTGATTATGTTAAAAAATTAATAAATTATATTAAAAAAAAAACAAATAGTTTATCAGTGTACTTAAAAAATGAAGAATTAAGGGCAAAATTAAGTGCTAAATCTTTGCATAAGGATTAAGCACTGAGGCCATAAAATGGAGAACACTTTGTCCAAAGTCAGACTCTTCCATTAGGATGTACTTTTAGCATATACAAACAATTAACTCATCTAATAACCAGCCCAGACGTCCTAAGGGAAAAATTAATTTCCTGTAAATAGCTAAATCTAATTGGACTTGAAAATTCAGTTGAAAGCCATATGTCCAGAGGTTTGTTTTTTAGCCCTTAAAAAAACCCCTATATTTCCCATTTTCTGACAGACATAATACTCATAGACTAATTAGTCTTCAGGTATCAATACATCGCTTTCTCTAACTATATTTCAACAGTTTTATATTCACCAATCCAAATTATTGTTATGGTCAGAAGAATTTCCTTTGGCCCTGGAGATGACATTTACTTTGAACAACTGTTTTACACCAGAGTCAACACCAATGACATAGAATTGGTACCCACTTGCCCATAAGGAAGAGAGAAATATGCTGCAAGCAAAAAGTGCATATTTCTAAATCTATCCACAAATATTTTAACCTTGTTTAACAAGAAAACAATATAGCCTTTCTGTTGAGCATCCATGCCAAATATCGCTATGCTTGAGCAGGGTCTGTAAGGTTATCTGGGACACTACACATCCTCTTCATGACCTGTTTTCCTTGTTACCTTCTGGGAGGAGGCTTCGTGGAATCCGAAGCAGAACATCCAGATTCAGCCATAGTTTCATTCCATACAGCATTAACCTTGTGAACTCTCAAGCTTCCTCCTTCCGTTATATATACAAGATGGACAGTATTTAATATTTATTTGTTATGTATATGTAGGGCTGTGTGGGTCTATACCAGGGGTAGGCAACCTCGGCTCTTTTATGACTCGTGGACTTTAACTCCCAGAATTCCTGAGCCAGCCAAGCTGGCTCAGGAATTCTGGGAGTTGAAGTCCACGAGTCATAAAAGAGCCGAGGTTGCCTACCCCTGGTCTATACATACTGTATGTTATATATAGTATGTTTGAGTGTGTGTCATGTATGTGTTTCACTTTGAGAGTGGGCAACTAAATTTCATTTTTGATGTGTGCCGTTGTGCCCACAGTAAAAAAAATGACAATAAAGGTTATCTTAGCTTATCTCAGATTCTTTACACTATTGTCAGTTATTTAAGTACCGTTCTGTCCCTGCCCTACCACCACCTTTGCTAATAAGGGAGTATGATAAGAGACAGGACAGGGCATTAGAAGCAGTCTGAAGGACAAAGATAATTCCCATACAACACAGCTATCTAAGGTGCCCTGCCTAGTCAATCAGCTTAAAAGCAACACCTTGAATAGGAGGCCAAAGATCAAGAACAGTGGGATTCAGCTCATAAAAGCATCAATAGCCCAAATGAGGAAGCCCTTCATGAACTGAAACTGCTGAAACTCCCACTGTAACAAACAGGACCAAACAACGCCCAGCATTCCAGCCTGAAGGCATGGAAGTTTCTGTATCTACTAGGGTATATTAAGGGGACTTTCCTCTAATCAGATCGTCAGCAAAGGTTCTCTCTTGCATTTAACCTGGAAACCAAATGAGAAGAATTTGTTTTTTTTTTTCTGCAGTCTTCTGTAC
The DNA here is from genome assembly GCF_016545835.1 of Crotalus tigris. Taxonomy (NCBI): domain Eukaryota; kingdom Metazoa; phylum Chordata; class Lepidosauria; order Squamata; family Viperidae; genus Crotalus; species Crotalus tigris. The sequence continues at coordinate 2,613,880 of NW_024096535.1, forward strand.
AAGAGATAAATGAATCACAGGGATTCTGTATACTTGCTTTGAAAGATGGCATTGCTATTTGCCAAAAAAAAGAAAGAAAGAAAGAAAGGAAGGAAGGAAGGAAGGAAGGAAGGAAGGAAGGAAGGAAGGAAGGAAGGAAGGAAGGAAGGAAGGAAGGAAGGAAGGCTAGGTCCATGAAATTCTAGACCAGGTGAGATATTAACAGAAATTGAAACTGTTCCTTTTGACCCTGGAGATCATGCTTTGCTTGTCCTTTCATGCCACTAAAAACGAGCATTTTTTGCAAGCCATGCTAGGTGATTCTTTTCTGACAATGCATCTTTTATGTATCTAATAACAGTAAAATAATGCTGAAGTCCATGAAGTGTATTGTAAGATACAGAATTGCCAGGTCATTCTCTGAATCTGAAAGTTTGAGTAAGTAATATAGGAACACTGTATATGATGAAACATAGATTAATTAGTTTAGATTGGAAGGAACCAATCAAGAGAATGCTTCACAATGTTGTTACCATATATTAATGTATATGAATATTCCGAATCCTATCTATCTACTCTTGACCAAATGCAACAATATATAAAAGGGCATTGTCTTACCTGAACACCTTTTCTCAGCATGATGATGGAAAATCCACGAATGCTTTTCAGGGTCCTATTTCTCCCGCCCGGTCTTCTCGAAGCAGAGTATCGTTCTCCAAGGTGTACCATCAGATAGACCTTGTGTCTTGGCTGGTGGATGGGCCAGGTTAAGGAGCCCGGTCAGGGCCAATCTTGGCAGTGGTACTGGCCTTATGGAGCAGTGATTTAAAGAGTGCTGGATTAAATAGACCCACAAAGGGAGGAGGGTCCGGGGAAAGTTCCTCATCCTCCGATAACAGTAGGTCCATCTGATCGTACTCCTCGGAGAATGATACTCTGCTTTGAGAAGACCGGGAGGGAGAAATAGGACCCGGAAAACCATTCGTGGATTCTCCATCTATCATGCTGGAGAATATATTAAATCATAATGATATTACCACAGAACTAAAGCATGACAAATGGACTAGGAAAGCACATACATATGATCTCAGAAGCCAGGGTGTATCATAGTCTAGATACTACCACAAAGAACGTCTCAGCTGTTACAGATGTCATTATAAATTTAACACACTACAGAAAGCTATAAAAAGAGAAGCAATAGTGGAATCCTTAATACTTGCCACAAAAAGTATAGTGGACGATGAAACAAATATTTAACATTGACCACAAAAACAAGTACAATGAAAATCAGATCAATCTATACTTAATTATGCAAAGGTAATTTTATGAAAGAGTTATTTTAGAGCCATAAAAATCTTAAAGATAAATCACTAATTCCATCTGATCAACAACCAATCACCAATCCAAATTTTCACATACTGCTGACACTAGCATTAATTTGCTCAGTATCAAATATGCATTTAAATTAACCACAACCTTGGAGTCATACTTAATTAAAATGCAAAAAATAACGGAATCCATTTAATTCCAAATCACACTAGAAGATATAACCCTATAATTACTAAAAGATTTAATTGCTAACTGGAATAATTTCATACTACCGTTTTCTCCTATAATTGCAAACAACTTGAAGTGCTGCAAACATGGAGCTCCAATAGTGGTGATAATCTTTCCTTTACCAACCCAAAGGAAAAAAATAGAGAACAACTAATACTCGGTGTATTAAACTAACTGATAGTATCATAGGAGTATTACTGCAAACAACTAGAAGCAAACAAAGTTACAATATAACCAGTAGCCAGCATGGGTTTGTCAAAAACAGATCATGCCAAACCGATCTTATTTCATTCATTGATAAAGTGAGTAAATTAGTAGACCAGCAAAATGCTGTGGACATAGTATATTTAGACTTCAGTAAGGCATTTGACAAAGTAGACCACAACCTGCTCCTTGGTAAGCTAGTAAAAGATGGAATAGACAACATCACCACCAGATGGATCTGTAGCTGGCTGGCTAACCGTACTCAACAAGTAGTCCTCAATGGCACTACATCCACATGGAGAGAAGTAAGCAGTGGGGTACGACAAGATTCCATCTTAAGCCCAGTACTTTTCAATATCTTCATCAATGACTTAGATGAGGGAATTGAAGGGGAACTCATCAAATTTGCAGATGAAACTGTCAGAAGTAGTCAACACCCCAGAAGACAAACTCAGGATCCAAAAAGATCTTGACAAACTTGAACAATGGGCCCTATCCAACAAAATGAGTTTCAATGTGGAGAAAAGCAAAGTTTTACATTTAGGCAGGAAAAATCAAAGGTACAAATACAGACTGGGCAAGACCTGGCTTAAAAACAGTAACTGTGAGAGGGACCTTGGAGTCCTAGTGGACGATCACTTAACCATGAGCCAGCAGTGTGTAGCAGAAGCCAAAAAAGCTAATACAATCCTGGGTTGGAAGTATTAGTACCACTTTATAAAACCCTAATAAGACCAAACCTGGAATACTGCAGCCAATTTTGATCACCATATCACAAAAAGATGTTGAGAATTTAGAAAAAATTCAGAGAAGAGCAACTAAGATGATCAAAGGCCTGGAGACTAAAACATACGAAGAACGGCTGCGGGACTTGGGTTTGGCCAATCTAAAAAAAAGAAGAAATAGGGGAGACATGATAGCAGTGTTCCAGTATTTGAGGGACTTCCACAAAGAAGAGGGGGTCATATTATTCTCCAAAGCACCAGAGGGCAGGACAAGAAACAATGGTTGGAAACTGATCAAAGACAGAAAGAACCTGGAATTAAGAAGAAACTTCCTAACTGTGAGGACAATTAACCAATGGAATAGCTTTCCCCCAGAAATTGTGGGTGTTCCATCACTGGAGATTTTTAAAAAGAGGCTAGACAGTCACTTGTCTGAGATGGTATTGGATTCTCTTGCTTGAGCAGGAGGCTGGACTAGAAGACCTCCAAGGTCCCTTCCAGCTCTATCCTATCCTATCCTATCTTATAAAAAAAAATCTAGTCATGCAAACTTACACTTAATATTGAAGAGTTAAACCAATTGTTTCTATACTAGCGAACCTTTACACACCAGCTTCATTTGTTTTACTACAAACCTAGGATAGAATGAACAGCCATGATTAGGACAGGCCTTCTCATAACTAAAAGACAATTCTCCTGTTTTTAAAGAGGTCAAAGCACCTGAATTAGCAAAAAAATAGAATAGATAAGTTAATAAGAGTAACCAAGTGTCTACAGCAAAGTGCAATGATGCTAAAATCAGCATGATGATGTAACCGCTCAATGCTACAATTATGAATGTGTCAGAACATAGGATGACATTGGGGTGGATTATATTATCATGCTTGTATCATCCACCCCACACACAAGGTCTCCTCTAACATCCATGCCAGCAACTTTATTTGACAAACTGCTTATATGACTTTAACAAGTTCCACACGCAATGTTGAATTCTATTAATACAAGGAATAGTAACAACAGTAGCAACACATTGCAAAATAACAGCAATCCCCACAGCTTTCCTGAACGATGGTGTTCATCTCTCTGCCCCATGACCTAATTGGTTAGTTTTTCTCTCCTAACTAGAAGAAAACTCTGAATCCCATTTACTCTGCAGAATAAAAGTTTAAATCCCTAGATAAGAAAGTTTTGGATTCCAGTCTCTGTATTAAATTGGTGGTAATTAAGAGTTCCATCACTGCTGCACCGTTAAGCCAAACTATTCACAACTGAATGGGCATAAAATAAAATAATATACCATATTTATGCATTCAAAAGAAGAAGAAATGCAGCCACATTTAACTTTCCCAACTCAGCAACAGATATGGAATTATAATATTGTAATGACCTGGCCCACCACACTGTGACACACCGTCTCTCTGAATTTTGGTCGCATCTAGCTAGTCTTTTCCGTGGCGAATTTGTTAGGCTGTGTTGAAAATCATCTTCATGCCAACTTTCTGGGAATCACTAATATGGTACACAGCAAATTAGAAAAAATAAAATACATAATGAAAGCAATAAAGCCACACAAGGATGCAAAACATTTTGAAGTTCTGCTTTAAAGTTATTAATTACGAAGTTCTGGTCTTTTATTCAGAACAGCCCACTTAGAGATCAGATCAGTTTTTTCATGTCAGACTGGCTAGTTTCCACCATTGTGGGGTCACAACAGAACATTGGGGGGGGGGTCAGAAAATTCCAGCCTTGCAAAATTTGCAAAAAAGCAAAATCACATAAAAGCAATATAAAGGTCTAGATCAGGTGTAGGCAACCTTGGCTCTTTTATGACTCGTGGACTTCAATTTCCAGAATTCCTACCAGGTTGCCTACTCCTGGTCTAGATAGATTAAACCTCTGCTCCTGATTTATACTGTGGGATATAGTTTGTAGATCCCCATCGGGTTTAAATGTAGAAGGCTCAAATGTCTTCTATGACAGTAAAGAATGTCAGAATATAAAGTGTGCAAAAACAAGGCATTAAGATATTTCTTGCCAGACTTCAAGGCTTATGAATGTTTTTGCAGGCAGAGTTTTATAATATGATGATTTACCTTAGAAGTATTGCTTTGTCCAATGGATAGAAGTGGAATAAGTAAATATAGTTCTAACACCACACATACAAGTATACATGCTCCATGCATCAGTCCATTATGTACTTATGCATAGCTGAAAAGGCCTCAAAATATGCTCCTTGACCATTAAAAAAAACTATTAACAAATGCACTGAGAAGTCTATTCTCTGTGACACCAGATTTGTACTATAAGCAAAAGTGGTGAATATGGCAGTCTAACAATAAATCCTATGAATGCAGAAAAGAGTGCAATGCCATGCCAGCAAAATCGTTTGGGAAAGTTTCTTCTTAATAGCAAGGAGTGACATGCTACTATTGGGCTTCATAAAATTTTAATTGGGAGATGAAGAGTGACAGTCCCAACAGGAAAAGAGGCATCTAGAAGCAGAGAATGAATTTGCTGGCTTGCAAGTTTCCTTCATTTTGAAGTGAGGAAGGAACAATCCAAGAAGAACATCCAAATTAGGAGGAACCCAGAGCTTTCAGAAGTCAGCATCACATCAGCATTTGTTCACAACTAACACTGAACCAACGGTGGCATTCATGTGCCACCAAAAGATCAGGGGGGGGGGAATCACCCAACTGAACTATTCAATAACTGTGTTGATTAACAGTTCTAATTTGCCAAGGCACTGCTTTTGAGATAAAATCATAGTCTAGTTAGTTCAATTCTCTAACAAAGATTCAGGTCTTCTTATCATTGCAGTTCACTGGAAAATGAATCGGTGAGAAAAATAGTAAAACCCAAGCACAAAACCTTTATTCATAGTTATCACTCTAGGCAATGAACAATGTATGCAAGCTTAGGCAATATATTTTAACTGCACAAATCTGGGTTGGAGAAGAGAATTAGCATGACAATACTTACGGTACTGTGTAGAAATTCTGTGTTACAGCTTGATTCATTTTGTCTATTTGCTCTGTTCTCAAAGCTCTTATTAAAACAGAAAGCAATGACTGGGTGCCTTATGGTATATTCAGAGTGCCACTCTTCTGCTGTTTTCATTGAATGAGAAATGGAATAAGGCACCAGGATTTACAGTTCTGAATTATGCTGCCAACTTTCTTTTGCTATGGTAACCAGTTATGAATGTCCTTGATTTAGTCATAAAAAAACCAAAATGCCAGAATTTCACCAGGTATTCTGGATTAATAGTGTTCCAATTTTTTGAAATTTAAATCACATTAATTGGTTGATCAAAGAACTACCAAGATAGAAACCAAAATACCAAAAATATTTATATATTTACATCCAGGATGTTATTCTACAACTTATTGGATACAGTACATTTTAACTACATAAATATTGCAAAACTACTACTACTACTAATTTACACTTATGTATGTAAAATCTGAAGAGAAGCAACAATTTCATCACCAGGAAAGAAATGATATAAATTTTTATTAAATTGTAAATTTGCCTAGTGCTATATGCTCAGACTTAACTGTGAAAGTATACAGTAAAATAAAATTAAAATATTTACAGTAAATAAACAATGAAAGCATCCACAGTAAATCAAATCAATATAATTAAAGAATCAAACATAAAAAGATAAAATCACACAAAATTGTAGCAGTATCCAAACAGACCAAAACACCGATATCATCTTCCTATTCTCCAAAATCCTATTCCCTGAAAAAGCTTTGTTTGTAACATTTCTAGAAAGCAACCAAGTGTGGATACCTCTAATCTCCATAAAGAAGTTGTTCCAGAAGACAGATGCCCACTAATGATAGGCCTCAACATTTCAAGGAAATAGATGTCAAGGACTAGTAGTAGTGGCTTCTCCTAGTGTTGCCGTAATTGTAGTTAGAGAAGGCCTCTGCAAGTACTGTGGTGTTAAGTCTTATATGGTTTCATAAATCAAAGCCTGCATTGTGAACTGCAACAATAAATCTAATGGAAGCAATGCAGCATTCGGCACCAGTTGATGTGCTGATGGTGATGCACGGATTGCAACTTTCGGTCTTCAAAATACAATACACTGTAATAATCCAAACAAGCACCAATGAAAACTTGTTATTTGTTACTTGTCTTACTGGTGTATTAGCCATAGCTGATTTTAGTCTCCTCTTGCCCATTCAGTAATAGCTATGACACCAGGAAGACCACAGGTAATTGACCTGCTGCTTTGGGCTGTCCATCTTTTATCAGAAGGCAATGCTAAAGTCTGCTGCAGACTCAATTTGCAAAGAACAACTCTATCTTCTGCTTAGGTTTCACTTTACACTTCACAATTTCATCCCATCCAAGTCCCAACAACCTCCAGGTACTGGGACAAGATATCATCTCTAATATGATCTGAGGAAGGCAAAGTACAGATTTACCGCACAGACAATTGCTGTGAAGATGACATTCTAATAAGTCTTTTAAATTAGCAGCAAACCCTATTAACATTAGCGAGCCAGAAAAACTGCATTGGAGATCTTTTCTTCCATAGCAAGGATAACAATGAAACACTACTAAAGTAGGCCTTATGAATTTTAATTAGGGAACTGAAAAGGTAGAGGTATGGCAGACAGTCCCTCTAATAGAAAAACAGACAGCCACAAATGTGAAATTAATTTGCTAGTTTGCGGGTTTCCTGCTGATCATATCACACTCCAAACATATGGGTGAGCTTCCCCAGCAATTTCAAGTAAACATGAAGAAGCAGAAGACTGTACCTTGCAATGCCCCATAGAAAAAAATAGCTCTTCTCAGCATGATGATGGAGAATCCACAAATGGGTTAACTCTGTCTTCCTGCCCAATTAGACTAAGTCTGTCAAACTTGCCACACCTCTCCTGGGCCAGAAGACCTCTCAGTCACGACTTAGTCTGTGTCCAGAAAAGACGTGATCATTTGGCTCTCAGTTTTTGCAGACTGAAGCTAATTGAGCAGGTTATATGGTTCCTTACTTTATATTTGGTGGGAAACAATCCATTCGTGAATTCACCATTCCCTATCTGTGCTGTGATCAGCGCAGCGCCTAACCGCTTGGTGGTTTTTTTCCTTTCCATTTGAGCTGCAGACTCCAAGAAGCCTTTTGGCCTCCATTCCCTTTTCACCTCGCTAACTGCGCTGGGATCAGTGCAATGCCTAACTAGGAAACAGCCCCTTTTTCACTGAGTTGCAGTCTCCAGGAAGCCCCAGGCCTCCATCCCTTATCGCAGTGTGCTCGTTGCGGGCGTCATTTGGGAAGCCGCGTGGGGCTTTTCCTTTTCCTCTTTCACAACCACCAACCAAAGCTACTTGCTAAAAAAGTGGAACCCTAATAAAATAGTACAAGTTCTAAAAGGAAAATGGAGATACAGTATTTGATCTAAGACTCTAGAAAGCCATCTACTAACTAGAATATAGTGGTATGTGGGAAAGACCTTGGGATCTGAGCCAAGAGACATGTCAAGGGAACAGTCTGATAAGAGATAGCATAGGACAGTGGTGGCAAACCTACGGCACGCGTGCCAGAGGCAGCACTCAGAGCCCTCTCTGTGGGCATGTGCGCTGTTACCCCAGCCCTGCTTCCCCTGCGGCCCCCACTTCACCAGAGCCCCTCCAGAGGAGAGTTGCCCCTGAGCGCAGCCCACGTGGAGCAGCACAGCCAAGAACATGGCAGCCGGTCAGTGGGGACAAGACTCTGCCCTCATGCCCCAACACGCAGAATTGATTCTGCAGGACGCAGGCAGAGGGTATGGCTGCCATGGTACTGCTGGGCCACCTGGGCAGGCTGTGGAGGCGGTGGGTGGCCCTGCAGGCAGGCAGGCAGAGGGCCGGGAGTAGGAAGGGGTGGGATGGGGTCAAGGTGGGGCAGAGCAGGCAGGGTGGGGGCGGGGCCTGTTTTTGGGCACTCGGTCTCTAAAAAGTTTGCCATCACTGGCGTAGGAGCTGGATAGCAGTACGGCAAGAAGCTCAAAAAAAGCTTTACCTAGTTTCTCTGGCTGGGAGGATTGTACCTTCAGACTTGCACAATTATGTCAATGTAGATTTACAATAAAAATAGAATTATAAAATAAAGCAAACAACAGCCAACACCTAATAGCCAGCCATCAAAACTCCAGTCAACAACTAAAAAGCCACACACAACAGGCACCATATAAATACCACACAGAGAACAGTCCAAAGCACACATTCCAGGAGAGAGAAGTTCCTGGGGGGAGGGGCTCCAGCCCATGTCCGAAAGCTCAGAAAACAAAACCTCGGTCCTGCTGACTGACCCAGATTGGATCCTGCAACGTTATCCTGGGAGACACGAACATTCCCATTCATTCTTGAAAGTAAAATTAGTTCATGTGGTTGTGATTTCTATCTGGTTCGCCCTGTGAGGCAGATGGCTTAGCACTGTCTAAGTTCTGATGTAGCAACCCGCACTGGAAACGGTTAATACAGAAGTACACATTTTTCTGAGCTCTGATTAGTATATTGATTAGAAAGGAGATTAAAGATACTGTATTAGAATACCAGTACTTTACTTTGAAATGAGAAACCTGTAGAGACAGGCAATTTAAGGCAGCAATTTCGTTCTTTCTCTTGTATTTCTTCAAGATAAGGGCTTGTGAAGCTTGATGTTTTGGGGAGAAATGGTAATAATAATAATAATAATGATGATGATGATGATGATGTTAGAAGAGATCAAGAGATCTTGGAGGTCATCTAGTCCAACCACTCACTCAGGCAGGAAACCCTATATCATTTCAGACAAATGGCTGTCCAATCTCTTCTTAAAGACTTCCAGTTTTGGAGCATTCACAGCTTCTAGAGGCAAGTTATTCCACTGATTAATTGTTCTAACTGTCAGAAAATTCTCTTTAGTTCTAGGTTGCTTCTTCTCTTTGGTTAGTTTCCATCCGTTGCTTCTTGTCCTGCCTTCAGGTGCTTTGGAAAATAGCTTTTAACCTTTTACTCACAAACAGTATGTGTAAGCCCAACCAATTACAGCTTATTCAATACATCATAATCAAACCATGCTTACATGAAAGCAGTTCTGTATTTATTTATTAATACAATTTATAGGCTGCAGACTATCAACAACTCTAATTAAGAATTAAAAAAAAAATACAAAAGACAAAGATGGAATCATGAACAGGCCCAGAGTGTAGAGAGTAAGGAAGATGACCTTAATGAAGATATGTAAGCTTTATCAGCACTAAAAGAAGAAAAACATATCTTAAGACCATAACAGACAGACAATATTTGGAAGAGGTTCAAACACATGCTTCCCTAATTCACGGGAGTATAAGAAGGGGAAAGAGATACAACACAATTAGACTTGCAAAGGGTCTATTAATATAGCCCACTCTCAATATAAGCATTGCAGCCTTTCTGTGCAATTGAATTCTATTATTTTCTATTTTTCTATCGGGTAGGCCACATCAGGTGTGGTCTACCCGACAGAAAAATAAAAAATAATAGGGAGAATAGCCAGGTCTATTTTAATAGCTTCCTGATCATTATCAGGGTGGGAGATAATCCAGGATTATTAAAGAGCTTCCTATATTTACTTGAAAGGTATTGCTTCTTGATTCAGGCCCAATGTCACTTCATACTTGTTGATAATGTTATCATATTTGTATTTAAGTGCAATACACGTTTTTCCTACTTTAAGATGGAATATTAACAGCCAGCTGCGGGGAACTTGTTATAGCAGCCCCACACTGCAAACAAATAAAAGTCGGAGCAGCACAGAAGCCCTTCGCTTTATTTCTAGTTCAAAAGTCACTCTCCAACATCAATAATTGGTGTGCATGCTGTTCCCACCTTGTCCCTCATCATTACACCAGCTTTGCCCCTAAGGACTTTACTCGCAATAGAAATAAAAAAAGAAGAAGCAGCACAAGTTACTAAATTGTGCCCCAAGGATTTCAAGCCTTGTCACGTCTCCCTCTGAATATGTTCCATTAATAAGAGAATCCCGCTTGCAGAGTTGTGAAATCTGACCACAAGACAAGAATTAGCCAGTGTCTTAAGACAGCATACACCAAACACATAGTCAGTCACTTTGCTGCAGTATTATTCACCACAACTAAAACATCTTTATTGAGACAGAAGAAGTGTTTATAAAGGGTCCCGTGTCCTTTGTTGAAAAGAAAAAAGGTTTTGCTTTTTAATTTCTCCAAAACTTATTTCATTTCCTAAATGATACGAGGAAGCTCTTGATATCTTTTTGTCTTCATCCTCAAATTTGATTATACAATTCCTCGTTTTCTCTTTGCTTTAAACAGAAAAGCAGAATATACCTATCACTCTGCTTTTTCCACTGTCATAGAACCTTTGAGAATCTATAGTGCAGCCTCAATGTGTGAAGGACTAATTACCACTTTTTAAAAGAGATGTAGAACTGGAAAAAAAAAACCAGTAATAACCAAAATGAACAAACAACCAGAATAAAAGCCAATTGATGTGTATTTATTTTGCATTATTTTTCTGGAAACAGGATTACTGTGGTAGTCCTAACTTCCTAAATTTCTTCGGAGACAGAACCTTTGAAAATTAAAATCTCACATTCTGTAAATATTTCTTTATGAATTCCTTGAATTATTTTATATTAGTCAGTTCATCATATACAGTTTGAGGGATAATTGCCCTTGAAGCATTTTATTAAAAACATATCCAGCAGCAAAGATAGCAGTAAAATATATACATATTGAAACATTTTACAAAGCCAGACTAAAATAAAATAAAAAGTCATTAAAACCTAATGTCTGTTGGAAGCGGAAGATTTTACTCTAGGAGTCTAAATATAGATAAAGAGGATGTGTTAAAAAGGCTCTTGGTTAGTTTAAAAACTGAATGTTGGAATGTTTAAATATGAAAAAAGGGGAAACCTGGAAACTATTTTAAGAATTTGAATTCAGTAAGAAATGTTCATTTGGGGAAAAAAAACCCAGACATTTGTTGTTAAACTATGTCCCAAGCTACGAAACCAGGCAAGAGTTTCATTCAGTGTGTGAGAGTGTTTCTTTTCCCCTAATGAGAAAGTCCCTTGGGAAGTACAGAAATCACCATTCTTCAGAGCTGCTAAAGAAAAGACATCTCTGTTAAATCAAGTTTCCTAGCTCCTCCAATTGAGAATTAAATCCCTCAGATGGAAATTAGGTTAAGCAGTTCATCAGCTCCTCACTGAAGAGTAAAGTATGACCCAGAATGAAAATAGCTGCAGAAGCTAGCAAAAGCTCTGAGAAAAAGTCACAAAGGGAAACACAGTTGTCTGTCACTAAACTTCCCTTTACAAAAGCCAATTTGATGTAGTACAGTGTTTCTCAACCTTGACAATTTTAAGGCATGTGGACTTCAACTCCCAGAATTCCATAGCCAGCAATGCTGGCTGTGGAATTCTGGGAGTTGAAGTCCACATGCCTTAAAATTGTCAAGGTTGAGAAACACTGATGTAGTGGTTAAGGCCCCAGTCTAGAAAATGGGAGACAGTTCTAGTCCCGCCTTAGGAACAAGGCCAGTTGGGTGACCTTGGGCAAGAGTCAGGTGCAAAACAGCCACACATGAAGGTCCAATTAAACTGATTACTCCTAAAAAGCCTATGCATAGGATTCTAACATAGGTGTGGGGCTGGGGTCATTATTTTTAATTTTTATTTTATTTTCTATATTGGGTTTTCATGACTTATAAGCCACCTAGAGTCGCTGTAAGCAAGTAGGCTGCCATATAAACTTCCTAAATAAATAAAATAAATAAATATTCTCAATTAATAGTTAGCACGCTATTGGGGTTAGATAATGATCCATGGAATTCAAGAAAGGTTGAACTTAGTCCATTTGTGGCTATATAGCAGGGGTGTCAGACTGCCAGCCCACAGGCCGCTTGCATCATAGCAAAACCATCCCCACCCCGTTGCCGGCAATGCAAAAAGATCACGATAGGTCGTGACATGTCACGTGACGTTGCGAGTTTGACACTCCTGCTGTATAGGGATTCTAGGCTGATCCCTTTTTTACCTCGGGTTCCATCACTTCCTCTTTTACAATTAGTCACTTTCTCTCTGCCCTCGGAAAGAGGCAGTGGGACAAATCACTTCTGCAAAACCTTGCCAAGAAAACTGCAGGGACTTGCGAATCAGACATGATCAAGTAGTAGGAAAAAAATCACTCCCCTTATAAATAGGACTTCCATTATATTAACAGCTGTAAGTGTTCACTGAAGTCAAAGAACAGTTGTATCCACAATTCTGAATATACACAAGCAAGCAGGTTAAATTTAGGGTCAAAAAATGTCCTCTTCATCAAGGTGAGTAAAGATCCTCACCGCATTATAGCCAGGTCTAAGGGCAAGGCTGCTATGACAATAACACAAATTATATTGAAGTCCATTAGAAAAAACAGAGAGACCACCAACAAGAAGTGGGTAATCTTGGAGAGGACAGCTGTAAATTAGCTTTTCGAACAGATTGAAACTACAACATCCACAATTTCCAATGCTGCAGTTCAGTCCTTTTGGGGTGACTTCATCTCCAAAATGGATGTTTTTCTCAATCCTCTCCAGCCCCATTTCCCCAGCCCATCTTTGAGAGATGCTATGTCTTCTCCAGACCTCTATTTGAAACGGTCAGAATGGGATCCAGAGCAAAAAGAAAAACACTAAAGATTTTTCTGCAATGAATATCTGAATGAATATTAGTGTCTGGAACAGCAGCCAGAAGTAGCGAAAAGAAAATAAAAGAAATCAGGTGAACTAGAAATTCAGCAATTCAGTTTTCCAATTTGTTTGCCCTCAGTATGTTATTGAGCTGGAATGGATGAGGAGTAATGTACGGTATTCTCTGAAAAGAAACATATAGCAGGGACATCAATTTCCAAGTATTTTCAAGATGAATTTTTAAAAAAGGATCCCATGAAAGGGCGTTATTATGTATAGCCCTTTAAATTAAAACAGCAATTTCCCTAACAGCAAAGGAAACAAGGTGTGGATGCCACGAAGCTTATATAGAAAATGAATAAGAATTACAATAATTAGGCACGCCGAATTTATTCTAGGCAATTTGATTAATCATGTTAATCATATTCTACAATTACCTAGTTCACACATTATGTTAAGTCCAAATCAAATTGTTACTGGTTAACACAGACATGTCAAACACAAGGCCCAGGGGCCGGATGCGGCCCGCGAAGTGGTTTCATGTGGCCTGCAAAGCCATCTTGGAAACAGTGAGGGAACGGCCCCCACTGCCTTGGCCCTGGCCCAGGCCGGCCGGGAGCCAATGTACAATTTTGTAGTGGCCATCTATGCTGAAACGCATTCAGTCTTAGCTCCACAAGGCCGTCTGGAAATAGCGAGGAATCAGCCCTTGCCGCATCGGCCCCGCCCCCTGGGTGCATGCTGGGGAGGTATCACCCTTTGTGAGGAATGAAGAAATGCACCATTGCCTGGAAATGGCCAGCAAATGGCCCTCACCTACTTCACATATCCAGCTTGATGGGCTCTGTCCTGGTCCCACCCCCTTCTGCCAGAGACCCTCAGATCTGTCCCACTCCTGCCCAGGCCCCAACAGGCACCCTTGACGTGAATGAGCTGGCCACGCCCACCCAGTAGGCCACACCCACCCTGGCCACACACACCCCCTCAAGGGCAACTGCAAAGCTGATGCGGCCCTCAATGAAATTGAGTGACACCCCTGGGTTAACATGTTAACCAGTGAAGTTTTCCTTAGACCCTTTTGTGACTAAGAGATTTGCAATAAAGCTGGTCATTCCAAATTAATTTTTCAGCTTTTTTTTAATCTCTTGGCGTGGCATTGTTGCTCATTACAGTTGACTATTTGAAATGTAAAAGTCACAAAGCAGTGAGAAGAAGCCAAGCACAGAGAGGAAAAGCACAGACTAAAACTGGTCTGAAAAGCAATGGTCTAGAACTATTCCATATTCGAACACCTCCAACTGGGTGTTTTGATAGCTGCTGGTGCTGGAATTCATAGATAAACACCTCTGGAAGTGCCTGTCATTTGGGAAAAGCTGCACCACAGTTTAACTATACAACACTCCCTCCCCCTAATTTACTGTAAAATATTTGGCCTCTCACTATGTCTGTGGCTAGCACAAATCTCCCTGGTTAATAATACAGAGGGAAGGTAAAAAAGAAGAACAGCCGTGCAAAAATGCTTCGTGCTACTGAAAAAATTGAGGAAGGTTAGCCTGTGCTATAAGGCTCTTTTGAACAGACAGCAAGCGGCAGCCGCCTCTGTGGCACCAGCCCAAATCCAGTGGCCGACTAATCAGCATCATTCAGCAACATAAGCACATTTCCAGATGGCATGACTGCCTAAATTTCTAGATTTCAACCCTTGGTAAAAGCAAAGAAGAGAACAAGGAGAGTTTACCTTACATCAGTGTTTCCCAAACTTGACAATTTTAAGGCATGTGGACTTCAACTCCCCGAATTCCACAGCCAGCGTTGCTGGCTGTGGAATTCTGGGAGTTGAAGTCCTCATGCCTTAAAATTGTCAAGTTTGGGAAACACTGCCTTACATCATTACGAGGAATGCCAACGTTACAGATTAGCAACTACGGTACACATGTAAATGTTTGAGCGTGCCCAAATGAGCAACTGTAATTCCAGGAGACCTCCTCCATCCAATTTTGAGAAGCAATGAATGCTATTTTTAGATTCACAGAACCAAAAGAATAACAGCAAGGAGATAAGAGAACAAGGAGATGCTCAACCAATGCAAAGCAATGGATGCCAGGTGATTGAAAGATTATTCCCATTACCTACTCCAGGAGTGGTTAGACGGATGGAAGAAGGAGGGGCAACTACAGGAAGGGGAGATTATAAAACTTGAGTTGCAGCACACCTATGTTTATTCAATCTTAATTTAAGCAACCTCCACTTACCATGGGGGCAGCACAAAGAGCTCCAATACTGATTTATATTTCTCAAGTTGGAGATTGTGCCTTGCATTCCATTAAGTTAAATGAATTGAACGGACTGTTTGAAAACTACAGGATGGTGCTGACAAATCCCCGAAAGTTAGCCCTTCCCCAAAAGTAAGCCCTACTTAAGACCCTGCATACAGGCTGCCGGTGCCTCTGCGATGAGGCAAAGCCGGAGGGAGAGGGGGGATCTGTCCCACATGCCCTATTAACCTACAGTATACCTTATCGTTGCCTTTCATGCCGCCCGGCTTGTTCCCCCGCCGGTTTTGGCCAGCCGCAGCCGTTTGCTGCATCGTGTGTTGCGCCCGCCAATGCTGCTGCCATGAGGCTTGGCGGATCCCCGTCTGACCCACATGCCAATGGTATACCAGTCCCTTACTGCTGCCCTGCTTGTTCCACAAAAAAAATCTCGCAAAGTTGGAATTGACTGATTGACCTTCCCCCCCCCCACAAACTTCTTTTGTTTCCCTGCACATAATAGCGAAGAAGCGTGAAGGAGAAACGGGACGGGGCTGGAAGTCAGGTAAGCAAAGACATGCAATTTCTGGGGGAAGTGAGGGCATCTGGGTGGTGGTGTGGCAAGCTCTCCGGCTCCACAGCAGAAAACTGCGATGGAGCTGCAAAGCAGGTGGCAAGATGCTGAAACGGGCCCATCTCTGTCCCGCAGCTGCCCAGGTCTGCCGGAGGGAAGACTGACATCTATTTATGGTAAATGCGGCGGCATTCTGGTTCTGGCGGGTAAGGGACAACCGGCATGGGGCTGACAGCAGGACGCCTGCTTCCTCCCCGAGCCTCCGGCACTCCACCTGCCATTTTGGTCCTGGGTTGCCACCTCCCTGCTCACCTCTCAGGCAGGCCTGGTCAGGCCAGGAAGGCGGCTTCCCCAGATCCCCAGGACAAAGGCCCCCCATTCTGGCCAGGCCATCAGCCTGGCCACCTCCACCTTGGTGCCCTTCCCACTGCCGCCCAACAAGGTCATCCCAGAGCTGCAGGGGCTGGCCTGGCATGGGAAGGGCACATGACCCACCCTGCCCACCTGCACCAGTACTTGGTCCGCCACCATGCTCGCCGCCTGGTCTCCATGTCTTCACCCCATGCACAGGCCCTGTCCCATGGCCTTCTGGTACAAGTAAAAGTAAGCCTTACCTCAAAAGTAAGCCCTAGTGCTTATTTCAGAACCCAAAAGAAAGTAAGACCGGGTCTTACTTCCGGGGAAACATGGTAGTGAACTGGCATACAGGATTATTAATTCCCCATCAAAAGCTGCATGCATAAACATTGTTATGTTTATTAAAATTTATATAATTATACTTAACCCTGGGCTCCAAGCTATCTGTAACTCTTTTTAGTGCTTGTTTCTCTCTTTGGTCACATTCACAATACTGGTAGTTCTCGATTTATGATCACAATTGAGCCTGAATTTTGATCATGTGACTATGGGAATTCTGCAATAGTCATAAGTGTGAAAAATGTTCACAAGCCACTGTTTTCAGTGCCGTTGTCACTTTGAAGAGTCACTAAATAAATAGCTGTAAATTGAGGTTTATCTGTACAGTAGTTGCTCGAGTTGTGAGAATAGGCAGCAGAATGGTTGCAAGTGACTAAATTAAATGAATAAGCCAATAGCTAAAATGTAGCTCAGCACACTTGCAAACCTCTTCACCCTGGAACCTAATTCCATATTTGCAAATCAAGCAACTATTGGTTTTTTTCTTTCCTTCCACTAAGTCCTTGTCATGGACTGGAGAACTATTTTCAACCGTCCTGCAATATTTTCATTGTACAATCACTATCCAGACTGGGCAGTCCAGCATACAATAACAAAGGAAGCTCCTATTACTGAGAACAATGGACCAGAAATTATTCTTAGGTGGCCCCATTCTTTGCAGCCCAACTGAGCCCCGTTCTTGACTTTCTTCAGAGAAACTTTGGCCTCATGTTCCTTAGTCACACAGGAGCCTTTGCAGTAAATTTCTCCATCCAGGCACTGCATTCAACTGAGCCTCTCTGGAGCCTACAGGCTAAGACACTTCCTCTTCCATTTTCTGCAGCAAATCTTATTGACACTGATTAGCGCCTACTTACATAAAGTCGTCCAATTGTTTGTGAAAGAGAAGTCATTAGCACACATAATCCTTTTCACAACTCGGGCATTTCATTAGCAACAGCTGAGCTTTTCAAACATATTCGCACACCATCAGGAAACTACTATGGATAGTCAGTTAGGACTTGGAAAACCCCACTGTAGAAAAATGAAATGGGTAGTAAGCAAGATAGGGATGGCAGCAATGGGAGATTTTGTTGGATGATAAACAAAAATACTGTGTTAAGTTTGCCAAACACAGATATACTTTTTTTTTTCTTACAAATTTTTCAAAACCAAAATTTTCTCCTCAGTACTCCTTTCTTTTTTGTGACTTGAATACTATAATGAGAGATGTTGGTAAACTAGAGCAAACTGAAAAGATTTTTTAAAAACTCCCTAAAAATTAGCCTCTTAGCTGCAGTCAAAATATAAAACACAATTAATAACAGTGTTTATAACATTTTCTTAGCCAAAGAGAGATTAAAGTGATAATGTTAACTGCAGAGAAAGAGATGAGAGAGAGAGACCTTTGTCTTCCAGAAATTGTAAGGCAGGATTAGCACTCCAGGTGGATATCACTACAAATACCAATATGGGTGGTGGGGTATTTTAGCAGTCTTAAACAACCTGTGATCCATTGGATCATCACTTCAGAGATATTTCCTTACCTAAACACAGGGGGGGAAGCAGTGGGAGCAACAGCAACTTCCGATTTCCTGCTGTCTTTCCCACTGATTTTCCTTCCTGTTATGGAGGGTTGGAACTGATGCTCACAGAGCTTAGAGCAGCAACACAGCAGCAGTGAAGTGGCCACAACTTTGCCAAATTTCAATCCCACAGGAGTCACAGTTTCCGGATTTTGTATAAGTTAGCCCCCCTTTTGGGGTATGTTAATTCAAAAATGCCAGTTGCACCACTGTGCCCAGTTGAAGCTTACAAACAACCGAACAAATGCAAAAGTTTTAGGAATATATAGTTAGCCTAGAATCAAACTGCCTATCCCTGCCTTAAGATTTTCTAAGCAATTATTTACAGTCAGTTAAAAGTGAGCGCACATTAAACTATCAGATAATAAATAATTCTAAGGAAGATCCAGATTCCACTGGTTACTTGTGAAATTTTGGGAAGGTGGGTCGAGGAGAATGGAAAAAGTAAGAAATAAACCATACCATTTTCTTGGCAGAATTATGGAAGTGGTCTGCATTTGCCATTAGCAACCAGTATTTCTTGCTGATGTTGTTGTTCTTTGTAGTCCAAATGGTTGGAATGTTTCCTGATATTAATATTCTGAAAATGATATCCCATGCTTTTCTTGGATTAGATTAAATGGACTTTTATTTCCTATGAAGTTTTGGCAATGCAAAAATTGGTGGAAAATACAATATGTAAATGTAATGACACTGATTCAACACGCAACTTGTGCAATTCTAGAGGCAAGAGAAACTAGCATTAAAAAATAAATAAAAATCAACATGGAACTTTTTATAGCTTTTCAATTTACACCGAACTGATCCGCAAATAAACAAGGAATGCCCTCAAACACATATAAGGGCTTTAACTATTATTATTTAACTTTAACTATCACAGCTGTGCTGTTTCATTTTTATCACTGAACAGTAATGTAATTTGGTGGTAATGTTTTCTCTACTCCTGCTCTAACCACACAAACATAAAAGCTGAAACTGCCAAATTATTGACTCCTAATGGTACTCCTGTTAATCAAACCAGGGCTTCCCACTATTTCAAGGAAACATCTTTTTATTGCTAAAAGAGGTCGCCAGACAGGCAGGCAACAAAACTGTCCCCTCAAGTGTCATGTGGCAAAGCATCTGTTGCCTTCATTGTACACTTGTCAAATATTCCTCCCAAGTGGTTATTTTACCAGTGCTACAGGGCAACCACCAGCTGCTTGGGAAGAGTGTAAATGCTGATAAGGATTCTTCAGCACACAATTAAAATTTAGTACAGTAGATGATATTAAAATGTAATAATGTATGTATGTATGTGTGTGTATGTGTGTGTGTGTGTGTATGTATGTATGTATGTGTATATATATATATATGTATATATTCAATAATGATGGTGAAAATGCGACTCCCGGGCATAATTATAAATGGAATGAATAAAGCGCGTTCACCAGGAGAGTTTAAAGTTAAAATACTTTAACTTTATTTTTAACTTTTAACTATATTAAAAGCTTGGCAACCTTTTAATATAGTAAAATACTTTAATTAAAGTATGTATGTGTATGTATGTATGTATGTGTGTGTGTGTATATATATATATATATATATATATATATATATATATATATGTTTTCTGAGGTTTTCGCAGGTATTTGTATGTAGGTCTTTGGTTGTTCGGGTTTTCTCCCGCGTAAAATTGGAAGTGTCTTGGCGACGTTTCAACGAAGTCCCATTCGTCATCTTCAGGCTGGTGTTTTCAGCTTCGTGCTTCGAGCAGCACGAAGCACGAAGCTGAAGCTGAAAACACCAGCCTGAAGATGACGAATGGGACTTCGTCGAAACGTCGCCAAGACACTTCCAATTTTACGCGGGAGAAAACCCGAACAACCAAAGACCTACATATATATATATATATATATATATATATATATATATATATATATATATGTTTTCTGATATATATATTGCGTTGTATCACAAATGAAGCCCATTTTGCAAAGTCATGAAGTAAAACGACACTGTTATGTGAACAGGAATGTCCTCTTCCCTTTTAAACTGAAGATCAGAATAGCAATTGTGAATTGTCAGAACCGTTGCCCTTACGAGTGTTGATGCTCTCCTACAAAACCACTCTTAGATTCCACAAACAGGCCCCATCAGCCCACAAAATACAAGTAAGTCCTCGGCTTATGGCCACGGTGGAGCCCAAAATTTCTCTTGTCAAGTGAGACATTTGTTAAGAGAGCTTTGCCCCATTTTATGACCTTTCTTGCCTCAGATGTTAAGTGAATCGTGGCAGTTGATAAGTTAGTAACCTGGTTGTTAAGTGAATCTGACTTCCCCACGGACTTTACTTGTCAGAAGTTTGCAAAAGGTGATCACATGACGTTGGGACACAGCAATGGTCATAAGTATGAACCAGTTGCCAAGTATCTGAATTTTGACCACATGATCATGGGGATGCCGCAAAGGCTGTAACTGTGAAAAACGGTCATATGTCACTTTTTTTCAGTGCCATTGTAATTTTGAATGGTCACTAAATGAACTGTTTGTAAGTCGAGGACCACCTGTACCAGCTTCTCTTCACAGTTGCACTGTGAGCTGATTCTTCTGGGTGGGAAAAAGGGCATTTGATATGCTGTGATGCTAATGAAGTTATACTTGTAGAGTATGATCTTTCACACTTTCAAGTCATCCCTTGAGAACTGGCAATTACCCAAGTGACAAGTCACCAATGTGTGTGAAATAGTCACAACCTCATATGGAAAGATGAAGAGTCCACCCTAGATGACATAGAGGTAAGTCATTATTTTCAATTTTTACTTCCCCCCAAATATGATAATGTGTATGCATAACAATAAATAATAAATAAAATAAAATTCAATAATGTCAGTTTAAAATCGAAAAGAAGATGTAACTCCAAAATCATAATTCTGTTTTCAGGGACACACCTAAATTAAAATTCTCACTTAGGCAAGAAAAATATGAATTGTATTGATAATCATAAAATTATGCATATATTTAATTGTTTTGAAAAAAGTACAATATATACTTATTGTAATGTTACACATCCATAATAATTTTAATAAGTAAATGTATGACAGTATGGGAAAATGTATAGCAATATATTTTTATTAAGTAAGCCAATGCATTATTTTTCTCATATCTT
Organism: Crotalus tigris; assembly: GCF_016545835.1. Lineage (NCBI taxonomy): Eukaryota > Metazoa > Chordata > Lepidosauria > Squamata > Viperidae > Crotalus > Crotalus tigris. Next base: position 2,635,260 of record NW_024096535.1, read on the forward strand.
CACACATGGTATTAATTTGCAAATAAGCATTCATTCCTAGTTTAAACAGATGTAAGACAGATATAAAAAGTGCTCTCAGACTGATTCCCTAGACCAGTGGTTCTTAACCTTTTTGAACAAATTGCCCCCTTGAGCCAATGAGGAGGTTGTCATCGCCCCCCTCCCCCAACATAACCTCTCAATCACAACATAGGAAATAATTCTTCAATTTATGAAAACACTTTTTTGTTTTCTTTAAAATTGTCATCAGGACATATGATGCAAATAATTTATTTCCAGTCTTTTTCCCATATCTCAACTGTGTGAAAAATTTTGATGCCACCCGTCACTTTATTCCCAAATTTTGTGATACATATATTACATTATTATCTTATTTAGTCAAGACACTTAAATGTAATTACCACTGAAAACAAAATTCAATTGCAAGAAAGTGAAATGCCCGAAAAGAAAAACAGTAACATTTAATGACTGAATTACAAGTGAAACTTAAGATGCAAAAAGAAATATAAAAAGGGCATACGAATGAACCGCAATGCAGGAACTAAGAATTTCAAGACAAAAACTCTGAAGCTAAATTAAGATTCAAGGAAAGTATATATAGTCACGCACACTGTAAAAAAGATTAAAAAGACACAAAGAAAATATAATATCAAACTGGAGTACACACTAAAAAAGTACAATACAAAGAGACACACAAAACAGCATGCGATGTTTCGAAAGAAGCACTCCCCCCTCCATCACTGCCCATTCTGGCCAATGGCATGCCACTGTATGGGTAGAGCAGGGGTAAGCAACCCAAAACACTCAAAGAGGCACTTGGACCCGTTTCCCACCAAAAACAAAACACTGGGAGCCGCAAAACCCTTTTGACATCTAAAATGAAGATAACATTGCATATATCCTTTTTTACCTTTAATATCTATCTATCTATCTATCTATCTATCTATCTATCTATCTATCTATCTATCTATCTATCTATAACAGTGAGAACTGGACACGGAACCACTGATTGGTTCAAAATTGGAAATTGGCTCTTCTGCTGCTGGTTGGAAAATGCCTCCTCCCTCCCTTTCTCTCCCCCCCCCCCATCTTCTGCTCACCTCACATTCTTCACCGACAAAGCAGCCGGGACTCCGGTGTGCCTTTCTGGCCAGCTGGGCCAATGGTCCCGCGACTGGGGATCGCAGGGGCTGCTCTCCCTCGGGGCCGTGGCTTGCGGGAAGTCTGGCCTGCTCAGTTGAGACTCTGGCGGGCTGCTCCCAGCGGGGATCCCAGGGCTTCCCCACGCGGTTCCCTGGCCACGTGCACCTCGGACGGGGCCAGCCAAGGAAAGGCACTTCCTGGCTGCGCTTCTCCCAGGGAGCAAGGCACCCGGGCACAGGGCCAATCAGGAGACCTGCGAGGGGGCAAATCCGCATGAGAGAGAGAGAGAGAGAGAGAGAGAGAGAGAGAGAGAGAGAAACACAAGTGCCTCTCTCTGTCTCTATCTCTCTGCAAATGGCGGAGGAGACTCAGAGTTGCAGGGGAAGGCTCAAAAGTGTCCCCGAAACTTCTCGCTCCATCACCCCATATCGCCCCCTTTTCATTCCTTCGCCCCTGCGTTGCCTCTTTTTGTTCCATCGCCCCCCTGAAAAATGAAATCGCCCCCTGGGGGGCAATATCACCCAGGTTAAGAACCACTGCCCTAGACCAGGGGTAGGCAACCTTGGCTCTTTTATGATTGGTGGACTTCAACTGCCAGAATTCCTGAGCCAGCATGGCCCAGCTTGGAAATCTCTCCCTTCCCCTCAGCATGGCTGGCTCAGGAATTCTGGGAGTTGAAGTCCACGAGTCATAAAAGAGCCGAGGTTGCCTACCCCTGCCCTAAACATTAGAAAAAGGTTGACATTATTTCACTAAAATACATGTATCTTAATATTCAGGAAATTTATGGTTATGTTATACGTCTTGGGTCCCATCCCTGAAATTCAAAGCACAAGAGGGTGCCGCACAACACCACCCTGTTTTAAAGATAATGAGAATTTGAGATGTATGAACATTACTTTCATTTCATACATTACTTTCAAAAAGAGATTAGCTGTTCACAGGACACACAAGCACACACATAAATAACAGGACCACGGTAAAATATTTGGGTTATCCAGCTTAAGCTGGTTACTATCTCTCATTGTAAGACTGCCTCACAAGACTGTGCCAGGATAAATGAGTGGAACAGGAATTAGATATATCATGCTAAACAACTAAGAGGAAGAACAAATTAAATAAATGAACAGGATTAATAACGAAAGAAATGATTGCAACAGCTGCACTTTTGAGTTATTTTAGGGCATTTATCCGCGTCCCCTCCCAACACACACACACACACACACACTTGTGGCACCTCAAAGATTAACTAAGATTTTGTGGAATAAGCTTTGTAGAGATTGTTTCATCTAATGCAAGTCTACTTCACTTTGCTTCAAACTTCTACAACAAGAACATGCATAAAATGCTTGTTGGCCAAGTACTGCGAACTGTGGCTAGCCACAAACCTTTTAGCTCTCTGGGTAGTTTGGGGATGAAACACTATCTTTGACCATTGTTTTATAAAGTTTGATTGGAATCCAGATGAAAATAGAATGAAAATACTTTACACTGTTTCACAGCTAGTCGCGTTCAGCAAATATTAAGTTGCAATGGAATATATTTTAAAAGGGTTCTATTCAATGGCAGCACCACAGCACTTGGAACTGGTTTTGATACCGTGGAGTATTGTGTCATGGGCTATGGAGCAATCTTCTCTGGGAACTGTGCTGAAGCTCTTTTCTTATCAGTGTTAAAGATCAAGCAAGAGAGATTTTTGGCAGGCACAATTCAGGCACAGGAAATCCTTTCTCAGTACAGTGGGCTGAGCTAGATTATCTTTTTATTTTATCCAATTTTGTGACTACTTTAACTTATTCAGGGTTTAAAATAAACAGCCACAGGGATGAGTCTGGAGATAGGAAGTCCAAATTCAAAGTCCCTTTGAGCCAGTAAGCATGTGGGGTGGTCTCTGGCAAGGATACATTTCAAGAGAGGGTGTTGTTCTCATCTGAGAGAGAGAACAAAGGGAAGAGCGGTACTGATGTCCCCTTGCTGCTATCACTGCCCCAAAGTACACCTTTCACTATACAACCTTTCACTCTACAACCTAACCTTGCAGAGATAGGTCCTTCCTCAATGGCAGCTTCTCACTTCTCTTTCTCATCATTTCCAAGAAGACAGCACTGACAAAATAAAATAAGATATAAAGTTGCCATAAGGAAAGAAGGACACACAAAAAAATCATTTTCTTATATACCAGATATCTTAGAACAGGGGTCTCCAAACTTGGCAACTTTAAGATTTGAGAGCGTAAACTCCCAGAATTTCGGAGTTGAAGTCCACAAATCTTAACAAGTTGTCAAGTTTGGAGACCCCTGCCTTAGAAGAACAATTATCTGTTTTTCCCAGCAGAAATAAAGGAATGGTAGATGAGACCAGCATAAGAGAGGTGAAGGTAAGAATGTCAGAGAGGGAGGGGGGAGGGAGGGAGGGGGAGAGAGAGAGAGAGAGAGAGAAAGAGAGAGAGATATTTTTTAAACTCTTGCTTCAACCCCACAATACACTTGGGAAACTGCGATTCTCATTTTAAAAAAATGGATGCTAAATCATATACCATCTTCCACATCAGGGATTATCTTCTAAATAATCATGTTCTACCTTGCCTAGAAACTTTATTCACAATTAATGACTGCAAGTAAGATGCCAAGTCCTCATTCATAAACATAAAACCCCACCCAGACACTCAGACATATCAGCAACCACTACTGAAATACGACATAGGATTTCGGTCTGGCTCCTACAAAGGCCTGTCGTTTCCATGACTTTCTTTCCAAACCAAAAGAGGTTTAGTAATAATAGCTGTGGTGTGATGTCTCAAGTCTTGACTGAATCATCCCACAGCAGATCAGAAAGGGAGGAGAAGATACAGAGACACTTTCCTGGGCAAGGCCTGACTGCAGAACGAACATACAGATTTCAGAAAGCGGAAGGTACATCAGCTCACAGCACCATTGGTTTGTACTCCATGATGAAAGGCACCGCCTGGTATGACTCTTCTTTTACAGCTTCTGGGCATTCCTGGAATGGTACTTCAACTTTATCGATGATTACTTAGCAGCAGCGTAGTCAACCAGTCTAGCCCATAAGCATCCAAAACACACCACTAGAGAAAGCTTGAATGAGCTCAAGTATTCTTACAACACACATTTCCCTATTTCAAAGTCCTCAATGCAAATTAGTGGAGGTGGCTCTAATTTATTTTTCAAAAACGGGTGCAAGTGGTCCTCAACTTAACAGCCATTCGTTTAGCAACTGTTCGAAGTTATAAGAGTTCTGGAAAAAGTGACCTATGACTGTTTTTCACACTTACAACCGTTGCAGCATCATGTCAAGCCTCCGAGCAGGCGGAGCTTGGCGGCTGCACGCAGGGACTGGCTGCGCGGTGTGGGGAGCACGGAGGTGGAGTCCAGTGGGGAAAAGGGAGAACACAGGGAGAGGGTGGGACCTTTATCTGGCTCGGGCAGATGTTGGTTTGGGGTTGGGGGCGGGGATACAGGGCGTGGCAAACCTTTATAGAGCACTGGGAGAAAGCCACTCCTAGTGCTAACTTTGTTTCATCAGAAGAATAAAGCTTTTGACGAGTTCAGTGTGTACCAGCGTTCCTGTCTCTTTATTTCCGGACGACAGCGGATACCCTGATACATCCCTCCCCCCCCCCATGGTCATGTGATCAAAATTCAGACACTTCACAACTGGCATGTATTTATGATGATTCAGTGTCCCAGGGTCGTGTGATCACCTTTTGTGACCTTCTGACAAGCAAATTCAATGGGCTAGCCAGATGCACTTGACAAACATGTCGCTCACTTCACAACTGCAATAATTCACTTAGCAAATGTCACAAGAAAGGTCATAAAATGGGGCAAAATTCACTTAATAACGGTCTCGCTTAGTAATGGAAATTTTGGGTTCAGTTGTGGTTGTAAGCTGAGGACTACCTACATGTTATACATTTCCTATGCGATGCGGCCCAAGACGATTCCTCTTCATTCGATGCGGTCTAGGCAAGCCAAAAGATTGGATGGCCGTGATATAAATCTTACTTTAAAATGACAAATATGTGGCACTTAAATGAGAAAACTATGAATTTATGTCTGCTAAATTATACACAGTTAACAATTTCTCATCACAATAGTCAGTGCAGGCTCTTCTATCGGAACCCGTACTATACCCTACCAATCAGAACCAAGCCCTATCAATCCATTCCAGTTCCCAGTTTTGTGTCCAATTATATGTGTGCAGATCTGATTCTGATTATAGCCAGACTCTATCTAAATCACTTTGGATGAATCCAAACGTCTATATTCTTCTATTTATCCAACTATTATTAACCAAAGTAATATGCACATATAGCATGTAATATGGAAGATGGAGGTTCAGATTCTGGTACTGGAAATACAGAATATAGCCTGTCACTATATGAATGAATCAGGCAAAAAAAAACAGAGAAAGAGAAAAATATAAAGTAGAAAAGAAAAGCATGCAGAAGCTTATGATCATTGGTCAATAGTCCCATGATCATTGCCTGGCATGGTTTATTATACTTATAGGAGCAACTTCTCTGTATCTGGTACATTGCATTTTCTAGGATTTTCTAATCTAGCATTAGCAATTTCTAGACAGAGAAATAATTAATAATCTCTGAGTGAAGAAAACAGCTATGCCTCCTAAAATAAACTTAGACTGATGTTACTCGCTGGGCTTTTTCACTTTGAAAGCTCCAAGACCATCTGACCTTGCATATAAAATCTGGGCGCTGGACTAGATGAACTGTGACCTCCAAGGAGAAAAAGTGAACCTTTGTAGAAGGAACTTTTAATTATTATTTTATAGCCCTCGTTTCTCATTAGCTTTCCTTTCTGTGAAAATGAGGTCATTTTATTGTTTGGATCTTCAATAAATACTAATGAAAATTATGAGACGCCTGCTTTTAAAATGGGGCAGAAATAGAATATTTTAGTACAAATGGGAACTCTTCCACTTTGCTAATTTCCCTCCGCAGGGGTATATTGAGAAGCTAGCTATAAAATGCCTGTCTTTACAATCTGACAAAAAAAGGGGGGGGAGAAGGAGCCCAATATTTCCACAGACTAAACTGGCTGAAAGAGAGGGAGAGAAAAGGCTGAAAGTGAAGTGATTTTTGTGGAAATAGGACCTGATCCCAATTGTATGTAATTCCAATTAAACCACTCCTCAACTAAAATAGCATGTGTTAGAAGGTCCAGTTTAATGCTTTAGAAAATGCCCAAGTTACACTGATTGGTGAAAGGAAGCTTTCCCCATCTCTCACCTGGAGACTTTTTGGATTAGTCTTTAATTATTAAATTTATCTCCCATCTTTATGTTGTACACTTCAAGGCTCTTTGCATAATGCTCCCTCCTCCAATATTCCCCTCATCCAGATTCTTGTGGGATTCTTGAGCTAAGAAAAATTATCTGCCCCAAAGTTACCCTATCAAATTTCATGTCTAAGAATGGACTAGAACTCACAATCTTCTGGTTTTTAATCTAACACCTTAACCACAACCTTGCAAAAGATTGCAAGGTAGTTATGCAAACACAGCCATCCAGCAACTACTTCCAGACTCTGAGGCGTGATCAGGCCCACCCTGCAACAATTGAGAAATTTCCTACTATTTTTTTTTAAATCACATGAGCAAAAGATGAGGGGATAATATGCCTGTTTTTAAAAAGGGAACTTAAGATGTTTTCACTGAGGTTTCTTGATTCTGGTGTACGTTTGGAATATACAAAGTCATTTTCCCTCCAGGTTGAAGATAGCAGAACTTGCCATTCAATAAATCTAGAAAGTTTGCATACTCCCAATTTGTCACCTCCATTTTTCACATGTATTAGATGACAGTGAGTCTATGGTCCAACACATCTGGAGGACATCAGATTAGAGAAGCCTAAATAGAAGCATCCTCAACTGTGGTTTTAATGCTAAGACTGTCAACAGGAAGAATCTGGAAATGATTAGGCAGTGTCCTTCATAAAAAAAGAACAGATATGGTCCTTTTCTTTTGCAGTTTCTGTTATTTCCTATCCAAATCCTTTTTCATTTTGTTGTGATTCACTTTTTAAAAAAAAATAAATAAAAAATCAAATGGCATTCATTCTCTACATTTTGGCAAGAGACAGCATACTGTGTTGCAAAACAATTTCCCTGACATATACATTTATTGTCACACTGAAAGACAAAATGGAAAGAAAAAATGTACTGAACATAAAATGTTCTGTTTAGCAGGAATAATAACTGTGCAAATTAAGTGCAAATTGAATACATTTTTTAAAAAGCAAAGTTAGTTTAGTTTGCCAGTCTAATACGACAGCATGTGCGGTGGATGAGAAGAAGGCAGATCTAGGTTTAACACCCATTGTGCGCTATCAGTGAACTTTCACAATACGGAGCCAGTTTGGCCTGGTACAGAGGTCTTCAAACGTGGCCCTTTTATGACTTGTGGACTTCAACTCCCAGAATTCCTCAGCCAATGGACCCCTGGCCTAGTAACTAAGGCACCAGGCTAGAAACCATGAGTTTGACTCCAACAGTTTTAATCCAACAGTAGCCATGAAAGGTAACTGGGTGACCTTGGGCATGTCACTCTTTCTCAGCCCAACTCACAGGGTTGTTGTTGTTGTGGGGAAAATAGAGGAAGGAATATTAGTTATGTTCACCACTTTGAGCTGTTTATGAACAGCAATATAATTAATTAAATAAATTTAATTAATGTAAATCATGCACAGAATAATTCCGCCCTATGTGGACGCGCATCTTGGAAACCATGCTGATTTGACAGGAGAGAGAGAGAGAGAGAGAGAGAGGAGAAAGAAAAATTAAGACAAAAGTTCAGCCAGGAAGAAAATAATTGCTACAAAATTAAAGTCAGAGGAATAAAAGGCATTTTGAAAGTGCCGGTTAATAGACACATAATTCAAGTATAAATGTTGCTAATGTTAAACCAGGCCCAGAGGTATAATTGAAGGGTTGACAGAAAGAAGCAGAATGTTCCAACTTCAGGCATTTTACATTTGCCTCAGTATAGGACAGTGATGGTGAACTTTTTAGAGACCGAGTGCCCAAAAACTGGCCCCGCCCCTGCTCCCAACCCCTGCCCCGCCCTCACTCTGCCCCCCCATCCCCCGCCCCACCTACCCACAGGACCACTCACCGCCTCCAGGGCCTGCCGCAGATCGCCCAGGCAGCCCAGCAGCGCTATGGCAGCCACACCCTCTGCCCACGCCCTGCAGCATCAACTGTGCATGATGGGGTGTGAGGGCAGAGTCTTGTCTACGCTGCCTGGCTGCCATGTCCTTGGCTGCACTGCTCCGTGTGGGCCACCCTCGAGGGCGACTCTCCTTCAGGGGGGCAGCTGGAGAGGAGGGGGTCACGGGGAGGCGAGGCTGGGCAATGGCATGTGTGCCCACAGAGAGGGCTCTGAGTGCCACCTCTGGCACCCGTGCCATAGGTTTGCCACCACTGGTATAGGAGGTACAATAGGAGCAATCTTAATCTGTATAGCTCCAGTGTCAAAACAAGGCAGAAATAATTTCCAATGATCTATGAAGTCAGGATTTGGCACCACTCCCAAGGGTGTGGAAAATGTTAGGCTATGGGGGGAAACTAAAGCAAATGACCATGACAAGTTGATTCTCAATACCACTCCAGAAAGGAGTTTGACTCCATATTCACAAAACAACAATCCATAAAGCCTCTGATATATTATCTTTGCACATAGAATAAAAACCAAGTAGATCTTGATAATCTATACAGGTTGCTGCAGAGGCCTCAGGCACTCTGGAAATTACTTGATGCAGCTATCAAAGAAACTTTAAAACAGGCAGTCCACAACTTGTAGGCTGCCTGTGGCTCATAAAACTTTTTTCTTTTTTCTTTTCTTTTCTTTTCTTTCTTTCTTTTTTTTTTTTTTTTTTTTTGTAGCTCAGGAGCTTTTTGAGTTAAGTATCAAAGGCAGAAGAAAAAAGTTGCATCAAGCCTCAAAGAGATTTCAAATACTTGGGAAAGTTAAAACGCTGTCCCCAACTGCACAAAACAGGAAAAAAAGCCCAAACCCCACCAAGTCACCTATAGCCAGCTACCAAACAGTTGGCCTGTCCTGGTTTAAAATGATGCAGACAAGCAAGCCTTCAACACACCTTGAAGGCAACAGACTTATTTAACTAAAGAGCAGAGATTCTAAGCAACAAGTCTCAGATTAGAGTCCTTCTGGGTCATGATGTGCCCTTAAGCTTTCTACTGATAAGTATCAGGAAGAAGTGGGGGGAGGGGAGAAATTAGCACCTCCATAGCTCATATCATCCCTTTCTTACATGCCTGACAATCCCATTTAGCACCTTAGCGATATCCACTTTCAACACCAGATAAGGAGACTTGCTGTCAACAAACAGTATCTCCTAAACCTCACCATCGATCTGTAAATGGGAAGCTTGCTAATTATGTAAGAGCAAGAGGGTGACGGACAGAGTAAAGCAGGCATCCAGGAACAAAGTTGGAGATGGCAGAGAGCCTTCCCTCAAATCCTACAAAAAGTCTGCCTTTTTCTTTATACAAAGTCTTAGTGTAGCACTCAGCAGGGCTGGCCACTTCTGTTCAACTACACAATCAACAAGGCTAATGGCTGCTCTGGCAAAGGCAACACCTGAGATCAAGCATTAAATGGATTAACTATAAGGGGAAACTGTGACTTGAGGCTAGCCAGGAGAACTTGATAAACTTTCCATAATTCACTGTGATCCATTATGATAGACTTCTTTGAACAGTTTTCTATCCAGGTTCAGGGTGACTTCCAAAGTAAAGAGATTACTTGACTGCATCATTCAACTTAACACAAACAACCCCAATATAATAGCCTTTGTTTGTAAGGTTGTTTGAATATATTTTTTCCAGACACTGCTCTTTAATTAATATGATGTAGACGCTGTAGAACAGATGAAGATCTCATCTATTCTTCATTGCTGTTCATTGCACCTCAACTGTTCATTGCACCTCACATTCATCCAACTTTCTCCACTAATTATAACCACTGCTTGCTTTTCAACCTCTCAAGGATTTCCCACCTTTAATCTGAAAACCTATTATACAATTTGGGCATTTCCTCCTGCTTTAGAGAAGAGCAGTAGTAGAGCATATGCTTTATATGCAAAAAACCAACAAAAAAAAATTCCTAGGTTTAGTCTTCAGTTTCTCCCGACATAACAGGGAAAAGACTGAAACACTGGAAAGCTTCCATCAGTCGTTATGCATTGTATTTATTTAAATCTAGTTTATTAAAACAAACTGAGTAATAGTGTACTAAACAAACCCTTCTTGCCTGAGTTTGCACAATGCTATAAGCTATAAACCATGGACAATGCTGAAACAAATTAAGCAAAGATCTGATTTAGTATAAGATAATAAAAACTCTCATCTTCTTACAAAGTAAATACTCTCTTAACATAAATCAAACTATTGATGACTGCTAATGCTTTTGCAACTTACCAAACTAACCTACAATCCTGGTTTCCTATCTGAGTACTAACCAGATCCCTGATTTCCTTTTTGGAAATCAGCTACAATTAGCTATGTGGTTGCCATCTGCTAAGATCTCTCCTCTTTTACTCCCCATTTTTTTCAAGGGCAGAAAATTATGTACTGAGATAGCACTGGACCTTGATGGCAGAAACATACATATGAGATCCCAGTTGCTTCTCCCAAATGTTGAAAGTGGCTTAAATATATTTCTATTTAAGTTCAAGTACAGGTAGTCCTTGATGTATGACCACAGTGGGAACCAGAATTTATGTTGCTAAGCAAGGCAGCTATTCAGTAAGCTGCACCTTTTTTAAAATCACAGTTGTTAAGCAAATCGCACCAGCTGTTAAGTGAAACGCAACATCATTAAACAAATCCTTCCCCATTGACTTTGCTTGTCAAAACCGGCTGGGAAGGTCACAAACAGTGATCATGTGGCCCTGGGATGATGCAACCACTGTAAATACATGCTGCTTGACAAGCGGACTGAATTTTAAACACATGATTGTGGAGATGCTGCAACCATCATAAATGTGAGGACCAGTTGTAAGTCCCTTTTTTCAGTGCTGCTGTAACTTTGAATGGTCTTTAATGGTTGTAAGTTGAGATCTACCTGTACTGGAATTGTATGATCACTGAAACTGTGTTATTGACATACTGGGCATACTATACAACTTTATAGAAAAGTACAGAATTACTCTATTCCAGGGGTGTCAATTATTGAGGGCCGCATCAGCATTGCGGTTGCCCTCGGGGAGCTGGGTGGATGTGGCCAGGGTGGGTGCGGCCTACTGAGTAGGCGTGGAGTGGGTGTGGCCTACTGGGTGGGCATGGCCTGTGGGGGCCTGGGCAGGAGTGGGACAGATCTGAGGGTCTCTGGCAGAAGGAGGTGGCACCAGGGCAAGTGCCAAGGCATGGTCCACTTGAGGAGCTTCACCGTTCCTCTCAGGCCATGTGGGGGGGGGGGCTGGATGGTGGTGCAGGCTGCCTGGAGCCCTGGGCAGCAGAGGTCAAACGCCCAGCCTGGCCCTCAAGCACCTGTGGCACCAAGCCCAGCCCCACTTCCCCAAGGGGGTGCCCAGCTGCACTTACCTCCTCCTCAAGGCTGCTGCTGCTGTGCTTGCTCTCCTTAGCCAGGTTGCTCATGATGGGTACGAGGGCAAAGTCAGAGGGAGGCCCATTCCCTCTCCATGGGAGGAGACCTGGCCTTGTATCCAAACTTCCTTAGCAATAGGATGGGAGACCCCAGGATAGGCCAGGAGGATGGGGCAAGGGGATGGTAAAAGGGCAGCAGGACCGGACTAAGGCAGGACTTCCCTCAGACCCTCCCTCTCCTTCTTTCCTTTCTTCCTTCCTAAGTACAGAGAGGTGGGAAAATATTTGAGATGAGGGAGAAAGAAAAACAGGCAAGAAATGCAGCCAGAACCAGGGCCAAGGCAGCGGGGGGGGGGGCGTTCCCTCTGTTTCCAGGATGGCTTCACGGGCCACATGAAGCCACTTTGCGGGCTGCATCTGGCCCCCGGGCCTTGTGTTTGACATGTCTGCTCTATTCTATCCAGAAATTAGCTCTGTGATTTTTTTTCAGACTCGAGAGAAGCTTTCTATAACCAAATCAGTGATCCAAGGAACATTTATTGTCTCAGAAAGACACCAAGAATGAGAAACAAAAACATGATGAGCTGTTCCACCCGTACAGATCTGAAATTTGGGTGTAGCTAAGTATGAAGCCAATAATTATTACATTACTCCTACTGCGCCTCCATATCCCTGGGGATAGCATTTCCTTTACTAAACAGTCTACTCAACAGAAGGAACAGCAGGAACATATAAAAAACAATAGTATTTTATAGTTCAGAAGAGCTGTAAACATCTTGAAGAAAGCATATTGAGCAAACCCCTCATCTCATTGAGAATCTAAATGTTTTTAATTTCAGATGAAGAACTAATATTACAGATATTAAACATATAGAAAGATCAAAGTAAGATCAAAGTAAAGAAAAATTCATAGCAAGGCATCAGAACTCCTACAACTTAAGATTTAACTAAACCAGTGGTTCTCAACCTGTGGGTCGGGGCCCCATTTGGGGTCGAACGACCATTTCACGGGGGTCGCCAAAGAAAGCAGTCTGCCATTTTTTTCCCCCTTCTCCTTAGCTGTGCTACTCCCTTTTATTCTATTGGCTTTTGAAAGCCAATAGAATAGACTCTCTTGAATAGAGTCTAATTCTATTGGCTTTCAAAAGCCAATAGGAATTGTCCAGGCTGTCTCTGCCCTGCTGAGCCCGCCAAAAGTCCCATTCTGCAAACGGTGCTGCACCAGTTGAGTAGTCCTCGACTTACGAACGATTGGGGGTCGCGGCATTAAAAAGGTTGAGAACCACTGAACTAAACGATTATCAAAAGTTGTGTGCGTATTCTATCTTTCCTCCAATAGTCTTACATTTTATCCTCATCCATCCTTCCTTTCAATCTATTTTTAATGATCTATAACTCCTGTGAGTTTCCATGTCCATATGAGTTAGTCTGTAGTTCTTTAACTCTTTCAGCTCCTTCTTTCTTTATTATTCTTCATCTTTCCTCCCACCAAATGTTTTTTTTTAATGCTCAATATTAAATGATTATTGCCTGACCAATATACTTGCTACATTTTGTCAGAGAAGGGAGAAAAAACTATTGTTGCAGCAAGAAATCTTGCATTTTCCTATGTAACGTCAGTAAAGATCAGGCTGAATGAGCATTTCATAACCAAAAATGAGTGAATTTAAAAAGGGAAAAAAAAAGCTAGTCCTCCAAGTATTTCTTATCTTCCTTTTGATTCTCGGTCAAGCAATAGAAAAAGATGCAATTCAAAGAAGAGGTTGGTAACTGTATGCTTTTAGGCACAAGGTCCACCCTCTTAAAGGGCCTCCACGACCCCAAAACTGCTTTGTTGTTATAACTCTCAAAATCTTAAAGAATGTGCCAGTCTTCTGCGATTTATGACTGGGGTAAAGCCACATTACATCAGAAGAGGATGCCAAGCTGCTCCAGCAGCAACAGGTCAGCTAGAACCGATTAAGAATGTTATATTAGAAATACAGTATATCGAGCTGCTTTGGGAAAAAGTAATACTGTTTGCAGGATTCCCCAGCCCCAGCTGCAATGCCATCCATCATGCTGAGTCTCCATGGCACATTCCAGACCTGTCAACCTAATTAGCTCATGTATGAAAAGACTTTAAAAGGTGAAGAAAAAAAAGCCACTACACAAATGCTAAAGTGTTATGTGTGTTCCTCGAAGTCAGTGTTGACTCCTGGCAACTGCTTGGACAAGTCCCTATAGTTTTCTTGGCAAGATTTTCAGAAGGGGTTTTGCCCTTGCCAGCTTCCTGGGGCTGTGAGAGAGTGACTGGCCCTTGGTCGCCCTACAGATTTTGTGCCTAAGGCAGGACTACTTTTCCCCATCTCCCAGTTCTAGTTCAGTGACTTAACTACTACAAATTGATTGTCACAAAGTGTTTCACTGTGGCTTGAAAGTGTTTCTCTCTTTCATATCATATTAGTCTTCTGGTAAGTAGCATCCTTTAAAAGAAGCGTGACTCTAGGCTTCCTAGCGAGTTAATTTAGGTCAAGATTAAAAGGATTTCAGTGGAGATTTACTCATTTGCTTCCCAATATTTGACATTTTTATTATAAATTCAGTGTGCCCCAAATATCTACCTAAAATTACATGCCAGTCTACTATAGAGCTTAGGATATAGGTATCCGCCACCGTGCCTTTTCCTTGGGTACCAACTGAGCAACAAAAATCCCACTTGATGGCATAACATGTGCTAGAAGTTCAATAGCTGGCAACTCAAGAGAGGGCTGGTGAATCCCCCCCTCCCCACACACACACATAGAGCCCTCTTAGAATTCAGCATCAGGCTCAGCTGAAGAATTATATACAGTATTCACTAAGACTTTTAGTGTCATGGTTCCAACAGATGAAACTCTTCAAAGAACTTTGAGGCATTGTTTACCTTAAAGAATCGTTATTAGAGAAGCATAGCATCAGCACTAACATAATCAAAGCCAAAACACTGGATTCCCCTCCCCTGAGCACATAGTATCAAAGCACAATTCCCTCCTCCAATTAACAGTCATAAATCACATTCCCCAATTAGTTTGAAATGCAGGCTTTCCCTCCAGTTCTCCAGCCAGCCAATTCTTATCATCTCTTATTTCAATAACCTTGGTTCACACACTAGGTCCAGTATTGTTATGTCTAGCTAAACCAGTGTTTCTCAACCTTGACAATTTTAAGGCATGTGGACTTCAACTCCCAGAATTCCACAGCCAGCATTGCTGGCTGTGGAATTCTGGGAGCTGAAGTCCACATGCCTTAAAATTGTCAAGGTTGAGAAACACTGAGCTAAACTCTCATGCACATTCCTCCCCCCAGCATCATCTAACTCTAACTCTAAGAGTAAAACATAAGAAGAAAATGGTTGCATCTCCAACTGTTGTCAAAGCAAAAACATCAGATGTTAGCAGCGTTGACATTTACTTGAACTAATGTTGCTACCCCATTTAATGGGTTGCTGTCCTTACAAATCTGCTGTATGATTTATTCATTTATATGCAGAATTTATAGGCTGCTCCAATCAGCCAAATTTGAAGTAGCTGTAATTTCTGCAATGACCCTTGGTGATATTGACTTGTACTGCTACACTGGGATTGCTTTTTCAAAAAAAAAACCTGACTAAATCCCATCTGGATGAAGCAGGCAGCCTGAACGAATTAATGAAATTATCATGTTCCCACCCATGGAGTTTTTTACAATATTATTACAACCTATGGAAAAGAAGATATATTAAAGGATGTATTTAATGAGATCCTTTCACTGGTTGGTTTTTGTAAGTTTACCAGTTGGTGCTCTCGTACTGTTGATGCAAATCAGCCAGTGAATGGTAGTTTTCTACTTTTTAGTCAGAACAATATACACAGTTATTGTATATTGTATATTGTAAGTTAAAGATGACTAATTCACTTCTATTCGGAGATACTATGCACATTTTTAATGTAGAGTGGGTCTCTCAGTTTTCTCAAAAGATCCATAAGGTCCTATGATCGTAAGCCACCTAGAATTACAAAAGCCCACATATTAATATATGTAAACAAATGAGTGGTAAGATTTTTTTTCCCAAGGAAAGCCTCTTCGGATGAAATAAAAACACAAAGCATTGGGGACAACCAGTTGACAACATCCACTATTTACATTAAGTCACTTCTTCAAACACCAGTTATTTGAAAAAGACACTGCAGAAATATAGGCAGAAAAGAATTCCCTCTACATCCAAAGAGTACCAGCACTCAATCTAACACAACTGGGACTAAAGAACATGGAGGTGTAAGAGCACTGGCATCTTATTTGGCGGAAATGGCAAAGATTTCGGCTTTCTTAAAACAGCAAACGCAAGAGAAATTTTTTTCTGTATGGGAAAAATGGATAAATTTTATACAATTTAAATTGGATATGAAAAAATACCATTTAGCCTATTTATAACTTGTTTAAAAATTTTATTTTTTCCTTTTCTTTTCTTTTTCTTTAAATATTTTTCTTTTTTCAAGGTTTATAATTCTCTATTTATGTATATTTTGTTTTTAATTACCTTAATTATCCTATAATTTTGTTAATTTCTTTTAATTAAGCCTATATTCTGCTCTGGGAAGCTCGGGGGGGGGAGGGAGGGGGTTATTTGGGAGGGGTTGGGGGAGGGTTGTTTTGTTTTGTTTTTTCTTGTGTTGTTGTTGTTATTGTTTCTTTTTTGTTTTTGTAAAAGTTTATAAAAAATTTTCAATAAAAAAAAAAGAGCACTGGCATCCAAGTTACAGGAATGGTTAAATAGATCTTACTGATAGATAAAATCTTACTGATCCAATGATAGTTGCAATCAAATGACTTTTGAATACTATTCAATACAGAATAAGGGTAAGGTCCAGCCAGTTTAAAAGCAAGCATGGGTTGCTCTCTCTGATTAGAAGCTTACAGAGAAAATCAACTCCCTGAAATTTAAAGGATGTTGAATTCCTTTTTCTCAGCTCTCCAGCCTCTAATTATCCTCCCGAGGAGGAAAGCATGCCTCTAAAATTTTGCCAGATTTCCATCTCTTAACAATTTAAATGCTTGATGTCATGCAATACAGCTTGCTAGTTAAAGCAGAGGACAGTTACTCTTAATCTGACGATTTTGCCACAAGCTCCTACCAAATCAGTTCTTTAGTGATAGTCCAAAAGGCTTTTTCACCAGCTCATTTTACACTCTTCAACAGCAAAGGTCAATTTAGGTACTGTTTTATCACTTACTTATGTGCTTAGAACAGCAAAACAGGAGACAGGAAAAGCTGGAGTCTAAAGTGACCCTGAAAATATTTTGTTATTTCTGTTTTGTTTTTATTGCACATCCCTAACGTAATGCGGTCAGTTTGGCTAGAGATACCCTTCAGTGATTAGCGTAGCAGACAGTTGATGATCCTGATGAGTACACTTGGGCCTACATTACAACAAAACCAGGAAACCATGGAATCATGGTGTCAAGTGTTATGATACCAAGGACATAATCAAGCAGGGTGGGTGTCCAGGAATGCCGCATCCGGGCTCAGACATCAAATTCAACAAGAAGACTTCAAAACCACTTTGTGCGTCAAGATGCCCAGGAAATTAAGCCTAGATGCACAGGGTATCTTGCCACTGCATTGCCAGAGACTGCCAATGGACAGGCCCAGCCGATGGTAGCTCCCAAGTGACCTTGGCCGAAGTTGAAAAAATTAATCAGGGATCAGATTTGCTTAGTGCCAAAATGACACTAAGCCACCTGCATATTCAAAAACTGGATTCTAGATGGGGAATCTTAAAAAAAAAAAATCCCATAAAAAGATTACATCAAAACTGGCCCAACAGATAACACAAATGTATTGACTCAAGGAGACTTGTCTTCACGAACTATATTTCTAGGCTGAATTTCAAACATGTCATTTTCAAGGGGGGAGGGAGACAAACATAAGAATTATGTGATAAGAATTCAGCATAAAAAGCACCTTTTTACTTGACCTGGGTGTCCTTCAAACAGTGGTTTTGCCCACCTGGAACTGCTTTTCTACATCCTGCCAATTCTTCAGTTTTCACGAGGGACCATAAAAACTGAGGTCTCCTGACTTTCAACCATAGAAGCATTTTAGGTGATAGGTATGTTTTATCCCAGAAAGAGGTATCTGGCAGAGAGCCAGTTGGTGTGGTGGTTACGACCTTGGATTAAGACCAAAGAAACCCAGAAACAATAACACCCTTTGCTATGATTTTGAGCCAGTCACACTCCCCCAGCCCAGCTCACCTCACAAGGTTGTTGTGTGGGGAAAAATACTGGAGAAGGGAATGCTACTGTATGTATGTTGCTTGGATCTCCTGGAAAGTTGTCTTACCTGAATGCCTTTTCTCAGCACGGAGATGGAGAAAAGGTAAGATATAAATCTAACAAACAATAAGATTCAAATCAAATATATAATAATAAAGTTGGAAATGACCTAGGAGGTCCCTGCTCAGGCAGGAAACCCTATACCAGTGATGACGAACCTTTTAGAGACCGAGTGCCCAAATTGCAACCCAAAACCCACTTATACATCGTCAGGTGCCAGGTGGGTGTGGCCCCATTGGGGGTGTGGCCTATTGCGTGGGCATGTCTGTGGTGGTAACCGCAGGCTGGGTGGGACTAAAAAGTTCAATCAATCAATTTCAACTTTATAAGATCCTTTTTTTCCCCACGAGGTTGAAATTGACTGATTGATTGAACCTTTTTTTTTTTTTTTTTGCACATGGCAGTGGAGGCCTAAAGCGAAAAGGTTTTATAAAACCCAGCTGAAGGCCTAGGACTGGGGCGATGGCACGTGTGCCCACAGAGACGGCTCTGAGTACCGCCTCTGGCACCCGTGCCATAGGTTCGCCACCACTGCCCTATACCATTTCAGACAAATGGTTGTCCTGTCTTAAAAACTTCCAGTGTTGGAGCATTCACAGCTTCTGGAGGCAGGTTGTTCCACAGATTAATTTTTCTAACTGTCAGGAAATGTCTCTTTAGTTCTAGGTTGCTTCTCTCTTTGATTAGTTTCCATCAGTTGCTTCTTGTCCTGCCTTCAGGGGCTTTGGAGAATAGCCTGACTCCCTCTTCTTTGTGGCAACCCCTGAGATATTGGAACACTGCTATCATGTCACCCCTCATCCTTCTCTTTGTTAAACTAGACATACCCAATTCTAGCAACCGTTCCTTGTATGTTTTAGCCTCCAGTCCCCTAATCATCTTTGTTGCTCTTCTCTGTACTCTTTCTAGAGCACAGGTCGGCAACCTGCGGCTCCGGAGCCGCATGCGGCTCTTTGAGCCTTCCCCTGTGGCTCCCAGCCTCCTCTGCCGTTGCAGAGAGAGACAGAGACAGAGAGAGGCAATTGCGCTTCCCTGCTTCTCTCTCTCTCTCTCTCTCTGTGTGTGTGTGTGTGTGTGTGTTTTTGTGTGTTGTGTGTGTGTGTGTGTGTAAAAGAGAGTGCACTCACAGTATTCTCCGAGGAGCTGAAAATCTTACTGGGCGGAGCTCCTCCCTTTGCTGCTCTCTGCAGGAAGCAGGAAGGGCAGGAGAGAGCTAGCTAGCCCAGCTAGGCTGACTCAGGAATTCTGGGAGTTGAAGTCCATGAGTCATAAAAGAGACCAGGTTGCTTGTTGGACAACAGCTTGAAGCTTGCCAGGTGAGCAGCAGATAGGAGGGGGGGGGAGAAAGAGAGAGAGAGAGAAAGAGAGAGAGAGGGAGGGAGAGAGAGAGGAAAGAGAGAGAGAGAGAGAGAGAGAGAAAGAAAGAGAGCGGGGGAAGAGGAGTGGCAGACCAAGGGCAGATAGAGAGGGAGGGAGAGAGAGACAGAGAGAGAGAGAGAGAGACCCTTTTGACATCTAAAATGAAGATAACACTGCATATATCCTTTTTTTTACCTGTGTGTGTGTGTGTGTGTGTGTGTATACACATACATATATACATATACATATACATATATATACACACACACATACATACACACACAAACACACACACACAAACACACACACACCTATAATAAAGGTAAAAAAGGATATATGCAGTGTTATCTTCATTTTAGATATCAAAAGGGTTTTGCGGCTCCCAGTGTTTTATTTTTGGTGGGAAACGGGTCCAAGTGGCTCTTCAAGTGTTTTGGGTTGCCTACCCCTGTTCTAGAGTCTCAACATCTTTTTTACATCGCGGTGAACAAAACTGGATGCAGTATTCCAAGTGTGGCCTTCCCAAGGCATTGTAAAGTGGTATTAACACTTTATGGGATCTTGATTCTATCCCCCTGTTAATGCAGCCTAGCATTGCGTTGGCTTTTTTGGCAGCTGCAGGACACTGCTGGCTCATATTTAAGTGATTGTCCACTAGGACTCCGAGATCCCTCTCACAGTTACTACTATTACGTCTTCACATGCAGTTGTAATGCAGCCCACATGATTAAGATACTACATAATCTCTTTGAGATACATCAGCTCATACTGCTCCAAAAATTCTGAATCAAAACAAACTGTATGAATAAGTCATACACCTTACAACATAACTATTAAATACTTCTCTTACAAGTACAGTTTGTAAATCTAAAAGTACTTGAGAGGTATTCAGTATATTGAAAATTTATTTAAGCATTACTGACCAAACTATGTAATCTAACTTAAAATTCCATGTTGCATACAACACCCACCTACATAATCCTACGGTTGGCAAAGAGCAAACTAAGGAAGCTGTTTTTCATTTTTACGTTGATAATGTCAGCATAGTTTCAATATGGACACTCTCCAGATTCTCTTCTTTTTCAACTCTGCACAAAATCTATTTTAAGTGTTATTAACAAAAAATCAGACACTGCTTATATCCTTATGCATACTTTTCTGACAGATTTGTATCCATTGCACGGTGACTGGAAGACCAGTTTTAAATCAGCTTAGACTTTCCAAAGGATAAGTTGCAAAGCTGACTGTGAAAGCATCTGCCAGTCATTCACGGTGGCTGATTAGGAAAGCATCACAAAGCATTAAAGGTCTGTGATTTCAGGAAAATGAAACAAAAGGTGGTGATTAGACAGTGTACGGTTCGTTAAAGTATTATCACAAAAAAAGGAGAATCAGCTATTCACCTGCAACTAAATCATCGTCCTATTCTATTGTTAAAGACAGTTACAGTTAATACTGGCTATTTCCAGACCACAGGTTTCCAAAGCTGCCCATCCTTAGACTTATTCTATCTTGTCCTTCAAAACAGATTTCTATAGTCTGTTAAAAATGGGGAAAAAACCATGTGGAAAAGATGAGAGAAAGGGCTCCAAAATCAGAAAAAAAAACATGTTCTGCCACTCCTCAGTCATGGAAACTCACAAGGTGATTATGGGCCAATTGTTCTCAATCTACCTCACATGTTTCTTGGTGGGGAGGGTATAGAAGGAGAGAGTGCTCCATAGATTGCTTTGAGGTTCCTCAACAAAAAGGTTGCTATAAATCTAAGAAATAAACATAGTCTCCGGACGCCAAACAAATTCTGCAGATGAAGTGAGATTTTCTGGAAAATCTCTGATCAATTTGAAGAATTCTGAACTAATTTTATACAGTTGGTTAAAAGCAAATTGTCTCCAAATCTTAATGATTTTAGCCCTACTGAATTCAGGACAACTCTGCTGAGCCGCTGCAAGCAAGAAGCAGAAAATATGATGAAGGTTTAATGCATAATTACGATAGCTATGGAGAAACTCTAGAGCAGTTGTTCTCAACCTTTTTAATGCCGCGACCCCCAACCGGTTGTAAGTTGAGGACTACCCAACCGGTCGTAAGTCGAGGACTATCCAACCGGTCATTAAGTTGAGGACTTTCCCTGCCCGGGAGCACCACGCATGCGTGATGCCGCTCCCTGCGCCGACCGAGGCATTAGCTGGCAAGCGGCAGAGATGGCGTAGGCCGACCACCGGCTGGGCCACCAGCTGGCCCAGCCCAAGGGAGGTAAGGCACCCGCCGGGTCCCACGCGCGCCAGCAACCCTCCCTGGGCCTGCTGGCCTGCCACTTCCTACCCCTGGCCCTCTTTTACTTACATTTTTAGTAGTTGCTCAGCAGGGAGGGGTGGAAACTTCCAGACAGCTCGCCTTCGCTGCAGACAACTTGCAGCACCATTTGCAGAATGGGACTTTTGGCGGGCTCAGCAGGGCAGAGACAGCCTGGACAATTCCTATTGGCTTTTGAAAGCCAATAGAATTAGACTCTATTCAAGAGAGTCTATTCTATTGGCTTTCAAAAGCCAATAAATAAAAGGGAGTAGCACAGCTAAGGAAAAGGGGAAAAAAATGGCAATTTGGCGACCCCCGTGAAATGGTCATTCGACCCCAAATGGGGTCCCGACCCACAGGTTGAGAACCGCTGCTCTAGAGTCTATGCCAACCAACCTTTTTCTAAGCCAGGACATTTTTAAACCACAGGTTGCTGCATGTCATAGAGGCTTGCTTACACACAGCAATAGGTAAACCTATCATGCTAAACAGGGGTCTTCAAACCTGGCTCTTTTATGACTTGTGGACCTCAACTCCCAGAATTCCTCAGCCAGGCATGCTAACTGAAGAATTCTGGGAGTTGAAGTCCACAAGTCATAAAAGGGCCAGGTTTGTGCTAAACCCAAAGCAAAACATCTTATAGTGGTTGATATGTGAATCATATCAAGTTATCAGAAAGCACAGTTCCAGCTGAAACTTTGCTTCAACAGCCTAACATAAAGAAGTCTTTTCATTTCTAAGAGAATTAATCTTTCAATAACTTGAATTACAGATAGTCCTTGACTTACAACCACAACTGAGCCCAAATTTTCCACTGCTAAGCAAGACTGTAGTTAAGTGAGCTTCGACCCATTTTATGACCTTTTTTTCCATAGCTGTTAAGTGAATCACTGCAGTTATTAAAGTTAGTTGCACGATTGTTAAGTGAATTCGGATGCCCCGTTGACTTCGCTTGTCAGAAGATCACAAAAGCTGATCGCCTGACCCCAGGGACACTGCAACCATCATAAATATATGCCAGTTGCCAAGCATCCGAATTCTGACCGTATGTCCATGAGGATGCTGCAACGGTCGTAAGTGTGAAAAATGGTTAAAAGTCATTTCTTTTCAGTGCCATTGTAACTTCGAACAGTCATTAAATGAATGGTTGAAAGTTGAGGACTAATTCAACACACACTCCAGGGACACCGGCCAAACATTCTGCACTCTTGACCAGTGGTTCTCAACCTGTGGGTCGGGACCCCATTTGGGGTCGAATGACCATTTCACAGGGGTCGCCAAAAATGCAGTCCGCCATTTTTTTCCCCTTTTCCTTAGCTGTGCTACTCCCTTTTATTCTATTGGCTTTTGAAAGCCAATAGAATAGACTCTCTTGAATAGAGTCCAATTCTATTGGCTTTCAAAAGCCAATAGGAATTGTCCAGGCTGTCTCTGCCCTGCTGAACCCGCCAAAAGTCCCATTCTGCAAACGGTGCTGCAAGTTGTCTGCAGCGAAGGCGAGCTGTCTGGAAGTTTCCACCCCTCCCTGCTGAGCAACTACTAAAAATGTAAGTAAAAGAGGGCCAGGGGTGGGAGGTGGCAGGCCGGCAGGCGCAGGGAGGGTGGCTGGCGCACGTGGGGCCCGGCGGGTGCCTTACCTCCCTTGGGCTGGGCTAGCTGGTGGCCCAGCCGGTAGTCAGCCTGCGCCGTCTCTGCCGCTTGCCAACTACGCCATGTGTGGCATAGGGGGCGGCACCACACATGCGCGGCGCTCCCAGGCAGGGAAAGTCCTCGACTTACGATCAGTTGGGTAGTCCTTGACTTATGACCGGTTGGGGGGTTGCGGCATTAAAAAGGTTGAGAACCACTGCTCTAGACTGAGTATCTGCACTTAGGGATATATTATGCCAAACCCCAATCTAAGTATTTACTCTGTGGCTAAAGATTTCCAAAGTCATGGACAAGCTACAGTATTTGTTTCAGGACTCAGAATACCAGGGCAGTATCTTGGCACACCAGAGCAATCCATTAGATATCCAATGAAGGAGAATAGACACATCTTTTAGAAGCTCATTTTGGCACCGAGACCAAATCTTTGAAATATGTTTGCTTCTCTTAAAAATCTCAACAAAGACTTCCAGTCAATAATTGTGCTTACAGCGAGGAATGTAACTCACCAAAAGCAGGAAGGTGTCATTGATGCATGTTCTAATTTACACAATGCTCACAACAAGAATGAAGAGTTCAAGAAGAAAACCTTGAGTAGTGTAAAAATGCATTTTAAAAAGAGAGATACAAGATAATTTGTTTCATCCAAACAAAAAGAGTCTGTTTTACCGAATTTGAACAGCTTATGATCAAAGGCAATACAAATGAAAAATGTGAATATATCACACGTTATGTTAAGCTAAAGTGTGTTTAACACTGGTTGAATGAAGGAATACTAATTGGCTGGTTTCACTCAACATGCTAAACTATAAATCATAGTTTAGAAAATACAGTTGCTGGGTTTTCAATCATGCTAAACCAAAAACTATTATGACTAGTTATGATGAATGAACCCACGACACACTGAATACCAGTGATTTTGGGGCAGTACTATTAGCTCAACCATTAGCCAAAGGGTTTCAACACAAGTTGTGCAGAAACCAGGACATAAACTATTCAATCCAAATAAAAAACTTACATAAAGTTATTTTCCCATCATCGTATTTAAATTAGGAAATAGAATTTGAATGCCTTAGTTAGGATAGGGGTAAGTAAGTATTCCTGAAAGAAGATTTAAGAACTTCTATTACTGCATATATATATTATTAATCACTCTAACTAAACCTAAGATATTAAATAACACATATTTAATTGTCCAATTGTGATACACTGTACACTTCCTAAAGTTTGTATCTGCAAACTCTGCATTTTTATTAGGAATCAGCTGTTATTATGGCCACATCTAGGACCTTGAGAGAAGAGGAAAAAGGAGCAGAGTAAATGTAGTCCTTGTTTAGCAACCACAAGTGGGATTGGCAACTAAGTCATTAAGTGAAACTGTCCCTAAGTGAAATCATAACTATGTTTACAATCTTACTTCAGCTTTCCTATCTTTACAGACCTGTGAAGGTTGTAAATGTGAGGACTGGCTGTAAAGTTACTTTTGTATCACCACCAAAGAGTCACTAAATGAGGCAATCACTAAAGAAAGACTACCTGTAGGCCTATCAGCAACCATTCTTCCATTCATCAAGTTTCTCAAGAGGCACCATTGAGTTTTCCTTCTCAAGCAAAACTGCCCAAGAAATTCTTATTTCTTCTTTAGTCTGGTAACATCAAACTATGTTAGCCAGTGGACAATCCATGATCCATTGGCTCATCCGTTCAGAAATATTTTCTTAATCAGAAAAAGAGAATGACAGGGGAGAGGGCCAAAAAGCAGTGAGAGTCCCCCCTAACCCATTCGTCTCAGAGGCAACATTTAAGATGCTTCCGGCTTAAAAGCAGTGACATCACCATTGCCTGGGGGATGCCCATAGTGGCTCCTTTCGTGTCCCCATTGAGGAACTGGAGCGAGTGATGGGAGCTCACCCCGCCACCAGCAGCACTTGGGTCTCAAACACAGGCTTGCTAATCCAACTCAGCATCCTAACTACATGAGCCACCGTGCTCCTATAGGAGTGGGAATGACTACCAACTTCCTGCTGGCTTCTCCAATGATATTGCTCATGAGAAACCTGCAGGGAGCATCAGAAATCACTCTTCCTCCTCTTTGGCTGACTTGCAGAACTGTGTGTCACTTTGCTGAGGGAAGGGGAACAAGGGGAACAATGGACTACAAGGATAACTGTACCTCCATTTCCCATCCTGACATGTCCCAAAGGGCCCCCTCCCTCCAGGATGGAAAAGAGCTCACCGGTTAGCTGATACTGGATACTCAGACAACCCTACCAAGACAGGAGGCATCCAAGTCTCTCTCTCATTTGTCCGTTACCATCCACCAATGTTAAAAGAATTCAAATTTCAGCCTCAGTTCCAATGCAGCCAATTGCCACTGACTTCATTCCCATGGGAGTAATAAGTCCCAGCATTCTGGAAGCCCGTTTTGAGTTACCTTGCTTCAATAATTGTTGCCCTATACCAGGGGTAGGCAACCTTGGCTCTTTTATGACTCATGGACTTCAACTCCCAGAATTCCTGAGCCAGCCATGTTGGCTCAGGAATTCTGGGAGTTGAAGTCCATGAGTCATAAAAGAGCCAAGATTGCTTACCCCTGCCCTGTACCTTCTAATGTCGTCCAATCAAAGTTTACAAACAAACATGAGAGTTTTATTAAAATATAAATGTTGTATTCAGTCTGTCTTTTCTCTCCTTTTCTTTATTATTAATCTGCAATTCCAAGACATTTTGTAATCTTACTAATTACCAGATGGGCCTCTTAGTTTTCAAAGCAGAAATAATGTCTTCCCCTTCTTTGGAACATAAATAAAAACCTCCCAACTTCAAAATAGATCATAACGAAAACACACAGGTCATATCCAAAAACACATTTATTACTTAGCTGTTAAATATAAGAATACCTTCCCCTATTCATAACACTTATTTGTTATTTGTTATATTCTCTTATTTGTTATATTCCTCAAGCTCTTATGTAAAAATGCGTCTTCTCTATGCAATTTGATCACATACAGGTACATCAACCAAAGGGATAAACCTCTCAGTCTCAGCCACGTCCTCCCAGTTGCAGTGAGAGAAATTCAGTTTTACTAACTTGCAAAGTGCATCTTCCATCTTTGAATATACATATACCCCCCAAAAAACACCAATGCATGCACTTTTTAAAATAAAGACAGTTGCTAAGATGCCTTTCCAAACACAAGGTCACTGGGGGGAAACCTCTGGGGCTACATTTTTTTAAAAAATCACCACAATCCCTCAGCATTGGCCAGATCAGCTGAGTCTGTTCTAAGTGACAGCTCAGCAGTATCTGGTGGGCCACAATTTCCCCAGCCATGTTTTCAAAAACCCATGATGAACCGCTAAAAATACATACATGAGGCAGCAACAACTTTTAAATTATTAGCTCCTACTGAATTCAACAGAACTATTTTATAATTTCACAGATGATGGTTCGCCTGTTTTATGTTCCTTACTTTAGAGCAGGAGTGTCAAACTCACAATGTCACATGACGTGTCGTGACGTATCGTGACTTTTTTTCCATTGCCGTCAATGGGGTGGGCGTGGTGTCAGCATGACGCATCCGGCCCACAGGCTGGCAGTTTGACACCCCTGCTTTAGAGTGATTAAATTCTCTTTCACTAAACATGCAGAGACTAGATGATCTAGTGAAAAAAGAGAGAGAAAGATAATACATTAATACAAATTTGCTGCTTTTTTATGGGCAAGAAGTTCCATTTATTAATCTCAAATCTGACTGGTGAAAAGGGTTCAAGTTGATATTAAATTTATTCATAGCTTATATAATATTATTGAAACTGAAAAAGAACATAATTCTGTAGAAGAGGAAAATATAGAATAAATTCAGATTCTTCTTTACTGATGTAATTTTTTTCCCCTTTTCTCTTGCTTGTTTCTCACAATTCTAAATTCTATCTTGGGTTCCACAAATCATTCATATCACTTATAATGCTGACTCTTTTTATGCTAATAGATGCTGTATCCAAATAACAAGGCCTTGTTGGCGTCAGCTATTCACCCAGTATCAGCAAATTATTGGGCAAATTTTAGGTGATGCAGAAGACAATTTTCTTTTAAAAGTGAAAAATAGTCAATTTTCCACATAGTCATAAAAAATTGTCCAATATCCACCTCAGTCAATATTTGAACTGTTATCTCTTAGCCAGTGCATTCAACAGGTGGGGGAAAGTATGTGAACACTTGAAGGCCAGCTCTGTCCAAAGCACACTATTTTCTTTGTACATGTTTCCACAATGGCAGACAGCGCACTCTATTCTTTGCCCTCAGTTGACAAAAGACAACAGACACCACCTGACATCCACATAACAGATGGGGAGACATCGTTTTTGAATAGGAAGTAATAGAAGATAGAAATCAGGAGTGCAGTAACTACAGGCACTTTCCGTTTTCAAGCAACAGGTATCTATCTGCTCTCTTGAAAGGTTCAACAATATACTGTAATACCTGAGTTCTGATCAGCAGGTACAGCCACTTCATCTATGTGTTCCTTTGGATCACTTTTCTTCTCCCAACTGGTGAATGCTGCAATTTGGATTACAATGCAATGGCCTAAACTGCTTTTCCAATTCTAGGAAAGTTGCCCGACGATGATAGACACTGTCTAAGAGAGAGATTTCTCTACGATGTGCAGAGGAATAACCACATGAATCCTTTTCAACAACCTTAAAAAGAATCCTCATATGCCGGAGAAACTAATTAGTGGATCAAGAATTATATTTTGTGAGGACAAAGTTCTTAAATTCCATTTGAGGGTATAAAAAGGAAGATTTTAGAAGTCCTCAATATCCATTGATTTTACTCTATAGTGGATGACAAAACAAGACCAACTCACAAAATGCACTTGTTGTGCTAAGTCTGGTTTTAGATTAGGAGGCTGCCATTCTGCAAACTCTAGTTACTCAATATCTGGTTTAATATTGTGTGTAAACCCAACCAAATGCATTCCAATCCACAAATTACTGAACAACTTATGTGTTTTAATCAAATTCATTCCCAATGATACGAACAATGCTTGAAAACCTTACCTTATAAGATTCTGGGATGATAACCTCAGCATAGGGGTGGGGAATTGTGGTGGGTGGGAGTGTGTTTGGGGATTATGTGTGTGGGATGTGGTCTTTGGGTGTCAAGTAAATTTCGTTGGATGTGTACACTGTGTATACACATACAATGACAAAAAAAGTTCATATATATATATATATATATATGTGTGTGTGTGTGTGTGTGTGTGTGTGTGTGTGTGTGTGTGTGTGTGTAGGTCTTTGGTTGTTCGGGTTTTCTCCCGCGTAAAATTGGAAGTGTCTTGGCGACGTTTCGACGAAGTCCCATTCATCATCTTCAGGCTGGTGTTTTCAGCTTCGTGCTTGTGAGCACGAGACCTACTACAAACACCCGCGAAAACTCAGATAAAATATTATATATTATATATATATATATATATATATATATATATATATATATATATATATATATATATCAATGATGCAATCTTCGATCTCCGGGAAGAGTATACTCCAGTTATTTATTGTAAAAACAACATTTAAAACAATAAAAACAGTTATATACAAGATTAAAACAATTTAGCTTTTGCTGGTCCTCTGCCAGCGTCCTCAGAGTGGGGCTTAGGGGGTGGGAAGTTCTTTTTATCCCCTTGCTGATCCAATTGCCTACTCATTGCCCTCGTGACAGGGCCACTCTTCCTGATTGCCTGTGACTGCCTTAACTGTTCCGCCCTCTCTTTTTTGCACTCTAACATTGTATTTTTCTGCTCCGTCATCCTTGTGCTGTCTCCCCCTCCCTGCGCTGTTATCATTAACACACTCCTCAATCCCTCCTCTCTACCCAATGCAAGGTGCCTCCTCCGATTCGGCACTACACGAGTCCTGTTGGGCTGCTGGTCCGCCTGCCGTTTTTGCATTCCATTGCCAGTTCCTATCTCATCTCCCTCCTCCAACTCCCTAGCCTGCCGATTCATACACCCTTTGTTGTCCATTCCTGTCATCCTTCCCCCCCCTTCCTTCAACCCTCCCACCTGTTGATTAACATATTGCTCCTGCCTTTCATCAACCATTCCTATTGATGTTCTCTTCCTCAATGTCTTTTCCTTCCTGATCCGCTGCTCTACCTGCTGTTCCTGTTTACCCTCCTCCCCCACTGTCCATCTTCCCCTCTCCAATGTCCTCCCCATAATCTGCTGACTTACGTGTTGTTCATCCATTTCTGTCCATCCTCTCTTTTCTAACATTCCTCCTCCTCTGACCTGCTGTCCTACATGCTGTTCCCACATGCCAACATCCATTCCTATTAAACCCTCCTTCTCAAGCTTTCCTCCCCACCAATCTGCCGTCCTGCCTGCTATTCTTATCTGCCCTTCTCCTTTCCTGTCAGTCCCACCCTCTCCCGTTTCCTCCCCCCCTCTCCAATCCACAGCTCTGTTTGCTGTTCCTTCCAGCATTCTTCCTCCCCTTACCTGCTGTCCTACGTACTGTTCCCATCTACCAACCTGCGTTCCTGTTGGACTCTCCTTCCCAAACTTTCCCTCCCCCAAAACTGCTGTCCTGCCTATTATTCCTGCCTGCCCTTCTCCATTCCTATCAACCCCACCCTCTCCTGTTTCCTCCCCCCCTCTAATCTGCAGCTCTACCTGCTGTTCCTGGCTATTCTCCTCCATTCTTACTCCCTTCTCAAATATCCCCTCTCCCCCCGTGAATATGCTTCCAATCTTACGTGCCTCATCTTTTCTGTTCTTTTCTCTCTCCCCTTTCCTTTTGATCAGTCCCCCTCCCCCGTGTTCTGGGCCGTACAATCAATTCTGCTGTTCCCAAGAGTCTTCCCTGGTCCCCTTCTCCTTGCAGTCCCTCATCATATCCACCTCCTCTTCCTTTACTACCCTTACCTGTCTGTGACCCTAATATTCCCTCATCTGTCTCTACCTGTGACGTGTCTATGGGATCCTCCCTATGTCTAGTCATGTAGTAAATACCCCCCCACACCAGTCCTGGTTTCGCCTCTGACAATCGGCATCCGTCTCTTGACATGCTCTTCCTGCACTCTTAGTGCCTGGTATGCCGAGGGCAGTTCTATACATCGGTTGATGGAGTCTGTGTTGGAGAACCAGGCCTCCTTTAGTAAGCGTCCTCCTTTGGAGGCGTCCTGGGCAATGGCTTCTGCCTCCTTGAAATCAAAAGAATGTCCGGTATTAATCATGTGCGTCCATATTTGAGAGTATTGCTCCTGCCTTCTGACAGCCAATTTATGTTCATGTATCCTAGTTTTTATTCGTTTGGCTGTCTCCCCCGTATAATTACATTGGCAGTCTTTGCAATGCACTCTATATACGACCGCTGATCTTTCTTCCTTCGGCAATGGCTCTTTAGGGCGCATGACTTTCATCCGGAGTGTTTGATCAGGCCGGTGAGCAACTTTAATATTATAAGGTGCCAATATACGCGCTGTTGCTTCCGATACTCCCTGGACATACGGTATTGTTGTCCGGGCCATTGTCCCTGGATCATTCGGTGCCCTGCGGGGTTCTTGACGTTTGCTATACCTCCGAATGAAGCTAGTTGGATAGCCATTCCACTTACACACTTGATAAAGATGCGCACGCTCCCTCTGCTTAGCCCTCCTGGTATTACAGTGCGTGTCTATACGTGCAAATAATGTCCTTACGCATGAGATCTTATGGGCCGCTGGGTGATTGCTCATATAGTGCAATATCCTGTCAGTGTGAGTGGCTTTTCTATACACTGTCGTATGGAGGGCACCATTAATTTGACGTGTAACCAAAACGTCTAGGAAGGCCAAGCTGCCATTGGCCTCCTCCTCCGCTGTGAATTGTATATCCGGGAATATTGAGTTGAGTTTCTCCATAAGGGCAGTTTTTCTTGCCCGTTTGACGATGACGAAAGTATCGTCCACATACCTGGCCCAAAACTCCGGTTGGTAGTCGGCCATGGCCCTGAAGTCCGCAGGTCATAAAGGGGCCGTAGTTGCCCACCCCTGCTACAAAAATCTAACAGTGTTAAACTGCAGTAAATGACTACAATTAAGACTTTTCTGGAATAGTGATTTGCAAGTGCTATCTGCAATAAAGTCATTTAATGTATTGAATCCAAAACTAAGAAAGCTTTAAAAAAATCTTATAATAAATTAAAATTCAAGGTGACTGGCAAATTAAAAAAAACAAAAACCAAAAAGAACAATGACTTAGCTCTACGAGAGACTTTTTTGTTTGGAGGATGAAGAAGAAACTCAGTCCTCCCAATATATCCTTTCTCTCCTCTACTCCTTTGTCTGATTGAGTCACAAGCACAGTTTTATCCAACCAGCATCCAACCCATCCAAAGAGAACTACAACCAATTCTTCCTATCTATCATTCCTAAACTGCCTAGATTTGATTAGTGTGCACTAAAGTTAATTACTGTTATGACTGCATAAGTATTGTAAGATTCAGGCTCTAAATTTCTGAATGTTTCTGGGTTTAAAAAATATTCCTATAAATAAAATACAGTCATGAACATTATTGCCAGTTCATTCCTATCTATATAAGTTTCCTGCATGCAGTTAATCATTTTTGCACAGGAGCCCCCCCACAAAAAAAACCAACCCAGAAATGTATTGCATGTACAGTAAGAGTGATAGAAACATTTTTCTTCTCACATCAAAATATTATCACCTTCATGTGTAAAAAGGATCAAAGACAGGCTGTGACAGCTGGGTAAACAAACTGTATATTATATTACAGCTGGGCAAATAAAAATCAGTTTTATAATACTGGACTAGTTCAGACATAATGTAATGTCAAATTACAGTAGCATTAAAAGTAGTATACGAAATATAGGAGGCTTTATTCTTCTAGGTTTCATTTCTAATTAATCAAAGATTGGTGTGTGTTTTGAACCAGGATAGATCAAGATTATCTGTAATTGCTTTTAGAGGAAACATATCCACTTCAGACCACAGTTTATTAAAATGACTTGTTTAAATTAACTGGAATTAAATATGATCTCCTTGTACTGTATCAACATCAGAGGAAGAAAGGGAAGGGGTAATGTTAACAATGGCTTAGTGTTCCTTCCAAACACATTACAAAACAACTTTTGAGAAGTCATCAGTCATACAGCATGTCCCATGCAAAGCCATTTGATGTGTCACATAATTTTTTTAAAATTACAAAACTAACTACAGATGCATTGTTTTATAATTGTTGCACCATAATTCTCTAGGCACAAGAGGGGCGTTGTCTTACCTGAACGCCTTTTCTCAGCAGGATGATGTAGAGTCCAAATGGATGGGTTCTATGACGGCCTTCCTGCCTGGCAGACTGGGTAAAAACTTCGGCCACACCCCTTCCTTTGGGCGTGACCCCAGTTTTGACTTAGGCGAGAAACTTTGTTGGAATTAACCTTGCAGCTCTTTATTATATCTTTATTATATCCCTGCCTAGACCTATCCTCTGGGTGGGCTTGGACTCTACATCATCCTGCTGAGAAAAGGCGTTCAGGTAAGACAACGCCCCTTCTCCAGCAGGATGACTGTAGAGTCCAAATGGATGGGACATACCAAAGCCCTCATGTCCCCCTGGGAGGGAATGTCTAGGCTACCGAACTCTGAGCAGATACGACCTGTTGAAGAACTCTTCTGCCAAAAGCCGCGTCTGCTGCTGCTAGGGAGTCTAAACGGTAGTGTCGAATGAAAACCGAAGGTGAGGACCAGGTTGCGGCCCTGCAAATCTCTTCCACCGGAGCTTGCGTTAGCCACGCCGCAGATGTGGCTGCGCTCCGAGTTGAGTGGGCAGTCACCTGAGTGGGTGCTGGCAAATCCTGTGAGACGTAGGCCTGCGCTATGCAGGCTCTGATCCACCTGCCTATGGTGGAAGAAGATACCTTCTTTCCCATAGTTGATGGTTGACAGGACACAAATAATGCTTCAGTCTTTCGAAAAGCCGAGGTGCGTTTCACGTAGAAACACAGTGCTCTCCGTACGTCTAGCTTGTGCCATCTGTGTTCTAGCTTATGTTTGGGTCTTGGACAGAAATCAGGAAGCGTAAGTTCCTGAGATCTGTGAAAGGTGCTATTTACCTTCGGGATGAAGGTCGGGTCTGGTCTAAGAACGACCCTGTCTTTGAAAAAGGTACACAGATCCTTCCTTACTGACAGAGCTGCTAGTTCTGAAATTCTCCTTGCCGAAGTAATTGCCACAAGGAAAGCTACCTTCAGTGATAGGTGATGGAGTGAGCATGTTTCAAGAGGTTCGAAGGGTGCAGATGTCAAGGCTAGAAGGACCCTAGGCAGGTTCCAGGACGGGTACCTGTGTATGACTGGGGGCTTTGTGTTAGACGCCCCTTTTAAGAAGGCATTAATCGCTGGATGTTGTGCTAGGGAAGTTCAGTTGTCGCAGGAGAGTACGGTTGAGAGGGCCGAAATCTGTCTGCGGATGGTATTGACTGACAGGCCCCTATTAAGACCCTCCAATAGGTAGTCTAGGATATTGGGGATAGATACTGTGGTCGGGTCTAGGTGAAGCGAAGCGCACCACCTGCAGAATCCCTTCCATGTAGCGTCGTAAATCCTATTGGTGGACGCCCTTCGTGATGCCTGTATGATCGATATCACCCCTGCAGAATAAGATTGTTTAGTTAAGCTTTGCCGCTCAAATGCCAAGCGGCTAGTTGTAGCCACTGGGGATCTGGGTGTACAAGCTTGCCCTGACTGAGTTTTACCCTGTCCGGGGGAATCCTCCACGGAGGTGATATCGAAAGGTCCACGAGGTCGGCAAACCACGGGCGCCGTGGCCAGTGAGGGGCAATGCAGACCATTTCTGCGCCCTCCAGGATCATCTTGCGTATGGTTGCCGGTATTAGTGGCAGCGGTGGGAAGGCGTACAGGAGTTGCGCCGGCCACCGGCACCTGAGAGCATCCGTTCCCTCCGATCCCGGGGACGGGAATCTGGAGAAGAACCTGGGGAGTTGTGTGTTCTTGTGGTTGGCAAATAGATCTAGGTGCGGTTGTCCGAACCTCCGGGAGATCTCCTCGAAGAGAGCCGGGTCCAGACGCCATTCCGACTGGTCCACCTTGGCTCTGCTCAGGGAGTCTGCCTGGGTGTTTGTCTCCCCTGAGATGTGTTCCGCTCTGATGGAACTCACATTGGCTTCTGCCCACCGAGCCAGAGCCAATGCTTCTTTCATTAGTTCCACTGATCTCGTTCCTCCCTCCTTGTTTACATGTGCCTTGGCTGCTACATTGTCTGTAAGCACGAGGACGTGTCTCCTCGTTACTAGGTGTGAGAAATGACGGAGGGCCAGGTGTATGGCCCGGAGCTCTAGCCAGTTGATGCTGTGTGACAGGTCCTTCTGACCCCACTGGCCCTGTGCTATCTGGGTCCCCAGATGGGCTCCCCATCCGAACAGGCTCGCATCTGTCGTGAGCGTGACCCTGTTCGGTTCCCTGAATATGCTCCCCTTGAGTGTCATGGGGGATAGCCACCATTTTAGTGATTTCATCACCTGTGCTGGTACCAGCACACTCCTGTTTGAGGTGCTGAGGTTCCTCCTCTGGTAGGGTAGGAGGAACCACTGCAACTCCCTCGAGTGGAGCCTTGCCCATGGGATGATGCCCATGCAAGATATCATCTTTCCCAGGAGCTTCGAGAGTTGTAGCAAGGGCACTCTCCTGATCTTTTGAATTTGGTGGATTAGCTTGGATATGCTGATCAGTCGCTCCTGGGAAAGGAATACCCTGCACTGTGACGTGTCTATCACCGCGCCCAGGTGTTGCAGTCTCCTTGAGGGAATGAGGTGGCTCTTGTTTAGATTGACCGAAAATCCGTGCCCCTGTAGGGTTCGGATTGTGGTCTTGAGATCTGTCCTTGCTTGTTCCCGAGATCTGGACTGAATCAAGATGTCGTCCAGATAAAACTGGACGCGAACCGGAATCAACCTGAGATGGGCCGCTAGTACAGCTAAGATCTTTGTGAATACCCTTGGTGCTGACGACAGTCCGAAGGGTAATGCCCTGTATTGGTAATGTCGCCCCGCGTAGGTAAATCTGAGGAATTTCCGGTAGCTGGGGTGGATGGGGATGTGTAGGTACGCCTCTGTGAGATCTATTGAGGATAGTAGATCGTCTTCCCTGACGCTGGCTAGTATGGACTTTAAGGAGTGCATCTTGAACCTCCTGTACTTTATGAAATAGTTCAGGCCCTTCAGGTCCAAGATTGCTCTCCACCCTCCTGATGTCTTTGGGATGACGAAGAGGATAGAGTAAAATCATCTTCCCTCCTCCTCCTTTGGTACCTTCTCTATGGCCTGAATTGACAGGAGGTGGACTATAGCCGAAGTTATCAGCCTCGTCTTGTGTGCTCGTCTGGAGATGGGACATCTGATGAACCGGTTTGGTGGGGGAGAGCAGAAGTCTAAGGTCAGGCCATGTCTGATCGTTTCCAGGACCCAGGAGTCGGTCGTGGTCTGCTCCCAGACCCTGATGAAATTTCCTAACCGACCCCCAATGGGAGTATCCTGTTTGGCGTCACTTGGTGCGGTTAAAGGATCTGCCTCCCGCTCCCCTATATGGGCGTCTGGACTGGAACTGGCCCCTGGCTCCCGGGCTCTGGCGATCCTGGGTTCGATCCTGTCTGGGGTAGAAGGATCGTGAGCCTCTGGGCCAGTCCCAGGATTGCCCTGATCGAAAGGGCTGCCTCCATTCCCAGGGGCTTCCTGGGCGGGAACCCTGTCTCCGGAAGTCCTGACTGCCTCTCCTGTCTAACTTCTTTGATGGGTGTACTAGGATTTTTTTCTTGTCTCTGCCTTCGCTGACATGTGGGTCCAGAATGGAACCAAATAGGTCTACTCCACTGTATTTGGACGTCGAAAGACGCCATTTGGACCTCAGGTCTGTCTTCCAATTTTTGAGCCATAGTAGCCTACGTGAGGCCACTGTGGCCGCAATGGATCTAGCCGCATACTTTGTTGCGTACAGTGAAGCGTCTGAGACAAATTGCGAGGCCGCGAGGAGCTTGGCCAATGTTTGGTGTATTCTGACCTGGTCTGGAGGCACCGTGCCTTGCAGTTCCCTCAGCCACATGATGCTGGCCCTCGCGAAGAAAGATGAGGAAGTGGCTGCTCTGGCCGCCCAGGCTGCAGCCATATGGGAACGCCGGAGTGAGTGTTCAAATTTCTTCTCCTCAGGCCTCAAGACCTCCGCCATGTCTCCTGGAATCGCGGAGGTAGAAAATAATGAGATTAATGGGTTATCGACAGTGGGAACCTCTAACATGTTAGAGAAGGAGGGAGATAGGTTGAAAAGCTTTCTTTCCACGCTGTTTGGTGCCGGTGGGCTTGCAAGTGAGGACCATTGTTCCTCCAGCGTGGTCATGAAGACCTCCGCACATGGGATGTACTTATCTTGTGGAACCTTTTTGGCAAACAGAGGATTGGCCTCCTTGCTTGTTGAGGGCTTCTCATCCTGTACTGATGTTAGGTTGACTGTGGAAACAGCCTTTACCAGGAGTGATTTTAGGAGCGCTGGGTTAAAGAGTCCAGAGCTCGTTGCCTGCTCAGGTGCCGTCTCCTCGTCCTCCGAGAGGGGCATGTCTGACATGTCGAGGTCCACTGAGTCACCCTCTCCCAGTTGAGAGGAAGTTTCAGAGGTGCTGGTAGGGGGTGGCCTAGCCCGACCCTTACGGGGTGTGTGAAAGGCCACTTGTCCCTTAGAAGCCATGAACTGGGAGAATGCATCCTGCATGAATGCATGGAATTGTGCCGACCAAATGCCCTCCTGCGCTTTGTCGTTAGAGTGAGGCGCTGGGGTGCGGTCGGGTGAAGAAGCTGGTGAGGAGGGGTTGGAGGAGTCTAACTGTTCAGTTTCCCCAGGAGGAGACCAAGTCTTAAGCACTTCCTCGGCAGTAGGGTCTGTGCTGGGTGCCACCGCTGGGACAGGGGAAACCGAATTTGTCCCATTGGCATTGGTTCTCTGTGCCCTGCTAATTTGTCTTTCTAAAGCCAAATGTCTCCTCAAAGCCTCTCGCTCAGCCGTTTTAGACTGTCCCTTCTGAGAAAGGTGTTTTGTTTTAGCTTTCTTCTTCCCCCCCACCTCAGATTCAGAAGATCTGCGTTTTTGTTGTTGCTGTGGGGGGGACAATTGAGGGACCTGTGTGACTGAATACGAGACATTGTCTGCCATTGTGCCAGACACCCCGAGTAGGTAGTGCCTGGAGTGGGGGACAGGATACGCAGACCAGATGCAGATGTTTGGGGCTGAGCCCTCCTCTGCCTATACAAACAATGGCCGGACAGACAGGAGTCTTTGGACAGAAGATCCTGCAAGGCAGTGACTAAAGGTCACTATAGGAACAGTCAGAGAAAAATACTCCTCCTCACCTCCTCACTTAGTCCAGAGAAAGTGCAGTTTATACCTCTCTCTCCCCCTGTCTGTGGCTGTAGGTAGCAGACCACGATCAGAAAGGTTCTCTCCCAATCCCTCTTCCTGTCCTCCTGTGCTCAGTTTCCCGGGCAAATGACCCGGAAGGTTTAGCTTAAGTCTCATAAAGCCCCTGCTTGTCTGCAAGGGAATGGAGTCCTGGATGGCCCCGCCCCCCAGGGAAAACGGCGGTGACTGGCAAATTAAAAAAAACAAAAACCAAAAGAACAATGCTTAGCTCTACGAGAGACTTTTTTGTTTGGAGGAAAAATGAAACTCTTTGACCCAATATACCTTTCTCTCCTCTACTCCTTTGGCTTCTGAGTCACAAGCCTTTTATCCAACCAGCATCCAACCCATCCAAAGAGAACTACAACCAATTCCGGTATCGGCGGGCGAGCGATCCGGTCCGGCTCCAAGCCTCCACTAGTCCCTGACGCCCCACTGACTGCATCCGCCGATCCCGATGCCTCTCTCGAGTCCTATCCGCTGCTTGTCCCTTTTTTTTTTTTTTTTTTTTTTTAAGTTAAGTTAGTTTTGTTCTGAGAGCTGCTTCTCGCACTTCTACCAGGCTTCGAGACTGAGTCAAAACTGGGGTCACGCCCAAAGGAAGGGGTGTGGCCGAAGTTTTTACCCAGTCTGCCAGGCAGGAAGGCCGTCATAGAACCCATCCATTTGGACTCTACAGTCATCCTGCTGGAGAATGGTAAGTTTTCCTAACCCAATTTCTCATTTTCCATCACTCTATTGTCATTCTGTCTCACAAGCATAAATTAGAAGAATTTATGCTTGTGAAGAAATTAAAAATTTCTTAATTAAAAAATTAAGAAATTATTCTTCTAGGTTTCATTTCTAATTAATCAAAGATTGGTGTGTGTTTTGAACCAGGATAGATCAAGATTATCTGTAATTGCTTTTAGAGGAAACATATCCACTTCAGACCACAGTTTATTAAAATGACTTGTTTAAATTAACTGGAATTAAATATGATCTCCTTGTACTGTATCAACATCAGAGGAAGAAAGGGAAGGGGTAATGTTAACAATGGCTTAGTGTTCCTTCCAAACACATTACAAAACAACTTTTGAGAAGTCATCAGTCATACAGCATGTCCCATGCAAAGCCATTTGATGTGTCACATAATTTTTTTAAAATTACAAAACTAACTACAGATGCATTGTTTTATAATTGTTGCACCATAATTCTCTAGGCACAAGATGGTAAGTTTTCCTAACCCAATTTCTCATTTTCCATCACTCTATTGTCATTCTGTCTCACAAGCATAAATTAGAAGAATTTATGGCATCTCAAAGGTCCACACAAAGACCATCCTGTGACTTCGTAAGAATTGTTTGGAATGATTACAATTATTTAATCATCCCAGAGTGACTTCTAAAGACAGATTTAAATAATAAAACCAAAATAATTTTGATTTTAGTCCCAGAAAGAATTATTCCTCATAATTATTTCAATACAAAAAGAAACAAATTCAGATGAGTTCTTCACTACTCAGAACCCAACTGGAATACAAGCATTTGTAATCCTGATCATGTCTTACCACAGGGGTCTTCAAACCTGGCCCTTTTATGACTTGTGGACTTCAATTCCCAGAATTCCTCAGCCAGGCAGGCTGAGGAATTCTGGGAGTTGAAGTCCACAAGTCATAAAAGGACCAGGTTTGAAGACCCCTGTCTTATCAGAAGCAAGTCTCACATAGTTTAATGGGATTTATTCCCATGTATTAGATCAGAGGTCCCCAACCTTTTGGGCACCAGGGACTGGTTCCGTGGAGAGAGGTTTTTCCACAGACCGGAGGGGGTGTGGTTTTGTGTGCTGCCTGCATCCCACGGATGGGGCTTTGCTTGTTTATGCGGATTGGTTACTGGCATGCCATGGCCTGGTACTGGTCCACGGACTGGGGGTTGAGGACCCCTGTATTATATTACAAAGAAATTGTAAAAATGTATTTTACTTCTACATAGCAGAGTACAATGCAGCCCTAATCACATCAATGTGGGAATATTGCTCAGACATGTCTAGAATGTGTAAATCAGCAAATGAGCAATGAAACACCTGTGAAAAGGCTGGTCTCAACATGTTGTTCCTATGTCCTCTACAGCATCATATAGTAATCAAATTCACTTTAGCAAAAGCAATAATTTTCTTAATACAATCCTATCTTTTCTTTAGAAAGGAGACACTTTAGAAGAACTTCAAATTCTAATAGTATAACTATTATATAATCGTATAGTTAGATTAATATGTGCAGATGCTTCACCTCAGTCTTCTATCCTCATTTGTGTGAACTGCATATGTTTCATGTTTGGACGACAAATGGCCTTACAGGTTATCTCTCAGGTTATCTCTTTCCCCCCCCCCCTAAATTGGCCCCTATTGTCCAAAATTCAGACATTCCCTCACCACTCAAGATCTGAAAGGCACACTAGAGAGCAAACACTAAATCAAGATAACCCATGAAGAGACCTTATATGAACTGTATTAAAAATCAGTGCTCTGGCAAAGAAATACAGAAAGTATAGAACAAAATGCAATTATGAAGTATACCAGGGCAACTTTATAGCTGACAATGAAATATTTCCCAAGCATGACACATGCTTGAAAAGCCAAGTTTTAGCAGAATTAAGTGGCTCTTTCCTCTCTGCATGAATTCCAGACAGAAGCAGCTGTATGAATGAAGACGTATCTAAAAGCACATAAAAAAGCAATGCTTTCCTATAAAAATGAAATAAAGACTCCTGTGAATACTTATTGAGTTCTTTTACAGGCATTCTTTTTTCCTTCTATTTATAATTATTTTATCCAGCACATTCATGTGTGTGAATAGATATCCCATGTTTCTTCAATCCTTAACCATTTCTTCTTTTTCCTCTACTGCAGATTATAGGCTGATTCTGTAAATTAGGCCTTTGACTTCAAGTACTAAGTTCCATTAGCAAGAAAAGGAGTGAAGTAGATATTATATAGTGATAAATTGCAAGGAATTCTAGGGCAGTCCATAAAGTATTCCAAAACTATGAATTACAACCAAACACCATGCTGAGGAATAGTTAACTTTAAATACGGTTTGGTAAAAAAAAAAAGTCAGAAAAACTCTTTCCAATGCAACTTGGCATATGAGTTAACTGTTAAAGGCTTGGCAGGGCACACAACAAACCAGAAATAAGCCATGATAAAACATGGCTTTACCTTCAGGCACTTGCCAAAAACAGATAAAAGCTTGTTTTATTTATTAATCACAATCATATATGATAAGCAGAAAAGTAAACACTCCACTTTCAAATTTAGCAGATCACATTAACAATTTTTCCTTGACAACAGATAACATTTCAGAACTTTTCAAAGAATTCTGAGATTAAGTAGCACAATAAAGGATTACCCCAACTACACATATCATAAAATCAAGCAGCCTCCTCTCCCTCCCTCCCTCCCTCCCTCTCCCTCTCCCTCTCTCTCTCTCTCTCTCTCTCACACACACACACACACACACACACATACACACACACCATTTTCTTCTAATCAAATGTGTCTGTAATTATTTTGACACATTTTCAGAGCAACAACAATCTCAAGACAGGGTACCTGTGGTTTTAATCAGCCCAAGAAAGTGGCCTTTCCAAATTCACTAACAAAATCTTCTTTCTAAAATGGCTGCTGGACTCAACAACACACCCACTTTTAAAACTTGTATTTTTCTAATGGCCGAAAATTGGGAGACTGTTTTAAAGAAATGTGAGACCATAATATGCACAAACAGAGATTTCTTTAAAACAATACACAGAAAAAGATGCCAAATGTCTAGTGCTAGTTATTCCGACTCCATCCAGTTGTTCACTTTTCAAGGACAGCATTACTGGGATGGGCAAACTTCAGGATAAATATATCTAACCACAGCTTTGTGCAAAACTAAAACAATCAAATAACTCTTTAATGCAGGGATTTAAGTATCAGAAGTATATATACTATCACAGTAGATATAAAGTCTGCCTCAGATCCAACCTACGGTACTGACTTTATGAACACAACCATGCAATTTTTTTGGTCAGACTATGGAAGTGGCCTGAAACTGCATTTTTCTGGCACTTTTTCTTTTAATTTCCTGGTCTAGCTTTAGTCTAGTGTTTTCCTGGTTGTTTCCTCTCCAACTACTAATCAAAATCAGCTTCAGACTCAATTGTATGCAACAGCATAGCAGGTCTGCTTCTTTATTAATGTTTGTTATTGCCTTTTTCCAGGAAACGTTCACATCAATACAATACACCATTTCTGTTCACCTTCATCTTTTTTTCATCCTTTTAGCAATTTAATTTATATTTAAAACGCATTAGCTACCGAGTGACAATTTTTATTTTTTTAAACAACAACAAATAATTTAAGAAAAGTGGGGATCCTTTTGTTACTGCCGCAATTCAAACTTCGGCACTTTACCGAAGCTCATGCAGAAGTCTTCAAGAAGATTCTGCATAAACTCAGTTAATGGACGTGTCTGTTAAATCCAGCTTTTCTGTCAAAAAATGGCACATGCCCTGTAATGTCATGGCATATGTACAAAATGGACAGAGTTTGCAGTATGGCGCACACTACATTGTTTGTTCCGCCTCGGCAGACACCCATTTTTTTTTAACAGCCATGTGCGCCTTATATTCGATGAGACAGCAAAATGATCGTGAGATGGGCAGCCTATAAATTTAATCAATAAAACAGAGAACTGTTTCTGATCTTCCTAGTATGCCCTTCACCAAATTCTTGGTTCTGCATTCTGCACCCAACTATGATCACCATATTCTATGGAGGAATCATCAACACGGCTCATATACCCCTGTTTCTCTAAACTTCAGCGCACAGCAAAACACAATCTTGTGTCTAAAGAAAACATGTAGCTGGTTTCTTCCTCCCACATTTTACAAATGAGGGTGAACTAGGCAAGGGACAGGTGGAGGCAGAATATCTAAAATAGGCAAAATGAAATCGACTGCTGCATCTTTCAATCTTCACCCAGCTTCTTACTATTTTAAGAGAAAGGGAGAGAAGAAGAAAAAAATCAAGTCGTAGGCTAAATCCTCAGGTCGTATTTTAAGAAATAAGTTTGACTGCTGCCAACTGCTGTACGTACTTGTTTCTTTTATATCTGCCCAACAGATGGTAATGTAGGAAATCCTCTGAGCACATTAGCTACACACCAAAAGAAAAAGATGTAAGCGCTCATCACCATGCACAGCTTCTTTTTTATTTCTTTCCTGAGCTCTTAACGTTTTTTCTTCATTTTAGGCCATAAATCAGGGGTCTTCAAACTTGGCCCTTCTATGGACTTGTGAACTTCAACTCCCAGAATTCCTCAGCCAGCCTTGAAGTCACAAGTCATAGAAGGGCCAAGTTTGAAGGCCTTTGCCATAAACAGTTGCTGGGACAACGGAAATATTTATCATTATTTATTAGATTTTTTTATCCTGCCTTTATTATTTTTATAAATAACTCAAGGCAATTAACATACATAATACCTCTTCCTCCTCCTATTTTCCCTGTGAGGTGTGCTGAGCTGAGAGAGAGTGACTGGCCCAAAGGTCACAAAACTAGTTTTCATGCCTAAGGAGGGACTAGAACTCACACTCTTCTGGTTTCTAGTTCATCACTACAAATAAAAATAAAAGAGGGCAGGAAAATCAATAAGGACTCAAATAGCAGTACAGAAGGCAAACCGGTGGTGGTTCAGACATGGACCAGCCCACCCGGCAGCCATGATAGCTCCTATATGTTGCTTTGAATGCCACAGAAAGTCCCAGTGCTTGGAACTGCCATTTCTCTAAATCACAGGTTAAAGTAGACTCTGGCATGTCTGAGGGCCATACCTGTAACAAAGGTTCAATTTATGGATTTGGGGCAGACTCATAGTGAACTAGTTGGGCTCAGTGGGAAAGGAAGATGCAAACCAAGGGAATCTTTATATACAGTTGGAATTTATTCAGAGCCCCAGAGGTTTTGTTTTCCGTCATTAACTGTTCTATAAAGCTGCTAGAGGAAAGAATAAAACCAATAAAACCAAAGAATAAAACCATAAGGGGCTGGAGTTGAGAGAAGCAAGGCAATATGCCTATAATCAAAAATTATGTACCTACTTCCCAATTAAGGTAGCGCGTCTCTGGGATATGCTCCTGGAATTAGTTTTTAAAAGTAATCAGAATAACCAGGAATACCTTTTACACTGGTCTACTGATTCTATGTCCCCTCTTTCCCTGATAAACTGGGTCCTATACCGTACAGATAATCCTCAACTTAGGAACCCCAAAGTTTTGCTATTCTGACACAAAGTTTTGAAGAACACTTCCAAAAGTTATCCACATGTAATACATTATCTATGAGGATAGTACCACTTATTTATCTCTCAATGATGACAATAGATATTATTTATTTAATGTTTTATTGGGGTGTTACCTAGCTGCTGCTGCTATGTTAATAGGTTTGCTTATTGTCATATGTGGTAAAGCAGGGGTGTCAAACTGGCACAGGCCACACCCACTGCGGCTCCGCAAAGGCAAAAGTGTCATGAGATGTCACGTGATGCAATCGAGTTTGACACCCACGTGGTAAAGGGAGCTATAATTCAGGAAAGTCAATGCCTTTTAACAAAATTTGCTAATCTAAAAGACTGCTCCCCGACTCCTGTTTGTAAGACCTAGGTGGAAAGAAAGAAAGAAAGAAAGAAAGAAAGAAAGAAAGAAAGAAAGAAAGAAAGAAAGAAAGAAAGAAAGAAAGAAAGAAAGAAAGAAAGAAAGAAAGGAAGGAAGGAAGGAAGGAAAAGAAAGAAGGAAGGAAGGAAGGAAGGAAGGAAGGAAGGAAGGAAGGAAGGAAGGAAGGAAGGAAAGAAAGAAAGAAAGAAAGAAAGAAAGAAAGAAAGAAAGAAAGAAAGAAAGAAAGACAAAGTCTGAGATGTGTACTTAGGTATAGCAAGAAATGCAGAAAAATAAAAGCCAGCCTT
Organism: Crotalus tigris; assembly: GCF_016545835.1. NCBI lineage: Eukaryota > Metazoa > Chordata > Lepidosauria > Squamata > Viperidae > Crotalus > Crotalus tigris. The sequence goes on from NW_024096535.1 coordinate 2,680,101, forward strand.
GAGGATTAAAACTACTTCCTTGTATTTTTTTTTTTAAAAAAACCTTCCTTCCATTACTAAAGAACCTTCTTTCTCACGTTATTAGGTCTTTCACAGAATTAACTATTACAGAAAATAGCGCAGAAGGAGAAAGGCAGCCCTTCTGCTTGTGTTGAAAAGGACGTGAAACGGCTGAGAAGCATCTCTCTATTCAACCACACAATTCCTTCTAGCCAGCCTTCTACCAATACTGACTGTTGTTCCCCTTCCCCGCCCCTCCCCACTCTGATCACAGCATGACACAATTGTTCTTTGTCTTCAGGACAATGTAATCAGCCATGTATTTGTTGGATCACTCTGTGTGTGTGTGTGTGTGTGTGTGTGTGTGTGCACACGTGTGGATGTGCACGCATGATTAATAAGGGATGTATTTCTGTCCCTTGCTGTGGCCACTTTGGGGATTTCACCAGGTAGGACAAGAAAGCAATCATTGTCCTTATTATCTATATTCTGATTTGAAACCTTTGACATCAAACATAGAAACCCCTTGAATAATGGCTGCTCAAAGGCATTTCCCACACATAAATTACCAACCATCAAACTGTTGAATGATACTTGCTAGCTGTATTTTACAAAAACATTGTATGAGAGCCTAATGTTGCTTTTAGAAACTGTTCGGGGGGGGGGGAATATTGCCTTTGGCCTCAAAGAGCACCTGCTGAAATAAGGAACATTATAGTCCACTGGAATGATTCCACTGCTTCTTCTTCCCCCCACCACTTTCCATTGTTCTGCTGGTGTCTGCTAAGTCAATAGTTCCTCAAGGAAAATAAACAACACATGGGAAAGAGAATCTAGTTCATGGTAGCTTGATTTAGCATACATCTAACCAGGAATTCATTCATTCCGGGAGGGCTCCGTGGTCTTGCCACCACACTTACTCAATGATATAAAAACCAAGTCAGGATTACATCACCTGCTTCCATCTTACGCACACTTACTTGACATAAAGCATCACTGAGCTGACCAATAAACATGTAAAGGAGTGAAACATACCTAACTAAGTAAACACAAAGGAGTTAAGGAGGTTTAATCACAAGGGTTTACTTACAGGTACTCAGCTAGCAAAAATTGTCTTTTAAATTATGTTTTCTTGTTTGGTATACTTTCTACAGCCTATGGCTGTTTTTCCAACTTTGACGTTATCCAGATAAATGGATTTCAACTTCCAATAATCATACTAGCTGTGGAATGCTGGGAGTTGAAGTCCAAAATTGGGGAGGGCACCCAGTTAAGGGAGGAAGAAATACAGCAATGGGATATGTGTAAGTAAAATTTATTTCCATAAATAAAAGCAACAAAAACCCCAGAAAGTTAAGAATAAGATGAATGAAAACATGCGGAAAAGAAAAAAAAAATACTAGAGAAAAAGTAGTTCTTGATCTTCTTTACAACAGTCACAAACTTATTTTCTTCCCTCCCCCTTTAAAATTTCATACGTATTTCCCTTCTCCCTGCATTCAACCTTTAATTAATGAAAACAAAAATCACTCAGATAATTTGTCACAAAAAACTCATCAAGGTTTTCAGTCCTTTTATGAAAGTACTTATTATTTTACCCCAATTAAGCAACTCTATTTTGCATTCTTTCTTCATAGGCAATCTTCTAATAAATGTTTCTTTGGGCAAAATTAACTTGATGTTAAAGTACGGTTGTATAATTTGATCTCTTATCATCTTCCTACTAAAGTGCACAGGTATATCTCTTAAAACAGGGCTTTTCAACCAGTGGTACGGGTACCACCTGTGGTACATTGGTACCTGGAATGTGGTACACGACCATCCTAGAAAAGTGGTAGCGGAGGAGGGGAGTGAGCTGAACCGGTGGCAGCACCGCACAAGCCTGAGCGAGAGATGGCTGGAGCTGCAGGGTGGTCAGGGCTCAGTGGAAGCGCCAGGATCAGCGCTTCTTCGGGACTGTCAGGGCTCAGTGGAAGCACTAGGATCGGCACCAGGCTCCAGCTGGAGCTCGGCGCTGATCCTGGTGCTTCTGCTAAGCCCAGAAGCACCAATCAGCTGGAATGTTGCAGCATCTCCAAGATCTTGTGATTTACATTCAGCTGCCTGGCAACTGATTCATATTTATGACGGTCACAGTATCCCAGGGTCATGTGAAGTGACCAAAACCTGCTGCAACACCCAGCAGACGGGGAATAAAAACCAAACACTCCCCACCCCACCCCCGCTGCCAATCCTCAACAGAAATGCTCACAACAATGAAAACCTCGGACAGGAGGAAGAGAGCCGCCGGGTGGGCAGGCAGGTGTCTTCCTCCGCTGTGCCTTGGGGGGGCACTTTTTTCAGTGCCATTGTAACTTTGAACAGTTACTAAGCGAACTGTTGTAAGTTAAGGACTACCTGTACTTTATCACTTTGTCTTTTTCTTTTTTTTGGTCATCAGGTTTTTGATACCTTGCTAGGCGACTGGTGGTACTCGGATATTGCCATATCCTAAAAGTGATACAATGGGTGAAAAGGTTGAAAAGCCCTGTCTTAAAACATGCTTTATCTTTACAAATTTTTGCTACTATTGTGCACACTGTCCACTTCTGTACCCTCATCTTCCTCCTCCCATTCCATAAAGTTTAAAACTTCAACAGCTCTCTTCTTAATGCTTTCCAAAATTACTCTCAATTTAGGACAAATTTATTTCTTTCTTTATTCCAATAATGCCACATCCAGATCTTCATTCATTTCTTTGGTTGTAATTTCTGTCTTATTTTTCTGGGGTCCCCATTTTCCTCAATTTATTTAACTCCTCCAATCATTGCAGATTCTTCCAATTTTTTAATTCAATTTCTTTTCCATATTTGCTAATCTTTCAGCCAGTAAATTTGTCACTGGCTTTATAATATTCTTTTCCCATTCCTCAAACATTCTTTGTAACACCCCTGATGATACCTTTTCCTGATGTTTGTTGTCTTAGTGATTCTCTTCCTTTTTTCCACTGCGTCCCTGATAATAGACATATCTCTTGTTATAATCCTTGTACTTACCGTATTTTCTGGCGTATAAGACGACTTTCTAAAGCGTGGAAATTGGCGCCGAAGTCGGGGGTCATCTTATATGCCGAGTCGGCTTATATGCTGGAAAATACGGTATTTCTTTCTGTTTCCCCTTATTCATGTTCCAGGTCTTAGGAACACTCACCAGAAGGTCCAATTAATCTACTGTTCTGAAGATCTCTATAGCTTTGAAATAATTATAATGCAAATGGAGTTAGATCAGATCCAGTGACCAGTACAGAGGTCACTGGCTAAGGTTACAAGCATGATCTTTCAGTTTCTGGTGCTCTTACCTGTGAATCACCTGTAGTGACTCTGCAGGCTTCTTCACAAGGAACTGCCTTCCAAAACACACATGAACAATCTCTTCAGCTTCTCCTTATCTGGAGAAGCTCCAACTGTGTGAGCTCACCACATGGCTATAGTTCTCATCCACAGTGTTATCTCTGCTCTTCATTTTTTCCAACTGAAAGCCAGCTATATCAATGTTACTAAAGCCGCAAGTTATGAGCAATTCTTCCTTGAATTAATGATTAGGTTTCATTGAATTAATTGGTACTTTCTTCTAAGAAAACACAGAAGAGTTCTACTTACACAAGTTTGAACAGCTATCCTCTTAGTAAAGAGATATGTGCCTTCAGCATACAGGTGTATCTATTACATGATGCTGGCAATTATTAATTATAGCCAAGCCACTGCTCAAATTTTGAGTCCTAACCAGATATCAGTCTAATCCTGAAAAATAACTATAAAAATGGAAACAAGAAAAAAAAGGAAATACTTATGTAATTGTAACTGATTTTCTTACAAAAAAAACTTTACATCTTTTTGGATTATGGCCATAGATTCATAGATATGGATACTAAAAGCAAAGAGAAAAACTCATAGAAATCTGTATTTTCAAGAAGAGAGGGTTTGCTTCTTTATGTAGAAAACCCCACAAAAGAGCATGACTGAAATAAAGAATTCTGCCAAGAAAAATACAATTTTCAGCATGTCACAGTCTTAGGGTTCAAAATGTCAAAATATTTTTTTATCCATTACCTGCATAAGACTAACTGCCAGAGAAACCATTATAAAATATTACAAAACCTTCAGAAGAAGTCTTTTCTTACATGTGGTTTCTCTAGCAGCTAGTCCTATGCAAGTAATGAATAAAAAATTCTGTTTAGTATCCATATTTATGAATTATGAGTATTTCTTCCTTGACCGACCCACCCAATGCAAAGTAGACACCAATTTTCAGTGAAAATGTTGTAAATCGCCATCATGTAGCTGTGGACTGCTGCAACAGGCTGTAATTGTGGGCCGGTTGCTGAGCACCCAAAATGTGGTCATATGACTGTGGGCAGGTAGTTGAACTCCAGAACCCAATTATATGCCTATGCCTGAGATCCTGAGTGTGTGAAAGGTCCTGTTTCCTGGGTTATACTATAAATTATGAATTGTAATACTCTGTTTTCATATGTATTTAATTTTTCTTTTTGTATTGTGATTGTAATTGTTTTTTAATTGGTTTTATGATTTTTGCCTCACAGAGTTTACTTGTTTGAGATGGCAGCCATAAAGACTGAATAAACAAACAAACAAATAAATAAATTAAATTAATCATTTTTGTTAGATTTGTAAATATCAGTTGTGTAATAACTGATTTTTAATAATATTTTTATTTTTCTGTCTATAAGTTCTTGCACATATTTCTTAAACTGCCTAATATAATATAGGAGATCTCTGAAAACTGATATCTACTTTGCACTGGGTGGGTAGGTCAAGGAAGAAATATTCAGTTACTTTACAACTGTCCCAATGTATAAGTGTAATGGGCAGCTTCTATTATGGTCATAAACTGAGAACTAACGTAAGTATGAAAAAAGGCTTATATTTCTTTTCTCCCCCCTCCCCCCGACTATGATATCCATCTGTGCCTAAAAAGTACAATATACTTTGTTTAAATCTTCCATTGTTAGATTTCATATTTTTCCATTTGTATGTATGGTTTGGCTATCCATAGATACTTCATTTTGGCTGGATGCCTATGCAGTGCCACTCCAAAGTCAATTAAAGAGGGCAATGTTTCGTGAGACCTAGGTTTAGTAGGAGAGAGAACAAATTTTCATTTTCCCTTCCAAATTGTCCCTGTGGATCAGTCTCCCTAAGAAGGAGTGTGGTAGATCACAAGTTTAGGATGTTGGGTTGATGATCAGCAGGCTCGTATTTGAGACACAGTTGCTACCTGGGATGGGATGAGCTCTCATCACACACTCCAGCTCCTGCCAACCCAGCAGTTTGAAAGCGGGTGAGTAGATAAATGGGTATCACTCTGGCGGGCAACTTAACGAGGACATGGGCAACCCCCCAGGCAACGGTGATGTCTCCATTTAATCCTTTCAACCCAGAAGTGCTTCAGTGCTCCTGACGTGATTGTAGCAATAGCTTTCCCCAAAGAGGTGCTAGACAACTCCCATCATCTCCTGCCCATTATGAAAGAAGGAAGAGAAGAGTAAGTCTCATACCTCTGCAGGACATCGTATTAGGAAAGTTAAATCTGGACCAAGTACTAATTGGTGAATTATTTATTTGGGAGAGGCTAAACAAAAGGAGGAAGGGAAGGAGACATACCCATTCTTACAACGGCAGAGACCGCAGACAATGGCTGCAACAAATGACTGTCACCCTAATGAGGGTCCTACTTTCCAACAGGGACAAGATGCAGAAGCCAACACTGTGCTGCCCTGTGAAAAAGTAACAATACTCCAGTGTTTTCTTCCCCTTTGAGAATAAGCATAAGATGTTCAGTTGCAAGCCCTTGTTTGCCAAAGGGAAGAAAGGGTTTCAGTTCTTTCTTGCACTTTTGTTTCAATGGCTCACAACTGTCACTGCAAATCTTTCCCCTTGTCTTGGATCCAGTGATTAAGAACCTATTGTGTCAGGCAACGAGCCAGCATCCTACTTCTGTCTAGCGCCTTCTGCCAAGACAGCAACCAGTGCCAGGTATTCTATTAAATCTCTTGGGCAAACAACATTCCCACATGGCTGAAAGAGCAGAGAAGATGCTAGCTGTCACTCCTGGCTCCCTGGAACCCCTAACTAGCCCAGCTCCCCTTTCCGATGGAGAAAAGAAACATCCCCAAGTCAGACCTTAGTGAACCTTTTCCACTAAGAAAAAGTATTTACTGCAACAGAGTCTTCCATCTGATTGTTAACAAATTTGTACTCTATAAAGCAGTGATGGTGAACCTTTTAGAGACCGAGTGCCCAAACTGCAACCCAAACCCCACTTATTTATAGCAAAGTGCCAGGGGCACATCAGCATTATGGTGCCCTCAGGGGGGAGCAGGGAGGCGCCTCTGAATGCTGCCTCTGGCACGCAAAAACCAGGGGCGCAAAAATGGGCCACCATGCTGCAAGGCACAAAAATGGCCACTGACGCGTCTTGGGGTGCAGATACAAGGTGCTGCATCACGCAAGAACGGGGCAGGGTTAGTATCACACAGGCACTAGTCCTGCCCCATTTGCAGTGCATGCATGCTCGCGGCCCCGAGCGCGCATGCACGCATGTAAAATGCTTCCCCTCCCTTTTCTTCCAGTCCACCAATCAACAATGGTTGGTGACCTCTGCTCTACCATCTCTACTCGAGCTTGCTAGTTGGCCGCTTCACCTCCTTTGTGCTGGGCGGGGCTCCTGCTCCAGGCGACGGTGCGGCCTGATGGACCTGCTGCTGGCGGCAGCACACATGCCAACAGAGAGAGCTCTGAGTGCCGCCTCTTACACGCATGCCATAGGTTCGCCACCACTGCTATAAAGCATGGAAAAGAATTACCTTGAAAAATGTCAGCCCATACAAAGCAGCTCTCCTCAAAGTGTGAAAGCAGTGCATCCTCTAGAAGGCTTTTACAACTATTTTGTTGAGTAAAAATTGAATAATCTGAGAAATATGGATTGGAAAAACACAATAATGCAATTTTTTCATAATATTTTTCATAAAGTTCTGTGAAGAGAATCTTTGCTGCACCTGTTTCTAGCAAGAGAAATGCAACTCTACACATGAGCATTGCTGGATGCATAGCATCAAAATCAAATTAATTATATAATACGACAGGTACAATCCAGTCAGCCTAGAAATGCTAGGAGATATTGTGAAATATAAAAGGGGGAAAAGTATCCCTCAAAAATTCGAACAAAAGAAGATCCACATGGATTTAGGACATGCTGTCGTGATAGCAAAAGAAAGAGGATGAAAGCCTTCAGCGAAAAGAAAAATGTGTAACAACAGAATCCAGACTATCAATATTATGGAAGAGAGAACAAGAAAATATGTATCAATAAAGAAGATCAAGAAATAGATCAAATAACAAAAAAGGACAAAAGATTTGAGAAATCACAGAAAAATTCACTGGTTAAGATTAGCATAGTCAATATAGTTAAGGAAAAGAACTGATATAGGAGTCAAAATAATGTGAAAAAGATGAAAAGACTGAACTGAAACTTGTGGCAAGTAAAAACTGAGGTACAGCAGAGAAAACAACAGCAGTCTATCAGAAAAATATCAGATAAAGATGAAATTACCCACAGAAATGTTAAAGCTGAAGGAAATACTAACAGTTCTACATCAACAAATATGGAATAAGGGTGCAAGGCCCAAAGACTGGAAAAGGTAGTGTATGCTTGCACTCAAAAATGGAGAAACAAGAAAATGTAATGAATTACTAAGCTATTGCACAAATACTTCATAAAACCAAAGTTTTTGCTACATCCTTACCAAGACATGATAGTAGCATTCCAGTATTTGAGAGGCTGCCACAAAGAAGAGAGGGTCAGGTTATTCACCTAAGCACCAGAAAGGGAAGGATGAGAAACAATGTTGGAAACTGATCAAAGAGAGAAACAACCTGGAATTAAGGAGAAACTGCCTGACAGTGAGGACAATTAACCAGTGGAACAGATTGCCTCCATAAATTGTGGGCGCTCCATCACTGGAGGTTTTTAAAAAGAGACAGTCACTAGACAGTCACTTGTCTGAGATGATTATGAGCCGAAGTGGCGCAGCAGTTAGAGTGCAGTACTGCAGGCCACTTTAGCTGACTGTGTTCAACAGGTCAGCGGTTCAAAGCTCACCGGCTCAAGGTTGACTCAGCCTTCCATCCTTCCGAGGTAGGTAAACTGAGGACCCAGATTGTTGGGGGCAATGTAAATATATACATACATTGCTTACTGGTGTACACCGCTTAGAGAGTGCTTGCACTTAAAGCGGTATATAAGTCTCATAAATAAATAAATAAATAAATAAATAAATAAATAAATAATATAGATTCTCCTGGACTAGAAGACCTCCAAGGTCCCTTCCAGCTCTATTCTACTCTACTCCACTCCACTCCACTCTACTCTACTCTGCTCTCAGCCTATGCAGAGAGATAAACTCAGAGAAATTATACTTGAGGGCAAGCAAGTGAAGGTGGTAAATAATTTTATTTTCTTGGTTCAGGAACAGCTAAAAAAGGGCAGAGTGCTGGAAAAGTAACAAAATTAATGAAGAAGGCAATCCTAGAAAAACAGAGTCATGAAAGAAAGGAATATTATTATACTCAACCTCCCAAAAACATAAAACGTAAAGCAATTTTCTTTCCAGCAGTTGTAATACATGACTGTAAAAACTGGACACTGAGAAAGAGAGAAAGGAGATACATCCTTTGAATTATGGATTTTGCTGTGGTCTGCAAAGAGGCAATTAATCGGTTCTACACAACAAGTGGCCAATTTCTTTGAGGCAGCGATGAGGAAGCAAAAACTTACGCAGTTGGGTATATGATATAGGGATTTTTTTTAAATGATTATATTTTTAAAAAATGATGATAGGAGAAGGGTAAGACATTACTTAAGATGGATGGGTTAAATCAAGAGGATTACCAGAATGTTCTTGAGAGACTTACAAATTAGTATCAATAGGTATAATTGAGAGCTGGTGGGGTGACTCCCATGACTGAAATATAGCAATTAAAGTATGAAATGTGTTCATGAGCAAAAGAATTGGAAGAAGAATTGTACTGAAAGCCCCTGTTCAGAAATAAAAATAAAAGACTTTTGCAATCCTGTGGTTTTTTTTTTAAATGAACAAATGAACTTTACACCATTTTAAGGGAAAGTAAAACTGAGCATTGTCAATGTGTATCTTGGCCTCTAACAAAGGAATTATTATTATATCTCAGAGTAATGAAAGTAGATCACATGGCAGTAGAAGCTAATGGGAAAAAAGGACATCAAGACTGATAGGAATTCCTTAAGATGTTAAATATATAATTGCAAATCATTTAAATGAGGTAGAAAATAGAGGAAAGCAGAAGAAGCTTAAGCAGTTAAACAGCTTACTAAACAGCTGAAAAGTCACTAAATTGATCCTCTTTGTAGTACTGCAGAGCTGAGGTTAGGCAAGTGAAAGTTCAGAAAGAGTTGAGGTTAAAGAAGGATGCTAAGACCTAAAAGAGCTTCTTTAGATACAGGTAGATGTTAATTTATGACCATTTAGTGTTGTTACAACAGCCTCAAAATGGGCTCACAAAGCACTTCTGGCTATTGTAAAATATCAACCCTCCCTTTGTCACATGACCATATTTTAGTTGCTTGGCAACTCTCATGATCAGTTGCAGTGTCCCACAGTCATGCAATCCTAATTTGGGGTGTTTTTTGCCAGTTTCCTGCATTTTTTTGCTGGTTTCTGAATTTTTTTATTTTTTTTTTGGTTTATGCCCAAAACTACCATTTTGAAAGAATGGGCTTACTTAACGACCACAGCATTCGTTTAATGACTGCATGGTTCACTTAACAACTGCCATGAAAAACGTAAAAAAAAATGGGTCTGGTCGTATGTGTACCATAATATACAACTGTAAATTTCAACTGTACTATGACTTACAACAGATTTTAATCTATTATGCCCTTGCTCTGCATCCCCTGCCCTATAATGTATACATTATACATTACACCACGATGTAAAAAAGATGTTGAGACTCTAGAAAGAATACAGAGAAGAGCAACAAAGATGATTAGGGGACTGGAGGCTAAAGCATATAAGGAACGGCTGCTGGAATTGGGTATGTCCAGTTTAATGAAGAGAAGGATGAGGGGTGACATGATAGCAATCTTCCAATATCTCAGGGGCTGCCACAAAGAAGAGGGAGTCAAGCTATTCTCCAAAGCGCCTGAAGGCAGGACAAGAAGCAACGGATGGAAACTCATCAAGGAGAGAAGCAACCTAGAACTAAGGAGAAACTTCCTGACAGTTAGAACAATTAACCAGTGGAACAACCTGCCTCCAGAAGTGGTGAATACTCCAACACTGGAAGTTTTTAAGAAGAGACTGGACAGCCATTTGTCTGAAATGGTATAGGGGGTTTCCTGCCTGAGCAAGGGGTTGGACCAGATGACCTCCAAGGTCCCTTCCAACATCATCATCATCATCATCATCATCATCATTATTATTATTACATTGTGAAGACAAAATTTGAGGAATGAAGCAGGAGTTGCAATGCTTACTTCTATTCCATTTGTCTGGGCGGCTCTCAATGTCTTTCAATAAGCAAGCAAAATTATGGATCCATAAATTGCTATGTAATCTCCACTGTCATTCTGAATATCTTTCATGGTTTATTCCAAAGTATCTAAGGGAGTAAAGAAGCACACTGCAAACTGTTTTGAGCTGGTACTACCAGTGGCTATACATTTAATGGCTTCACTCGGAATGCTTAACTCTATTACATTTGAAAATTTTGCCGTTGTCAGTTCTGAGAACCAGGGAATTTGCATTTTGCAATGAAACATTTCACCAGAGAACTGGAAAAGTGCCCGCAATACAAATCCATTTATTCCAAAGAGCCTCACTGTCTCTTTACTCCTTTCTTTTTTCCTTTTTTTTTTTTTGTTCCAATGGCTCTGCTATTATTGGTTTTAGGACTGCAGCCATGAGTATATTTTACATTTAAATTGAGACATATGTATCAGAGACATCTTCACTGTACAGTACTTGGCAAAAAAAAATATATGCTGCTAATCTCCCCATTCGCCCCCCGATCCCCTTTTCACGTTTTACCACCACTTGGAGATGCTTGATTCTTCATCTGTGTATCTTGCCAAGTCATGTCAGAATGCCATGGCAACCCAGTTTGAACATGTAACTATGTCGCATCTGAAAAAGCAGGCCAACTGCAAACACTGACAGAACATTTCCAGTGTTCGCTTGATCCCAGCTATGAGACCACAAAAAAAAAAAAAAAAAGCAGCAGCTGATGAAATCAGGTGGGTGAGTTTAAACATCCCATCCTTTTTATCTATGAAAAGTAAATATCTATCTAATCGACATTCTCTAAATTAAAGGAAATATTTCAGATCTATTTAGACTGCGATCTGGAAGAAGAAATGCATATCTTAATTGTTTTATTTGGAAATGGAAAAAAAAACACCTTTTATTTTCCCAAGCAAAATTACAACTAACCTTTTGTTAAAAAAAATTCTGTTATTCTTAAATGGCAGTTTTGGACTTATTCTGCCTGTGAAACACGACTGATAATTGCTGATAATGAGAAGCAATTCAAAATAAAATCTGTAATCTTCTATTTATTTTTTTCCAGGCCTATTAAATAAAGAATTATGATTAACATGACTGCAGGCACCCATTTGAAGTTAAAATAAATAATTAGAAAGGCAGTCTCTCAATCACAGCTTTCCTTTTTTGCGTAGTCTTTCTAAACAGGTAAAAAAGAAAAGAATAATCTGCGCAAATATCTATGTGGATATTTACATGCTGGCAACTGCCACTTTAAAATGGGAAATACCTGGCTGAAACAAGACATTTAAAGTTTGACTAATAAAGGGAACTGAGGCAAGTCGTCCCACAATGCCACCCATTCTTCTCACATGCTGCATTTATTTATTTATTTATGAGACTTATATACCGCTTTAAGTGCAAGCACTCTCTAAGCGGTGTACACCTGTAAGCAATGTATATATATATATTTACATTGCCCCCAACAATCTGGGTCCTCATTTTACCTACCCCGGAAGGATGGAAGGCTGAGTCAACCTTGAGCCGGTGAGCTTTGAACCGCTGACCTGTTGAACACAGTCAGCTAAAGTGGCCTGCAGTACTGCACTCTAACTGCTGCGCCACCTCACCTCTTTTGTTATGAATGAGTCCAAAATGTTCTTTTGGGTTGGCTGACTCTTCTCAGACGATACACAGTGATGTTAAAAAGGAAAGTACATCCTCTTTGAGTTCTATTGTTTTACGTAGCAGGACAGTAAATATCATTTGATCCTAAGCAGTTCTTAAAAGGAGGTAAATAAAACCTCACATGAACAACACATGACATATTACGCCATGATCATCATTTATTCACATGACTTTACTACTCCTACTTAAGATGTGGTAAGCGCAAACATGAAGGAACTCTGGGGCATGAGGTTTTATACTGATCTCCAAGACCTTCCTGCAGGTCAGGTAGGAAAGCTACAACCACTTGCACTTCTCCATATCATCTCAAGACTCTTCGTTCGAATCTCATGCCCCATGAAATGTCTCATTTCTAGCCCACAGGTTCCAAGCTGCTACAACAGGCAGGAGGATAAGGCTGAATTCATAGACTATCAGTGACAAGCACTTGATCTACTCAATTGTCTGCTGCAGATGTGGACAATTTTTTTTTTCCTGGAGTTACATGGACATTTTTTTTTCTCCTGGGCTAATAGCAAGAAATTGATGGGGCCAGAGTAGAAAGTGATTTCTAAGAACCATTCTCCTGCTGACAGTTTTGTTTCCATATTTTTTTTAATAATATTTTATTAATTTTCCAATTTTACATTTCAGTATTTAAAAAGCAATGTGGTGACTGGGTTAATCAATAGTTCAATAACAAAATCTTTAGTACAAATCTCAAGTTGCAACATCAAATATTTTTTCTCTTTTTCCCTTAACATTTACTATCTCGTATTCAAGCTAGTACAGTTCTTATTATATCAACTCAATAAAAACATCATTATTACATTTATCAATAAAGTTTTAGCTTATACTTGTTTCCATATTTTTGATATTCCATTTTATTCTTTCAAGCATGAGGCTACAAGGAAGAGGCATCTCTTATAAATAATTTGAACTTCAATACAGGTAGTCCTGGATTTACAACAGTTCATTTAGCGACCGTTTAAAGTAGACGTGTCGAACACAAGGCCCGGGGGCCGGATGCGGCCCGCGACGTGTTTCATGTGGCCCACGAAGCCATCCTGGAAACAGTGAGAGAATGGCCCCCACTGCCTTGGCCCCGACCCAGGCCGGCCAGGAGCAATGTATAATTTTGTGGTGGCCATCTAGGCTGAAACACATTCAGTCTTAGCTCCAGAAGGCTATCTGGAATCAGCAAGGGACCGGCCCCTGCTGCGTTGGCCCTGCCCCCTGGGCGCATGCTGGGGAGGTGTCACCCTTTGTGAGGAATGAAGAAATGCAGTATTGTCTAGAAGTGGCCAGCAAATGGCCCTCGCCTACTTCATATATCTGGTTTGATGGGCTCCGAGGGAGGGGTTTCAGCAGGCAGTGTGGTGCTGTCCTCACAGCGCTGAGAGGCTGAGCCGGGTACCACAAATTCAAAAAGAAGTGTGTCGCCGCTCAGTTCCCAGCCTGTCTGATTTCAGCAGGCAGCAAGGTGCAAAGCTGGCAAGCTTCGCGCTGACTCTCACATTGCTCATGGTGTCCCCTCCCCCAAAGCCCACCAAGTATATGTGAAGTAGGCGAGGGCCATGTGCTGGCCACTTCCAGGCAATAGTGCATTTCTTCATTCCTCACAAAAGGTGACACCTCCCCACCTGCGTTTCTTGCCTATTTTTCTCCCTCCCTCATCACAAATATTTTCCCACCACTCTGTTCTTAGGAAGGAAGGAAGAAAGGAAGGAAGGAAGGAAGGAAGGAAGGAAGGAAGGAAGGAAGGAAGGAAGGAAGGAAGGAAGGTGGGTGGGTGGGTCTGAGGGAAGTCCTGCCTTATTCCTGCCTGCTGTCCTTTCAACATCCCATTTACCTCCTCCTCCTGTCCTAACCTGGATCTCCCATCCTATTGCTATGGAAGCTTTGGATACAAAGTTGGGTCTCATCCCATGGAGAGAGAATGGACCTCCCTCTGACTTTGCCCTCATACCCACCATGAGCAACATGGCTAAGGAGAGCAAGTACAGCAGCAGCAACCTTGAGGAGGAGGTAAGTGCAGCTGGGCGCCCCTCTGGGGAAATGGGGCTGGGCTTGAGGGCCGGGCTGGGCGTTTGACCTCTGCTGCCCAGGTCTCCGGGAAACCTGCAGCACTATCCGCCCCCCCCGGCATGTCCTGAGAGGAACAGTGAGGCTCCTCCAGTGGACCATGCCTTGGTACTTGCCCTGATCCCATCTCCTTCTGCCAGAGACCCTCAGATCTGTCCCACTCCTGCCCAGGCCCCCACATGCACCCTTGATGCAAACGATGTAGAGCTGGCCATGCCCATCCAGTAGGCCACACCCATCACAGCCATGCCCACTCAGTAGGCCATGCCCACCTTGGCCACACCTACCCGGCCCCCTGAGGACAACCACAATGCTGATGCGGCCCTCAATGAAATTGAGTTTGACACCCCTGGTTTAAAGTTACAGCGGCATTGAAAAATGTGACTTATGAGCGTTTTTCACAGTTATGATCTTTCCAGCATCCCCATGACCATGCGATCAAAATTCAGATGCTTGGTAACTGTTTTATGACTGTTGCTGTGTCCCAAGGTCATTGTGATTACCCTTTGCAACCTTCTGATAAGCAAAGTCAACGAAGAAACCAAATTCATTTAACAACTGACTACTAAATTATCAACTGCAGAGATTGACTTAACAACTGTGGCAACAAAGGTCATAAAATGGGGCAAAACTCACTTAACAAATGTCTCACTTAACTACAGAAATTTTGGGTTCAATTGTGCTCGTAAGTCAAGGATTACCTGTACTGATTTTCAAAGTAGGTGAGGGCTCCATGAAAGTAGTCCAAGGGCCATCAGCTGTCCAGTTCTCACATAGCATTATGCTATTTCATCACGGTCATGAGGTAATTCCTGTAGATGCACATGGTTTCAAATTCCACTTCATGTTTATTACACCCTATAACTATTACAAGCAATCCGTTATCAGATTTTTTGTATGTTACATATACAATTAGCAAGACAAGAAAGGAATATTTTTGGCAAAAGACATGCTATTTCGGCAGCATTATGAAGCAGGCCTAAATTCCATAGTAAAAATGAGGGACCAACTCATTATAGCATACATCTGTGGACGCCTCTGTGGAAGTGCTCTGGTTTGTTACTTTGGATTTGGTTTGAAATTAAAGAAATGTTCTGTGAATAATAATAATAATAATAATAATAAAGTTGGAAGGGACCTTGGAGGTCATCTAGTCCAACCCCTTGCTCGGGTAGGAAACCCTATATCATTTAGACAAATGGCTGTCCAGTCTCTTCTTAAACACTTCCAGTGTTGGCGCATTCACCACTTCTGGAGGCAGGTTGTTCCACTGGTTAATTATTCTAACTGTCAGGAAGTTTCTCCTTAGTTCTAGGTTGCTTCTCTCCTTGATTAGTTTTCATAAATCATCAAAAAATGGAAGTTTTCCATGTTAGCTCCAAAACTGTGAAACAAGCAGAAATATCTGAAACCTTAAGAAAACTTTTATTTGCACTTTCTGACATTAAAAACATATCTGTTTCCTGCTATGCTAAATTTCATCCAGATTCTCTTCTTGGTCATCCAATCTCGCCCTCATCATCTCATAGCCCCTGATCCTACTCAGTCAATGTGTTCATTTAAAGATATCTCCCTGCTGAAGATAGGTCTATATCTCAATCACAAGCAATTAAACTCAATATTGTTTTTCTTTATGTTAGTTTTTTAAAAATATATCCACAGTTGACTGGCTTGAGGCTTAGTAGCTCTGATTCTATCACCTCATCTTCACGGGCTGCCAACAACATGCCGGATCCCACTTCCAGTTCTCTCTAAAGACAGCTTTTTGAGCTACAACATTAATCACCAAGCATCCATGGCATTAACCCAACTTGTGTAGTCTCTGAGGTAATAAAAATACCATTTTCACTTTGAGCACTTTCAAGGCTCAACACAGTTCAAAAAGAGACAAGCAGCACAAAACAATTTAAACATCTGTGAAGCAAACCTGTGCTTCTTTACATTATGCAACACTGAACTGGGTTTGAGTTGAATCCCCTACAAGCAATGGGATGGATGCAGATAGTCTTCGACTTGCCGCCATAATTGAGACCGGAATTACACTCCTACGTTATTGTTGTTGTACATCAAGGCGTGACATGAGTGGATTTGAAATTACAACCCGTTTTTCTTACAACGGTCTTTAAGTGAACGTTGTGATCATTAAGTGAACACCATGGTCATTAGGTAAATCCATTTTTCCCCCAATGGGCATTTTTTGCTGAAAACCAACAAATGCCCATTTGTTGGGTATTGGAATACTGGGCCTGGCATGTTAAACACTGGAAACTGGGCCTGGCATGTTAAAATTTGGAAAGTGCCCAACTCGACTCTGCTGGCACATCACCCCCTCCCAACAAAAAGAGAAATTCTCTATCTCCCCCTCATCCAGGCATACCCTGAACAGTGGCACTATGCAGAAGCACCAAAGCTAGGCCTGAAATAATCCTGGGCCTTAACTTCACCCGTAGTACCATGGCTGTCACTCAAAAACGCTGCCTCATGCCATTCCCGTGACGCAACACTCCCCAAGACAAGGGTGGGCAATTATAGTTAGCCTAGGAATTTTGGCAGTTGAAGTCCACAGGTCATAAAATTGCCACAGCTGCCCACCCCTGGCCCAGGATGTCACATGTCTTTTACTTCCAAGCAGTGTTCTCTTTCTGTTCTGAGAGTGTCCTCTCTCTTTCAAACAGACCACTGAGGCCAACCTGAGGCTACTCTAAGTCACACCACTAGGCCTTCATTCTTAAAGTGATTTTGGAGAAGGGGCGTTGTCTTACCTGAACGCCTTTTCTCAGCAGGATGATGTAGAATCCACCGGATGGGTTATTACAACCTTCCTGCTCAGCAGACTAGGTCAGAACTTTGGCCACGCCCCTCCTTTGGGAGTGACTCCAGTTTTGACGAGGCAAAGCAGCTCTGATGAATCTCAGCTCAATAGCTCCAATTGTGATACACCTGCCTAGACTATTTGTGCAGGAGGGTGTGGATTCTACATCATCCTGCTGAGAAAAGGCGTTCAGGTAAGACAACGCCCCTTCTCCAGCAGGATGTCTGTAGAATCCACTGGATGGGACATACCAAAGCCCTCATGTCCCCTCGGGAGGGAAAAGTCTAGGCTCTAGAATCATGACAAGAAACAACCTGTTGAAGTACACACCTGCCAAATGCGGCGTCAGCCGCCGCAAAGGCATCCACCCAGTAATGTCTGACAAATGCCGAAGGAGAAGACCATGTTGCGGCTCTGCAAATCTCCACAGAGGCTTGCGTGGACCACGCGGCCGACGCAGCGGCACTGCCTGTCGAATGAGCCATGACATGTGAAGGAACAGGAAGAGACAAGGAAGAATAGGCCTGAGTTATACAGGCCCTAATCCACCTACCTATGGTAGAAGAAGAAACTTTCTTCCCCGTTGCTGAAGTATTGGTCTGCAGTTCGCGTAGCCACATGATACAGGCCCTGGTAAAGAAGGAGGCCTTGGCCGCCATGCCGGAGCCTGGTGAGCCCGACAGAGAGAGTGCTCAAATTTCTTATCCTCGGCCTTCAGAGCCTCTGCCATGTCCCCTGGAATAGGGGATGTAGAGAATAGAGAAATCAGAGGACTATCCACAGTAGGAACCTCTAACAGAGAGGAAAATGATGGGGAGACATTAAACAGTTTCTTCTCTACGCTGTTAAGCGCAGGTGGAGCAGCCAAAGAGAACCATTGTTCCTCCACGGAGGTACGGAAGACTTCTGGGCAAGGAATATATTTGTCCCCTGTTACCTTCTTTGTGAACAGAGGATTGGACTCCTGACTGGTAGAAGGTCTCTCCTCCTGTACAGAAGTGAGATTAACAGTGGAAATTGCCTTGATTAATAGAGATTTAAGAAGAGAAGGGTCAAAGACACCTGCAGTCTGAGTCTGTTCAGGGACAGTCTCCTCATCGTCCGACAAGGGAATATCAGTTACGTCAAGGTCAACCGACTCAGCCTCACCTAACTGAGAGGAGGTTTCTGAAACCTCTGTGGCGGAAACCGTAGCCCTCCCTCTATGGGAGGAAGATTGACAAGGCAGTTGACCCTTGGAAGACATAAACTGGTTAAATGCATTCTGCATAAAGGCCTGAAACTGAGAAGACCAAATATCTTCCTGAGACCTGGTACTATGGCCCACTGTGGCTGGACCATGATCTGATGATGCAGATGATGAGGAGCAAGGAGAACCAATCTGCTCAGTTTCCCTCCGAGGAGATCAGGTCCTGAGAACTCCCTGATGTGGAACAAATGCAGACTCGGGTGTGGGTAATTCCAATGGGGCGGGGAAAACCATGTCAGCCTCATTGGCCCTAAGTCTTTGTGCTCTGGAAAATTGTTTTTCTAATGCCAAATGTCTCCTCGAGGCCTCTCACTCAGCCGTTTTTGAGGACTCCTTCTGTGTTAAATGTTTTGTTTTGGCCTTTTTCTTCCCCCCCCCCGACTCTGATTCAGTGGATCTGCGTTTTTGTTGTTGTGGGGGAAGCATAGAGGAGCCCTGCGAAGCTGAAGGCGAGACACTGTCTGCCATTGCGCACAGATATACCGAGTAGGAAATACCTGTAGGGGGGAGAGCACCCAGGTACGCAGATCAATTGACAGAGATGGAAAGAATCAATCCTCGCTCTGTACAACTGCAATGGCCGGATAGTCAAGTGATTTGCTAAAACCCCTTGATAAGCCTGTGACAATGCCACACTAACAGAACAGTTGGAATAAAGTTCACTCTTCTCGCTCCTTCACCAGGTATTAGTGAGGTAGAGTATCAGTACTCAGATATTGCTTCTCCTCTAGGAGCTGAGATTGTCTTGTTTTTTTTTCCTTCCCCCCCCCCACAATATGGGGCTGAAATCAGACTCCCAAAAAGTAGTATAAGCCCCCTCTGAGGGCTAATCAACTCTTAATAATACCAGGAAAAAATCTCCGTGCAAATTGTCCACCCAATATGGTGAGGGCCTAAGGACACACTCAAGATGGTGTCCTGAAGGAGACAAAACATACCCTCAAAATGGCCGCCCCCAGTGAAGACATGTGGCCAAGATGGCGGCCGCATTCTCTGTTAGTAAACAAATGTTGGAGCAATAATAAGAAACCAGGAAAGGAACAAAGACAAAGAGCACTAAGTAAAGGGAGATATTCTCAGTAAACAGGGAAAATCCTGAGCAACTTGCGTTTCCTGGTCGCCTTAGATGCGAATCTGAATCAGGTATCCTGAAGAAAGGTAGTAGCTGACGAGCCAAAGCTGAGCCTGTAACGGAGCCGATCCAATGCTCCAAGGAAAAAACCCGGCTAATTGAAGCTCTGAGCCTGCAAGGAGCCAGTCTGCAAGGAGCCGATGGAACTCCAGAGGAAAGCCGGCTGATTGAAGCTCTGATCCTGCAAGGAGCCGATCTAATGCTCCAAAAGAAAGCCAGCTGATTGAAGCTCTGAGTCTGCAAGGAGCCGATCGAGGCTCCAAAGGTGAGCCGACTGATCGGCCAGAAAAACCGGGCACGCAGCCAGCTGGCCTGAATGCCTACACCTCCAAAAATTTAAATTTATCAATTTGAGTATTCAATTTAAACGAGGCCAATTAAAGAACAAATTTATGCTAACTAATTGAAGCTGTGTCAATGAAATCACTGTTAAAGAAACCTAATCTATCCGGAGCAAAAATAATCACGTGCTGCCGACCTCAAGACTAAGTCAAAACTGGAGCCACTCCCAAAGGAGGAGCGTGGCCAAAGTTCTGACCTAGTCTGCTGAGCAGGAAGGCTGTAATAACCCATCCGGTGGATTCTACAGACATCCTGCTGGAGAATGTTCTTTTGCAGCATCTGCAGCCTCCAAAAAGTGTACAAAAGCACATCCTGTTCTTATGCGATTCACATGAGAACAGGGCATGCTTTCCAGAATAGTTATGATCGGGTGTTGGTAACACAGGCGTGTCACCCAAAACATCATGGTATGTCATCTTTGAAACACATGCCATAGGTTCACCATCATTGGTGTAGCACCTTCATTGTATACCTGGCTGCCATGGGCAGAAACAGCCATTCTGCAACATGTGAGAAGGACTACTGAAATTTGCTCATACAAAAATGGAAATGCAATTAAACTCAGACTTCACATATGTAGCATGAGTGAAACATACAAGGCTACCAAGTCTCTTCGCTCACAGACCTGATTATTTCAATGCGCTAGCTATGTAGAGAATTATGCCTTCTAAGTAACCTTAACATCACTCACCATGAGTAATGCTTGTCCCACAATGATTCCTGTCACCTCTGGTCATTTTGTTATAACATATCTCTTTTTTTTTTTCCCCGCTGACTTCGTGATTGTAGAAATGTTAGTTGCAGGCTGCAGTTTTGTTAATTGTGAAACAAAATATACAATAAAATGGAGTCCCATGATCTCATAAAAATTTATGGGGGGGAGAGATTCCCTATTATAACGAGGTTACTATTTTAATCATGCTTAAATTAAACAATAAGTATGACAACATCACTAACTTAAAGCTAGCCCTGAAGACAAAGTAAAACTTGCAAAGCAAAGACATTTAGAGGTGCCCATTTATTGTTCTTCGTGAAATAAAAGTACTGTAATGTGGCAGGTAGAAAAGAGGCAGTAGAAACGAAAGAGTGGTTTTATTGTAACTCTTTGAACTAAAGTTGAAACGCACATGTTCCACTATGAAGAGACAACAGACCTGGCCAGAAAGCAGCGCACGAACTGTGACAACTGCCTAAATTTAACTGCTATGACTACTGGGCATCCTTGCATCAGGCAGACAAATAAGAACAAGATTTGTGCAAAGCTTAGAATTAAAACTCAATGAGCATTTTGTGTGTGTATCTATGTGTGCAAAATTAAATCCTGTAAGGCAGCGCTATTGATTTGCAAATGACCTTTTTTGTTGGGGAGAAAAAAAACATGGTTGGTTGACTTGGAAGTCTTTTCATGAGATAAGTAGTGTAGTTGTTTTCAGAAGACAAACAGACTGAGGATGGCCTTTGTCAATCTGGCCTGCTAGCTGGGGATAACAGAAGATATAATCTATCTGGGTCCTTGGTGTTCCCCGAGCTTGGTTGTTTTCTTGCACACAATTCATTACCCAAACTAGGTAACATCATCAGTGTTAGTAAGGAGTGAGGTTTCCTCTCAGTTTATATACTGCATATATCCAGATGATATTATAACCTGTCATCTGGAAGGGACTTAAATTGGGAAAGATCGGTCTACAAAAATGTTAGCTTGTTAGTCCCTCAACATAGTAAAGGTTTTGATTAAAGCCAAAAACGTTGCTAATCCAGCACTCTGTTATTTAAAATGGTCAAACAAATATCTCTGGCAAGCCGGTGATGAGTAAAATAGGACATCACTGCTTGTGTCCTCCAGCATTTAGAGGTCTTGATACAATATTGGTATAACTGAGAGCCAGTTTGGTCTAGTACAGTGGTGGCGAACCTATAGCACGTGTGCCAGAGGCGGCACTCAGAGCCCTCTCTGTGTGCATGTGTGCCATCACCCCAGCTCCACCTCCCCCTGTGGTCCCCTCCTCATCAGCAGCCCCCCGGAGGATAGTCACCCCGAGGCGTGGCTCACACAGAGCAGCGCAGCCAAGCACATGGCAGTGGGGCAGCAGGGACAAGACTCTGCCCTCATGCCCTATCGCATGCAGATGATGCTGCAGGGTGCGGGCGGAAGATGTGGCTGCCATGGTGCTGCAGGGCCACTGGGCAATCTGCGGCGGGCCATGGAGGCGGCGGATGGCCCTGCAAGGTGGGGTGGGCGGGGCTGGGTGGGCCAGGGGCAGAGCGGGTGGGGCCAGGGGTGGGGCAGGGCAGGGCGGTTTTTGGGCACTCAGTCTCTAAAAGGTTCGCCATCACTGGTCTAGTAGTTAAGGCACCAGCCTAGAAAGCGGGTGACCTAGTCCTGCTTTAGCCCTGAAAGCCAGTCCCTCTCTTTCAGCCCAACTCACCTCACAGGTTTGGTGGAAAATAAGAGGAAAAAGATCTGTTGGTTATGTTCACTTTTTTGAGTTATTTGTAAAAATAATGAAGATGGGATATAAATACAGTAAATAAATCTATGTTATCTTTAATAACCTATAGACGCCCATCCTCTCTGTTGCATGCGCACTGAAAGAACATATCAGTTAATCTGGACATCCTGTTTAAAAAAAATCCCTTTGGCTCTGCTCATCTCAATAAAATTCTTACAAAGTAAACAATAAGATGACTGCATTTAACTCCCTGGATCTTAAGAGATGGGGGCCTAACAGACATTGACTATCAACACCACTGAGGGATATCAAAAGCAAATCAGGTCAGTGACTATCAGACAGGCATTGCAGAATAAATGTTATAACTTTCTCCCCCAAAAGACAGAACTATATATCTGAATTAATGCTTTTCTTGTTATCAATTGCCTAAGCTGTATCTTACAGAGCAAAGTCCTGTGTTATTGATTATAAAATTATGGGTGTTGTGATATATGGCTCTGCGATACATTTCAAAATCACCAAAATAATTTCAATCCTTGTAAAAACGTTTCAAACATTTTAATCTGCTTAATAAAACTCTATAGCAGATTTATTGGGCAAAGTCAGTTCTTACCCTTTGACTTTTTGAAGGAATTCAGCCTTCACCTTGGCAGGCAGAAAATCCATCAGTTAAAAGGAGCTTTTATTATTATCTGGGAATTATAATGTATAGGTTGAAAAACAAATAAGCTGACATTAGTAAATTGAACGTTGCAGCTTTCTTTCCCCTTCCATTTGATGTGCATGCTTAAGTATTCTTTTTTTTTTTTTTTTTTTTTTGAGGCGATACACATCATTAACCTAACACACTAATTTCTGGTCACAGCATCTAGTTCACTTTGACTGGTCCCAACAGAGTTCTGCTGGTTAATATTTGGATGGGAAACCACTAGGAAATCTCAAGGTCATGGGATATATTGGGAAGCTGAAAAAAATATTCCATAACAGCAATGGAATTGCTGAATTCCATTCCATTCCAATGAAAGAATTATTTGAGAAAAACAAGGACACAGGCTGTCTCCTGCAATTATCAGGAGCTGGAGTCAAAGAATAACAACTCCTTCAGAAAGCAAAGCAAAAGGGGGCAAGAAATCATTCAGTTGACTGGTGAGATTGAAACTTGGAACCATTTTTTTCCATTTGTCTTTTGGGATAGGATATTGTCACAAAAATGGATATACTAAATTTACCAAAAGTTTAAATATTTATATTCCAATTCAGATTTGTAGAAACAAAACTGCAAAATCAATCTCATGGCATCTAAAATCATTATAGCTCAAGATGACCTGTCCTGTCCCATATAGTGTAACAAAAGATGCATCAGAGTCCAGCTATACAAGTTCCGGACAACTGTGAAGGAAGCAAGATTTCTAAACTTGCAGATCTTCATTTTAGTTGAAGCTAGCTGCTTATTTATTTAGAAATAAATACAATCTGGAAAATCCATGCAACTTGGAGATCTGTTGCTCATTTTTAGCAATTCAATCTCTAGGACTGAAAGGTAATGTCTGGGCCAAAGTCCCTCAGTGAACTTCCACGGCTAAAGGAGAGGTAGAACTAGTGCCAAGTCAGCATCTTACTACTAAACTATATTAGCCTTTATAATTAAGAATATCTAATCATCGTTTGATTTATTGACACTTTACTGGGTCCTTAAGACAACAGCTCTAGCTCTTTGCTACTAGGCAGGCAAATACGGCTGCCCAGCCTGGTATAACTCAACAGATGCTGGGAAAGTAGATGTTGCTCTGAATGAAACTGGCAGAATTACTACCGGGTGGCTTAAACTTACCCCTCTAGATAAGATCTACCATCTAGCCAGCATTGGCCCATCTGCTGTTCACAGAGAAACAGCAGAATACAAAGAGAGATTCAAATCATCTAGACAACACCCTCTCTATGGCCTACGAGCTCATCAGAGATTAAAATCCAGGAAAACCTGGGGGATGGAAGAGTTTGAAGAATTTGAAAGCAGAGTGGATCTATGGAAAGATACAAAGAACCAACACTGGATGGAACCATCTGATGAAAGCTGGGAAGTATGGAAGTCATTAAATAGACTATGCAGGTTTACAAGAAGATCCAGAGACATTCTGAACAAATGGGGCTATCTGGTAGCTTCTGCTTTTTGCAGTTGTGATGACATGGAGACAACAATACCTATGTATACCTGTCCTTTGTGTCCCAATCAGTTTACACTTGAGAATCTCATGGCAGCACAACAGAACACGATATTGCAGTTTCTGGGCAAGATTTGTTTAATTTGCACATATTTTAATCTTGTACTTTAAATTTTAAATTTTATGTCATTATAGCATGCTTTATTTTAATTGTGATGCTTGTAACACGAATAAACAAACCTGACTTTTATTCCTTGCTTTTTCCTTCAAATTAATTCCAAGAGTTTACTGGTAGTAATTGCCACATTAACAGTTGAAAAGTCAATTTCTGCTCTGGAGGTAGACCTTTTAGCACAACATGTATAAACAACTTAATAAAAAAACAACCCAAGCTATCTTCCACTTTAAGTGAAAATGCTATCCATCCACTCAGTCCCCTTAACTCAGAACTGAGAATAATACCTATAAACAAACAAAACACAAAATAAATATCCAGATAACATAAAGCACAACTGTCAATGAATAATGGTTAGTTCAGATGGGCAAAGATTAATATTATATTGATGTCAGGCTCCAAAAACCAAGAAAGACATGAAGCAATTTCGTTTATTGCTATTTTACCCATAGACAGAAATCTTGCCAAACTAAAGCAACATGTACTCTCAGTGTTCCCAGGACGAAGCTGTTCTGACTCCTTTCCACCCACACACAAAATGTCTTTCACTCCTCTTGAATGCACTTCCCTCCCTCCTGGGAACACAGACTAAATTCCACCACAATTGGATGTTCTTGAGGATTCTGAAGTGTTTTCCTTTGTTTTTATTAACTCTTTTTTTAAAAAATAAAGATGATGACTGTGTGTAACTGCTGGTTGTAGGCTTAGAAATACCAGCGAATGGCTTTTAGATGGATGGACTAGAACAGTGTTTCCCAAACTTGACAATTTTAAGGCATGAGGACTTCAACTCCCAGAATTCCACAGCCAGCAATGCTGGCTGTGGAATTCTGGGAGTTGAAGTCCACATGCCTTAAAATTGTCAAGTTTGGGAAACACTGGACTAGAACGACTGTGGTTGGGTTGATGATTAGCATTATTTTGTGGTTCAGGTGTCAGAATGAGTTTTTGGGAGGGGGATCTATGGACTTCCGGAGGATCAGAATAGGAAGACTTTTCAATGTCTACATGAAGCCGCTAGAAGGTCGTCCATCAGCATGGTGTCAGATATTCAGCTTTGTATCAAAATCCCTGGCTATGATGTTGTCAAGATTTTGTCCCAGTCCAGGAGGCTGTTGGAATCCGAATCTGAATAGGGTGAGGAACAAACTTAAACTGAATCCCAGCAAATCCAAGTGGGTATGTCCAGTTCATAGAGCATCTGATTCTGGCAATTTTCCATCCTTAATTCTGAATGGGGTTGTATTTCCTCAGACATAGCTGCTGTGCCATTTGCAGGTTTTCCTGGATTCACGGCTCAAAGAACAGATGAGCAGCTGTGACCAGGATGGCTTTTGTGCAGATACATCTTGTGTATTAATCATGCTGTTTCCTCAAGATCATGTCCTGGTTACTTCACATGTGGACTATTACAATGAACTCTGCACAAGGCCTCACTATGTAGAACAGGCATGTCAAACTCGCAACGTCACATGATGTCACGTGAAGTATTGCACAGTTTTAGTATGATGCATCCGGCCAGTGGGCCAGCAGTTTGACATGCCTGATGTAGAACATTCAGAAGCTACAGAAAACAGCAACACAAATGTTTATAAGTGTACCTTGATACATCCATATAAGACCTCTTCTATGTGGAAGATGAAGTAGGCTTCCAGGTGCCATTCAAGGTGCTGATTATCATCCACAAAGCCCTACATAGCACAGGAAATAGCACTTGTTCTCTATTGTTTCTATTCTGTAAGGTATAATAGGTTTGGCCTGCTTCAGGTCCCATGTATAAAAATACCATCTTATGGGACCTAGTAGGCATGTTGTCTTCTGTGTCATGGCATCTGCCCTCTGCAATAGCTTCCTTGAACAGCATCCTTGGAGATTCAAACAGCCTCAACCACATTTTCCTTAAAAATGAGTATTATCCTCTGTTTAAGTAAGCACTTAGTGAAATTGAAATGTATGAATAGTAGGAAAAAATAGAAAGTTATGTGAGTTTTTTTTTTTAACCACTGTCAAATTTAGGCTCACATATATAGTGTAATTTCTTGGTCGATTATGGAACTAACAAATACAAATGAAAACCTATTCTGCAGATCTGGGGAGGAGGGTATTAAACCTACAAGGCCTAGAGGGATTAAGCACGGAAATGAGTTGTAAAAAAAACAGGCAAGTCTAGACTTCACATTTTCAAATATTCATAATTACAAGAAATAATTAGGAAAGGAAGATTGGAATTTTTGTACAGTTTTCAAGAAAAACTGGATTACTTGATTGCCAATGTTTCTTTCTTATTTAGCATGCTGTGGTTAGGAAGTAGCACAGTATCTGATACTCTATTAAATCCTTCATATATAATCCTTAATTATCTATGAAGTTTTCCATAGATAATCTAGTCCAGGATCAGCATATAACTTGCTGTTTGGGATTGTTCTAGCCATAAAACATCGGCATTACTCCAGGTTCGTAATAGAGTGCTAAACCATGGCTTTCAGATCAAACCAGTTATTCACACTTGGTCATTTTTTGAGTTGCTTTAATTCAAAATATATATATATATACTTTGCAATAGACTCTGGCAAATGACATTTTAATGCGAAGCCACTGCATTTTTTTTACAGTATATAGCTTGCTGATTTGATATCAAAGTGCAAGCAGTTTGACATTGTTCTATCGTAGAATATGATGACCCTACTGTAATTTTTTCTATTGGAGTGTAATTGCAGCAGACAGAATGAAGCCACCAAGCAGTTTTATTGCTGATCTTAAATTCAGGAAATAAAGATTAAAATACCCATACAGCCTAGAAGCTTATTAGATAGTCATGAATATGTACTACAGTGTGATAATCTATCTCTCAGAGTCTGGGAAACTTCACACTAGTCTCTTCATGTTGGTTTCAAAAATGCCATTATTTTATAGGATAGTCTCTAAAACTTTGCTACCATTCATTCAGTTAAGCCTAGCATATATGAGATATGGAACCAGCATACTTCTCCAAACAATTCAAGTTTTTCTATTCACTGAAGAAGACTATCTACATCTTCCCAAGTTTCTGCTGAACCTTTACCCACACCAGATGAGGCCAAGAACTACAGATAAGAAAGTTGACCATCGGGACATGATAGTTTCTGATGGCATCTACAGACATGATCAGCAGTGTTCAACTTTTTAGACCCCACTGCTGGATGGCTTATGATAGCCACTATGTGGCTTAAATTAATCTGGCTTATTTTTACATAACTTGTGAAAGAGATTATCACTTGCACCAGCAATATCCAAGGAACATAGTAACTTAAGGAACACATAATATTTCACATTGGAAAGACATCTGGAACAAATCTGTTTCTTTTGTTTCTTCCTCCAAAGATCAGCATTTATGACACATGCTCCTAGACAAGCGTCTGCCAAAAAAAAACAAACCAACCAGATGGATAAGATAAAAGGAAATGGACTTATTTGCAAATATTAAAAGAAAGGCAAAAAGGGATCTTCTAAAACATGGGTGTCAAACTCGCCACATCACGTGACTTTTTTCGCATTACCGGAGCTGGAGTGGGCGCAGCCTTGATATGATACAACCGGCCCATGGGCTGGCAGTTTGACACCCCTGTTCTAAAACGAGGGCCAATTGCCAGCAAAATCTATTGAGAAAAGCAATCATCAAAACGAGTACAAGTCATTTTCTTGGGTCATTCTCTGCAGCCTAAAGAGAAATGGCAGGTACTTACATGAAAATGATAGCAACCAAGTAACAAGATCAGAGGAGGTGAGCAAAGCTTAAGTTGTTGACAAGAGGTGTAGAGGGGAAACAAAGACTTAATCAACACAGTACTTTAAGACTCAAGGTCTTAACCAAAGTTAAGAAAAAGGGGGGGAAAACCTACACCTAAATCTTTAATCTTATTTCTACAGCATTGTATAATTTGTAATTGTACATAGCCCTTCCACCCCTGAAAGGAACCAAGGTACATCACTTTCATGGGAAAACAATATCTGCCCGGATTAAAACAAGAGAACAATGAAGGGAATAATAAATATGAAAAGGGGAGAGGTAGGAACAGGATAAAGGTCAGTAGGAAAATATTTCATAAAGAATGAAGAATTTTTTTACAAAATTGGATCTAAACACATCTTGGCCTTACTTTTTAATGCAGACTTGCAAATACTAGGCTTTCATTTTATACACAGCAGAAGAACCACACTAATAAATAGTAGCCAGCAATCAGGAGCCTGATAACACTTTTTCCACTAACCCATTAACAAGCAAGTGCTTTCGTCAGCTGCAGCTCTATCAGTTGCACAAAGTGGCCTGACTGATGTTGGATTAAATTGGGGTCAGGCAGGGGAAGAAAAGAGGGTATGACCGGTTGGTTATGCAAATGCACAGTTGCATGTGAAGACAGATTACAAGGGCCTCATCAGTTAACAATTGTAATGGCTTAAAGACCCATTACAAAACTTGATTACAGACCTCAAGGAAGCTGTTCTTCAAA
The DNA here is from genome assembly GCF_016545835.1 of Crotalus tigris. Lineage (NCBI taxonomy): Eukaryota > Metazoa > Chordata > Lepidosauria > Squamata > Viperidae > Crotalus > Crotalus tigris. Next base: position 2,709,236 of record NW_024096535.1, read on the forward strand.
AAAAAAAAAACACACACACACACACACCACCCGAAACTACAACAGCCCTACAGATCAAGAGAAGGCAGACCTCATATATATATATCAGTTTGGTTTCAGGCTCACTTAAAAGTCTTTAATAAACACAATGCAACACATTGCAATTGCTAAGTGATGAGGTACTTGTAATCTGTAATCTAGGGGTGACATGATAGCAGTGTTCCAATATCTCAGGGGCTGCCACAAAGAAGAGAGAGTCAAGCTATTCTCCAAAGCACCTAAAGGCAGGACAAGAAGCAACGGATGGAAACTAATCAAGGAGAAAAGCAACCTAGAACTAAGGAGAAACTTCCTGACAGTTAGAACAATTAACCAGTGGAACAACCTGCCTCCAGAAGCAGTGAATGTTCCAACACTGGAAGTTTTTAGGAAGAAACTGGACAGCCATTTGTCCGAAATGGTATAGGGTTTCCTGCCTGAGCAGGGGGTTGGACTAGATGACCTCCAAGGTCCCTTCCAACTTTATTATTATTATTATTATCATCATCATCATCATCATCTTTCTCACTTGTAACTTGCAACTGTATAACTACCCTTTGTCCCCCCCCTTCCCTTGCTTCACCTCAATTTAAATCCTGCCTCAGTTTAACTATATGATGAAATGAGCTACAGTTCAAGAAAGCTTATGCTTTTTAAGGCTTATTCATTAGAAAAGATGCTACCAGACTTCTCCTGATTTTTGAGCTTCCATTTATATAATTTAAATGTTAAACCTTACCAGGTATTTTTGTTGGTTCGTAAAGCTGGTGTCTACAAATTAATCCTTAGAGGAACAGCAAGACAGAAAGAAAAAAACTATCAGTGATGAGATGGACGGAGAAGGAACCATCCACTTGGCACTTCAGATTATCTTTGCCCAGAACTGCAGGCAACTGACCTGTTCTGTTTTCTACCAAGAAGATTGCAAAAGAAGAATGAAGAGTGGCTTATTTTGATGGTTTTTACCATCAGTGGCATCGGCAGGGAATTCGGAGGAATTCAAAAAAGTAAAGCTGGAGGCTAGGACGGTGCCCCTAAAGCCCTGCCCCCTTTTTTTCTTTGCTTCGTGTATTTGACATACATAAAAGGAGGGCAAAGTTTCAATCACAGTTGTGGGTTGCCATCTTTATTTTATTTTATTTTTTTGAACTCTTGGTGTGATTTTCCCAGCAATATCTGAAAGTAAAAGAATGATCAAAGCTATGCTGCATTAAGGAACAGAACATCTATTTGAGGAGAGAGGGGAATACAGTATAAAATAAAGGGCTGAAACCTGCCAGGGTTTCCTTCTTCCAGCCCTATAATGCAAACAACAACCACAACAACCTCCAACCAAGAAAAAAGGTTCCTCTTAAATGCCTATAAAGGCAGAATATCTTCAAGCAGGGAGAGGGGGAAGAGGCACATGGTGCTTCTAAATAGATACATTCTCTTCTCATTTACAGTATATGAACAATTAATTGCCTCCACTAAAGGTCACCTTTATCACCGTTTAAAACTATTTGTCTGCATCTTGTCAGACTTTTAATTATCTCACCCATGTCATGATTGCAAATTTGCTACTGCACTCTGCTCAGCAGCAGAGGCCCTTGCAAGATAATTAACTTCTGTATTATTAACCTGCAAAAATCAATGCTGTTCACCTTTACTCAGCACGCCCACCAAGGTGCGCAGCAATAGCCCAAGACTGACGCTGGGATGCAGGAAAGCAGGAGGACGCCCTCCTGTCGCAGCTCCTCATCCTACATTCAGGGAAAACATTTCCTCTCCCACTGAAATCCGACCACGTGAACTCTTACACATATATTCTCCAGCTGAAAAACACCCCCACCCCAAAACGGCTTGCATTTCAGTTTATGGAAGGAATCCCATGCTTGAGTACTGACGAGGCCCACCCAGATTCTGGCCTGCAAGTGACTCCTTCTGGATTTCTACACAGATAACACGCCCAGCAGTTAGCTAACACCGTAATCACGAAGTCAGGAGGAATTACATTTGGAATGTATGCGAAGTGGAAGTTAATTAAGGAATACATTGTCTCTTTGGATTCAGAATAAGCAGAATCTCCAAAGCACTCAGTTGCTACGATAACCTCGGCGATGGCCAAGACAGGTAGGCCTTGACTTCCAACCATTGGCAACTGGCTCACGTTTATGACGGTCGCAGTGTCCCTGGGATCAAGCGAATCCCGTTTTGCGACCTTCTGACAAGCAAAGTCAATGGGGAAGCCAGATTCACTTAACAACCGGGTTACTAACTTAACTACAGTGATTTGCTAACAACTGTGGAAAGAAAGGTCTTAAAATGGGGCAAAACTCACTTAACAACTGTCTCACTTAGCAATGGCAATTTTGGATTCATTTATGTTCATAAATCAAGGACTTACATAGTAAATATTTTAATATGCTCACATCTTACCTTTTCCCTATCATGCAACTCAGTGGCCTTTAGGGCTCTAAAACCAGACCTTTTAGGGTCAACCATCCAACTTGAAGGTTATGCCCGGTGTTGTGTCCTGAGCCTGTGAAGGCAGGCTCGGGACATTGCAACGGTCCCAGGCAGTTGCAAACTGCCCGGGACCAGACTGGCTGTCGCCAGCACTCGCACGCATGCGCGAAGTGCAAGCGCGCCAAATGTTGCCATTTGGCCCGGGGATCGCCTTTAAAAGGAGCAGAGGAACTTGGGCGTTGTCGGCGTTGTAACCAGCATGCTGTATTCCAATAAAGAGGCTCCTGAGAACTACCAGCTGCTTCATGCGTTATTTGCCATTCGCTGAGGACTTAACACTGGCGACGAAGGTGGGATGCCTTACAATGACTGCAGACAAGTTGTAAGCTTACCCTGGAGTCCTGAGCAGTAGGAAACGGCATTAAACTCAGCAGCTGCCTGCCAATTCAGCAAGCGTTGGAGGTAAGCTGGCTGATAGACCCTTCCTGTACTACTAAAAGATGGCAAAAGTAGGTAGACTTTCCGAATTCGATGTCACGCATCTGGAAAGATGGGAGTCTTACGTGGCCAGAGTAGAAAACTGTCTTAAGGTCAACCAAGTGAGAGAAGATAGCTTAAAAGCCGCCACCCTGCTGTGCGTTTGCGGTCAAGATGCATTTGAGATTGCTGAAAACCTAGCAGCACCTGCACCTCTAGAATCTGTTACCTACACAGACTTAAAGAAATTGCTAAAGGAACACTTCCAGCCCAAGTTGTCTGTCATCGCTTGGCGCCACACTTTTGAACAGAGGGACCAACGGCCCGGCGAATCAGCTAAAGAGTACATTGCTGCATTGAGAAAAGCCGCTAAACCCTGTGAGTTTAAAGATTTAGAAGAAAGGCTGAGAGACAGATTTGTATGTGGACTGAGACATAGAGAATTGCAGCAGAGACTTTTCGCTAAAGAAGACATCATTCCAAGATGCCTTGAGAGAGGTTACTGCAGAAGAGGCAGCAGGTGGCGCAATCAAGAACATGAGGCCGATCAGAAGTACTCCAGAAGCTGTGTCCGTGCACCAGGAAGGAGTCCAAGAGAGCTCAGAAGAGGATCCTGATGAAGAAGTAGACCGTCTCTACTCAACAAAAGAAGAGAAGCAGAAGGAAGGCAAGGAAAGTTCTTTAGCTGTCCCCAAGTGCTTCGGATGTGGAGGTCGTCACAAGAGGACCGACTGCAGATTTCACTCTGTTACCTGTAGAGCATGCGGAAAGCAAGGCCACATTGCAGCTGTGTGTCTGGGCCGTCAGAAGGTACAACCCCGAGAAGAATTGCGCCTGAAAGGTACCAGGGTCCCCAGCCAAAACAGGGTGGGTTTCTGTGCTTCGCGAAGAAGCATCTATAGGACAGGCACACACAAGCCCATTAAGAAAAAACTGTCACTTAAAGTGAAGTTACAAGGGGTTCCATTGGTCATAGAACTGGACACTGGGTCTGCACTTTCAATCATTTCCATACATACATTCAGAAAGATTTGTTCTGGCAGTGGATTTCAGGTCAAGCTTAGGCTTTCTGACATTGTGTTAACAGACTTTCAAAACTCCAGAGTGTGTGTTAAGGGGGAGGCCACCCTTAATGTACAGTATAAGGATTTTGAAGGTCCATTAGATGTATTGGTAGTAGGGGGTGAGCAAACGAGTCTCATAGGACTCGATTGGTTTGAGGCCTTGGGAATACATGTCACAGGGCTCAATAGCTTGCAAACAGTAGACCTACAGGAAGTCTGCAAAGAATTTGCAGATGTCTTCAGCCCACAGCTGAGCACATACAAAGGACCCCCTGTGTCTTTAAAACTAGACCCCACTGTCACTCCTATTAGAATAAAAGCAAGAAGGGTCCCTTTTGCTCCAGAAGGGAAAATTGACACTGAATTGGACAAATTGATTCAGCAAGGAGTCTTAGAACCTGTTGACTCCAGTCCTTGGGAGACCCCCATTGTCACGCCTCTTAAGACTAATGGGGACATTCGCATCTGTGCAGATTACAAATGCACTCTGAATAAGGCATCGCAGCAACATGCCTATCCTGTACCTGTGGTCAGTTATATTCTGGCCTCCCTCAAGGGGGGGGCGTGTTTTTGCAAAGCTTGACTTAGCTCAGGCGTATCAACAGTTGCCTGTTGACGATGCTGCTGCTGTAGCTCAAACCATTGTAACCCACAGGGGGGCATTCAAGGTAAAGAGGCTACAATTTGGAGTAAATGTGGCTCCTGGAATTTTCCAAAGCATAATGGAAAACACACTACGGGGTATACCAGGGGTTTGCCCCTATTTTGATGATGTCTTAATTGCTGGAGACTCTACACACAACTTAGCTGAGAGATTAAGGGCTGTTCTGCTGAGGTTCGGAAAACGGGCCTCAAACTCAAGAAGGACAAATGTAAAATTGGGGTGCCTTCTACAGATTTTCTGGGATTCAAAATCGATGCTACTGGGATTCACCCTGCTGAGTCCAAATTAAAAGCTATAATGCATGCTCCTAGGCCAAAGTCCAAGGCCGAACTACAGGCCTTTCTGGGCCTTTTGAACTTCTACAACTCCTTCCTTCCAAACAAGGCTAATGTAGCCGAACCACTTCATAGGCTCCTGGACAAACAGGCAGTGTGGCAGTGGTCACAAAAACATGAAGCAAGTTTCAATGAGGTTAAGGCCTTACTCACTTCTAACAGTGTGCTTGCACATTTCAATGAGTCCCTTCCTGTGTGCATTGCTTGTGATGCTTCTCCTTATGGGGTGGGAGCAGTACTAAGCCACCTCAGACCGGATGGAACTCAGGTTCCTGTTGCATATTACTCCAGAACCTTGTCTTCTGCAGAGCGAAATTATGCTCAAATAGACAGGGAGGCTTTAGCTGTTGTTGCTGGAATCAAAAAGTTCCATGATTTCTTGTATGGCAGACATTTCACGGTCTTCACTGACCATAAGCCTTTGTTGGGGCTATTTACCACACATAAACAAACCCCCCAAATCATCTCCCCTAGAATGCTGAGATGGTCAATCTTTCTGTCAGCCTATGATTTTTCTTTAATTCACAAACCTGGGAAAGAAATGGGCCACGCTGATGGCCTCATTAGATTACCCCTGCCAGTAGTAGAGGCTGATCCTGCACCAACAATCAACATCCTTTCAATTCAGGCCTTGCCTGAGTCTCCTTTAGATGCCAGGGATGTGGCTGCTGAATCAGCCACAGATCTCACACTCTCTTGTGTCCTGTCTTGGGTTTTATTTGGGTGGCCAGAGAGCTGTCCAGGTGCTGAGTTTCAGAGTTTCTGGCTTAAAAGGAACGAGTTATCCACTTTCCAGGGTTGTCTGCTGTGGGGCAGCAGAGTTGTCATTCCTACTTCAATGAGGACTAGGGTCTTAGGTTCCCTCCACGAGGGTCATCCTGGCATTGTACGTATGAAGGCGCTTGCGCGCAGCCATTTGTGGTGGCCTGGGTTAGACAAGGACATTGAAGCTAAGGTGCATGTATGCCACCTTTGTCAACGCTCACGCCCAGAAATGCCCCAGGCTCCTGTGCATAGATGGGAGGAAACACAGTCTCCATGGTCTATGGTGCACATTGATTACGCTGGGCCCTTTCAGGGTCAATTCTTCTTGGTCCAGGTTGATAACCATTCGAAATGGCTTGAGGTTGTACCTGTCTCTTCCACCACCACTGCAAAGACTATTCAAGTACTGAGGGGGATTTTTGCTGCACATGGGTTTCCTGATGTTTTAGTGTCTGACAATGGCCCTCAATTCACTTCCTCCGAATTCCAAGCTTTCTTACAGGCCAACATGATTCGTCATGCCACCTCTGCACCCTTCCACCCTTCCTCCAACGGTATGGCTGAACGCATGGTATCCATCACCAAGGATGCTTTAAAGAGACTGACATATGGAGACTGGCATCACAGGTTGGCTGACTTCCTCCTTTCCTATCGCACTACACCTTCCACTTCTACCGGGAGGAGCCCAGCTGAACTTCATTGGGGGCGCAAACTGACTACTAAGCTTGACCGGTTGCACCCGGACAGACTGCCTTCTAAATTCACACAACCCAGGGCACCTAGGCAACTGCTAGTGGGTGCCCCGGTTTGGACCCATAATTATGGGCCTGGTCACTTGTGGGTCCCTGCCAGAGTATCCAAGGTCACAGGTCCTTTGTCCTACGAGGTTTCCCTGGATGACGGTCGTGTCCTGCGATGACACTCGACCAGCTACGCACAAGACGGGACTCTCCTACTGAGACTCCTGGATCTTTTCCAGGGGGGAGGGGGACCTCTATGGGCAAGGGGAAGGGTGTGGGCTGCAGCCTATAACTAACAGGGAAGTCACAGATGGCCCATCCCAAGATTCCGCGAGTGCTCCAAACAGGAATTCGTGGGGACTAACTAAAACACAGGCACCAGTGCCTACTCCAGCCAGGGAGTTACCCCAGGGGCATAATTACTACACACCAGCACCATTCAGTACTCCAGTCAGGGAGAATAACCGGGAGCATCCAAATAACTCACACCCTGCAAGAGAGCTGGCACACAGTCCGTCTAGTTGGCCCAATGCTGCCACTGTTCCTAGAAAGGGGCAAGCACATAGGGAGGTGGTCGAGGAACCGAATCCCGATTACAACACCTCTGGCACCACTCAGGGGGCAACTGAGTTTTGGGACAGTACCGAGAACCCAGAGAGCCCAACTATGGAACTGGAACGTGGGGGAAGACAGCCTCATGATAAGTCTAGGGCAGACCTGGGAGGCTCTACAGAGTTGCCCAACAGTGACAGCCCTTTAGAAGGGCCAGAGAGCCTGCAGCTAGGCAAGACAACCAGGTTACATAGAGAACAAAGTCCTGGCCTGACGAGCCCGGTGGGCAAGCAAGCAGGCCAGGCGTTGGAGCACAGTCCATGGGGACCATCAGGGTCAAACAAAGGGGTACTTGGAGGGTACCAGGGAATTCGGAGGTCACCGAGAGCTAGAAGATCTCCTAAATATCTAGAAGATTTTGTAACTCTGCTAGCAAAGCAGAATTAATAAGAGGGTATTCCTGTACAAGTTGGAATAATGAACACTGGGGGATGGAAGCCAAAATTGATAACTTGGTACATGGAGCTAGTGTGGCTCCCACGCTCGTGTTAAGGTTGCGTGTCACTATTTATGTGGTTGTAGTTTTAGCCGGGAGGGAAGGGGTGTTGTGTCCTGAGCCTGTGAAGGCAGGCTCAGGACGTTGCAACGGTCCCGGGCAGTTGCAAGCTGCCCGGGACCAGACTGGCTGTTGCCAGCACTCGCGCGCATGCGCGAAGTGCAAGCGCGCCAAATGTTGCCGTTTGGCCCGGGGATCGCCTTTAAAAGGAGCAAAGGAACTTGGGTGTTGTCGGCGTTGTAACCAGCATGCTGTATTCCAATAAAAAGGCTCCTGAGAACTACCAACTGCTTCATGCGTTATTTGCCATTCGCTGAGGACTTAACACCCAGGGATTTCCAAACTACATTATAAACAGAGGGCAGGAAACCTACGGGACTTCCAGATGTTGTGGACTCTTCCCAGCAGTCCTCATCGCTGGCTATACTGTCTGGGCTGTTGGGAATCACAATTTAGCAAGATCTGGAGGAACATCATTTCTTCAGTCTGGTCGCAGACTAACTTCCAGAGTAGAGCAAGGTTAGACTTCCACAGGATCCAGGTCCTTGATTTTGCTTAGTATCCCAGAAAACACTGAGCCCTGACCTAACCTTCTTGGGTCTGTGTCGGTCACTAGAATAAATCAGATTCCACTTGATTTGGGCCCTCTCCCCCACCCACTTCCAAAACGGCCTTGAGTTCCAAGATCCATGCCTCACTTCTTGGCTCTTTTATGACTCGTGGACTTCAACTCCCAGAATTCCTGAGCCCAGCACGAGTCATATAAGAGCCAAGGTTGCCTACCCCTGCCCTAGCCATAGTGTCTCACAGTTCTGCCTCATCAATGAAACCTCAGTCTTCCCTGCCATGCAAAATCCTGGACTTTAGTTTTGCTATTGCCAAGCAGCTTTGTTTCCGCTGCTTCCTCCAATCCTTTGAAAGAGAAGGCCAGTTCTCTTCACAGTGTTAAGCCCTTCAGCAAGGCAGCTCACCGTGCCCCAAAAGATGGGAAAGCATTTGTCGATCAAGGAGTCCTTTGCCCTACTAAGCTGAGTGCCATGGAAACAGCTTTTTCCCTCCCCTCCAAAAGTGAGATTAAGGGTGTCCTCTTCTCTTTTCCAGGCCTCAAGAGGCAATTTGCAGAACTCTCATTCAAAACACATTCGTATACATTTTCTTTCTTGACATTTGTGATTTCGGAAGACAGCTTCCACCCTACCAAAAACAGCAGAGAAAGAAGAAGCTGACAGAACACACAGGGTGCATTTCACAGAACAGTTAACATACCCTATGAAAAGAGGAAAAAGTTAGGGAGTCCTAACTACCTCCAACATTTTGAATAGTTTAGCCAATAACTTATTTTGTTTCGAGTATTTACACTGCGCATCTTTTTTTTTTAAAGACACGGAAGAATCCAAAGATTATTTGACCATTCAAAGTTGCCTCAAACCGGCAGATGGGGAGCATATAGATTTAATAAATAAATAAATTTCAAAACAATAGTTTATCAGTTCACCAATTACTGAAAAAGTCCAACACAATAAGAGTTTATTATACAGGTGGTCCTCAACTTACCAACCACAGTTGAGCCCCAAATTTCCGTCGTTAAGTGAGACCTTTGTTAAGTCAATTTTGCCCCATTTTACGACCTTCCTTGCCACATCTGTTAAACAAATCACTTCAGTTGTTAAATTAGTAACAGGGTCGTTAAGTGAATCCGGCTTCCCCATTGACTTTGCTTGTCAGAAGGTTGCAAGAGGAGAATCACGTGACCCCGTCATAAATACGAGTCAGTTGCCAAGCATCCAAATTTTTATCACATGACTCTGGGGATGCTGCAAGAGTTTTAAGTGAAAAATGGTCATAAGTCACTTTTTTCAATGCCATTGTAACTTCGAACGGTCACTAAATGAAATATTGTAAGTTGAGGACTAAACCCTATACAACTGTGAAGGGTCTAGGCTTTTCCTTCATTTTTTAAAAAAAATTCTATTTCACACGTGGAAAGTCCTCTGTTTTTGGGCTGAAAGCCTCCATGTGATTTCCGCTAGATGCAGGTGAAGGAATTGCAAAAACTATTAATATTGTTCTGATGAGTCAACTCTTGCACGGCTTATTATCACCTTCCTGCCCTCCCTTCCACACAGTTCTCTAGAGTAAGATCCAAAGGCTGAGGATACTTTGATCTTGTTATTACAATATTCTAATGGTGTGTATAAAAAGAATGTACACAAGGACGTCTATATGTGTGAGAGAAAGAGATGAGGCGGTCTGTATCAACGATGTAGTAATAATTGCTATGTCAAGGGTACTTTACTTGACTGAGCAAGAAAATGTCATATCCTTGAGATAACTTGAACACTTTACATAAACACAGCGACATAGTTATCAAATATATACCAAAACAGATTAAACTCATCAGAAGGAAACTCCAGCACTAGTTTCATCAGGGAACCCCTATTCCAGTGGTTCTCAACCTTTCTAATGCCGCGACCCCATAATACAGTTCCCCATGTTGTGGTGACTCCCAACCACTTATACATCATCGGGTGCCAGGGGCGTGGCCAAAGAAAAGGGGGGAAAATGGCAGACAGCCTTGTTTGGCGACCCCCGTGAAATGGTCGTTCGACCCCAAATGGGGTCCCAACCCACAGGTTGAGAACCACTGCCCTATTCTGATTTCCAATTGCTGTGCAATTCCAAGTGTAATGTTTGTAAAAGTGACTTTATACTCTTCATTTCCATCCCCTTACCACCAACCAAAAATCTGCAGCTGGTTCTGCTGGATGAAGCTGGAACATCTGTAAGGTCTTTTTGCTGCTCAAAACTAATCCCAACCCTAAACCTAATTATTATACATAATTCTCCAAAGCTTTAAGAGACAAGGAGGAACCTACAGTGTGTTTATAATTTAACACTTCCCAAGTGGCCATTTTCATCAATAGGTGAGGTCAGATACATCCAGAAAATCACGGACAAATCAAACAGAAACCACTCTTCCCCCAAGCTTTCTTCCAAAACAACTAATTTCTTAATACCCAATTCCATTATGAAAGAAAAAGAAGAATTTTGCAGATGAATTAAAAACCTTTCTATAAAGCAAGAAATAGGCAGGTTTGTGTATCGCCTAACTGCTTCCCTGTGCAGCAAAGTGACCATTTCCCCAAGATATACATGAATTATTTTATGCTTTCAGCACATGTCATATAATGCCATAACATTAAACATTGTTAACTGTTGAACATTTAATTGTTTTTGCACTGTCTACTTTTACTATGGCAAAAAGCTAAAAGATATGTCTTGAATCAATATTCCCTCAGAGAGATAATTTCACTCTTTGGTGGGAGGAGAAACGCAGAAATTACTAATTTTCAGTGGGGCAGGATAGGACAACCTTTGGTTATCTGGATCTTGGAGAGCCCAACTGCCATGGAAGACTAACCTACCCTCAAAAGGGTATAAAATGTTCTCTGTCCAGAAGGAGAACCACACGAGTCTCAGGGTGCCTTCTCAAAACCCCTTGGCACTTCTGTGACACCCCAAATATTACCTGAAAGATGCTAGTGACAGCTGCTTTGTTTTGCAACTTGCCAACTTTCCGTTTATCTTTTTAATTAAAAGATTTTTTTCCCCCTCAGGAAGAAATTTCAGTGCAACCATATATAGGTAGTCCTCAACTTACAACCAGTCATTTAGTGATCATTCGAAGTGACAACGGCACTGAAAAAAGTGACTTATGACCATTTTTCACACTTACATCACACCACTGCAGCATCCCTACAGTCACATGATCAAAATCCAGAGGCTTGGCAACTGGTTCATATTTATGACAGTTGCAAAGTCCCGGGGTCAGGTGATCCGCTTTTGTGACCTTCTGACGAGCAAAGTCAACGGGGAAACCGAATTCACTTAACAACCATATTAGTAACTTAACAAACGCAATTATTCACTTGACAACTGTGGCAAGAAAAGTTGAAAAATGGGGCAAAACTCACTTAACAAATGTTTCACTTAGCAATTGGGTCAATTGTGGTCATAACTTGAGGACTACCTGTACCACCTATATCAGAGGCCCCCAACCTTTTGACCACCAAGGACCGGTTCCATGGAGAGAGTTTTTTCTGTGGACCGGAGGGTGCGTGGTTTTGTGTGCTGCCTGCATCCCACGGATGGAGCTTTGCTTGTCTGTGCGGACTGGCTGCTGGCATGCCACGGACCGGTACTAGTCCACGGACCAGGGGTTGGGGACCCCTGACCTATATAATAAAGGAAAATCAGTGTGGCAATGTAAGATTCAATTCTTAATCCGAATTCAAATCAGGCCCCCATACTGCGCACTGTAGTTTATTTTGCACAACCTGTCCTGATGAAATAAAACAATAACTAGAGAGGCAGTTTGGTTGGGGTTCCAGTTTAAAATTGCTATCCACATTGCATGGACAATGACAATGTAAATGATATAGCTTGAAAGGCAGTCCAAAGCAGGCATGACAATAGCAGATTCATCCCTAGGTTAAAGTCTGTCCACAAATTCTACACCTGGTTCACTCATTTTTGTGAGCTAATGACTTTTTGACAAAAGTATGGTTTAGCATGACACGTAGGCTCAACTTACATTTACAAAGACAGTTTATATCTTCCCAAGAAACGTCTAATCCTTTTCTGTTATCTCTGAACCTACCTCAGGAAAATGATAAGAAATTAGTGCTGTCGAGAAATAAATTGTTAATTAAAAAACAAGACTGTTTTAAATGAAGACTGCAGACTAGTAAAAGTAATTTCAACTTCCACTCCCAAACTCATTTTATAGGAAAATCAGCAGAGCTTTCTCCACTAATCATGCGCTAAGATTTCATGATGTACTGAACAATTATTCTCTTCACAGGACAATTCACACTCAAGAAAGCCTCAAGACATAATTATTGACCACCCTCATTGTGTTAAATGACTGTAAATCTTACCAAATGACATTATTAACTCTTCTTATGTCAATTTCTGCAAAAACACTAGACTAAATTGTGGCCTCATAAATAAAACACAATTTTCTTGACACACTTTCCCAAGAACACTGGCTTATGGCTCACTCCAAGAATTATCACCAGCATCGCAGTACAGAGTCAGCATAAAAATAAAACTTAAGTCACGTATATATTTGGAGTTACAATATTAGTATGTTCATTTTTTAAAAAAAAATACCTTTGACCAACACAGACATTTAGAATAATATATCCACCTGCAAAAGTATACAGCAAAACAATATCAGTGGTATTAATCCCATTGCTCTCTGCTCTCCTCCCATCCATCTGTTTGTTATCATATCGGTATATTCTCGTATTCTTTTTCATTCTTTGTTTTATTGTTCTATTATTTTACTTCTGTTTTGTTTACAGTGGCATTTCTTTTTCTTGTTGTGAACTGCCTAGGGTAGTCTCACAGCAAGATAGGCAGCAAATACATTTAATAAATAAATAAATATAAAGAGAACCAAACCGCAAGCCTATTTAGCCCAACACCAAGAAAACAAACACCCACACACACAAAAGGGCAGGTCCCATGACTCCTTTTAACAGTGTCCAATCAAACACAGGTAGTCTTTGACTTATGTTCACAATTACTATGGAGTGAACATGATGCAGTCGCAAAATGAGATACCATGAGATTACATTGCTTATTGATTGCAATACCCACAACCCCGATTGCTATTCTTAATCGCAAATCTTTAAATGAGTGCCTATGTAGGGACAAAGGATTCCCAATTCTGGAAAGTGACCCCTTGCCCTCCGGAACTGAATAATCTTCACAAGGGAGAATTTTCAATTAATCTCAATTTCTAATTTCACAAGACCAAATGATGCACCAACTTGACAGATTAATCCCTTTATCAATCAAGATCCAATATATTACACCCATTATTTTGGATGGAAGATGCTACCACTAAGCACACAGAGAACTGAAAGTTTCATTACTACTGTACAGTGTTCATTTTCTGGCTCTGTTCCATTCTATGGCCAGAATCACACACCACCACTTTCAACCACTTTGTAGTTTTTATTGTAGCTGATAAACCACCATTGATGGCATTTGTGGGACACCAGAAATAGCTAGTCCTTACAAAAACCCTTATATGTAGTCCTCAGAGTAGCTATTGATGAAAACTGGCAGCATGGTCTCCTGTCCTTGTTGACTTTCGAAGCTCAAACATTGTCCATACAGAGTGATACTGATTACTTTTTCCGTTCCACTGATAAATAGCAAATTCAAAAGCCAACAGCAAAATGCATCAAGACTTCAAATCCAGAACAGCTTCCAACAAAGCTAAATCAACTTTTTGGCAGTGCTCCAAGCTCAATAAATTTAAACTTCTTCATATAAATTAATAAACTCTGGATTTTCAATATATAAATCAACATTATATGAACACTTTTACTTGATGATTCTATATGTTGCAACACGTCAGCAAATTGTTTGAGTAAATCACTTAGTAAAGTTCATGGTTAGTATGCCATATGATCAAAGTCCATGACTAAACAATACTTAAGAATCCAGCCATGGACTAATCAATTAAGACAGCCATCACAAGTAAAGTAATGGGGATATTTGCCAAATCCTACAACAACTGAAATATCCTCTCAGAGAGACATGTCTTCTCAAACCCTCTCTGGGTAGAGTAAACTAATTAGATAGTAGCCTATCTTTAATTAGTTGACTAACTATTCGAAATGCACAACCCTCCTGTAGAAATTATACAAACTGTGGTTAGGCTCAGAAGGCTTCTCTCCACAAGTTACAAAAACAAGAGAGAAGAAAGTGTCCCTGAAGCTACACTGTCAATATATCACATCACAGCCACTTCAGGATTATTTGATAACCAACCTCAAAGGAATTAGGGTCCACTATGTTCATCCCTTAATTTAAACTAAGGGGTCAAAGACTTGCCAAGTTAAGAGATAGGTGTCTGTTCCATAGGACTCTTCTTAGCTGTGGTGCTATAGTGCTCTACCAGTGATGGCGAACCTTTTAGAGACCGAGTGCCCAAACTGCAACCCAAAACCCACTTATTTATCATAAAGTGCCAGGGCTGCATCAGCATTGTGGTGCCCTCGGGGGGGCGTGGCCCACTGGATGGGCATGGCTGAAGTGGTCATGACAGACTGGGTGAGGATGGCTGGGGCCAGTCCCTTGCCATCTCCAGGGCATTCCCGGAGAGGGCCAATGCCACTTGCTTGCTCACTTTCTGCCCCATCGCTTCCAAACGCCATGTGCTCGCTACTCTGGCGAACTCTGCTGGGGTAACGGCGCATGTGCCCACAGAGAGGGCTCTGAGTGCTGCCTCTGGCACACGTGCTATAGGTTCACCACCACTGTGCTATACCCTGTGCATCCTTGCTGCAGCTCATCTTCTGCCTTCAATGAACTCCACGAGGAACTGCTGGTTTATCATCTCATACACTTCCTCCAAGCCAAGAAGGAAGCATTGAATTCAGGCACATGTCATCCATCATACAATGCAGACACACAAAGTATACTTTGAGACTTTTGCTGGCCAGGCCTGGGCATCTGTTCATTATGTCAGAACTTTAAACCAAAACCAAAACATCACCAAGCTAGAGAGGGTTGAGTTTGTAGATTTAGACTTATAAAAGGGTGTGTATGAGAACTAATCACCTTAATCTGATCTCTGCTGGAAAAGCTCGTTCTGGATCTTTTCCCAACATCAACTCTATACTCAATAGCATAATGCATCATTCCTGCCAAAGAAGAAATGGGATGCTTCGTGTGAAACACCCCTAACGTGCAAAGAGACAATGATCACTTAGTATCAGCAGCACCTCCTTAGACTACACAATCCTTTCCACAACCTCAGCCCTGGCTTCCTCCTTCTCCCCTGCCACTGTGTCTTCCTTCAGAATCATTATGTTTTATTACAAGTTGGGGAGGGGAGAGGGACACCCATTTGGAAACCCAGCCGCATCTGCTATATTCTCTGGAGTCCCAGCCCAAAAGGTTTTGTGCACAAGCCAGAACAGCAAGAGCAATTCAGACACCCCCCCCCCTCAGCTCCCTTCTTAAATACGCAAATAGAAGAACAAAAAACACAAAGAGGAAATATTCAGAATAAAGAATGATGTAAGATCCAATGATGTGTTTCTGGCTGCACAAGGCTATTCTGAATAAGGCTGGCAAAGAGCTATACAAGCCTTTCACAGATGCAAACCGACATCACTTTTTATAAGCATACAAGGTATTTGGACAAAAGCATCCCCCCCCCCATTAGTCTTCTTTTTATGTTTGTAGGAGGGAGTAATAACTGGGAAATAATAAATGAAGGTGCCATTTCTTCAGAGATTAGTTTCCATAATTAAATTAGTTTGGGGGCCCAAGTCACATTCTGCACATTCTAACTCATAAGATTTTGAGGTTATTTCACAATAATAGAAATGCCATTCTGCCCATATTCAAATCATCTTTCAACATAGTTTAACATGAATGGAAACCATCAGGAGTTACCAGAACTATAGGCAGTGTGGAAAAGTGAAAAAGTAATTGCAAACCACTTTGATACTGTTGCCCCCAAAAAGAAAAAAAAAACAAACCTTGAACCTGCCATTAAGTCACAAAGAGACAAGCTGAACGAAGAGGTGGTTTACTTTAACCAGTGATACAAAAACTTGCTTTGAAAAGAGTTTTGACATGCATAAAGGAAGAGATACCGGTAACAAGACCCCAAAGGTCTAGCAAAACTTATATTTATAGTAAAAAAAAAAAAATCCCTGTGAAATACAGCTAAATTTAATCATTTAACCTTATGGATCTTTTTTTTTTTTCACCCTGAGATAGACCCAGCTCAGCTTCTTTGTTTCTCACTCTTTTTCACAGGCAATACAAATTTTGGAGGAGCTAGCATCTTCTCCTGGCTGATTAGAAATTCTGTCATGATAAAAAGAAGGAAGCAGAGTGTGCTACTGCAACTGCTGCTACTTTCTCCTTTCAAACACAGCTTAAATTAGGCAGAAACAAAGCAACATTCTGCAGGCTTTGTTAATTGGAAAAGATACACCAGAATTGCTTGGGAAAAGATACATCACCATTCATTTTCAGATACAAATATGAAAAATAAAAGGTCAGGCAACGCAGGTCAGTGAAATTGGGGAAGCACTAGCAGGATTGTTTTTTTGTTTTTTTCCAATTTAGGTCGCTCGACCTTTTTCATTACCAAAAATGAGAGCTTTGACATTTCAGTCATAAGTAGTATTGGAAAAACACAAATTACTTTGACTGCTGGATGCCTTCACGGTTATTCAACATGCTAATATTCGTCCACAAAGCATAGATTGTCAAAGGAAAGTGGTGCCAGGAAAATCTCTATCAATTCCACCAGCTCAGATTTTGTAAAAAGCAGGCATCCAACCCCCACTATGCGGATCTGTTCCTTTATGACATTGCCTGGGAGTAAAGAAAGGGGGGGAAAAATAGAAAAGCATCTGTAGTTTCCACAATACTGCACATTGTAGTAAGCTCTGGTTCAATCCAAAACTGGACCAATTATATGGTGGCTTAGGATAATGCAAAAACCTTGTCACTTATTCCATCACTCCTGTTCAATAATTTCTAATACTTCATTTCAAAAGTTCTTTGAAATGCCAAGGGAATTTCTTAAATGGGTCAGTTTCCATCATATAACTCAAAGCAATTAATGCTTGTAACTAGATCCAACAACCAGCTGCTTTGTGCACAGAATTCGGAATATAGTTTTGGGTATCACAAAAGTTATCCCATCTGGATCAAGAAGAAATCCATGTTACACAGGGAACGAGGACAGGTGCCTACTCCAACAGGAAACGTGTTAACTGACTCAGATGAACTCTGGTAATAAATAAGCCATCACTAGATCAGTGGTTAAGCTTTAGTTTCCGTATAGTGCAAAACCCTATTGGTTTTAAAACCAGAGGACAAAACCATGGTTTTAAAACCAATAAGGTTTTGCATGAACACACTGTAGTTTAGCCATTGATTTAAAGAAAAAATATCTTTTAAAAATATCTTCAAAAAAAGGGGGGGAAATGGATCCAGGAAACTACAGACCTATCAATCTGACCTCAATACCTGGGAAGATTCTGGAAAAGATAATCAAGCAATGAATCAGCAAACACCTAGAGCAGACATGTCAAACTCGCGATGTCATGTGACGTTGCACAACATATCAGGACTGTTTTGCCATTGCCGGCAATGGGGTGGGTGCAGCTTCCGCGTGACGCGTACAGCCCATGGGCCGGCAGTTTTTTACACTCCTGACCTAGGGACAAACAAAGTCATAACCAAACCCAACATGGGTTTGTCAAAAACAGATCATGCCAGATAATTCTTATTGCATTCTTTGACGAGGTGACAAAATTAGTGGACCAGAGGAATGCTGTGGATATAATTTACTTGGATTTCAGTAAGGCATTTGATAAAGTAGACCACAACCTACTACTTGATAAGATAGAAAAATGTGGGTTAGACAGCATCACCATCAGATGGATTCGTAGCTGGTTGACCGGCCGTACTCAGCGTATGGTCCTCAATGGAACTGCATCTACGTGGAGGGAAGTGTGTAGTGGGGTGCCCCAGGGCTCTATTCTGAGCCCAGTGCTCTTCAACATGTTCATCAACGATTTGGACGAGGGGATAGATAGGGAACTCATCAAATTTGCAGATGATCCTAAGCTGGCAGAATAGCCAGCAGTCCAGAAGATAGGCTTAAAATACATTGGGCGCTATTTAACAAAATGAAATTCAATGGTGAAAAAAGTAAGGTTCTACATTTAGGCAAGAAAAAACAAATGCACAGGTACAGTATAGGTGGTACCTTGCTCAATAGTAGTAACTGTGAGAGGGATCTCGGAGTCTTAGTGGACAATCACTTAAATATGAGCCAGCAGTGTGCTGCAGCTGCCAAAAAAGCCAACACAGTGCTAGGCTGCATTAAGAGAGGGATAGAATCAAGATCACGTAAAGTATTAATACCACTTTATAAAGCCTTGGTAAGGACACCCTTGGAATACTGCATCCAGTTTTGGTCACCACAATGTAAAAAAGATGTTGAGACTCTAGAAAGAGTACAGAGAAGAGCAACAAAGATGATTAGAGGACTGGAGGCTAAAACATATAAGGAACGGTTGCTGGAATTGAGTATGTCTATTTAATGAAGAGAAGGATGAGGAGTGACATAATAGCAGTGTTCCAATATCTCAGGGGCTGCCACAAAGAAGATGGAGTCAAGCTATTCTCCAAGGCATATGAAGACAGGACAAGAAGCAATGGATGAAAACTAATCAAGGAGAGAAGCAACCTAGAACTAAGGAGAAATTTCCTGACAATTAATCAGTGGAACAACCTGCCTCCAGAAGCTGTGAATGCTCCAACACTGGAATTTTTTAAAAAGAGACTGGCGGGCATTTTTCTGAAATGGTGTAGGGTTTCCTGCCTGAGCAAGGGGTTGGACTAGATGATCTCCAAGGTCCCTTCCAACCTGTTGTTGTTGTTGTTATTTTTAAGGGAAGCCTTTCTGGATTTTAATGACTTGCCATGCGCTTACTTGTCAGCAGTTATCCAGATTTCAGGAGTTTTTTTCCCCCCCAGCTTTATGTGGATATCATAAAGCTCAAACTAGGCCCTCTGGCATGAAAAACCCCAACTTAATCTGTTCTTCCTGTCCCTTTTAATGATTTTGGCAACAATGCCAGCATTTTTATTTTCATATAGCTTCTCTTGTAGAAGAGTTCTTCTCTGGCTGATATCCTACACCTCTTAGCATGTTGTATAACAAATGCTTTTAGCATTTTTCCTTGGCCAGCTACCCAGGAGTATCTAGAAATGCCTTTTGGATGCATTTGCTGCCTTTTTCAAGACAAAACTGTCACCCATCTGTTATAGTAAATAGAAACCATCTTGACATTTTTATTTTCAGATTTACTTGACTTTACAGATTTACTTTACTTTTTTACTTTCAGAGTTACTTTGCAAAATTACTTTCTATTTTACTTATTACATTTTTACTCTTTATTTTTACTTTCTGAGTGTAGAGTTTATAATCTATGAATATTTGTTTATACTCCTCTGAGATTTATTCAATAAAGCCATACATAGTTTTTAAGCAATAGGTGAAGCTCTTCTTAGGTTATTGACTCTAGAATAGCATGATGTATAACTATTGTGGTTTGTAAAGCACTATTATGTCTTTTTGACTGAACATATGTGATTCTAGCCAACTCTGTCTTATTCAACAGATGATAGTTAAGCAAATCAGATCTAACAATTTTATGCATGATATCATGCAATCTTTATCTCCAAATATCTACAGTTCAAAGGTCTACCCACTCTCAGTCACAGATATTATTAAAAGTTTCAGACCTGGTTCAAACCTTACAATAAGTCATAATTTGTTTGATAACAGATGACCCGATATCACAATGAGTTATGTTTATACCATACACTGTCATAAGTCATGGATCCAAATCATAATGGCTGGGTTCATATAACGTGCTAGGTCAAAATAATTAGTACATCACATGAGCCCAAATCATATTTATAACACTTTTTTATAAGACATAACGAGCACCAAGTAACCAATCAGACCTTAACCTGGCGCTTTATGCAAATCAGGCCCATGCATTTATTTAATGGCTCAATGTTTGATTATGTTAACTGAGTAAACTGTAGTTTAACAAGTATGTCATAGAAACCTTGCTCTAATTCCTCGAGATCCTTTCTGTCTCAAAGTTCAATAACTATACAGATTACACAAATTCTGGGAGTTCGTAGGTTCTTGTCAAGGCCTTTGGATTTTCCATATATTTAAAGAGCATGTTGAAAACACCAATTTATTTTGAGGTGGCAGATCCCCATAAAGGAGAAACAAACAAAGTTACATGAGCAGGAGCCATGCAGCAATGAACAAAAAATAGTCAGATGCAGACATGCATGAGCAATGAAAGACTTTGATAACAATACATCATATATCACTATATGTTTTATCACTGTTACATCATAATACATAATACAATCCTCTAGAACAGGAACAGATACAGGATCTGACAAGAGGTCAGGATGAAAGTAGGCAGAGGAAATACTACCTTTATCTCTCAATCTACTTCCAAGAGTACCCACCTATTTTAACATATTACAAAGTAGGTTAGGACTGAGAAACTGGGGGCCCCAAAATCACCTAGAGCAGTGGTTCTCAACCTGTGGGTCGGGACCCCATTTGGGGTCGAACGACCATTTCACGGGGTCGCCAAACAAGGCTGTCCGCCATTTTTTTCCCCTTTTCTTTGGCCACGCCCCTGGCACCCGGTGATGTATAAGTGGTTGGGGGTCACCACAACATGGGGAACTGTATTATGGGGTCGCGGCATTAGAAAGGTTGAGAACCACTGACCTAGAGAGTTTCATGATCAAGTGTGGATTTCAACCTGGGTTTTCCCAGTTCTAGTTCATTACAGTATATTTCCCTGGCTCTTCTGCCTCATCAAATGCATGACATTACAGACATTAGCTCATTATTGTTTCCATTTAAAGAATAATTCCCTCTGTTGCATAATTAATTCTTCCTCTCTTTTTTTGCCTAATTTTACAAGACAGCGTCTAGCTGGATAAAGCTGCAAAACCAAGAGTGTTGCAAGTACAGACCAGAAGTAAATGCAATTTTGTCAGCTTTCTTCAAGGCACTTTTTCTTTCTTGCTGAATATGACTCTCTACTCCAATAGTACCTGTGCTTTGACAAAACTAATATGCTGAAGATTTTTAAAAGGAACTATTGAAACTCTACTGAGGACAAAAATCTCCACCTCAAAGTTTTTGAGAATTGATACATCCCTCTTCTAAAACAGACTGACCTCAGAAGCCACTTTAAAAAAAAACCTTTTTCAATGTCAATTGGAAGCATAATGTTGCTTGCACATTCTACACAAATAAATGCCAATGGATATAATCTATAGCAGCGGTTCTCAACCTATGGGTCGCGACCCCATTTGGGGTCGATCGACCATTTCACGGGGGTCGCCAAGCAAGGCTGTCTGCCATTTTTTTCCCCTTTTCCAGCGGGTGCCTTACCTCCCTTGGGCTGGGCCAGCTGGTGGCCCAGCCAATGGTCGGCCTGCTCCATCTCTGCCGCTTGCCAGCTACGCCTCGGCCGGCGCAGGGGGTGGCACCACGCATGCACGGCACTCCCTGGCAGGGAAAATCCTCGACTTACGACCGGTTGGGTAGTCCTCAACTTACGACCGGTTTAGTCCTCGACTTACGACTGGTTGGGGGGTTGCGTCATTAAAAAGGTTGAGAACCACTGATCTATAGAGTTTTCATACTGTATTACAAAGTTAAATTCACAAAAAGGTATCAAGAACAATAACAAATTAACTTCTTCAATATTTAAAGAAATACCGAGATTCCTTAGCATACATGGATTTGCAAAATACATAAAAAAAAGCTTGTGCCAAATGCTATGAAGGATCAAGTTGACACTCAAAAGGGGAAGCAATCTGTAGACTAAACATCACATCAATCTTTTTACCCAGCATCAATTGAAAATGTGGATCTAATGAGAAAAAAACATTAGTTTCTTATATATACCATGTTATAGGATGACACAGTTTTAAGATCCTTAAATTTTGCTGAAGCAAAAGTGACCACTCTGTCTCTATCTCAGGGCCACTGAGATGTGAATGCTGTCAATATGCAGTTTCTCTTAATCATTCAAGAAATAACAAGGAAAGCCCCAAGCCTCACTACAAATGTATTCCTATGAAGTACAATCCTTTTGTGCACTTTTACTTGAAATCAGTGCCACTAAGATCGAGTCAAGCTTGTTTGGGAGTAAAGGTGCATATAGAATAGGATCTCTTCCCTTGACCAGATTTAATAACCGACAAGGCTTGCAGGTTTTCCACACAGATTCATAGGAGAAATTATTTTCCCGGCTGTTCCAGGTTTTCCCCGACCGCTTTTTCTCATTCACCCCTCCTTGCAAATGAGATACAGATCTTTGCTCGGAACAAACCAAGCAGTAGGAAGTGAATGGCCGCCTGGAAGGCAATAACTTTAAGCGGAGCCCGGATCTCACTGGATTGTACACTTTTCAAACCCTGCAAGGGACTACACACCGTCCGTTTTGACGAACGCCTGTGCCGGAGAAAGCCAGGCACTTAGTATTTGCAGGTTCCCTGGTCCTTTCGCACATCCCCTCGCAGGGGGACAGCGACTCTCTCGCGAAGCTCGCCAGTGGCCCCACTCCGCTTCAAACAATGGATCAGCTGCTGCAGAGCCAGGGCGATTTCCTACGAACCACTCCGAGCCCTTTCCCCCTTGGGCTGACAAAATAAAAATCGCGACGGGATGGGGGACCCCACCGCTCCCCCCTCGCCGCCCGCTGAGCCTGCCTGGCGCACGGCTGGAAAAAGAGAAGGGCCGACGGAAACCCCCCGTTTTCCGCCTCCATTGGACTGTCTCCGCCGCGCTGGACCGGGATGGGGAGGGGAGGCAAAGCCCACTCGGTCCGCACTCACCAGCACCACGGCGAATCTCTCCTCCAGCTCTCCCGGCTCGGGCATCGGGAGCTTGAGGGGTAGGTTGTGCGCCCTGAAGTCCGTCTGCTGAGAGTCCATGCTCCCCGCATTGCCCATGGCGACGGCCCTTCCTCAAGGAAGGGGAGCGGAGAAGATCGGTCCACCTCTCCGCCCGGGTTTCTCCCGCCGCGTTTCAGCTCCAAACCGCCGCTCCTCCAGCAAGCTCCGCGCGCTGCAGCGGAGTCCTTCTCTGGCTGCTCCGGTACTCCTTCCCCGCCCAGTCAGCCGCGCTCTCCTCTCCTCCGCGCGCCGATTCCCCCAGCGCCCCACGCGCGCAACCCCCCAAAATTTAAGAATCAGAGCCGCGGGGAGGCAAGGCGCACAGATCTCTGTCTCCCTCTAGGACCGGCCTTGGAAATGCCCGCCCTCCGCCTCCTCCCCAGCACAATCGGACTCCCTTTCTTCCAGCACTAGTGCGGCGGGGAAGCCGGGATCTTAGCGGCAGCATGTTGCATGCTTTTCACTCCAAGCAGCCCGGGCTGGAAGACGCATGGCTGGGGCGGAGCGGTCCTCCTTAACCAGCCCGCTGATGGTCTCTGGACGGTCGGCTGCAGCCAGACCCGGCTCGCCCCCCTCACGCGGCGCAGCGCCTACCAAGCGCAACCCGCAGAAGAGAACCAGCCGCCACACTCTACAGACACGGCGCACCGCAGCACAAAGCCCACTCTGCTTCAGACACCTCCTCCGGAGCTTCTCCACGCCCCTGCCCCGGGGAGAGCTGGGAAGCGTAGTCCTAGTCTTCACTAGTAGACCGCATCTGTCGACAGACCAGACTTTACCTTCTTCCTCCTAACTTATATGTAATGAAATGCTTTTGGTTTGGTTTGGTTTGGTTTTTAAGTTGCAGACTCGACTTCTGCCATTTGCAAGCAGAAATACGATTTGCATTACACTGATGAAAATGAGCTTTGGATCTAGACGTGAACAGAAGAGCATCTTTTACACAAAAGATTGAGGTGTCCTGTTAAAATTTAAAAAAAAAATTCAATAAAAATGTGTGTGTATATATATATATATATATATATATATATATATATATATATATATACACACACATTTTTATTGAATTTTTTTTTTAAATTTTACAAAAACAAAACAACCCTTCCCCAAACCTCCCCAACCCTCCCATTCCCTCCCCCGACCTTACCACAGGTCCATTTTGCTCCAGGAGTTCACTGTGACCTAACCCTAACCCTAAGTGGAATTTTCCTCCAATGGGATTTTCCCATGTATTTTACCAGGAAAAATAGATAGGGCAGCCTAGAAAGATCTATATCCTCCTCACCATTTCAAAGCACTCCAAATTTGTTGGTGATATTCATTTTGCTCTATGAGTTCATGGTGACCTAACCCTATGTGGAATTTTCCTCCAATGGGATTTTCCCATATGTTTTACCAGGAAACATAGGGCAGCATAGAAAAGTCAGTGCCCTCCTAACCATAACCAAGCACTCCTGATACATTGCCGATGTCTATTTTGCTCTACATGTTCATGGTGACGTAACCCTAACCCTATGTGAAAGTTTCCTCCAATGGGATTTTCCCATGTATTTTACCAGGAAAAATAGAAAGGGTACCCTAGAAAGTTCTATACCCTCCTAACCATTCCAAAGCACTCCAAATACATTGGCGATGTCCATTTGGCTCTACACGTTCATGGTCACCTAACCCTAACCCTATGTGGAATTTTCCTCCAATGGGATTTTCCCATGTGTTTTACCAGGAAACATAGATAGGGCAGCATAGAACAGTCAGTGCCCTCCTAACCATAACCAAGCACTCCTGATACATTGGCGATGTCTATTTTGCTCTACAGGTTCATGGTGGCGTAACCCTAACCCTATGTGGAATTTTCCTCCAATGGGATTTTCCCATGTATTTTACCAGGAAAAATAGATAGGGCAGCCTAGAAAGATCTATACCCTCCTCACCATAAACAAGCACTCCAAATTTGTTGGTGATATCCATTTTGCTCTATGAGTTCATGGTGACCTAACCCTAACCCTAAGTGGAATTTTCCTCCAATGGGATTTTCCCATGTATTTTACCAGGAAACATAGATAGGGCAGCCTAGAAAAGTCAGTGCCCTTCTAAGTATAACCAAGCACTCCAAATTTGTTGGTGATATCCATTTTGCTCTATGAGTTCATAGTGACCAAACCCTATGTGGAATTTTCCTCCAATGGGATTTTCCCATGTGTTTTTCCAGGAAACATAGATAGGGAAGCCTAGAAAAGTCAGTGCCCTCCTAACGATAATAAAGCAGTACGAATTCATTGGCAATGTCCATTTTGCTCTACCACTTCTTCGTGACCTAATACTAACCCTAAGTGGAATTTTCCGACAATTGGATTGTACTGTCTAAGTTACCAGAAAACATATATAGGGCATCCGAGAAAAGGCAAAGCCCTCCTAACCATAACCAAGCACTCCGAATACATTGGCGATGTCCATTTTGCTCTACACGTTCATGGTCACGTAACCCTAACCCTATGTGGAATTTTCCTCCAAAGGCATTTTCCCATATCTTTTACCAGGAAACATAGGGCAGCATAGAAAAGTCAGTGCCCTCCTAACCATAACCAAGCACTCCTGATACATTGGCGATGTCTATTTTGCTCTACATGTTCATGGTGACGTAACCCTAACCCTAAGTGGAATTTTCCTCCAATGGGATTTTCCCATATATTTTACCAGGAAAAATAGAAAGGGTACCCTAGAAAGTTCTATACCCTCCTAACCATTCCAAAGCACTCCGAATACATTGGCGATGTCCATTTGGCTCTACACGTTCATGGTCACCTAACCCTAACCCTATGTGGAATTTTCCGACAATTGGATTTTCCCATGTGTTTTACAGGAAACATAGGGCAGCATAGAAAAGTCAGTGCCCTCCTAACCATAACCAAGCACTCCTGATACATTGGCGATGTCTATTTTGCTCTACAGGTTCATGGTGGCGTAACCCTAACCCTATATGGAATTTTCCTCCAATGGGATTTTCCCATGTATTTTACCAGGAAAAATAGATAGGGCAGCCTAGAAAGATCTATACCCTCCTCACCATAACCAAGCACTCCAAATTTGTTGGTGATATCCATTTTGCTCTATGAGTTCATGGTGACCTAACCCTAACCCTAAGTGGAATTTTCCTCCAATGGGATTTTCCCATGTATTTTACCAGGAAACATAGATAGGGCAGCCTAGAAAAGTCAGTGCCCTTCTAAGTATAACCAAGCACTCCAAATTTGTTGGTGATATCCATTTTGCTCTATGAGTTCATAGTGACCAAACCCTATGTGGAATTTTCCTCCAATGGGATTTTCCCATGTGTTTTTCCAGGAAACATAGATAGGGAAGCCTAGAAAAGTCAGTGCCCTCCTAACGATAATAAAGCAGTACGAATTCATTGGCAATGTCCATTTTGCTCTACCACTTCTTCGTGACCTAATACTAACCCTAAGTGGAATTTTCCGACAATTGGATTGTACTGTCTAAGTTACCAGAAAACATATATAGGGCATCCTAGAAAAGTCAAAGCCCTCCTAACCATAACCAAGCACTCCGAATACATTGGCGATGTCCATTTTGCTCTACACGTTCATGGTCACGTAACCCTAACCCTATGTGGAATTTTCCTCCAAAGGCATTTTCCCATATCTTTTACCAGGAAACATAGGGCAGCATAGAAAAGTCAGTGCCCTCCTAACCATAACCAAGCACTCCTGATACATTGGCGATGTCTATTTTGCTCTACATGTTCATGGTGACGTAACCCTAACCCTAAGTGGAATTTTCCTCCAATGGGATTTTCCCATATATTTTACCAGGAAAAATAGAAAGGGTACCCTAGAAAGTTCTATACCCTCCTAACCATTCCAAAGCACTCCGAATACATTGGCGATGTCCATTTGGCTCTACACGTTCATGGTCACCTAACCCTAACCCTATGTGGAATTTTCCGACAATTGGATTTTCCCATGTGTTTTACAGGAAACATAGGGCAGCATAGAA
Organism: Crotalus tigris; assembly: GCF_016545835.1. Lineage (NCBI taxonomy): Eukaryota > Metazoa > Chordata > Lepidosauria > Squamata > Viperidae > Crotalus > Crotalus tigris. Next base: position 2,736,454 of record NW_024096535.1, read on the forward strand.
AAGTCAGTGCCCTCCTAACCATAACCAAGCACTCCTGATACATTGGCGATGTCTATTTTGCTCTACACGTTCATGGTGGCGTAACCCTAACCCTATGTGGAATTTTCCTCCAATGGGATTTTCCCATGTATTTTACCAGGAAAAATAGATAGGGCAGCCTAGAAAGATCTATACCCTCCTCACCATAACCAAGCACTCCAAATTTGTTGGTGATATCCATTTTGCTCTATGAGTTCATGGTGACCTAACCCTAACCCTAAGTGGAATTTTCCTCCAATGGGATTTTCCCATGTATTTTACCAGGAAACATAGATAGGGCAGCCTAGAAAAGTCAGTGCCCTTCTAAGTATAACCAAGCACTCCAAATTTGTTGGTGATATCCATTTTGCTCTATGAGTTCATAGTGACCAAACCCTATGTGGAATTTTCCTCCAATGGGATTTTCCCATGTGTTTTTCCAGGAAACATAGATAGGGAAGCCTAGAAAAGTCAGTGCCCTCCTAACGATAATAAAGCAGTACGAATTCATTGGCAATGTCCATTTTGCTCTACCACTTCTTCGTGACCTAATACTAACCCTAAGTGGAATTTTCCGACAATTGGATTGTACTGTCTAAGTTACCAGAAAACATATATAGGGCATCCTAGAAAAGTCAAAGCCCTCCTAACCATAACCAAGCACTCCGAATACATTGGCGATGTCCATTTTGCTCTACACGTTCATGGTCACGTAACCCTAACCCTATGTGGAATTTTCCTCCAAAGGCATTTTCCCATATCTTTTACCAGGAAACATAGGGCAGCATAGAAAAGTCAGTGCCCTCCTAACCATAACCAAGCACTCCTGATACATTGGCGATGTCTATTTTGCTCTACACGTTCATGGTGACGTAACCCTAACCCTAAGTGGAATTTTCCTCCAATGGGATTTTCCCATGTATTTTACCAGGAAAAATAGAAAGGGTACCCTAGAAAGTTCTATACCCTCCTAACCATTCCAAAGCACTCCGAATACATTGGCGATGTCCATTTGGCTCTACACGTTCATGGTCACCTAGCCCTAACCCTTTGTGGAATTTTCCTCCAATGGGATTTTCCCATGTGTTTTACCAGGAAACATAGATAGGGCAGCATAAAAAGTCAGTGCCCTCCTAACCATAACCAAGCACTCCGAATACATTGGCGATGTCCATTTTGCTCTACACGTTCATGGTGACGTAACCCTAACCCTATGTGGAATTTTCCTCCAATGGGATTTTCCCATGTGTTTTACCAGGAAACATAGATAGGGCAGCATAGAACAGTCAGTGCCCTCCTAACCATAACCAAGCACTCCTGATACATTGGCGATGTCTATTTTGCTCTACACGTCCATGGTGACGTAACCCTAACCATATGTGGAATTTTCCTCCAATGGGATTTTCCCATGTATTTTACCAGGAAAAATAGATAGGGCAGCCTAGAAAGATCTATACCCTCCTAACCATAATAAAGCACTCCAAATTTGTTGGTGATATCCATTTTGCTCTATGAGTTCATGGTGACCTAACCCTAACCCTAAGTGGAATTTTCCTCCAATGGGATTTTCCCATGTATTTTACCAGGAAACATAGATAGGGCAGCCTAGAAAAGTCCCCTCCTAAGCATAACCAAGCACTCCAAATTTGTTGGTGATATCCATTTTGCTCTATGAGTTCATAGTGACCTAACCCTACGTGGAATTTTCCTCCAATGGGATTTTCCCATGTGTTTTTCCAGGAAACATAGATAGGGAAGCCTAGAAAAGTCAGTGCCCTCCTAACGATAATAAAGCAGTACGACTCATTGGCAATATCCATTTTGCTCTACCACTTCTTTGTGACCTAACACTAACCCTAAGTGGAATTTTCCAACAATTGGATTGTACTGTCTACTTTACCAGAAAACATAGATAGGGCATCCTAGAAAAGTCAAAGCCCTCCTAACCATAACCAAGCACTCCGAATACATTGGCGATTTCCATTTGGCTCTACACGTTCATGGTCACGTAACCCTAACCCTATGTGGAATTTTCCTCCAATGGGATTTTCCCATGTGTTTTACCAGGAAACATAGATAGGGCAGCATAGAAAAGTCAGTGCCCTCCTAACGATAATAAAGCAGTACGACTTCATTGGCAATATCCATTTTGCTCTACCACTTCTTTGTGACCTAACACTAACCCTAAATGGAATTTTCCGACACTTGGATTGTACTGTCTACTTTACCAGAAAACATAGATAGGACATCCTAGAAAAGTCAAAGCCCTCCTAACCAAAACCAAGCACTCTGAATACATTGGCGATGTCTATTTTGCTCTACACGTTCATGGTGACGTAACCCTAACCCTATGTGGAATTTTCCTCCAATGGGATTTTCCCATGTATTTTACCAGGAAAAATAGATAGGGCAGCCTAGAAAGATCTATACCCTCCTCACCATTTCAGAGCACTCCAAATTTGTTGATGATATCCATTTTGCTCTATGAGTTCATGGTGACCTAACCCTAACCCTATGTGGAATTTTCCTGCAATGGGATTTTCCCATATGTTTTACCAGGAAACATAGGGCAGCATAGTAAAGTCAGTGCCCTCCTAACCATAACCAAGCACTCCAAATTTGTTGGTGATATCCATTTTGATCTATGAGTTCATAGTGACCTAACCCTACGTGGAATTTTCCTCCAATGGGATTTTCCCATGTGTTTTTCCAGGAAACATAGATAGGGAAGCCTAGAAAAGTCAGTGCCCTCCTAACGATAATAAAGCAGTACGACTTCATTGGCAATATCCATTTTGCTCTACCACTTCTTTGTGACCTAACACTAACCCTAAGTGGAATTTTCCGACAATTGGATTGTACTGTTTACTTACCAGAAAACATAGATAGGGCATCCTAGAAAAGTCAAAGCCCTCCTAACCATAACCAAGCACTCCTGATACATTGGCAATGTCTATTTTGCTCTACACGTTTTCTCAGTTCATGGTCACCTAACCCTAATCCCCTATGTGGAATTTTCTCTCCAATGGGATTTTCCTCATGTGTTTTACCAGGAAATATAGGGCAGCATAGAAAAGTCAGTGCCCTCCTAACCATAACCAAGCACTCCTGATACATTGGCGATGTCTATTTTGCTCTACATGTTCATGGTGCGGTAACCGTAACCCTATGTGGAATTTTCCTCCAATAACCAGGAAGCACTCCCTCCTAACGATATAAAGCAGTACGACTTCATTGGCAATATCCATTTTGCTCTACCACTTCTTTGTGACCTAACACTAACCCTAAGTGGAATTTTCCGACAATTGGATTGTACTGTCTACTTTACCGAAAACGTAGATAGGGCATCCTAGAAAAGTCAAAGCCCTCCTAACCATAACCAAGCACTCCGAATACATTGTCGATTTCCATTTGGCTCTACACGTTCATGGTCACGTAACCCTAACCCTATGTGGAATTTTCCTCCAATGGGATTTTCCCATGTATTTTACCAGGAAAAATAGAAAGGGTACCCTAGAAAGTTCTATACCCTCCTAACCATTCCAAAGCACTCCGAATACATTGGCGATGTCCATTTGGCTCTACACGTTCATGGTCACCTAACCCTAATCCTATGTGGACCCTCCTCCAACCAGCATAACAGCAGCACTCCAAATTTGTGGGATGATATCCATTTTGCTCTATGAGTTCATGGTGACCTAACCCTAACCCTAAGTGGAATTTTCCTCCAATGGGATTTTCCCATGTATTTTACCAGGAAACATAGATAGGGCAGCCTAGAAAAGTCAGTGCCCTTCTAAGTATAACCAAGCACTCCAAATTTGTTGGTGATATCCATTTTGCTCTATGAGTTCATAGTGACCAAACCCTATGTGGAATTTTCCTCCAATGGGATTTTCCCATGTGTTTTTCCAGGAAACATAGATAGGGAAGCCTAGAAAAGTCAGTGCCCTCCTAACGATAATAAAGCAGTACGAATTCATTGGCAATGTCCATTTTGCTCTACCACTTCTTCGTGACCTAATACTAACCCTAAGTGGAATTTTCCGACAATTGGATTGTACTGTCTAAGTTACCAGAAAACATATATAGGGCATCCTAGAAAAGTCAAAGCCCTCCTAACCATAACCAAGCACTCCGAATACATTGGCGATGTCCATTTTGCTCTACACGTTCATGGTCACGTAACCCTAACCCTATGTGGAATTTTCCTCCAATGGGATTTTCCCATGTGTTTTACAGGAAACATAGGGCAGCATAGAAAAGTCAGTGCCCTCCTAACCATACCCAAGCACTCCTGATACATTGGCGATGTCTATTTTGCTCTACACGTCCATGGTGACGTAACCCTATGGGATTTTCCTCCAATGGATTTTCCATTTATTTTACCAAGGAAAAATAGAATAGGGCAGCCTAGAAAGAATCTATACCCTTCTAACCATAACCAAGCACTCCAAATTTGTTGGTGATATCGCATTTTGCTCTATGAGTTCATGGTGACGTAACCCTAACCCTATGTGGAATTTTCCTCCAATGGGATTTTCCCATGTATTTTACCAGGAAACATAGATAGGGCAGCCTAGAAAAGTCAGTGCCCTCCTAAGCATAACCAAGCACTCCAAATTTGTTGGTGATATCCATTTTGCTTTAGGAGTTCATAGTGACCTAACCCTACGTGGAATTTTCCTCCAATGGGATTTTCCCATGTGTTTTTCCAGGAAACATAGATAGGGAAGCCTAGAAAAGTCAGTGCCCTCCTAACGATAATAAAGCAGTACGACGTCATTGGCAATATCCATTTTGCTCTACCACTTCTTTGTGACCTAACACTAACCCTACGTGGAATTTTCCGACAATTGGATTGTACTGTCTACTTTACCAGAAAACATAGATAGGGCATCCTAGAAAAGTCAAAGCCCTCCTAACCATAACCAAGCACTCCGAATACATTGGCGATTTCCATTTGGCTCTACACGTTCATGGTAACGTAACCCTAACCCTATGTGGAATTTTCCGACAATTGGATTTTCCCATGTGTTTTACAGGAAACATAGGGCAGCATAGAAAAGTCAGTGCCCTCCTAACCATAACCAAGCACTCCTGATACATTGGCGATGTCTATTTTGCTCTACACGTTCATGGTAACGTAACCCTAACCCTATGTGGAATTTTCCTCCAATGGGATTTTCCCATGTATTTTACCAGGAAAAATAGATAGGGCAGCATAGAAAGATCTATACCCTCCTCACCATTTCAGAGCACTCCAAATTTGTTGGTGATATCCATTTTGCTCTATGAATTCATGGTGACCTAACCCTAACCCTATGTGGAATTTTCCTCCAATGGGATTTTCCCATATGTTTTACCAGGAAATATAGGGCAGCATAGAAAAGTCAGTGCCCTCCTAACCATAACCAAGCACTCCTGATACATTGGCGATGTCTATTTTGCTCTACATGTTCATGGTGCGGTAACCGTAACCCTATGTGGACTTTTCCTCCAATGGGATTTTCCCATGTATTTTACCCGGAAACTAGATTAGGGCAGCATAGAAAGATCTTATACCCTCCCACCATTCAGAGAACTTCCAAATTTGTTGGTGATATCCATTTTGCTCTATGAGTTCATGGTGACCTAACCCTAACCCTATGTGGAATTTTCCTCCAATGGGATTTTCCCATATGTTTTACCAGGAAATATAGGGCAGCATAGAAAAGTCAGTGCCCTCCTAACCATAACCAAGCACTCCTGATACATTGGCGATGTCTATTTTGCTCTACATGTTCATGGTGCGGTAACCGTAACCCTATGTGGAATTTTCCTCCAATAAGATTTTCCCATGTATTTTACCAGGAAACATAGAAAGGTAAGCCTAGAAAAGTCAGTGCCCTCCTAACGATAATAAAGCAGTACGACTTCATTGGCAATATCCATTTTGCTCTACCACTTCTTTGTGACCTAACACTAACCCTAAGTGGAATTTTCCGACAATTGGATTGTACTGTCTAAGTTACCAGAAAACATATATAGGGCATCCTAGAAAAGTCAAAGCCCTCCTAACCATAACCAAGCACTCCGAATACATTGGCGATGTCCATTTTGCTCTACACGTTCATGGTCACGTAACCCTAACCCTATGTGGAATTTTCCTCCAATGGGATTTTCCCATGTGTTTTACAGGAAACATAGGGCAGCATAGAAAAGTCAGTGCCCTCCTAACCATAACCAAGCACTCCTGATACATTGGCAATGTCTATTTTGCTCTACACGTTCATGGTGACGTAACGCTAACCCTATGTGGAATTTTCCTCCAATGGAATTTTCCCATGTATTTTACCAGGAAAAATAGATAGGGCAGCCTAGAAAGATCTATACCCTCCTCACAATTTCAAAGCACTCCAAATTTGTTGGTGATATCCATTTTGCTCTATGAGTTCATGGTGACCTAACCCTAACCCTATGTGGAATTTTCCTCCAATGGGATTTTCCCATGTATTTTACCAGGAAAAATAAAAAGGGTACCTTAGAAAGGTCTATACCCTCCTAACCATTCCAAAGCACACCGAATACATTGGAGATGTCCATATAGCTCTATACGTTCATGGTCACCTAACCCTAACCCTATGTGGAATTTTCCTCCAAAGGGATTTTCCCATGTCTTTTACCAGGAAACATAGATAGGGCATCCTAGAAAAGTCAAAGCCCTCCTAACCATAACCAAGCACTCCGAATACATTGGCGATCTCCATTTGGCTCTACAAGTTCATGGTCACGTAACCCTAACCCTATGTGGAATTTTCCTCCAATGGGATTTTCCCATGTGTTTTACAGGAAACATACGGCAGCATAGAAAAGTCAGTGCCCTCCTAACCATAACCAAGCACTCCTGATACATTGGCGATGTCTATTTTGCTCTACACGTTCATGGTGAGGTAACCCTAACCCTATGTGGAATTTTCCTCCAATGGGATTTTCCCATGTACTTTACCAGGAAAAATAGAAAGGGTACCCTACAAAGTTCTATACCCTCCTAACCATTACAAAGCACTCCGAATACATTGTCGATGTCCATTTGGCTCTACACGTTCATGGTCACCTAACTCTAATCCTATGTGGAATTTTCCTCCAATGGGATTTTCCCACGTGTTTTACCAGGAAACATAGATAGGGCAGCATAGAACAGTCAGTGCCCTCCTAACCATAACCAAGCACTCCTGATACATTGGCGATGTCTATTTTGCTCTACACGTTCATGGTGACGTAACACTAACCCTATGTGGAATTTTCCTCCAATGGGATTTTCCCATGTGTTTTACCAGGAAACAGAGATAGGGCAGCATAGAACAATCAGTGCCCTCCTAACCATAACCAAGCACTCCTGATACATTGGCGATGTCTATTTTGCTCTACACGTTCATGGTGACGTAACCCTAACCCTATGTGGAATTTTCCTCCAATGGGATTTTCCCATGTATTTTACCAGGAAAAATAGATAGGGCAGCCTAGAAAGATCTATACCCTCCTAATCATAACCAAGCACTCCAAATTTGTTGTGATATACATTTTGCTCTATGAGTTCATGGTGACCAAACCCTAACCCTATGTGGAATTTTCCTCCAATGGGATTTTCCCATGTATTTTACCAGGAAAAATAGATAGGGCAGCCTAGAAAGATCTATACCCTCCTAATCATAACCAAGCACTCCAAATTTGTTGGTGATATCCATTTTGCTCTATGAGTTCATAGTGACCTAACCCTACGTGGAATTTTCCTCCAATGGGATTTTTCCATGTGTTTTTCCAGGAAACATAGATAGGGAAGCCTAGAAAAGTCAGTGCCCTCCTAACGATAATAAAGCAGTACGAATTCATTGGCAAAGTCCATTTTGCTCTACCACTACTTCGTGACTTAACACTAACCCTAAGTGGAATTTTCCGACAATTGGATTTACTGTCTACTTTACCAGAAAACATATATAGGGCATCCTAGAAAAGTCAAAGCCCTCCTAACCATAACCAAGCACTCCGAATACATTGGCGATTTCCATTTGGCTCTACACGTTCATGGTCACGTAACCCTAACCCTATGTGGAATTTTCCGACAATTGGATTGTACTGTCTACTTTACCAGAAAACATAGATAGGGCCTCCTAGAAAAGTCAAAGCCCTCCTAACCATAACCAAGCACTCCGAATACATTGGCGATTTCCATTTGGCTCTACACGTTCATGGTCACGTAACCCTAACCCTATGTGGAATTTTCCTCCAATGGGATTTTCCCATGTGTTTTACCAGGAAACATAGATAGGGCAGCATAGAACAGTCAGTGCCCTCCTAACCATAACCAAGCACTCCTGATACAATGGCGATGTCTATTTTGCTCTACACGTCCATGGTGACGTAACCCTAACCCTATGTGGAATTTTCCTCCAATGGGATTTTCCCATGTATTTTACCAGGAAAAATAGATAGGGCAGCCTAGAAAGATCTATACCCTCCTAACCATAACAAAGCACTCCAAATTTGTTGGTGATATCCATTTTGCTCTATGAGTTCATGGTGACCTAACCCTAACCCTAAGTGGAATTTTCCTCCAATGGGATTTTCCCATGTATTTTACCAGGAAAAATAGATAGGGCAGCCTAGAAAGATCTATACCCCTAACCATAACCAAGCACTCCAAATTTGTTGGTGATATCCATTTTGCTCTATGAGTTCATGGTGACCTAACCCTAACCCTAAGTGGAATTTTCCTCCAATGGGATTTTCCCATGTATTTTACCAGGAAACATAGATAGGGCAGCCTAGAAAAGTCAGTGCCCTCCTAAGCATAACCAAGCACTCCAAATTTGTTGGTGATATCCATTTTGCTCTATGAGTTCATAGTGACCTAACCCTACGTGGAATTTTCCTCCAATGGGATTTTCCCATGTGTTTTTCCAGGAAACATAGATAGGGAAGCCTAGAAAAGTCAGTGCCCTCCTAACGATAATAAAGCAGTACGACTTCATTGGCAATATCCATTTTGCCTACACTTCTTTGTGACCTAACACGAACCCTATGTGGAATTTTCCTCCAATGGGATTTTCCCATGTGTTTTACCAGGAAACATAGATAGGGCAGCATAGAACAGTCAGTGCCCTCCTAACCATAACCAAGCACTCCTGATACATTGGCGATGTCTATTTTGCTCTACACGTTCATGGTGACGTAACCCTAACCCTATGTGGAATTTTCCTCCAATGGGATTTTCCCATGTATTTTACCAGGAAAAATAGATAGGGCAGCCTAGAAAGATCTATACCCTCCTAAGCATAACCAAGCACTCCAAATTTGTTGGTGATATCCATTTTGCTCTTTGAGTTCATAGTGACCTAACCCTAACCCTAAGTGGTATTTTCCTCCAATGGGATTTTCCATGTATTTTACCAGGAAACATAGATAGGGCAGCCTAGAAAACTCAGTGCCCTCCTAAGCATAACCAAGCACTCCAAATTTGTTGGTGATATCCATTTTGCTCTATGAGTTCATAGTGACCTAACCCTACGTGGAATTTTCCTCCAATGGGATTTTCCCATGTGTTTTTCCAGGAAACATAGATAGGGAAGCCTAGAAAAGTCAGTGCCCTCCTAACGATAATAAAGCAGTACGACTTCATTGGCAATATCCATTTTGCTCTACCACTTCTTTGTGACCTAACACTAACCCTAAGTGGAATTTTCCAACAATTGGATTGTACTGTCTACTTTACCAGAAAACATAGATAGGGCATCCTAGAAAAGTCAAAGCCCTCCTAACCATAACCAAGCACTCCGAATACATTGGCGATTTCCATTTGGCTCTACACGTTCATGGTCACGTAACCCTAACCCTATGTGGAATTTTCCTCCAATGGGATTTTCCCATGTGTTTTACCAGGAAACATAGATAGGGCAGCATAGAACAGTCAGTGCCCTCCTAACCATAACCAAGCACTCCTGATACATTGGCGATGTCTATTTTGCTCTACACGTTCATGGTGACCTAACCCTAACCCCAAGTGGAATTTTCCTCCAATGGGATTTTCCCATGTATTTTACCAGGAAACATAGATAGGGCAGCCTAGAAAAGTCAGTGCCCTCCTAAGCATAACCAAGCACTCCAAATTTGTTGGTGATATCCATTTTGCTCTATGAGTTCATAGTGACCTAACCCTACGTGGAATTTTCCTCCAATGGGATTTTCCCATGTGTTTTTCCAGGAAACATAGATAGGGAAGCCTAGAAAAGTCAGTGCCCTCCTAACGATAATAAAGCAGTACGACTTCATTGGCAATATCCATTTTGCTCTACCACTTCTTTGTGACCTAACACTAACCCTAAGTGGAATTTTCCGACAATTGGATTGTACTGTCTACTTTACAGAAAACGTAGATAGGGCATCCTAGAAAAGTCAAAGCCCTCCTAACCATAACCAAGCACTCCGAATACATTGGCGATTTCCATTTGGCTCTACACGTTCATGGTCACGTAACCCTAACCCTATGTGGAATTTTCCTCCAATGGGATTTTCCCATGTGTTTTACCAGGAAACATAGATAGGGAAGCATAGAACAGTCAGTGCCCTCCTAACCATAACCAAGCACTCCTGATACATTGGCGATGTCTATTTTGCTCTACACGTCCATGGTGACGTAACCCTAACCCTATGTGGAATTTTCCTCCAATGGGATTTTCCCATGTATTTTACCAGGAAAAATAGATAGGGCAGCCTAGAAAGATCTATACCCTCCTAACCATAACCAAGCACTCCAAATTTGTTGGTGATATCCATTTTGCTCTATGAGTTCATGGTGACCTAACCCTAACCCCAAGTGGAATTTTCCTCCAATGGGATTTTCCCATGTATTTTACCAGGAAACATAGATAGGGCAGCCTAGAAAAGTCAGTGCCCTCCTAAGCATAACCAAGCACTCCAAATTTGTTGGTGATATCCATTTTGCTCATAGTGACCTAACCCTACGTGGAATTTTCCTCCAATGGGATTTTCCCACCAGGTTTCGGCCATTTTGCTCTATGAGTTCATGGTGACCTAACCCTAACCCTAAGTGGAATTTTCCTCCAATGGGATTTTCCCATGTATTTTACCAGGAAACATAGATAGGGCAGCCTAGAAAAGTCAGTGCCCTCCTAAGCATAACCAAGCACTCCAAATTTGTTGGTGATATCCATTTTGCTCTATGAGTTCATAGTGACCTAACCCTACGTGGAATTTTCCTCCAATGGGATTTTCCCATGTGTTTTTCCAGGAAACATAGATAGGGAAGCCTAGAAAAGTCAGTGCCCTCCTAACGATAATAAAGCAGTACGACTTCATTGGCAATATCCATTTTGCTCTACCACTTCTTTGTGACCTAACACTAACCCTAAGTGGAATTTTCCGACAATTGGATTGTACTGTCTACTTTACCAGAAAACATAGATAGGGCATCCTAGAAAAGTCAAAGCCCTCCTAACCATAACCAAGCACTCCGAATACATTGGCGATTTCCATTTGGCTCTACACGTTCATGGTCACGTAACCCTAACCCTATGTGGAATTTTCCTCCAATGGGATTTTCCCATGTGTTTTACAGGAAACATAGGGCAGCATAGAAAAGTCAGTGCCCTCCTAACCATAACCAAGCACTCCTGATACATTGGCGATGTCTATTTTGCTCTACACGTTCATGGTGACGTAACCCTAACCCTATGTGGAATTTTCCTCCAATGGGATTTTCCCATGTATTTTACCAGGAAAAATAGATAGGGCAGCATAGAAAGATCTATACCCTCCTCACCATTTCAGAGCACTCCAAATTTGTTGGTGATATCCATTTTGCTCTATGAGTTCATGGTGACCTAACCCTAACCCTATGTGGAATTTTCCTCCAATGGGATTTTCCCATATGTTTTACCAGGAAACATAGATAGGGCAGCCTAGAAAAGTCAGTGCCCTCCTAAGCATAACCAAGCACTCCAAATTTGTTGGTGATATCCATTTTGCTCTATGAGTTCATAGTGACCTAAACCTACGTGGAATTTTCCTCCAATGGGATTTTCCCATGTGTTTTTCCAGGAAACATAGATAGGGAAGCCTAGAAAAGTCAGTGCCCTCCTAACGATAATAAAGCAGTACGAATTCATTGGCAATATCCATTTTGCTCTATACTTCTTTGTGGCAATTTTCCGACAATTGGATTGTACTGTCTACTTTACCAGAAAGGGCATCCTATAAAGCCCTCCTAACCATAACCAAGCACTAATACATTGGCGATTTCCATTTGGCTCTACACGTTCATGGTCACGTAACCCTAACCCTATGTGGAATTTTCCGTGATTTTCCCATGTGTTTTACAGGAAACATAGGGCAGCATTCAGTGCCCTCCTAACCATAACCAAGACTCCTGATACATTGGCATGGTGACCTAACCCTAAATTTTCCCTATGTGGAATTTTCCTCCAATGGGATTTTCCTATGAGTTCATGTACCTAACCCTTATACCAATGGGATTTTCCCAATTTTACCAGGAAACATAGATAGGGCAGCCTAGAAAACTCAGTTCCCTCCTAAGCATAACCAAGCACTCCAAATTTGTTGGTGATATCCATTTTGCTCTATGAGTTCATAGTGACCTAATCCTACGTGGAATTTTCCTCCAATGGGATTTTCCCATGTGTTTTTCCAGGAAACATAGATAGGGAAGCCTAGAAACGTCAGTGCCCTCCTAACGATAATAAAGCTGTACGACTTCATTGGCAATGTCCATTTTGCTCTACCACTTCTTTGTGACCTAACACTAACCTTAAGTGGAATTTTCCGACAATTGGATTGTACTGTCTACTTTACCAGAAAACATAGATAGGGCATCCTACAAAAGTCAAAGCCCTCCTAACCATAACCAAGCACTCCTAATACATTGGCGATTTCCATTTGGCTCTACACGTTCATGGTCACGTAACCCTAACCCTATGTGGAATTTTCCTCCAATGGGATTTTCCCATGTGTTTTACCAGGAAACATATGTCCATTTGGCTCTAGGGCCTCCAATGGGATTTTCCCATGTGTTTTACCAGGAAACATAGATAGGGCATCCTAGAAAAGTAAAAGCCCTCGTAACCATAACCAAGCAATCCGAATACATTGGCGATTTCCATTTGGCTCTACACGTTCATGGTCCCCTAACCCTAACCCTATGCGGAATTTTCCTCCAATGGGATTTTCCCATGTGTTTTTCCAGGAAACATAGATAGGGCATCCTAGAAAAGTCAATGCCCTCCTAACCATAACCAAGCACTCCGAATACATTGGCGATTTCCCATGTGTTTTTCCAGGAAACATAGATAGGGAAGCCTAGAAAATTCAGTGCCCTCCTAACGATAATAAAGCAGTACGAATTCATTGGCAATGTCCATTTTGCTCTACCACTACTTCGTGACTTAACACTAACCCTAAGTGGAATTTTCCGACAATTGGATTGTACTGTCTACTTTACCAGAAAACATATATAGGGCATCCTAGAAAAGTCAAAGCCCTCCTAACCATAACCAAGCACTCCGAATACATTGGCGATTTCCGTTTGGCTCTACACGTTCATGGTCACGTAACCCTAACCCTATGTGGAATTTTCTTCCAATGGGATTTTCCCATGTGTTTTACCAGGAAACATAGATAGGGCAGCATAGAACAGTCAGTGCCCTCCTAACCATAACCAAGCACTCCGAATACATTGGCGATGTCTATTTTGCTCTACACGTTCATGGTGACGTAACCCTAACCCTACGTGGAATTTTCCTCCAATGGGATTTTCCCATATATTTTACCAGGAAAAATAGATAGGGCAGCCTAGAAAGATCTATACCCTCCTAATCATAACCAAGCACTCCAAATTTGTTGTGATATCCATTTTGCTCTATGAGTTCATGGTGACCTAACCCTAACCCTATGTGGAATTTTCCTCCAATGGGATTTTCCCATGTATTTTACCAGGAAACATAGATAGGGCAGCCTAGAAAACTCAGTGCCCTCCTAAGCATAACCAAGCACTCCAAATTTGTTGGTGATATCCATTTTGCTCTATGAGTTCATAGTGACCTAACCCTACGTGGAATTTTCCTCCAATGGGATTTTCCCATGTGTCTTTACAGGAAACATAGATAGTGAAGCCTAGAAAAGTCAGTGCCCTCCTAACGATAATAAAGCAGTACGACTTCATTGGCAATGTCCATTTTGCTCTACCACTTCTTTGTGACCTAACACTAACCCTAAGTGGAATTTTCCGACAATTGGATTGTACTGTCTACTTTACCAGAAAACATAGATAGGGCATTCTAGAAAAGTCAAAGCCCTCCTAACCATAACCAAGCACTCCGAATACATTGGCAATGTCCATTTTGCTCTACACGTTCATGGTGACGTAACCCTAACCCTATGTGGAATTTTCCTCCAATGGGATTTTCCCATATATTTTACCAGGAAAAATAGAAAGGGTACCCTAGAAAGTTCTATACCCTTCTAACCATTCCAAAGCACTCCGAATACATTGGCGATGTCCATTTGGCTCTACACCTAACCCTAACCCTATGTGGAATTTTCCTCCAATGGGATTTTCCCATGTGTTTTACCAGGAAACATAGATAGGGCATCCTAGAAAAGTAAAAGCCCTCGTAACCATAACCAAGCAATCCGAATACATTGGCGATTTCCATTTGGCTCTACACGTTCATGGTCCCCTAACCCTAACCCTATGCGGAATTTTCCTCCAATGGGATTTTCCCATGTGTTTTTCCAGGAAACATAGATAGGGCATCCTAGAAAAGTCAATGCCCTCCTAACCATAACCAAGCACTCCGAATACATTGGCGATTTCCATTTGGCTCTACACATTCATGGTCACCTAACCCTAACCCTATGTGGAATTTTCCTCCAATGGGATTTTCCCATGTGTTTTAGAAGGAAACATAGATAGGGCAGCATAGAACAGTCAGTGCCCTCCTAACCATAACCAAGCACTCCGAATATATTGGCGATGTCCATTTTGCTCTACACATTCATGCTCACGTAACCCTAACCCTATGTGGAATTTTCCTCCAATGGGATTTTCCCATGTGTTTTACAGGAAACATAGGGCAGCATAGAAAAGTCAGTGCCCTCCTAACCATAACCAAGCACTCCTGATACATTGGCGATGTCTATTTTGCTCTACACGTTCATGGTGACCTAACCCTAACCCTATGTGGAATTTTCCTCCAATGGGATTTTCCCATGTATTTTATCAGGAAAAATAGATAGGGCAGCATAGAACAGTCAGTGCCCTCGTAACCATAACCAAGCACTCGTGATACATTGGCGATGTCTATTTTGGTCTACATGTTCATGGTTATGTAACCCTAACCCTATGTGGAATTTTCCTCCAATGGGATTTTCCCATGTATTTTACCAGGAAAAACAGAAAGGGTACCCTAGAAAGTTCTATACCCTCCTAACTATTCCAAAGCACTCCGAATACATTGGCGATGTCCATTTGGCTCTACACGTTCATGGTCACGTAACCCTAACCCTATGTTTAATTTTCCTCCAATGGGATTTTCCCATGTGTTTTACCAGGAAACATAGATAGGGCATCCTAGAAAAGTGAAAGCCCTCCTAACCATAACCAAGCACTCCGAATAAATTGGCGGTTTCCATTTGGCTCTACACGTTCATGGTCACCTAACCCTAACCCTATGTGGAATTTTCCTCCAATGGGATTTTCCCATGTGTTTTACAAGGAAACATAGAGAGGGCAGCATAGAACAGTCAGTGCCCTCCTAACCATAACCAAGCACTCCAATATATTGGCGATGTCCATTTTGCTCTACACATTCATGGTCACGTAACCCTAACCCTATGTGGAATTTTCCTCCAATGGGATTTTCCCATGTGTTTTACCAGGAAACATAGATAGGGCAGCATAGAAAAGTGCACTCTCCTTTTGCTCTAACATGGTGACCTAACCCTAACCCTATGTGGAATTTTCCTCCAATGGGATTTTCCCACTCCATAGATCAGTGCCCTGTTGGTGATACATCCCCTAACCCTATGTGGAATTTTCCTCCAATGGGATTTTCCCATCTATGAGTTCATAGTGAATACCGATGTCCAAACGTTCATGGTCACGTGGGAATTGTTCCTAGATAGGGCATCCTAATAGGATTTTCCATTTTGCTCTATGAGTGTTTTTCCAGGAAACATAGATAGGGAAGCCTAGAAAAGTCAGTGCCCTCCTAACGATAATAAAGCAGTACGACTTCATTGGCAATATCCATTTTGCTCTACCACTTCTTTGTGACCTAACACTAACCCTAAGTGGAATTTTCCGACAATTGGATTGTACTGTCTACTTTACAGAAAACGTAGATAGGGCATCCTAGAAAAGTCAAAGCCCTCCTAACCATAACCAAGCACTCCGAATACATTGGCGATTTCCATTTGGCTCTACACGTTCATGGTCACGTAACCCTAACCCTATGTGGAATTTTCCTCCAATGGGATTTTCCCATGTGTTTTACCAGGAAACATAGATAGGGCAGCATAGAACAGTCAGTGCCCTCCTAACCATAACCAAGCACTCCTGATACATTGGCGATGTCTATTTTGCTCTACACGTCCATGGTGATGTAACCCTAACCCTATGTGGAATTTTCCTCCAATGGGATTTTCCTATGTATTTTACCAGGAAAAATAGATAGGGCATCCTAGAAAAGTCAAAGACCTCCCATTGGAGGAAAATTCCACATAGGGTTAGGGTTACGTCACCATGAACGTGTAGAGCAAAATAGACATCGCCAATGTATCAGGAGTGCTTGGTTATGGTTAGGAGGGCAAAGTGGATATCACCTACACATTTGGAGTGCTTTGAAATAGTGAGGACGGTATAGATCTTTTTAGGCTACACTTTCTATTTTTCCTGGTAAAATACATGGGACAATCCCATTGGAGGAAAATTCCACATAGGGTTAGGGTTATGTCACCATGAATGTGTAGAGCAAAATAGACATCGACAATGTATCAGGAGTGCTTGGTTATGGTTAGGAGGGCACTGACTGTTCGATGCTGCCCTATCTATGTTTCCTGGTAAAACACATTGGAAAATCCCATTGGAAGAAAATTCCACATAGGGTTAGGGTTAGGTCACCATGAACTCATAGAGCAAAGTGGATATCACCAACACATTTGGAGTGCTTTGAAATGGTGAGGAGGGTATAGATCTTTTTAGGCTACACTTTCTATTTTTCCTGGTAAAATACATGGGAAAATCCCATTGGAGGAAAATTCCACATAGGGTTAGGGTTAGGTGACCATGAATGTGTAGAGCCAAATGGACATCGCCAATGTATCAGGAGTGCTTGGTTATGGTTAGGAGGGCACTGACTTTTCTATGTTGCCCTATCTATGTTTCCTGGTAAAACACATGGGAAAATCCCATTAGAGACAAATTCCACATAGGGTTAGGGTTAGGTGATCATGAACATGTAGAGCCAAATGGACATCGCCAATGTATTCGGAGTGCTTGGTTATGGTTAGGAGGGCTTTGACTTTTCTAGGATGCCCTATCTACGTTTTCTGTAAAGTAGACAGTACAATCCAATTGTCGGAAAATTCCACTTAAGGTTAGTGTTAGGTCACAAAGAAGTGGTAGATCAAAATGGACATTGCCAATGAATTCGTAGTGCTTCATTATCGTTAGAAGGGCACTGACTTTTCTAGACTGCCCTATCTATGTTGCCTGGAGAAACACATGGGAAAATCCCATTGGAGGAAAATTTCACTTAGGGTTAGGGTTACGTCACCATGAACGTGTAGAGCAAAATAGACATTGCCAATGTATCAGGAGTGCTTGGTTATGGTTAGGAGGGCACTGACTGTTCGATGCTGCCCTATCTATGTTTCCTGGTGAAACACATGGGAAAATCCCATTGGAGGAAAATACCACTTAGGGTTAGGGTTAGGTCAGCATGAACTCATAGAGCCAAATGGACATCGCCAATGTATTTGGAGTGCTTTGGAATGGTTAGGAGGGTATAGATCTTTCTAGGCTGCCCTATCTTTGTTTCCTGGTAAAACACATGGGAAAATCCCATTGGAGGAAAATTTCACTTAGGGTTAGGGTTACGTCACCATGAACGTGTAGAGCAAAATAGACATTGCCAATGTATCAGGAGTGCTTGGTTATGGTTAGGAGGGCACTGACTGTTCGATGCTGCCCTATCTATGTTTCCTGGTGAAACACATGGGAAAATTCCATTGGAGGAAAATACTACTTAGGGTTAGGGTTAGGTCAGCATGAACTCATAGAGCCAAATGGACATCGCCAATGTATTTGGAGTGCATTGGAATGGTTAGGAGGGTATAGATCTTTCTAGGCTGCCCTATCTATTTTTCCTGGTAAAACACATGGGAAAATCCCATTGGAGACAAATTCCACATAGGGTTAGGGTTAGGTGATCATGAACATGTAGAGCCAAATGGACATCGCCAATGTATTCGGAGTGCTTGGTTATGGTTAGGAGGGCACTGACTGTTCTAGGATGCCCTATCTATGTTTTCTGGTAAAGTAGACGGTACAATCCAATTGTCGGAAAATTCCACTTAGGGTTAGTGTTAGGTCACGAAGTAGTGGTAGAGCAAAATGGACATTGCCAATGAATTCGTAGTGCTTTATTATCTTTAGGAGGGCACTGAATTTTCTAGACTGCCCTATCTATGTTGCCTGGAAAAACACATTGGAAAATCCCATTGGAGGAAAATACCACTTAGGGTTAGGGTTAGGTCACTATGAACTCAAAGACCAAAATGGATATCACCAACAAATTTGGAGTGCTTGGTTATGCTTAGGAGGGTATAGATCTTTCTAGGCTGCCCTATCTATTTTTCCTGGTAAAATACATGGGAAAATCCCATTGGAGGAAAATTCCACTTAGGGTTAGGGTTAGGTCACTATGAACTCATAGAGCAAAATGGATATCACCAACACATTTGGAGTGCTTTGAAATGGTGAGGAGGGTATAGATCTTTTTAGGCTACACTTTCTATTTTTCCTGGTAAAATACATGGGAAAATCCCATTGGAGGAAAATTCCACATAGGGTTAGGGTTAGGTGACCATGAATGTGTAGAGCCAAATGGACATCGCCAATGTATTCGGAGTGCTTGGTTATGGTTAGGAGGGCTTTGACTTTTCTAGGATGCCCTATCTATGTTTCCTGGTAAAACACATGGGAAAATCCCATTAGAGACAAATTCCACATAGGGTTAGGGTTAGGTGATCATGAACATGTAGAGCCAAATGGACATCGCCAATGTATTCGGAGGGCTTGGTTATGGTTAGGAGGGCTTTGACTTTTCTAGGATGCCCTATCTACGTTTTCTGTAAAGTAGACAGTACAATCCAATTGTCGGAAAATTCCACTTAGGGTTAGTGTTAGGTCACAAAGAAGTGGTAGAGCAAAATGGACATTGCCAATGAATTCGTAGTGCTTCATTATCGTTAGAAGGGCACTGACTTTTCTAGACTGCCCTATCTATGTTGCCTGGAGAAACACATGGGAAAATCCCATTGGAGGAAAATTTCACTTAGGGTTAGGGTTACGTCACCATGAACGTGTAGAGCAAAATAGACATTGCCAATGTATCAGGAGTGCTTGGTTATGGTTAGGAGGGCACTGACTGTTCGATGCTGCCCTATCTATGTTTCCTGGTGAAACACATGGGAAAATCCCATTGGAGGAAAATACCACTTAGGGTTAGGGTTAGGTCAGCATGAACTCATAGAGCCAAATGGACATCGCCAATGTATTTGGAGTGCTTTGGAATGGTTAGGAGGGTATAGATCTTTCTAGGCTGCCCTATCTTTGTTTCCTGGTAAAACACATGGGAAAATCCCATTGGAGGAAAATTTCACTTAGGGTTAGGGTTACGTCACCATGAACGTGTAGAGCAAAATAGACATTGCCAATGTATCAGGAGTGCTTGGTTATGGTTAGGAGGGCACTGACTGTTCGATGCTGCCCTATCTATGTTTCCTGGTGAAACACATGGGAAAATTCCATTGGAGGAAAATACTACTTAGGGTTAGGGTTAGGTCAGCATGAACTCATAGAGCCAAATGGACATCGCCAATGTATTTGGAGTGCATTGGAATGGTTAGGAGGGTATAGATCTTTCTAGGCTGCCCTATCTATTTTTCCTGGTAAAACACATGGGAAAATCCCATTGGAGACAAATTCCACATAGAGTTAGGGTTACGTCACCATGAACGTGTAGAGCAAAATAGACATCGCCAATGTATCAGGAGTGCTTGGTTATGGTTAGGAGGGCACTGACTTTTCTATGCTGCCCTATGTTTCCTGGTAAAACATATGGGAAAATCCCATTGGAGGAAAATTCCACATAGGGTTAGGGTTAGGTGATCATGAACATGTAGAGCAAAATGGACATCGCCAATGTATTCGGAGTGCTTGGTTATGGTTAGGAGGGCACTGACTGTTCTAGGATGCCCTATCTATGTTTTCTGGTAAAGTAGACGGTACAATCCAATTGTCGGAAAATTCCACTTAGGGTTAGTGTTAGGTCACGAAGTAGTGGTAGAGCAAAATGGACATTGCCAATGAATTCGTAGTGCTTTATTATCGTTAGGAGGGCACTGAATTTTCTAGACTGCCCTATCTATGTTGCCTGGAAAAACACATTGGAAAATCCCATTGGAGGAAAATACCACTTAGGGTTAGGGTTAGGTCACTATGAACTCAAAGAGCAAAATGGATATCACCAACAAATTTGGAGTGCTTGGTTATGCTTAGGAGGGTATAGATCTTTCTAGGCTGCCCTATCTATTTTTCTTGGTAAAATACATGGGAAAATCCCATTGGAGGAAAATTCCACATAGGGTTAGGTTTACGTGACCATGAACGTGTACAGCAAAATAGACATCGCCAATGTATCAGGAGTGCTTGGTTATGGTTAGGAGGGCAAAGTGGATATCACCAACACATTTGGAGTGCTTTGAAATGGTGAGGAGGGTATAGATCTTTTTAGGCTACACTTTCTATTTTTCCTGGTAAAATACATGGGAAAATCCCATTGGAGGAAAATTCCACATAGGGTTAGGGTTATGTCACCATGAACGTGTAGAGCAAAATAGACATCGACAATGTATCAGGAGTGCTTCGTTATGGTTAGGAGAGCACTGACTGTTCGATGCTGCCCTATCTACGTTTCCTGGTAAAACACATTGGAAAATCCCATTGGAAGAAAATTCCACATAGGGTTAGGGTTAAGTGACCATGAACGTGTAGAGCCAAATGGACATCGCCAATGTATTTCGAGTGCTTTGGAATGGTTAGGAGGGTATAGAAATTTCTAGGGTACCCTTTCTATTTTTCCTGGTAAAATACATGGGAAAATCCCATTGGAGGAAAATTTCACTTAGGGTTAGGGTTACGTCACCATGAACGTGTAGAGCAAAATAGACATTGCCAATGTATCAGGAGTGCTTGGTTATGGTTAGGAGGGCACTGACTTTTCTATGCTGCCCTATGTTTCCTGGTAAAACATATGGGAAAATCCCATTGGAGGAAAATTCCACATAGGGTTAGGGTTAGGTCACCATGAACTCATCGAGCAAAGTGGATATCACCAACAAATTTGGAGTGCTTTGAAATGGTGTGGAGGGTATAGATCTTTTTAGGCTACACTTTCTATTTTTCCTGGTAAAATACATGGGAAAATCCCATTGGAGGAAAATTCCACATAGGGTTAGGGTTACGTCACCATGAACGTGTTGAGCAAAATAGACATCGCCAATGTATCAGGAGTGCTTGGTTATGGTTAGGAGGGCACTGACTGTTCTAGGATGCCCTATCTATGTTTTCTGGTAAAGTAGACGGTACAATCCAATTGTCGGAAAATTCCACTTTGGGTTAGTGTTAGGTCACGAAGTAGTGGTAGAGCAAAATGGACATTGCCAATGAATTCGTAGTGCTTCATTATCGTTAGGAGGGCACTGAATTTTCTAGACTGCCCTATTTATGTTGCCTGGAAAAACACATTGGAAAATCCCATTGGAGGAAAATTCCACATAGGGTTAGGGTTACGTCACCATGAACATGTAGAGCAAAATAGACATCGCCAATATATCAGGAGTGCTTGGTTATGGTTAGGAGGGCACTGACTTTTCTATGCTGCCCTATGTTTCCTGGTAAAACATATGGGAATATCCCATTGGAGGAAAATTCCACATAGGGTTAGGGTTACGTCACCATGAACATGTAGAGCAAAATAGACATCGCCAATATATCAGGAGTGCTTGGTTATGGTTAGGAGGGCACGACTTTTCTATGCTGCCCTATGTTTCCTGGTAAAACATATGGGAAAATCCCATTGGAGGAAAATTCCACATAGGGTTAGGGTTACGTGACCATGAACGTGTAGAGCAAAATGGACATCGCCAATGTATTCGGAGTGCTTGGTTATGGTTAGGAGGGCACTGACTTTTTATGCTGCCCTATCTATGTTTCCTGGTAAAACACATGGGAAAATCCCATTGGAGGAAAATTCCACAAAGAGTTAGGGCTAGGTGACCATGAACGTGTAGAGCCAAATGGACATCGCCAATGTATTCGGAGTGCTTGGTTATGGTTAGGAGGGCTTTGACTTTTCTAGGATGCCCTATCTACGTTTTCTGTAAAGTAGACGGTACAATCCAATTGTCGGAAAATTCCACTTAGGGTTAATGTTAGGTCACGAAGAAGTGGTAGAGCAAAATGGACATTGCCAATGAATTCGTAGTTGTTCGTTATCGTTAGGAGGGCACTGACTTTTCTAGGCTGCCCTATCTATGTTTCCTGGAAAAACACATGGGAAAATCCCATTGGAGGAAAATTCCACTTAGGGTTAGGGTTAAGTGACCATGAACGTGGAGAGCCAAATGGACATCGCCAATGTATTTGGAGTGCTTTGGAATGGTTAGGAGGGTATAGAAATTTCTAGGGTACCCTTTCTATTTTTCCTGGTAAAATACATGGGAAAATCCCATTGGAGGAAAATTTCACTTAGGGTTAGGGTTACGTCACCATGAACGTGTAGAGCAAAATAGACATTGCCAATGTATCAGGAGTGCTTGGTTATGGTTAGGAGGGCACTGAATTTTCTAGACTGCCCTATCTATGTTGCCTGGAAAAACACATTGGAAAATCCCATTGGAGGAAAATTCCACATAGGGTTAGGGTTAGGTCACCATGAACTCATCGAGCAAAGTGGATATCACCAACAAATTTGGAGTGCTTTGAAATGGTGTGGAGGGTATAGATCTTTTTAGGCTACCCTTTCTATTTTTCCTGGTAAAATACATGGGAAAATCCCATTGGAGGAAAATTCCACATAGGGTTAGGGTTACGTCACCATGAACGTGTAGAGCAAAATAGACATCGCCAATGTATCAGGAGTGCTTGGTTATGGTTAGGAGGGCACTGACTGTTCTAGGATGCCCTATCTATGTTTTCTGGTAAAGTAGATGGTACAATCCAATTGTCGGAAAATTCCACTTTGGGTTAGTGTTAGGTCACGAAGTAGTGGTAGAGCAAAATGGACATTGCCAATGAATTCGTAGTGCTTCATTATCGTTAGGAGGGCACTGAATTTTCTAGACTGCCCTATCTATGTTGCCTGGAAAAACACATTGGAAAATCCCATTGGAGGAAAATACCACTTAGGGTTACGGTTAGATCACTATGAACTCAAAGAGCAAAATGGATATCACCAACAAATTTGGAGTGCTTGGTTATGCTTAGGAGGGTATAGATCTTTCTAGGCTGCCCTATCTATTTTTCCTGGTAAAATACATGGGAAAATCCCATTGGAGGAAAATTCCACATAGGGTTAGGGTGTTGAACGTCACCATGAACTCAAAATAGAAAATCATCGCCCAAACTGTGGATATCAGGAGTGCTTTGGAGGGTATAGGGCGGAGGGAAAATCCCATCCACATAGGGTTAGGGTTACGTCACCATGAACGTGTAGAGCCATCGCCAATGTATCAGGAGTGCTTGGTTATGGTTAGGAGGGCACTGACTGTTCTAGGATGCCCTATCTATGTTTTCTGGTAAAGTAGGGTACAATCCAATTGTCGGAAAATTCCACTTTGGGTTAGTGTTAGGTCACGAAGTAGTGGTAGAGCAAAATGGACATTGCCAATGAATTCGTAGTGCTTCATTATCGTTAGGAGGGCACTGAATTTTCTAGACTGCCCTATCTATGTTGCCTGGAAAAACACATTGGAAAATCCCATTGGAGGAAAATTGGGACCATCCCATTGGAGTGAAAATTCACATGGGTTAGGGTTAGCACCATGAACGTGTAGACATCGCCAATGTATCAGGAGTGCTTGGTTATGGTTAGGAGGGCACTGTAAATCAGGAGGTAAAATACATGGGAAAATCCCATTGGAGGAAAATTCCACATAGGGTTAGGGTTAGGAACGTGTAGAGCAAAATAGACATCGACAATGTATCAGGAGTGCTGTTATGGTTAGGACACTGACTGTTCGATGCTGCCCTATCTATGTTTCCTGGTAAAACACATTGGAAAATCCCATTGGAAGAAAATTCCACATAGGGTTAGGGTTAAGTGACCATGAACGTGTAGAGCCAAATGGACATCGCCAATGTATTTGAGTGCTTTGGAATGGTTAGGAGGGTATAGAAATTTCTAGGGTACCCTTTCTATTTTTCCTGGTAAAATACATGGGAAAATCCCATTGGAGGAAAATTTCACTTAGGGTTAGGGTTACGTCACCATGAACGTGTAGAGCAAAATAGACATTGCCAATGTATCAGGAGTGCTTGGTTATGGTTAGGAGGGCACTGACTTTTCTATGCTGCCCTATGTTTCCTGGTAAAACATATGGGAAAATCCCATTGGAGGAAAATTCCACATAGGGTTAGGGTTAGGTCACCATGAACTCATCGAGCAAAGTGGATATCACCAACAAATTTGGAGTGCTTTGAAATGATGTGGAGGGTATAGATCTTTTTAGGCTACACTTTCTATTTTTCCTGGTAAAATACATGGGAAAATCCCATTGGAGGAAAATTCCACATAGGGTTAGGGTTACGTCACCATGAACGTGTAGAGCAAAATAGACATCGCCAATGTATCAGGAGTGCTTGGTTATGGTTAGGAGGGCTTTGACTGTTCTAGGATGCCCTATCTATGTTTTCTGGTAAAATAGACGGTACAATCCAATTGTCGGAAAATTCCACTTTGGGGGAAAATCCCATTGGAGGAAAATGGGTTAGGGTTACACCATGAACGTGTAGAGCAAAATGACATTGCCAATGTATCAGGAGTGCTTGGTTATCGTTAGGAGGGCACTGACTTTTCTATGCTGCCCTATCTATGTTGCCTGGTAAAAACACATGGGAAAATCCCATTGGAGGAAAATTCCACATAGGGTTAGGGTTAGGTGACCATGAATGTGTAGAGCCAATGGACATCGCCAATGTATCAGGAGTGCTTGGTTATGGTTAGGAGGGCACTGACTTTTTATGCTGCCCTATCTATGTTTCCTGGTAAAACACATGGGAAAATCCCATTGGAAGAAAATTCCACATAGGGTTAGGGTTAGGTGGCCATGAACATGTAGAGCCAAATGGACATCGCCAATGATTTCGGAGTGCTTGGTTATGGTTAGGAGGGCTTTGACTTTTCTAGGATGCCCTATCTACGTTTTCTGTAAAGTAGACGGTACAATCCAATTGTTGGAAAATGCCACTTAGGGTTAGTGTTAGGTCACGAAGAAGTGGTAGAGCAAAATGGACATTGTCAATGAATTCGTAGTGCTTCATTATTGTTAGGAGGGCACTGACTTTTCTACGCTGCCCTATCTATGTTTCCTGGAAAAACACATGGGAAAATCCCATTGGAGGAAAATTCCACGTAGGGTTAGGTCACTATGAACTCATAGAGCAAAATGGATATCACCAACAAATTTGGAGTGCTTGGTTATGCTTAGGAGGGCACTGACTTTTCTAGGCTGCCCTATCTATGTTTCCTGGTAAAATACATGGGAAAATCCCATTGGAGGAAAATTCCACTTAGGGTTAGGGTTAGGTCACCATGAACTCATAGAGAAAAATGGATATCACCAACAAATTTGGAGTGCTTGGTTATGGTTAGGAGGGTATAGATCTTTCTAGGGTACCCTTTCTATTTTTCCTGGTAAAATACATGGGAAAATCCCATTGGAGGAAAATTCCACATAGGGTTAGGGTTACGTCACCACGAACATGCAGAGCAAAATAGACATCGCCAATGTATCAGGAGTGCTTGGTTATGGTTAGGAGGGCACTGACGTTTCTATGCTGCCCTATGTTTCCTGGTAAAACATATGGGAAAATCCCATTGGAGGAAAATTCCACATAGGGTTAGGGTTAGGTGACCATGAACGTGTAGAGCAAAATGGACATCGCCAATATATTCGGAGTGCTTGGTTATGGTTAGTAGGGCACTGACTGTTCTAGGATGCCCTATCTATGTTTCCTGGTAAAACACATGGGAAAATCCCATTGGAGGAAAATTCCACATAGGGTTAGGGTTAGGTGACCATGAACGTGTAGAGCAAAATGGACATCGACAATGATTCGGAGTGCTTGGTTATGGTTAGGCGGGCATTGACTTTTCTAGGATTCCCTATCTATGTTTCCTGGAAAAACACATGGGAAAATCCCATTGGAGGAAAATTCCACTTAGGGTTAGGTCACTATGAACTCATAGAGCAAAATGGATATTGTCAACAAATTTGGAGTGCTTGGTTATCGTTAGGAGGGCACTGACTTTTCTAGGCGGTAAAATACATGGGAAAATCCCATTGGAGGAAAATTCCACATAGGGTTAGGGTTAGGTCACCATGAACTCATAGAGAAAAATGGATATCACCATTTGGAGTGCTTGGTTATGGTTAGGAGGGTATAGATCTTTCTAGGGTACCCTTTCTATTGTAAAATACATGAAAATCCCATTGGAGGAAATTCCACATAGGGTTAGGGTTACGGAACATGCAGAGCAAAATAGACATTGCCAATGTATCAGGAGTGCTTGGTTATGGTTAGGAGGGCACTGACGTTTCTATGCTGCCCTATGTTTCCTGGTAAAACATATGGGAAAATCCCATTGGAGGAAAATTCCACATAGGGTTAGGGTTAGGTGACCATGAACGTGTAGAGCAAAATGGACATCGCCAATATATTCGGAGTGCTTGGTTATGGTTAGGAGGGCACTGACTTTTCTAGGATGCCCTATCTATGTTTCCTGGTAAAACACATGGGAAAATCCCATTGGAGGAAAATTCCACATAGGGTTAGGGTTAGGTGACCATGAACGTGTAGAGCAAAATGGACATCGACAATGTATTCGGAGTGCTTGGTTATGGTTAGGCGGGCATTGACTTTTCTAGGATTCCCTATCTATGTTTCCTGGAAAAACACATGGGAAAATCCCATTGGAGGAAAATTCCACTTAGGGTTAGGTCACTATGAACTCATAGAGCAAAATGGATATCACCAACAAATTTGGAGTGCTTGGTTATGGTTAGGAGGGCACTGACTTTTCTAGGCTTCTCTATCTATTTTTCCTGGTAAAATACATGGGAAAATCCCATTGGAGGAAAATTCCACATAGGGTTAGGGTTAGGTCACCATGAACTCATAGAGAAAAATGGATATCACCAACAAATTTGGAGTGCTTGGTTATGGTTAGGAGGGTATAGATCTTTCTAGGGTACCCTTTCTATTTTTCCTGGTAAAATACATGGGAAAATCCCATTGGAGGAAAATTCCACATAGGGTTAGGGTTACGTCACCATGAACATGCAGAGCAAAATAGACATTGCCAATGTATCAGGAGTGCTTGGTTATGGTTAGGAGGGCACTGACGTTTCTATGCTGCCCTATGTTTCCTGGTAAAACATATGGGAAAATCCCATTGGAGGAAAATTCCACATAGGGTTAGGGTTAGGTGACCATGAACGTGTAGAGCAAAATGGACATCGCCAATATATTCGGAGTGCTTGGTTATGGTTAGGAGGGCACTGACTGTTCTATGCTGCCCTATCTATGTTTCCTGGTAAAACACATGGGAAAATCCCATTGGAGGAAAATTCCACATAGGGTTAGGGTTAGGTGACCATGAACGTGTAGAGCAAAATGGACATCGACAATGTATTCGGAGTGCTTGGTTATGGTTAGGCGGGCATTGACTTTTCTAGGATTCCCTATCTATGTTTCCTGGAAAAACACATGGGAAAATCCCATTGGAGGAAAATTCCACTTAGGGTTAGGTCACTATGAACTCATAGAGCAAAATGGATATCACCAACAAATTTGGAGTGCTTGGTTATGGTTAGGAGGGCACTGACTTTTCTAGGCTGCTCTATCTATTTTTCCTGGTAAAATACATGGGAAAATCCCATTGGAGGAAAATTCCACATAGGGTTAGGGTTAGGTCACCATGACCTCATAGAGCAAAATGGATATCAACAACAAATTTGGAGTGATTTGGAATGGTTAGGAGGGCACTGACTTTTCTAGGCTGCTCTATTTATTTTTCCTTGTAAAATACATGGGAAAATCCCTTTGGAGGAAAATTCTACTTAGGGTTAGGTCACCATGAACTGATAGAGCAAAATGGATATCACCAACAAATTTGGAGTGCTTTGGAATGGTTAGGAGGGTATAGATCTTTCTATGCTACCCTTTCTATTTTTCCTGGTAAAATACATGGGAAAATTCCATTTGAGGAAAATTCCACTTAGGGTTAGTGTTAGGTCACGAAGAAGTGGTAGAGCAAAATGGACATTGCCAGAGACTGACCACCATCATCTCACGCAAGCTGCTGTTTCTAGAGATTGACCATCATCATCTCATGAAACCTGACCAACAACACTTCATGCAAGCTGCTGTTGCCAGAGACTGACCACCATCATCTAATCTGAACTGCTGTTCCCAAAGATTAACTACCATCTCACGGAAGCTGCTATTGCTAGAAACTGACCATTATCATCTCACGCAAGCTGCTGTTGCTAGAGATTGACCACCATCACCTCATGTAAGCTGCTGTTCCCAAAGATTAACTACCATCTCACGTAAGCTGCTATTGCCAGAAACTGACCATTATCGTTTTGTGCAAGCTGCTGCTGCCAGAGATTGACCACTGTTAAATCCGTGGATTAAAAGCATTTCGAGGAAACGAATGGTGTAACAGAACTGTCGCTACGTGAGTAATGCCCAACGTATCCCATATGTATTCCAACGTATCCCGGAGCTGAAAGACCAGTGGAAAGGAGAGCCCTGGAGACGGAGCCAGCCAGTCGCCTTTGCCACATCAGCACCGCCCAGCTGGAACCTTGCGGGAGGACCGCCGCCGCCAGAGGACAACTGTAGAGGGAGGAGGAGAAACACTAGGCCCTTCTATCCTCGTGGCCTCTGGCGGGCTACACCCTTTCATTGTGTGGCCATGTTTGTCGGTCCGGCCTTGCGAGACCAGTGGGGCCACCACGCACCAAGGAGGGCCTGGCTGGCACCATCCCGTTGTCATTGCTGCCGCTGCTACCAGGGGGCGGGGGGGCTGGTCCTTTGTGACTCTTGACCTTGATTCTCAGAATCTTTTAGCTAGTGTATGCTGATTGTATGATTGTTTTTTAACCTTTTTTAGTTTATTGTATTAGGGTGTGTATGGGTGTGAGTGATGGAGCTGGGAATAAGAACTGGTGCCCCCTCTGCTGAGTGTGTAACAGAAGTGGAGGGGTGGCCGGATGTACTTCCCGGCTCGATTTGAATGTGAGATGTGGCGTGCCGGGAGGGGGGGATGGTGGGAGGGAGACCTGCGGGGTGGGTGGGGAGTTTTCGGGGGTGGAGGTGGGCCAAAACTTCCCGGTTATCGTAGGGAGAGGTAGATATGGCGGGAGCCAAGGGGTGGGCCATCTTCGGGGAACAAGGACTCGCTGCATTAGAGCGATTACCTGTTCTGACCCCTTGGACTCTTCTCCAATATCTGGAGAGAAGGGTGTTCAGGACCCTGGCCTCAGGTTGCTGCTTCTTAATGCCAGGTCGTTTATTAATAAAGCCCCCCTCATCCGGGATTTGATACTGGATGAGGAGGCCGACCTGGCATGTATTACTGAGACCTGGCTGGGCCAAGAGGGAGGTGTTCCTCTCTCAGAGATGTGCCAAGACAGGTTTCAGATAATGCACCAACCGCGACTCCAGGGAAGGGGTGGGGGAGTGGCAATTCTTGTTCGAGAATCCCTGAGACCTCGCAGGATCCCAGCCTCAGAGGTTGTTGGGTGTGAGTCCCTTCTCTTGAGGTTGGATTCAAGGGTTCAGTCGGGTTTGTTGTTGGCATACCTGCCTCCCAGCTATGTGAAAACAGCCCTGCCTGAGCTGCTGGAGGGGGTAGCCGGGTTGGCGGCGGAATTCCCCAGACTTATGGTGCTGGGGGATTTCAATTTGCCATCACTCGGCGAATCCTCTGGTGTGGCTCAGGAGTTCATGGCTTCCATGACAACCATGGACCTGACCCAGATAATTCAGGGTCCGACCCATAGGGGAGGACACACGCTTGACTTGGTATTCCTCTCGGGGCAGTGGAGATGTGATTTCGATTTAAGGGGTATAGTCACTTATCCCTTGTCATGGTCGGATCACTTCCTGTTGAGGTTAGATTTCTCGGTCCTACTCCCCCACTGCAGGGAGGCGGAACCAATTAGGTGGTTCCGCCCCAGGCGTTTAATGGACCCGGAGGGTTTCCAAATAGTGCTTGGGGTTTTCCTGATTCCCTCCTCCACGAACCGGCTGAGTCCTTGGTCGCTGCTTGGAATAAGGCGGCATCAGGGGCGTTAGACCGGATCGCGCCTTTGCGACCTCTCCGTGATTGTGGATCCCGGAGGGCATCTTGATTTACTGAGGAGCTATGAGAGATGAAGCGTCAGAAGAGACGTCTAGAGCGATGATGGAGGGCTAGTAAATCCGAATCCGACCGGACACTTCTAAGAGCCTATATTAGGACTTATTTAGTGGCGATACGAGCGGCAAAATGTTTGCATTTTTCCGCACTTATTGCGTCTGCAGAATCTTGCCCCGCCGCCCTGTTTAGGGTGACCCATTCCCTACTTAATGTTCGGGAAGTTGGGGAGCCCTTACAGGGTAGAGCGGAAGAATTTGTGCAATTCTTATCAGACAAAATCGCTCGGATTCGGACAGACCTAGACTCCGATTGGGCAGGGCCTTTTGAGATGACTGGGGCAGGTCTTAGCTCAGTTTTATGGGATGAATTTGGGTCTGTGACCACTGAGGATGTTGACAGAGCGGTGGGAGCAATGAGCGCCTCCACTTGTTTATTGGACCTGTGTCCTTCCTGGTTGGTCTCGGCTGCCAAGGAGGTGACACGAAGCTGGCTCCAGGTGTTGATCAACGCTTCGTTGAGGGAGGGGTCTCTTCCACAATCCCTGAAGGAGGAGGTTGTGAGGCCCCTGCTCAAGAAGCCTACCCTGGACCCACCTGATTTAAATAACTTCCGTCCAGTCTCCAATCTCCCCTTTGTGGGGAAGGTTGTAGAGAGAGTGGTGGCGCTCCAGCTCCGACGGTCTCTGGATGAAGCGGATTATCTAGACCCTTTTCAATCTGGCTTCAGACCCGGCTTCAGCACAGAAACCACTTTGGTCGCGCTGATGGATGATCTCTGGCAGGCCCAAGACAGATGTTATTCCTCTGTCTTGGTGCTACTTGACCTCTCAGCGGCTTTCGATATCATCGATCATGGTATCCTTTTGCGATGACTCGAAGGGGTGGGAGTGGGAGGCAACATTTTACGGTGGTTCTCCTCCTACCTCTCTGGCCGGTCGCAATCGGTATTGGTGGGAGGGCAGAGGTCAACCCCGAGGCCCCTTGAATGCAGCGTGCCACAGGGGTCGGTCCTCTCTCCCCTCCTATTTAACATTTATATGAAGCCGCTGGGTGAGATCATCAGACAGCACGGGGTGAGGTTTCATCAGTATGCTGATGATACCCAGTTATATATCTCCTCCCCGAGCTCTCTCAGTGAAGCGGCCAATGTGATGGGCCATTGCCTCGAAGCCATGAAGGTCTGGATGGGGGTTAACAGACTCAGGCTCAATCCTGACAAGACCAACTGGCTTTGGATGTTGCCTCCCAAGATCATGTCGACTGTCCAGTGTTGACTCTTGCGGGGGAAAATATACCCCCTTCGGAGCGGGTTCGCAACTTGGGTGTCCTCCTTGATCTACAGCTGAATTTGGAACATCAATTGACGGCTGTGGCTGGGAGGACCTTTGCACAAGTTCGCCTGTTGCACCAGTTGCGACCCTACCTGGACCGGGAGGCTCTCCTTACAGTCACTCACGCCCTTGTCACCTCACGTTTGGACTACTGCAACGCGCTCTACATGGGGCTACCCTTGAAAAGTATTCGAGACTACAGTTGGTCCAGAATGCAGCCGCGCGAGTGATAGTGGGTGCTCCTCGATACACCCATGTTACACCTATCCTCCGTGAGCTGCATTGGTTGCCTATTGGTCTCTGGGTCCAATTCAAGGTGTTGGTCATTACCTTTAAAGCCCTATATGGCTCAGGGCCAGGCTATTTGCGAGACCGCCTACTACCTCATAGTTCCCTACGTCCGGTTAGATCACACAGGCTGGGCCTCCTTCAGGCCCCGTCGGCCAAGCACTGCCATTTGGCGGAGCCGCGGAGGAGGGCCTTCTGTGTGATAGCGCCCACGCTTTGGAATCAGCTCCCCCCGGAGATTAGGACCGCTCCCACCCTGTTAGTCTTCCATAAGCTACTTAAGACCTGGCTTTTCCGGCAGGCCTGGGGTTTATAAAACCTTACCCCTGGATGATAGTTTTTGTATTGTTGTTTTGTTATGTTTCATGTGTTTTTTATTGTTAGCCACCCAGAGTCCTTTGGGAGTGGGGCGGCTTATGAATTTTAAAAATAAATAAATAAATAAATAATTCGTAGTGCTTCATTATCGTTAGGAGGGCACTGACTTTTCTAGGCTGCCCTGTCTCTGTTTCCTTGTAAAACACATGGGAAAATCCCATTGGAAGAAAATAAAACTTAGGGTTAGGTCACTATGAACTCATAGAGCAAAATGGATATCACCAACAAATTTGGGGTGCTTGGTTATGGTTAGGAGGGCACTGACTTTTCTAGGCTGCCCTATCTAAGTTTCCTGGTAAAATACATGGGAAAATCCCATTGGAGGAAAATTACACTTAGGGTTAAGGTTAGGTCACCATGAACTCATAGAGCAAAACGGATATCACCAACAAATTTGGAGTGCTTTGAAATGGTTAGGAGGGTATAGATCTTTCCAGGCTACCCTTTCTATTTTTCCTGGTAAAATACATGGGGAAATCCCATTGGAGGAAAATTCCACATAGAGTTAGGGTTAGGTGACCATGAACGTGTAGAGCAAAATCGACATCAGCAATGTATCAGGAGTGTTTGGTTATGGTTAGGAGAGAACTGACTTTTCTATGCTGCCCTATCTATATTTCCTGGTAAAACACATGGGAAAATCC
Organism: Crotalus tigris; assembly: GCF_016545835.1. Classification (NCBI taxonomy): domain Eukaryota; kingdom Metazoa; phylum Chordata; class Lepidosauria; order Squamata; family Viperidae; genus Crotalus; species Crotalus tigris. Next base: position 2,770,125 of record NW_024096535.1, read on the forward strand.
CATTGGAGGAAAATTCCACATAGGATTAGGGTTAGGTGACCATGAACGTGTAGAGCAAAATGGACATCGCCAATGTATTCGGAGTGCTTGATTATAGTTAGGAGGGCATTGACTTTTCTAGGATGCCCTATCTATGTTTTCTGGTAAAGTACACGGTACAATCCAATTGTCGGAAAATTCCACTTAGGGTTAGTGTTAGGTCACGAAGAAGTGGTAGAGCAATATGGACATTGCCAATGAATTCGTAGTGCTTTATTATCGTTAGGAGGGCACTGACTTTTCTAGGCTGCCCTATCTATGTTTCCTGGTAAAACATATAGGAAAATCCCATTGGAGGAAAATTCCACTTAGGTTGAGGATTAGCTCACTATGAACTCATAGAGCAAAATGGATATCACCAACAAATTTGGAGTGCTTGCTTATGGTTAGGAGGGCACTCACTTTTCTCTGCTGCCCTATCTATGTTTCCTGGTAAAATACATGGGAAAATACCATTGGAGGAAAATTCCATGTAGGGTTAGGGTTTGGTCACCATGAACTCATAGAGCAAAATGGACAGCGCCAACAAAGTCAGAGTGCTTTGGTATGATTAGTAGGAGATTGACATTTCTAGGCTTCCCTATGTTTGTTTTCTAGTATAGTACATGGTACAATCCAGTTGGTGGAAAATTCCACTTAGGGTTAGGGTCAGTTTGCCATGAACTCGTAGAGCAAAATGGACACCACCAACAAATTTGGAGTGCTTCGGAATGGTTAGGAGGGCATTGTTCTTTCTAAGCTGCCCTTTCTATTTATTCTGGTGAAATATATGGGGAAATCCCATTGGATGAAAATTCTGCTTAGGGTTAGGGTTTCGTCACCATGAACTTGTAGAGCAAAATGGACATCGCCAATGAATTCGGAGTGCTTGGTTAAGGTTAGGAGGGCACTGACTTCTATAGGATGCCCAATCTATGTTTCCTTGTGATATACATGGGAAAATCCCATTGGAGGAAAATTAGTTAAAATTTCTTCAAAAAAATCTTTAAAAAGATATAAACCATGAATAAATCTAAATACATTAATTAAACAAATTATAAAATAATTAACAATAATATATATATAGAAAAACATAAATACCAAAAGAAAAATACTTAAAAGGAAAAAGAATAAAGAAGAAGAAAAAAGAAAAAGATAAAAGAAAGTATAATAAAAGTAAAAAGTAAAAATAAAAAGAAAGTAAAGTCTATAAAATATTTTAAATTTTAAATATTAAATATAAGTTATTAAAAAACTAAATAATATTTTTTTATATCCAACTTATGGTATGTTATATAAAATCTATCCATTTTTTCCATACCGCAAAATACTTCTCTTGCAAAATCTTTGCCATTTCCGCCAGATAAGAAACTTTAAAAAACCATTCTTGCAAAGTAGGCAAAGATTCCTTCTTCCAACATTGCCCTACTAACAACCTTGCGGCTGTAATTAAATTTAACATCAATGTAGTCTCTTTAGTATCACAATCAGTAACAATACCTAACAAAAACAATTGTGGGGTAAATTTTACCCTCCTTCTAAAAATTCTTTGAATATTCCACCATATCTTAATCCAAAAAGCTTTTATATTTTTACACGACCACCAGATATGATAGTAAGTAGCATCCAAACATCCGCATCTCCAACATTTAGGCTGTAAGTCAGGATACATGCGAGACATTTTTTGTGGATCAAGGTGCCATCTATAAAACATTTTGTAAAAATTCTCCCTTAAGTTTTGGGCTTGTGTAAATTTGACATTCCTCACCCAAATAATTTCCCAGGTATCTAATGGAACTGGTTCACCAAAATTTTGTGCCCATTTAATCATACATTCTTTGACTAATTCTGCTTCTGAATCCAATTCTACTAACACCCCATAAATTCTCTTAATGTGAGTTCGTCTTTGATCTTTTATTTGTTTTAACAAGTTTTCATCTTCTCTAAGCAAGCCCACATTACGATCTATTTTCCACCTATCCACTATTTGTCTATACTGAAACCATGAGTAAATAATATTTTCTTGTGTTAAATCTCCCAAAAATTTTAACTGCCAATTTTTACCATCCCATCTAAGTAATTGTGTGTAAGAGACTATCCATCTTAACTCCTCTCCTTATCCCTTCTATCGCATGCCATGGTATAGCCCATAATGGAATTTTAAAATCACTTCTATAATATTTCCTCCAAACCCAAAGTAAAGAAATCCTTATAATATGGGATTTAAAAACCCTATCAACCTTTTTATTAAAAATTAAATAGGCATGCCATCCAAAAAGTAAATCCCAACCCTCTAAGAGGAGTATTTCTACATTTGTTAAGTTAACCCAATCACTTATTAATGTTAGAACCACAGCATCATAATACAATTTCAAATTCGGTACCTTGAGACCACCTCTCTCACGAATGTCCTGTATAATTTTAAGTTTTACTCTTGGTTTTTTCCCTGCCCAGATAAATTTGTTAATACCTTTCTGCCATTCATTTAAATTAACCTCATTCTTTAAAATAGGTATCATTTGAAATATAAAAAGAAACTTTGGCAAAACATTCATTTTAATCACCGCAATTCTTTCCAAAAGAGATAATTTCAACTTCTCCCAATTTTTCAAATCTCTTTGTATATTGAATTGGCCATGGCATGTCAAGAAAGGACAGCCAATTTATTCTTATGTATTTGTTCAAATTCTGCCAAGATCATCAAACTACATTAAAACCTACAAAATAATAAAAATGAATAGTTGTAATGCCCGAAAAAAGGTACCATTTGTAAGATTTTTGCTACATAGTTGTCAAAAAGCCTTGACTGGCCTTGAAATCAAGAGTAGTACGGATATATTCAATTGCTCACCTAACTTTCACTATTTTTTCTCTCCCGTCCCCACCCCAGGAAATATTTTTCATGGCATAATATCTCCTTCTTTTCATATCTTACAACAAGTATTAAAAAAGAAAATACAAAGAAAAGCTCCTAGCCAGCTCATGAGAGACTTCTAAAGAAACCGAGGATGTATGCCTTATTCTACAGTTCCACAGAACTAAACCTGCTTTGTCATCCAGTGGATATTTATGTGGAATCTGCACGAGATGATGTTTTATATAATGTTTTTAAAGAGTACCCATATCCTTATTTTTTTTTTAAGAATACAGCTTATTATGTAATATTGAAATGGCAGCTGTGAGTAGGATTGAGCTGAGCTTTCTTGCTGGAATTCATTGAAACTGTAGATTGGTTTTCATAGAAGCATAAAAAACTGATGGCAGAACAAGTCCCAGCGGTGCATCAAGTCTGCCTTTTGAGGGTTTTTTTTTGTTTTTCTTTTCTAATTTATTTATTTTTATTATTTCACTTATTGATATTTGTGATCCCAATCAGTAAATCTTTTTTCTCTCCTTGCTTCGCTGATCTGGTTGCTTGGCTTTGTTTATCAAAGAGCAGAAGTAGAGAAAGATCTCCTTGGAAGGCCTGCTATTCTTTGGGGTAAAATGGAGCCATCCTTACATTTATCTAACATTCATTGTAACTGGATTTTAATGGCTATTTCTTTGTGACTTTGTTCCTTCCTTATATGCACATCCCTTTTGAGCTTGTGACATTGACATCATACAAAAAGGTAGAACTTGCTTTATAACACTGTGCCCCATCTTACCAATTCTGATCTCCCCAGAGGATGTTTGTAACATCTGCCACCAGATGAAAATCCTGACATATTTTAGTGGAACCTTCCTAATCATTTCTCCATATATTGAGGCTCTATCACATTTTCTAATAAGTACCGGTAGCCCTTGAGTTACCACCATAACTGAGCCCTGCAATTAGAGTGGTAAGTTGTGATGGTTGTAAATCCGGTCACCATGTGACCAACTCTGCTTTTTATATCCTTTTTTGCTGAGAGTGTTAAATGAACGCTGCATTTGTTAAGTCAACCCATTGCTTGTTTTGGATTTTTTTTTTTTGCTGAAAACCAGAAATAAGCACTGTTTTTTGCAAAAAAAAAATGTAAATCATGGTCACATGACCGTGGGGGGGGCGGCTGCAAATGGTCATAAATGTGGGCTGATTGCTGAGCAGCCAAAATGTGATCATATAAGGGGGGACAGGAGGCAGGGGGAGCGGTGTTAGAACTTCAAAACTAGGTTGACAGTAGCTTTTGGGGAAAGAGAGGGTTCTTTGAGAACTTTTGAGTGGTCAATAAGCAACTGATCATAAGGAGGACTACCAGTATGGCTTTTCAAAGTACGGTTGTGAAACTACAGGAGTTGGAATCCAGCAAAATGGAAAGATGTGGTTTGGGAAAGGCTGTCCTGGTTCATGCTTTGGCTTCAGATTCTGCAATGGTCATTCGTTGTTCTTTCTATGTAGTCCAAGCAAAGCCTTTGAACCATTACAGATTCAAGTCCTCCACTTACAACAGTTCACCTAGTGACCATTCAAAATTACAACGGCACTGAAAAAAGTGACTTATGACCGTTTTTCAGAGTTACAACTTAGCAGCATCTCCATAATCAAAATTCAGATGGCTTGGCAACTGGTTGATATTTATGACCGTTGTTCTGTCCGAAGGTCACGTGACCACTTTTTGCAACCTTCTGACAAGCAACGTCAATGGAGAAGCCAGATTCACTTAACAACTGTGTTACTAACTTAAACTGCAGTGATTCACTTAACAACTGAGGCAAGAAAGGTCGTAAAAGGGGGCAAAACTCACTTAACAAATGTCTCACTTAACAACAGAAATTTGAGACTGAATTGTGGTCATAAGTTGAGGACTATCTATATTCATAACCGAGAACTCCACACAGGCAAGAAAGATGAATGTTTCTTATGGTAAAGCAGCACAATACTTTGTCTTGAATAGAATTTGGAATAAAGTGGAAAATAAGAACCAATGTGCCCTTATTTAAGGAAAAAGCATTTTTAATTTACCTGATAAAGTATCATTGTTCTTGCTAAGGACAAAACTACAGAGAACAAAACAGCTTAACACCTCATTATTATATTTATTAAACACACCAGATTAAAATATTTCTAATAGCTCTGTTAATTAAATCAATATATCTGTTATTAGTTTTTTTTCCACCTTTTTTTTTTAATAAATTCAAGGCAGCAATCATACCTAACGGCCCCACCTGTTATTTTCTCCACAATACAACTCTGGGATGTGGGGTGGGCTGAGAGAAAGCAATGGGCCCCAAATTGTCCAATCTCTTAGCCCTACATCAAACTGACACTCTGATACAGGAAAGAGAATTTTCTAGTTCCTATTGAACAGCAGACCCCAGATCTCTTTTGTATAATGTGTGCCCTTAAAGCAGGGGTGTGTCAAACTGCCGGCCCTCAGGCCAGGTGCATCATGAGGAGGCCGCACCCACCCCTGCTCCGGCAATGCGAAAAAAGTTGTGATACGTTGTGACACATCATGTGAAGCAGCGAGTTTGACACCCGTGCCTTAAAATGATTGCAAAAAAGGAAACGTCCAACATTTAGTCTTCTGTCTGAACTCACATACAGGTAGTCCTTGACTTACAACCACAAATGACCCCAAAATTTCCATTGTTAAGTGAGTTTTGCCCCACTTTATGACCTTTCTTGCCACAGTTGTTAAGTGAATCACTGCAGTTGTTAAGTTAGTAACATGGTTGTTAAGTAAATCTGGCTTCGCCATTGACTCTGTTTGTCAAAAGGTTGCAAAAGGAAATCACATGATCCTAGCTAGAGGAACGAGGAATAGAAACTTAAGCAGATGCAATGGAGATGTTGTTATAAGAACAGTTTTTATTTTTGCTATGTGCCTATTCCTGCCCTCTTCATTGCTTCTTGGAGGACTGATATCTGTATAGATATTCTGTTCAATTAATTAGCCATTAGCTGTGGTTCAGAAGACACCCTTGATTGTTAAGATAACTTACAGCGGTCTGTAAAAATATGCAGATTTCATATCTGAGCACTAGCAGTTAAATATTTAGAAGCTGCATCACATTTCACTGCCTCAAAAACTGTACTACGATTTTTCTTCCTCTCGTTCTTCAGTTTTGGTTCCAGTAATTTATGAAAAGCAGTTGACATAGCAGATGTTTTCCTACCACAAACCATTCATAAGCATTATGGATATTGAATTAGGTCAATGACAGAACAGCTCCCCCCCCCCAGATTAGAAGACATTTCATCTCCATTTCTGTGGTCCCCAAAAAAACCAGAATAATTTTAATAATAATAATTAGCTATTAAATATTATCTACTGCATTTCTGAATGACAAAACTTCATGAACGCAGAGCTCTAAGTCTTCTGAAAGATATCTTCTTCAAAGTGAATTATTTCAGTTTCAAGGCTTCAAATTTTCTCTTTTGTATCTTTCGCTTACCGTATTTTCTGGCGTATAAGACGACTTTCTAAAGCATGCAAATCGGCTCTGAAGTCGGGGGTCGTCTTATACACCGAGTCGTCTTATACAAAGGAAATTATGGTAGTTTCTGGTGTATAAGACGACTTTCTAAGCATGCAAATCGGCTCTGAAGTCGGGGGTCGTCTTATACACCGAGTCGTCTTATACAAAGGAAATTATGGTAGTTTCTGGTGTATAAGACAACTTTCTAAGCATGCAAATCGGCTCCGAAATCGGGGGTCGTCTTATACGCCGAGTCGTCTAATACGCCGGAAAATACGATATTTTTTATTTGCCTGGAGATTTCCAAAATGAGTTTGCCATTGTCTTATTCCTAGGACTGAGAGAGAAAGATTGGGCCAAGGTCACCCAGCTGGCTTTGTGCTTAAAGCAAAACTAGAACTCACCATCTCCAAGTTTTTAATATTTTTGCCTTAAACTATTTAAACCACTACACCAAACCTACTCCAAATCTGCTTGTAAAAATATAAATTAATTGTTTTACATTCCTTCAAACTACAGCTAGTCCTCAACTTACAACCAGTTACTTAACAACCATAGTTATGATATACTAGAAAAAAGTTACAATGCATCCTGGAAGTCACAACTGCCACACCATCCCCTCAGTTACATGATCGCATTTTGAAGTTTAGTAACTTGTTCACATTTATGACCAGTTGCAGCATCCCGCAATTACATGATCATGTTTTGCCAAAAAAAAATTCTGTTTTGACAAAAAAAATAGAAAAAAAACATTCATTAAATAATCTGGATTTGGACTTACAACCACATAATTTGCTTAACAACTGTGGTGACTTGCTAATCAGTTGTCGTAAAAATACTCATAAAATTGAATTTGGTCAGCCAGGAGATTCGACTTATGACTATAATGACTTATGACCACAATTCTATGCTCAATTATAATAAGTCGAAGACTTCCTGCGAAATAACCTGACCCAAAAAAAAACAAATAAATCACCTTGAGAATCTGAGCTGCTTTTGTTACAGGTAGGCAAGTGATTTATCTGTGTGTTTCATCATAACAGATCTGTGCCTGTGTACACATGTTTCTTGTGCAACATCAGACTTTGCAGATGGAAGATGATAAGGGCTTGTGTGTTGTAAGCAGATAGTAATAGATCAACCTAACTTAATAATTAGTGGTCTGAGCACTGCAATATGTAATTTCCTTTCCAAATACATATTAACCAGCAGGCTTCAGCTGTGATTTAACGTAGAGTACAATCAGCCTCAGTGAAATGCCTCCGAATGATTTAAGCTTCTATCCTAAATTGATAAACGTATCTCTATGTGTATCTACTCCGAAATTCCATAAATTGTAGTAGGACTTACTCCCAAATGTACAAAATTGTCTCACACAATTAATAGGAGTTCCCATGGGCAAGGTGGAGACAACTCTGGCTAAAGAGGGTTTGATCACACATTGGATATTCCAAGGTTGGGCAATAATTGGTATCAGTGGGTTACTATACCACTTTTGGAGCTGCAGTGAGCAGGGCAGCAGGGCAGAATAGCAGCCCTGTATCTCATTGTAAACCATCTGGACTCACTGGAGTAGGCTGCTATAATATATTTAGTGCATAAATAAATGTGGACACAGAGAGAAAATTTCCAGAGTTCCGGAGTGGGAACTTGGCTGATTTGTTTTATATTTAACGGTTAGGTCGCAGTTTTCTTGTGTTTTCTATTCCCTGCCTTTGAACCACCAGGCTGGCCCCTGCTGCTAGATATAATGACAAATATACAAATAGATATTTGCATTATTTTATAAAGTTTGAAAATTTTGCAGACAAAAGACAGGTTGGGGACAATGTTGAAATTTTGAAAGGGGGTCATAGATGGCTTTGGGGGATCCGTCATAACTTTGAATGGCCATTACCAGTCTTAAGTCAAGGACTACGTGTAGATCAATAACTTGACTTAAAACGTTGGTTAAAAATCACTGTTCAGTTACTGATGTAATTCAGTAGCCAAAGCTTCATCTGCTATTTTGTACGAGAAATAGCAGCCATGCTGGGCCTGATTGTTCCTACGTAGCTCCTTCTTCAAGAAAGAGTAGGTGCCCAAAGCAGAGAGTCTCCATCTAGAGCAGTGGTTCTCAACCTTTTTAATGCCACGACCCCCAATCGGTCGTAAGTTGAGGACTACTCAACTGGTCGTAAGTTGAGGACTACTCAACTGGTGCAGCACCGTTTGCAGAATGGGACTTTTGGCGGGCTCAGCAGGGCAGAGACAGCCTGGACATTTCCTATTGGCTTTTGAAAGCCAATAGAATTAGACTCTATTCAAGAGAGTCTATTCTATTGGCTTTCAAAAGCCAATAGAATAAAAGGGAGTAGCACAGCTAAGGAAAAGGGGAAAAACATGGCGGACTGTGTTGTTTGGTGACCCCAGTGAAATGGTCGTTCGACCCCAAATGGGGTCCCGACCCACAGGTTGAGAACCACTGATCTAGAATTCTTTAGTAGTACAGCTAGTCCTCCACTTACAACAGTTCATTTAATGGCCGTTCAAAGTTACAATGGCACTGAAAACAGTGACTTGTTTTTCACAGTTACAACCTTTGCAGCATCCCCATGGTCACGTGATCAAAATTCAGTTGCTTGGCAACTGGTTCATATTTATGACTTATGCTGTGTTGCGGGGTCATGTGATCCCTTTTGGCAGCCTTCTCACAAGCAAAGCCAATGGGGAAGCCAGATTCACTTAACAACCAGGTTATTAACTTATCATTCACTGTGATTCACTTAACAACTGTGGCAAGAAAGGTCATAAACTGGGATAAAAATCACTTAATGGAAATTTTGTCCTGGGATCATGTGTGATTTCCTTTTGCGACCTTTTGACAAGCCTAGTCAATGGGGAAGCCAGATTTACTTAACAGCCATGTTATTAACTTAACTGCAGTGATTCACTTAACAACTGTGACAAGAAAGGTCATCAAATGGGGCAAAAATCGCTTAACAAATGTCTCCCTTAACAACAGAAATTTGGGGCTCAGTTGTGATCGTAAGTCGAGAACTACCTGTTTAACTGAACTGGGAAACCTAACCAGCAGAGCCAGATTAAGTCCAACTGATCACCTAAGTCAGGGGTAGGCAACCTTGGCTCTTTTATGACTCGTGGACTTCAGCTCCCAGAATTCCTGAGCCAGCATGGCTCAGCATGGAAACCTCTCCCTTTCCCCTCAGCATGGCTGGCTCAGGAATTCTGGGAGTTGAAGTTCACGAGTCATAAAAGAGCCAAGGTTGCCTACCCTAACCTAAGTATTGTCCAACATTGGTGCCCCTCAATGGAAGCAAAACTTTCATACTATGATATCTGACAAAAACTTCAAACCAAACTTTTAAACCTTAGTCCCCAACCATGTCAAAAAAGGCATTGTTTTTAACAAGGCAGATCAACAAGGCAGATAAGGACTATTACAAAAATAAAAATAAAAATGATAGTAGGGCAGTGAAAAAGTTACTGGCCTGACAGTCAGGGGGAAATGCTATATGGTGCCCCTGTTCCCTTAGTGACCCAAGCACTTGCTTATTTTGCTTAATAGTTAATCCTGGCTGCTGGCTAAAAAAGGTCAGGATTTCTTCTTGACTTTAAATCTGTTTTAATGATGAGCTTTAAGCCTGCTGATCATTACATGTGTAGTGGGCGAATTTGCAATTCACAGTGCCTTAGGATAGGTCCTTTTTTCTGTTTTTCTTTTGGAAGAGCAATTTTTAGTGCAAGAATTATTTTGCACCTTTGATGATGATAACGATGATGAAATATATCCAATCCAATCCAGCTGACATTAAAATATTTTAGGTCTCTGCTGGTCATTTATCCCAAATAACCTTATATTTTATTACTAAGAAAAAATGCCTAACATTTCCCAATTCTTTTTAAAGGCAAACCTGAAATATGCTTAGGACAGGCAGAAGACATAATGATTCACAATATGTCACTTTATTTAAAGCAGGGAAATAAGACCAACTACTCTCCTCTGTGTTAATTCTAGCCAATTCCTGGAACTAAAAATGAATACACTCTTTATTGGTCACCTTCAAGCATTTCATACAGCCAAAATGTAGTTTATTTCTGCTTAGGATTATAGATGATCAGCCATTCACATAATCTGAATTTTTGTTCAGTTATTATTGGCTAAGGCTATTCCTAAACCAGAATTTGCTAAGATCATGCAATATGTCAGTGGTGGAGAACCTATGGCACGGGTGCCAGAAGCAGCACTTAGAGCCCTCTCTGGACACACGTGCCGTCACCTCAGTTGTAGGCCTTCAGCTGGGTTTTATAAAACCTTTTCGCTTTAGGCCTCCGCTGCCGTGTGCAAAAAAAAAAAAAAAAAAAAGGTTCAATCAATCAGTCAATTTCAACTTCTCATGGGGAAAAAAAAGATCTTGCAAAGTTGGAATTGATTGATTGAACTTTTTAGTCCCACCCAGTCTGCCATTGCCACTGCAGCCACGCCCATCCAATGGGCCACACCCACCCAGCACCCGATGATACATAAGTGGGTTTTAGGTTACAATTTGGGCACTCGGTCTCTAAAAGGTTCGCCATCACTGCAATATGTCATAGCATAAACCATGATTTACACAATGGCTGGGATTATTCAGCAAACTAAGCCAAAGCCAAATATACACAATGGCAGAGTGTAGTGAATGATTGTTTATTCAACAAACCATGGTTGACACAAGTGACTGAATCATACAATGAGCTATGTTCCCCTAAACCAGGGGTAGGCAACCTTGGCTCTTTTATGACTCGTGGACTTCAATTCCCAGAATTCCTGAGCCAGCCATGCTGGCTCAGGAATTCTGGGAGTTGAAGTCCACAAATCATAAAAGAGCCAAGGTTGCCTACCCCTACCCTAAACAATAATTCAGTGAATCAGTATTCCATCAGGAATCCTTAACAATTTTTTTTAAAAATCCAGTTTATACTTGCCTTTTATTTCTGTGAACCAGTTGAAAGATAATTGAAGAATCTTCCTTCATGCAGCGGGCTTAGGACTAGTGGTAAGACTCTAGCTGAGCATTATAGGCCTCTGACCTCTCTGATATGATTAGTAAGCTCACTGCTTAGGTTCCTGCAATCTGTCATAAAACAACAGAAAGTAGGATGGCAGCTTGTATGGAGGATGGCTTGTTTCAATGGTCTTGTCTTTTATCACAGCATCTCCTCTTTCGGACTGTTGAAGATCCTGAACTAGACAATTAAGATTTTGATTGCTGCTCTCTGTATGTGCCGTGCCATTTTCTCTAATCTTGTCTTCATTCTCATTTTTTTTTAAGTCACTCTCATCTCTACAAGTGTTTTCTCGCTGGGGAAATAGGCTATCGACATACATATTCTGTCCTCAATTGCATGGAACAAATACTGTTTTCTTCAAAAGCTCATGTGATCTACTTGGCTCTCTCGCCAACATCATTTTGGCAAACGTTGTGGGGGGGGGAGGAAGCGAGAGAGGTCATTTGCTCAGACATTTATCACTCAGTTGGGGTATACATCAAGCACATTCAAAAGTCAGTTAATCCCTTATTTAATGGATAAAGTGGTTCTCTGTTCTGCTGTCCTTGCGGCATCTGAGCGATACATTTTGTGCCCAGGGAACAAACCAAAGACCACACGTTCTGGTACTCAGCTCTTTTCAAAGCAGTCTCTAGAACCTGCTGCAAAACGTATGCAATGAGCTCTTATCCACAAAAGCTTTTGCCACTGTAGATACTGTTACCCTTAAAATGATGCAAGTTGTGTTGGTTGTTTGCAAAAGATTAGCATCTTCTCTTACAGCAGCTAAGCCATCACCAACCCTCAAATAAACCACCATTAAAATAAAGTCTCTTTTAAACTGAGAACTCAGTTGTTTGTAATTTCATAACCATGTCTAAGTACTTGCCTTGGTAGCATGATGTTAGTTGTTGCCATCTTGTCTTCTCCCCCCTCAAACTGGCCTACAGCTGTCCTATCATCTGAAAGTCTCCCAGCTTTGCTACTACCTGCTGACATCTTTTTTATATAGTAACACTAATTATTCTGATTCTGCTAGGCCAGGGGCCTTCAAACTTGGCCGTTTTATGACTTGTGGACTTCAACTCCCAGAATTCCTCAGCCAGCGTGCCTGACTGAGAAATTCTGGGAGTTGAAGTCCACAAGTGATAAAAGGGCCAAGTTTGAAGACCCCTGTGCTAGGCAGTAATACAAATCAAGAGCTGATGTTGGACTCTGCTGTACAGTTAAGTAAAAATCCTTATCTCATTTCTGTCTGCTTAAATTTTATCATTTATTGTCCACACTAAACAGAAACACACACATATCCCATCTAAATCTTTAGTTCATGCTGTGTTGATTTTATTCTTTTCCTTTGAGGGCCTTCAACTAAATCTTAACTTCCAGTGATTCCCTGGACTTTTTCTTGGCAGCATTCTTAGAAGTTGGCATTGCTCCTTCCTAGGGCTGAGAGAAAATGAACTGGCCCGAAGTCATTCATTCAGTTTTGTGCCTAAACAAGAGTGGGACTTGTTATGTCCCGAGCCTTGCAAACGGCTCGGGCGTTTGCAGGCAGTCCCGGGCAGGTGCAAAGCTGCCCGGGACCAGACAGGCTGTCGCCAGCGCCGTGCGCATGCGCGGGTGCTGGCGCGGGAAAAGTAACCCATTTACCCGGGAGTTGCCTATATAAGAGGCTGCGAGGCGTTTGGGCGAGGCTGAAGCCATCTTCCTGTAAGCTGAACGCTGAATAAAAGAAACTGAGAACTCCAGCTGCTTCTCGTGTCTGTTTTCCCGCCACGGACTCAACACTGGCGACGAAGGATGGGATGCCTTGCACTACCTGGAAAGGAAGAAGTGTAAGCTTACCCAAGGAGTCCTGAGCGGCGGAAGAGGAACGGCGTCGACTCGGCAGCTGCCCGCCAATCCGGTGCGCATTCGGGGGTAGGCTGGCTGATAGACCCGTCTCCTGAAGATCCGAAGATGGCGAAAATCGGAAGGCTTTCGGAATTCGACGTCTCACATCCAGAGCGGTGGGAGTCCTACGTATCCAGAATGGAGAACTACTTCAAGGCAAACCAAGTGAGGGAAGATAGCTTGAAGGCTGCCACCCTGCTTTGCGTTTGCGGCCAAGACGCCTTCGAAATCGCAGAAAACCTTGCAGCACCTGTCCCAGTAGAGTCTGTAAGCTACGCAGACCTGAAGAAGCTGCTGAAGGAGCACTTCCACCCCAAGGTGTCCGTTATCTCATGGCGCCACACCTTCGAACAGAGGGATCAACGGTCCGGTGAGTCAGCCAAGGAATACATCGCCGCGTTACGGAAGGCCGCCAAGCCCTGCGAGTTCAAGGACCTCGAGGAACGACTGAGGGACCGATTCGTGTGCGGGTTAAGGCATCGAGAGCTACAACAGAGACTTTTCGCTAAGGAAGAATTATCCTTCCAAGACGCCTTAAGGGAAGTCACCGCAGAAGAAGCAGCAGGCGGCGCCGTCAAGAACATGCGGCCGATCAGAAGCAGTGCAGAGGGTGCGTCCGTGCACCAGGAAGACGTCCAACGAAACTCCGAGGAGGATCCGGACGAGGAAGTCGACCGTCTACACCCCGCGAAGGAAGAAAACCAGAAGGGAAGCTCTTCGGCTCCGCTCAAGTGCATCGGCTGTGGAGGTCGCCACAGGAGAACCGACTGCAAGTTCCGCTCCGCTACCTGCCGGGCATGCGGCAAACAAGGGCACATTGCAGCTGTGTGTCTGGGCCGACGAAAGGCACAACCCCAAGAAGAACGCCTGAAGGGTACCAGACTCCCCAGCCAGAATAGGGTAGGTTTTTGCGCTTCGCGAAGAAGCATCTGTAGGACAGGCACACACAAGCCCATGAAGAAAAAGCTGTCACTCAACGTGAAGCTACAAGGGGTTCCATTATCTATGGAACTAGACACAGGGTCTGCCCTTTCCATCATTTCATTGCATACATTTAGGAAGATTTGTTCCAGTAGTGGGACTAAGGCCAAGTTAAGGCCTTCTGATATTGTATTAACAGATTTTCAGAACTCAAGAGTGTGTGTTAAGGGGGAGGCCACCCTTAACGTGCAATACAAGAGTTTTGAAGGTCCACTAGACTTATTAGTAGTAGGGGGTGAACGAACGAGTCTCATAGGACTCGATTGGTTTGAGGCCCTGGGGATACACGTCACAGGACTCAACAGCTTACAAACACTCGACCTACAGGAAGTCTGCAAAGAATTTGCAGATGTTTTCAGCCCCCAGCTGGGCACATTCAAAGGACCACCTGTGTCCTTAAAGCTAGACCCCACTGTCACTCCCATTAGGATTAAAGCAAGAAGGGTCCCTTTTGCTTTAAAAAGTAAGATTGACACTGAATTAGACAAACTAATCCAACAGGGAATCCTAGAACCTGTTGATTCCAGCCCGTGGGAGACCCCCATTGTCACGCCTCTAAAGGCAAATGGGGACATTCGCATTTGTGCTGATTACAAATGCACACTCAATAAGGCATTGCAGCAACATGCCTATCCTGTTCCTGTGGTCAGTCACATCCTGGCCTCTCTCAAGGGGGGGCGTGTTTTTGCAAAGCTTGACCTAGCTCAAGCATATCAACAGCTGCCTGTTGATGATGATGCTGCTATAGCTCAGACCATTGTGACCCACAGGGGAGCCTTTAAGGTAAAAAGGCTACAGTTTGGAGTGAATGTCGCTCCTGGGATTTTCCAAAGCGTAATGGAAAACACACTACGAGGTATACCAGGGGTCTGCCCCTACTTTGACGATGTCTTGATTGCAGGAGACTCCACACACATTCTAGCTGAAAGGCTTAGGGCTGTCCTGTTAAGATTCAGGAAATCAGGCCTCAAGCTCAGAAAAGACAAATGCAAGATTGGGGTGCCTTCTACTGAATTTCTGGGATTCAAAATTGATGCTGCTGGGATTCATCCTGCTGAATCCAAACTAACTGCTATTTTAGAAGCACCCAGGCCAAAGTCTAAGGCCGAACTTCAGGCCTTCTTAGGCCTCCTGAATTTCTACAATTCTTTTCTTCCACATAAAGCTAGTGTAGCTGAGCCTCTTCACAGGCTACTAGACAAACAAGCTGTGTGGCTGTGGTCACAAGCACATGAGGCTTGCTTTAAAGAAGTCAAGGCCTTGCTCACTTCTAACAGTGTTCTTGCACATTTCAACGAGTCTCTTCCTGTGTGCATCGCTTGTGATGCATCCCCCTACGGGGTTGGAGCTGTCCTGAGTCACCTCAGGTCTGATGGAACTCAGGTTCCTATTGCATACTACTCCAGAACACTGTCTTCTGCCGAGCGCAACTACGCTCAGATAGACAGGGAGGCTCTGGCTGTTGTTGCTGGAATTAAAAAATTCCACGATTTTCTATATGGCAGGCATTTCACGGTCTTCACTGACCATAAGCCTCTGCTGGGACTGTTTACCACACGTAAGCAGACTCCCCACATCATTTCCCCTAGAATGCTTAGGTGGTCTATTTTTTTGTCTGCATATGATTTTTCATTAATCCACAAGCCTGGGAAAGAAATGGGCCATGCTGATGGCCTCAGTAGGTTGCCTCTGCCAGTAGTAGAAGCTGACCCCGCGCCAGCTGTCAACATTCTATCAATCCAAGCCTTGCCCGAGCTCCCTCTTAGTGCCAGGGATGTTACCGCTGAAACAGGTACAGATCACACACTTTCACGTGTCCGCTCCTGGGTCCTGTCCGGGTGGCCTGAGCACTGCCCTAGTCCTGAGTTTCAGAGTTTCTGGTCCAAAAGGAACGAACTGTCCCTTTCTCAGGGTTGTCTGCTTTGGGGAAACAGAGTTGTCATTCCCACCTCAATGAGGACTACGGTCTTAGAATCCCTCCACGAGGGTCATCCTGGCATTGTTCGTATGAAGGCTCTTGCACGAAGCCACTTGTGGTAGCCTGGTTTAGATAAAGGTATTGAGGCTAAGGTACACGCATGCCACCTGTGCCAACGATCTCGCCCAGAGATGCCCCAAGCTCCTGTGCATAGATGGGAGGAAACACAGTCCCCATGGTCTAGGGTGCACATTGACTACGCTGGGCCCTTTCAGGGCCAGTTCTTCTTGGTCCTTGTTGACAGCCATTCAAAATGGCTTGAGGTTGTGCCTGTCTCATCCACCACCACTGCAAAGACTATTCAGGTACTGAGGGGGATTTTTGCTGCACACGGGCTGCCAGATGTCATTGTGTCCGACAACGGCCCTCAATTCACCTCCTCCGAATTCCAAGCTTTCTTACAGGCAAACCTGATTCGTCATGCCACGTCTGCGCCTTTTCACCCGTCCACCAACGGTATGGCTGAACGCATGGTGCGCATCGCAAAGGACGCCTTGAAGAGACTCACCTACGGGGACTGGCATCACAGGTTGGCTGACTTTCTCCTTTCTTATCGCACCACACCGTCCACTTCTACAGGGAGAAGTCCAGCTGAACTTCGTTGGGGGCGCCAACTTACTACTAGACTTGACCGGTTGCATCCGGACAGACTGCCTTCATCTACCTCACATCCTAGGGCACCTAGACAACTACTTGTGGGTGCCCCGGTTTGGGCTCGCAATTACGGGCCTGGTCATACATGGGTCCCCGCTTCTGTTTCACAGGTCCTCTCTCCTACGAGGTAGCCCTGGACAACGGTCGTGTCCTGCATCGGCACATCGACCAACTCCGCTCTAGGCGGGACTTTTCTGCTGAGACTCCTGGGTCTTTTCCAGGGGGGGAGGGGGACCCTTTGGAGCAAAGGGAAGGGCAAGAGCTACTGCCCATCTCCACTGAGGGAGCCACAAACGGCCCATCCCAAGATTCCGCAATTGCTCCGAAAAGGAAGTCATGGAGCTTACCCACACAACAGGCACTCACGCCTACTCCAGCCAGGGAGTCACCCCGGGGGCATACTCACTTTCCACACACATCACACAGCACTCCAGTAACGGAGGATACCCGGGGGCATCCCAACAAATCATTCCCCGCAAGAGAGCTGGCACAAAATTCCCAAGGTTGGCCTGACCTTACCCCAAATCCTACAGGGGGTCAAACATACACAGAGCTAGTCGAGGAGCCAAGTCCCGACTACAACACCCCTAGCACAAATCAGGGAACACCTGAGTTTTGGGAAAGTACAGAAACCCACACGAGCCCGAGCACAGAATGGGGTTCAGGGAATGGACAGCCTCCTGACAGGTCTTGGACTGACCTAGGAGGTTCTACAGAGACGCCCAGCAGTGGCTATCACTTCAAGGGGCCTGAGGGTCTACAGCTAGGTAGGACAACCAGGTCACAAAGCAACAGAAGCCCTGGCCTGACGAGCCCGGTGGGCAAGCAAGCAGGCCAGGCATCGGGGCACAGTCCTTGGAAGACACCAGGGCACAATAGAGAGAACAGGCTCACGCCTCCCTCCAGTCAGGGGACTTATGCCAGTAACCCAGAGCTAAGAAGGTCACAGAGAGCAAAGAAATCTCCTAAGTACCTAGAAGATTACATAACATTGCTGGCAAGGCAAAAGCCAGTAAACAGTGGGAGCACTGGGGAGCAAATTGTCGTATAAAATAAATGTTGTATGTTGGTAGTAGTTTTAGCCCGGGGGAAAGGGGTGTTATGTCCCGAGCCTTGCAAACGGCTCGGGCGTTTGCAGGCAGTCCCGGGCAGGTGCAAAGCTGCCCGGGACCAGACAGGCTGTCGCCAGCGCCGTGCGCATGCGCGGGTGCTGGCGCGGGAAAAGTAACCCATTTACCCGGGAGTTGCCTATATAAGAGGCTGCGAGGCGTTTGGGCGAGGCTGAAGCCATCTTCCTGTAAGCTGAACGCTGAATAAAAGAAACTGAGAACTCCAGCTGCTTCTCGTGTCTGTTTTCCCGCCACGGACTCAACAGGACTCACAGTGTTTTGATTTCTGTCTTGGTGCCTTTAACCCAGGAGTTCTCAACCTTGTCAACTTTAAGGCTTGTGGACTTCAACTCCCAGAATTCCTCAGCCAGCAAAGCAAAGTTGACAAGGTTGAGAACCCCTGCTTTAACCACTGCACCAAATTGGCTCCCACATTTTGTCTAAGTTTGTGCAAAAACAAAAAACGAAAAAAACACCCCAAAACGAACAACCCTCAGTTCCTATGAGGGTAAGATGAAAAGCCCTTAGACTGTTCCTGAAGTCCAGGAACTAGGACAGTGATGGTGAACCTTTTAGACACCGAGTGCCCAAAACCCCTTCTGCCCGCCCACGCCCACGCCCCGTCCGCTCCACCCCACCTGTTCCATCCCCGTCCCCTGTCCCCGCTCTGCCCCCACCCCACTCACCCGCAGGGCCACATACAGCTTCCACCCAATCGGCCCTGCAGTGCCCTGGCAGCCATGCCCTCCGCCCGTGCCCTGCAACATCATCTATGCAGGATGGGGTGTGAGGACTGAGTCTTGTCCCTGCTGCCCAGCTGCCATAACCTTGGCTGCGTTGCTCTGCATGGGCCGCACCCAGGGGCAACTCTCCTCTGGGGGGGCTGCTGGTGAGGAGGGTCCGCGGGGGAAGGCAGGGCTGGGCAATGGCTCGCGTGCCCACAGAGAGGGCACGCATGCCATAGGTTCGCCACCACTGAACTAGGAAGTATACAGAGGATGACTTTTTGCAGATGGAGAACAGTCCAGTTCCACAGAGCAGCTATAGAGTAACTGTGTGTGAGTTGGGCAGCCATATAAATCTACTTCATTCATTCATTCATTCATTAATACATACTGTTTTTTATTTTTTAAAAAAACCCTGGTTGTATTGCATGTGATGGGCCGTTGCCTCGAATCCATGAGGGTCTGGATGGGGGTTAACAGACTCAGGCTCAATCCTGACAAGACCGAGTGGCTTTGGATGTTGCCTCCCAAGGATCATGTCGACTGTCCAGTGTTGACTCTTGCGGGGGAAAATATACCCCCTTCAAAGCGGGTTTGCAACTTGGGTATCCTCCTTGATCCACAGCTGAATTTGGAACATCAATTGACGGCTGTGGCTGGGAGGACCTTTGCACAAGTTCGCCTGTTGCACCAGTTGCGACCCTACCTGGACCGGGAGGCTCTCCTTACAGTCACTCACGCCCTTGTCACCTCACGTTTGGACTACTGCAACACGCTCTACATGGGGCTACCCTTGAAAAGTATTCGGAGACTACAGTTGGTCCAGAATGCAACCGCGCGAGTGATAGTGGGTGCTCCTCGATACACCCATGTTACACCTATCCTCCGTGAGCTGCACTGGTTGCCTATTGGTCTCCGGGTCCAATTCAAGGTGTTGGTTATTACCTTTAAAGCCCTATATGACTCAGGGCCAGACTATTTGCGAGACCACCTACTACCTCATAGTTCCCTACGTCCAGTTAGATCCCACAGGCTGGGCCTCCTTCAGGCCCCGTCGGCCAAGCAGTGCCATTTGGCAGGGCCACGGAGGAGGGCTTTCTCTGTGATGGCACCCATGCTTTGGAATCAGCTCCCCCCGGAGATTAGGACCGCTCCCACCCTGTTGGTCTTCCATAAGCTACTTAAGACCTGGCTTTTCCGGCAGGCCTGGGGTTTATAAAACCTTACCCCTGGATGATTGTTTTTGTATTGTTGTTTGGTTATGTTTTATGTGTTTTTTATTGTTAGCCGCCCAGAGTCCTTCGGGAGTGAGGCGGCTTATAAATTTTAATAATAATAATAATTTCCAGAAGGACCTTGGTTTCTCCTTTTCCTCTTTGGTTGTGGCACATCTGGTTGGGCAGCCCAATAATAAGGCACCATGTGGCTTCCTCACAGCAGCTGGTCTTCTTCTCCTTTAGAGCTGTTCTTTTAGGGAGGGAGTCATCACACTCATGCCACAAGCCTCCCCATGGTATCCCCACTCTGCACGGCTCTTTCACTCTCCTGCAATGTCTCTCTGCCATGGGGCCAGATGTTAGTGCTGGCTGCAAACCACTCCCAGCTGCAAGCAAAATAAGTTTCTTTCAAACACGATTTACACACAGCACCTCTTGAGAGCTGGGTGAGGACTATTTCTTCCAAATCACCCATTCCTTTGAACGATTTAACAGAAAAACGTATCAGTACCAGATGATACTCTTGGCATCAACATCAATAGAAAGAAAAGGTTTCTTGCTTTGTTTTTAAAGAGCAGCAATCTCACGTTTTGCCATTGAAATGCACTGGATCCCATGAAGAGGTGAAGCCATTAATAAAGTATACACACACACACATATACTTATATGTGCGCACCCACCCACCCACCCACCCACACACACACACACACACACACATATAAGAGAAAGAGAGAGAGAGAGAGACTTTATCTTCTGGCTTTCATTCAGGAGCTCAGTGCAGCATATAGAGTGCTCCCTCCTTCTTATCTTATCTCATAACAGTAACCCTGTGAAATAGGCTGGGCTGAGAGAGGGTGGCTGGCCTTAAGTCACCTTGTGAACTACGATTGGTAGCGCAGGAGGAACCAGAATCCAAGACCTTAAATGTTACACCAAGATTAGCAAGATCAGGGCAAAAACTTAACTGTCAATATTATGAAACTGGAATGGGGTGGAATGAGAGAGGAGGAGGTGAAGGAGAAAGAGAAGGAATAGGAAAAGAAGGAGACCTTGGAAGGGACCTTGGAGGTCATCTAGTCTGACCCCCTGCTCAGGCAGGGAACCCTATACCATTTCAGAGAAACGGATGCAGAGGTTAGGCCTGATTCTTTGCAATGCCTCTCCTTTAATAAAGAATTAGAGCCACCTAAAGGTACAGTACAAGGATCAAAGCCAAGAAGGTCAGGGAAAAAGGGAAAAAATCATGTCACGGCGTATTGTATATATTGTCAGCATGGTGGAATTTATTGTAGGGTAAGCTGCCTGGACCAACCAAATTAGCTATTAAGAGAGGGAAGCATAACTAAAATGCATTGAGTTCATTCTTTAAAAAAAAAACTATATGTTTAATTCATCTGATGACTCATGTTCACCAAAGAGAATTAGAGGATAATATTTTTTCAACATTAGACAATGATACAGAACCATAAATAGCACAGAAGAGAAAGGAAAAGCCATAATGCAGGCCCTTAACATTATAAGAGTGAACTATTAAACTCTGAAGTGTCTGGGAGCAGGGGAATTCATCATTTTCCTGTGCTGATGCCAAAAATGTATCAATTTAGATCAGCGATTCTCAACCTTTCTAATGCCGTGACCCCATAATACAGTTCCCCATGTTGTGGTGACCCCCAAGTGGGTGTGGCCACCAATAAGAGGGAGTAGGACAGCTAGGGAAAAGGGAACAAAATGGCGGACAGCGTGGTTTGGTGACCCCCGTGAAATGGTCATTCGATCCCAAATGGGGTCCCGACCCACAGGTTGAGAACCACTGATTTAGATTCCAGGTGAACTTTTTTAGGGATGAAATCTCATCATTGGTAAACAGAACCTGGAAAACTTTCCTTTTAACAACCCCCACACACACATACACACACTGAACTTCTGCAAAGAATCCCACAGATAAAATTAATTTTGCAAAGAGCAAAATATCTGAAGTTAGACATTCCTGGAAGCAAAAATGTTTCCCTGCCTAAAATCGCCTCTCCACAAAAAATGGAAAGTTTCTGGAAATTTGGAAGCAATTCATGCAATACCCAGCTGTTGTTTTCTCCATGGTTTAAGCTTCTTTAAAACCGGGTGTCAAACTGCCAGCCCGCGGGCGGATGCGTCATCCGGAAGCCATGCCCACTCCATTGCCGGCAATGGCAAAACCGTCCTGATACGTTGCGTGATGTCACATGACATCGTGAGTTTGATATGCCTGCTTTAAAATGTAGCTAAATTACTGATAGTAGTAGCAGCATGTAGTAATAAGTTGCTCCACTCCCATGTTTTAAGACCCTAAGGAAGATATGAACAAGTCCACCAATTCCTGGATCAAAAGTTAGGTGCCCAGGAGAAGCTACAATAATATCACCTGCTGTAATGGTATATATGGGAACGCCTTGAGAGACAGGAGGAAGAGGCACAGACTAGACAATCATCACACAAAAGTTATCTTAGCTCACAGAAGGAAAAGGGACATAAGAAGCATCTCAGAAAAGATTCTCCCTAACTTTCTGGAAAGTAAAAATAAAGAAGGGGAGAAATGTGTTCAAACTTACTAGATTATGTTATCGTATCCTTATAGTAAAGTGGTGTTAATACCTCACGGTACAGGTGGTCCTCAACTTACAACAGTTTGTTTAGTCACAGCGGCACTGAAAAAGATGACTTATGACCGTTTTTCACAGTTACTACCTTTGCAGCATCCCCCATGTCAACGCTGCTAACATCAGATGTTCTTGCTTTGACAACAGATGAAAATGTAGCCATCTTTTCTCTTTCGCTTATAGATTTAGATGATGCTGGGAGGAGGGATGTGGGTGATAGTCCAGTTAGTCATAACAACAATAACTCAGCCATGGGAATCAAGGTTATTGCACCCAGAGCTGATAAAGATTTGGCGGGCTGGAGAGCTGGGGAGAAAGCCCATGCTTCAAGCTAATTGGGGGATGTGATTTATGACTGTTAATTGGAAGAGGGAATTGTGCTTTGCTACTTTGTGGTGGGGGGGAGGTTCAGTTTTTGGCTTTAACTACATAGTGCCAATGCTGTTTCTCAAATAAAAGATTCTCATTATATCATTGCACAATGATGAAATCATTTGCATCCAATGATGTAGAACTATGTAATGTCTGAATTTATAACATAATTTGTTTCATATGCCCAATGACATCATGACTTAACCTTTTTGTTTTTATGCTACAGAGAGAAGTACTTGCTTTTCCTATGACAGTAAATGTTATTTTTGTGCTCTTGTCTGTTTTTATATTACAGTATTTCAGACCTCTACCATGGAAATGGTCGGAATGAACAGTGTCTCATGGAATAATGCTGTTCTCTTTAAACTCAAATTATTATCTGCCCTCCTCCAGACTTAATAAGTATTTAAGAGAGACTGTTCTGAATTATTTAACTTTGGTTGATGTGGAAGACAAATATTTAAAACAGACAGAAACAGTAGATTAGTGAGTCTAAGGTAGTTACATCTAGAGCAATGTGTTTTCAAACTTGCCAAGGCTTTATATGTGTGGACTTCAAATCCTAGAATTGTGTGACTTGAAGTCCACACATCTTAACGTTTCCAAGTTTGAAAAGCACTGCTCTAGTATTTGGTTTAGTTGTCTGAAGAGAGAATATCATGTAATGTTTAGTGCATTATATAATATACTATATCAGTGGTGGCGAACCTGTGGCACGCGTGCCAGAGGCGGCACTCAGAGCCCTCTCTGTGGGCACGCGTGCCATGCCCCGGAGATGGCAACCGTCCCTCTTCAACCAGCTGCCTGCTAACTTGCCAAGGTCCCACGTGGCCGAATGCATCCCAGCATGGCTGATTTCCCTCCCCCCCCATCCCATCTCTCCTGGCCTCACATGCTCTCCTTTTCCCAGGCATGACCCTCTGCATCACCTCCTCAGCTGTTGGCCCTCCATCTAGCTCAGAGGTGGCTTCTCTGAACTGCTGGCGGCAGGCTGCAGAGCCCCAGAGTGCGCTGGTCAAGGGGCCGGCAGGCTGTGGCTGCTGATAGACACTGTCGGCCCCCATGCGCTCGCTGGCCTCTGTGCGCGGGGGGCGATGGAGTCAGGCAGGAGCTGCCCCAGCCACTGCCTTGCTTTGCCCTGTGACAATGGCACCCCTGCCCTGCCTCTCCTTGCCTCACCCTGCAGACAAGCCTCCTGCCAACCACCCCACCTGCCAGAGACTTCCTGGATCTCCCCCAACCCTGCCCGGCCCCCACAGGTGTCCCTCCCCACAAGCAACATCGAGGTGACCATGCCCACCTTGGCCACACCCACCCAATCTGCCATGACCATCACAGTCATGTCCACCTGGCACCCGGTGATAAATAAGTGGGTTTGGGGTTGCAGTTTGGGCACTCAGTCTCTAAAAGTTTCGCCATCACTGTACTATATCATGTAATGCACTAAACAGCCATTGCAAGTGGCAATTGCTAGTAGAACTAGGCTGACTTAGAAAAAGCTAAACACGGTTGTACCAGCTAAGAACTTGGATGGGAGACCACCAGGAAGTCTCAGGATTGTAGGTTATACCGAGGAAATCTCAGGAGAAGTCAACTTAAATCTACTTCCTTGTTCTTGCAAGAAAATGACACGAATGTACCAAGATTAGTCTTTTTGCTCTTTAATATAGAAAGCAACATAACTGGTGTCATTTTTCTAAATAAACTATTCAGACTTTAATGCAGAAATGTCACTTGTATAGAAATTAGAAAATCAAAACCCATCACGCCCACTGCAGCCAACAATGCTTTACTTAAATACATTTAACATCAACTGAACTTTGCGTAGGAAACGAAGCGAACCCGTTTCCTAATCACATTCGGTTTGCTAACAGTGGACTCTTTCTCTGAATGACAAAATAGGGCCATTCAAACACAAAGTTGAAATGGAAGAAATCCCAAGCTTTATAGAAATATAAAGCTTTAACAGCAAAGAAAAGACCCCCCCAAGGTATAGGAGAGAAAAAGCAGAAGCGTCACATTGAGAACTAATTGTGCTTCATGGTTGCAGGATTCCAGCTCACCATGGAAATGGAAGGAAACAAGAAGAGGGAAAGCAGTGCCCTTAATAAGGATATCCCGTCCCATGGCGTTCCGTTGAAAACCCAAATATCATCTTTAAATACAGTTAATGCTCATCTTCCAACCGTGACTTACGATGGTTTTTCACACTTAATGGACTGTTGCAGCGTCCCCATGGTCACATGATCAAAATTCAGATGCTTGGACACTGGCATGTATTTGTGACGGTTGCAGTGTCCCTTGTGATCACCTTTTGCGACCTTCTGACGAGCAAAGTCAATGAGGAAGCCACTTAACAAGCATGTCGCTCACTTAACCACTGCAGTGATTTCACTTCACAATGATGGCAAGAAAGGTGGTAAAATGGGGCAAAACTCATTTAACAACTGCCTTGCATAGCAGTGGGAATGCTGGGCTCCATTGTAAGTTGAACAGTGCCTGCAATGTCCATCAATCCTCATTTTCCTTTCTTTGTTGTCTCATTGCCTTGAATGTTTCACAGGATTAAACTAGATGGTCTTTTTTGTCACAAAGACTCCTTCCACTATAATAATAATAATAATAATAATAATAATAATGTTGGAAGGGGCCTTGGAGGTCATCTAGTCCAGGACTTTTCAACCAGTGGTACGGGTACCACCTGTGGTACATTGGCACCTGGCAGGTGGTACGCGACCATCCTAGAAAAGTGGTAACGGGGGAGGGGAATGAGCTGAACCGGTGGCAGCACTGCACAAGCCTGAGTGAGAGATGGCTGGAGCTGCAGGGCTGTCAGGGCTCAGCGGAAGCGCCAGGATCAGCGCCAGGCTCCAGCTGGAGCTCGGCACTGATCCTGGTGCTTCTGCTGAGCCCTGAAGAAGCACCAATCAGCTGGAAAGCAGCACTGATCCTGGCGCTTCCGCTGAGCCCAGAAGAAGCGCCGATCAGCTGGAATGTTGCAGCCTCTCCAGGGTCTTGTGATTTACATTCAGATGCTTGGCAACGGATTCATATTTATGGTGGTCACAGTGTCCCAGGGTCATGTGAAGTGACCAAAACCTGCTGCAAACACCCAGCAGATGGGGGGGAATAAAAACCAAACACCCCCACCCCACCCCCACTGCCAAACCTCAACAGAAATGCTCACAACAATGAAAACCTCGGACAGGAGGAAGAGCGCCGCCGGGTGGGCAGGCAGGTGTCTTACTCAACTGTGGCTTGCGGGCACTTTTTTCAGTGCCATTATAACTTCGAACAGTCACTAAGCGATCTGTTGTAAGTTGAAGACTACCTGTACTTTATCACTTTTTTCCTTTTTTTTTTTTTTGGTCATCAAGTTTTTGACACCTTGCTAGGCGACTGGTGGTACTGGGATATTGCCATATCCTAAAAGTGGTACAATGGGTGAAAAGATTGAAAAGCCCTGATCTAGTCCAACCCCCTGCTCAGGCAGGAAACCCTATACCATTTCGGAGAAATGGCTGTCCAGTCTCTTCTTAAAAACCTCCAGTGTTGCAGCATTCACCGCTTCTGGAGGCAGGTTGTTCCACTGGTTAATTGTTCTAACTGTCAGGAAGTTTCACCTTAGTTCTAGTTTGCTTCTCTCTTTGATTAGTTTCCATCCATTGCTTCTTGTCCTGCCTTCAGGCGCCTTGGAAAATATTTTAAAGCGATGTCCGTTGCCACCGTAATGATTCCCTTTCTGACTGCTCACCTATTGCAGAAGTTTACATTCATTTCAGGAAAAGAATGCCGAACTGGCATAGTTACCAAGCTAAGCCATGAATTTCCATTGATCCAATAGTGTCTTGAATCCTTATATTTTCGAATGCATCATTCCACACGACTTGAGTCCAGTGGAATCAAGTGCCCTATGAAAGGATATAAATAGTAAATAAAATACTCGTACACCAATGTATTGTGTTTGCAAATCAAAGAAGTGCAGCGTTCTTGAGGAATTTAAAAAAAACCCTACTGTGAAAGATATAATTGACAATGGCCTCCTCAGAGCCTGGAGAATGCCTAAAATAAAAGATGTCCTGGGCAGCCTTTGTCTTGCTATGCTCTCTGCTAGTCAGCAGTTGCCCTTTTTTTTTTTTTTTTTTTTACAAAAAAACAAACAAAACAAAACCAAAATAAAAAGTTACTGCCCAGGCTGGATGAAGCATCCTTCCCTTGCTTTCCATCCCCTGCTCACAGTAGTGCCAAGCTTCGCTTCCCTTTATTTTTTAAAGAGTATATCTAAGTTGCAAGCTGGAAACATTGCTGTGTTGTTTCTGTAAAGCTGACCTATCAGTTCTTCCTTGCTACAAAGTTCCCCTGGAGCTAGAGAGGAAGTAGGAACGAAAGAGCAACTTTTTCCCTATGACTCTGCTTGTAGCATCAGAGCTATATGATGATGGTACCGTAAGGGGAAAAAAGAAGCAAGAACGGGTCTGCTTTAGTGTCAAAGGTGGGAATGTGGGAAGGAGAGGATGTGAAGGCAGATATGGGTTGTGTGCAGACCTTTGGGAAAGCCAAGGGAAGGCATGGGGACTACGGGACGTCCTCAACGTACGACGACAATTGAGCCTAAAATTTATGTTGCTAAATAAGAAATTTGCTAAGCAAGTTTTGCTCCATTTTATGACTTTTCTCGCCACATTTGTTAAGTGAATCACTGCAGTTCTTAAATTGGTAAGATGGTTGTTAAGTGAATCTGGTTTCCCCATTGACTTTGCTTGTCGGCAGGTCACAAAAGGAGATCATATGACTCTGGGACACTGCAACCATCATACATGCAAGTTAGTTGTGAAAGAACTGGAAGCAGCCTGGCAGACAAGCAGCTTAAGTTGTTCTGCAGAATTGCCCTAAAACTGGGGAGACTCATATTTAAATCTAATCTCAGTGGATAAAGCTTCCTGGAGGGCTTTGGACCAGTCCTTGACTCTGTGCCCAACCTATTTGGGGGAAATGTTATATTGGGGATAACATTGGGAGGGGCAGGGGGAGTATTACGTACTTCATCTTGAGCTCCTTTACTCCTTCATGACTGAGTAAAGCTAGTTGGTTCCTTAACACCTCCCTAGACAGGCACAACCTCTCTTTGAGTTCTGACAGATTCTGATAGATCCCAATCGCTCAGTTTCAAGAACAACAACTGGGACAGTTAGACATGTGATTCTAATGTGACCACAGATAGGGCAGCCTTGTTTCTGATGCATCACAAGTGTGACCAGTTTTCCCTTCCAAAGAACGCTTTAAATGTCTGAGAATCAGCATTAGGGATTTTCGGAAGTCCTTTGCAGTCATCTGGACTCAGATACAGTAGACCTATGCAGCATGTTAAAGTATAAAACTATAGTTTATATAGTTTTTGTAAACTATAAAACAAATCACATTTTAGGCTAAGTCTAGACAAAATGCCAGCCAGATTATTTTCTGCAGGAAGTTTTTCCTTCTTTCTTTGCTATACTATGGACTGGGCTCCAGGTGATATTAAATTCAGTAAACAATGACTTAACTCACCAAATTAATAGGCAGTGTTTACCTTATTTTTGGGAGAGTTTCTTAAGCTGTCTTATATTGAGGCAATATAATGAAGGTAATTCTGCCTCCCAACACACTAATTCCACGTAGATGTTACAGAGTAAAATAAGAGTATGGGGAATCAGTTGTCTTCAGATTTTTTTTCCCATTCATCTTGCACTGCAATAGTGAAATCCTACCATTTTCAAATAATTGCTCTGTCTGCATACATGTCTGTATGTGCTTCTCTTACCAGATTCTGGGTTCCCACATAGCACTGAGTCACAATGTTATTTTAATTGTGTGAACCTAGCCCAATGTTTCTGGATCTATGAAGGAATGGAATGCTATATGACAGTGGTGGCAAACCTATGGCACAGGTGCCAGAGGTGGCACTTGGAGCCCTCTCTGTGGGCACATGTGTCATTGCCCCAGCCTTGCCTCCCCTCGCGACCACTTCCTCACCAGCAGCCCCCCTGAAGGAGAGTCGCCCCTGAGTGTGGCCCATGCGGAGCAGTGTAGCCAAGGACATGGCAGCCAGGCAGTGTAGACAAGATTCTGTCCTCATGCCCCATCACGCACAGTTGATGCTGCAGGGCACGGACAGAGAGTGTGGCCACCATGGCGCTGCTGGGCTGCCTGGGCAATCTGCAGCAGGCCCTGGAGATGGTGAGTGGCCCTGCAGGCAGACGGGGTGGGGGCAGCGCAGGGAATGGAGCAGGGGTGGGGCCAGTTTTTGGACACTTGGTCTCTAAAAGGTTCACCATCACTGCTGTCTGATTTAGACATGCAAAACTGTATAAGTGCTCATGGGCTTGTGAAAATATGAGTGTGTGCTCCAACTTCACCTACTTTTGCTAACTTTGCTGCTAGATCTGGCATGTAGTTTTCAGAATGCAAGTCTGTAAGAAAGTTTTCCTATCTGTTAGGTCCCAAACACCAGATCTAGACATGAAGAGTTCAGTTAGCTACTTTGTTGTATGTGCCTATTTGGCAGAAATCTTCCCAGAGTGGCAGTTGCACCTGGACCAGTCTAGATAAGGTACAATGGCTTTCGGGAGGGGTGGTTGGACCTTGCCCTCTTGTGCTTACATAAGGATTCCAGACCAATTGCCCACTTGACTTCTCCCCCTGGCTCGACTAGTCTCTCTCTGACAGACAAAAGGTCTGAAGATGCGGTGGAATCGGCACTGAGTTAAGTGGAGGAGTGAAACGGCTGAGTAGTCTTGAGTCCCTTGTGTGGGGAGAAAAAGGCTGAAGGATTTATCCAATACAATGTGTGCTTGAGTCTGGCCTGATTCATGTCTGAGGGTGAGCAACAATAAAAATACCACTCTGATCAGCTCATTTGTGTAGTTTCTTGAGCTTGACACAAATTTTCAGAGCTCATCGCCTTTTTGCTCCTGAGGATATTCAGATGACGTAAGTGAGCTCAGAAGGAATTTAGAGACATTTCTATTCAGTGCTTGTGTTATGTAATTTACATAACATTTTTATGAAGTTGACAGATCCTAACCTGCAGTTTACAGGTTCATATTTATTTATTCCAGCCTATTCGTATCCTGCAAGGCCTTCAAGTGTGATCTATTTATGTATTCATCTAGAACCTCCATAAAACTGGGGTTGATTTCTTCTAAGTGTGCTTTTGTTTCTGATCTTAAAAACAATGAACACATTTCAGTAGGGAGCAAAATCCATCTTCTGTTTTTTCTTGCTTTTTCCAGCTGTATTTCTTCTACCACAATGGTTGGGTGCTTATCACTGAGATGAATGGTGCTATTTTTCGGCATGGAGTTCTTTGAGTGTTGTACGTGGCCCTTGGAAGCCTCCTTCCTTCCGATGCCTACGTAGACTTGCCAGGTAAATGGCTTTCTCCAGACCCAGTTCATTATTTGCCACCACTGAGGAAACAATGTGCTCTCTTTCTGACATTACCCAAGTATGCATTTAGCAATTCAGGAACAAGAAAGAGATGATGGCACAAAAACCTTGGGGCTATGCAGAAATGTTGTACCAGTCATCAGCAGAAGGCACTAAGATGGATCATCTTCTGATAGGCTCTCTCATTGGGATATTCGTAAGAGGATTGGTAATTCCATCTTGTTAACTGATGCTATACCTATTTAGTTTCTCAAATACCAGATGATCATCTTGGTTGTTAATCCCTTCCTAAGAGGTTTTTCATTGTCATGATGGAATGAACAGGAATTTTAAAAAAAAAAATTAAAATCATAACACACGTAAAAGGACACAGTAAATAGAGATGACTATCTATATGTATTTTGGGGGGCTTGGTACAACATAATGTATGTCAGGCCGAGTTATATCACCTTCTGATTTGCTTCATTTGAGATGTATCAATGATGAAGAATGGCACTATGCTGGAAGACCCACTCTGGGAAGCCAGTGCTTTCACTACATCCCATTCAAATTAGTTCAAGACTTCTAGCATGTTGCAACTTGATGACAAAAGAGAATCTTGGACAAATTGTGGGAATAACACAAATGTGGCAGTTCCCAGCAATAATGGCGTGCAGAAGAGGGAAAGTGCTTCCCAGTTGTATGCCAGAGGCAGCTGCTGAATGGAGTCCAGGAATCACATCATGGCCCAGTGCAGCAAGGAAGAAGTCAGAATGCACTAAGAAAGTAATTGTTGCTCAGACAAAATCCTAGCTTAGACAAAAGTCTATTATCACAAAAGGCCTGGAGAACACACTATTCAAAAGTCCTATTGTATGTTTTCCACAGTAACAAATAAATGAAATTCCTACACAACCAAATCTAGTGAATTAATCTTTCAAATGCCACTATCCATGCATATTGTACACTGATTTTATTCATGGGAAGCCTGGATGAGTGAAGCTTATCCTAGAATGACAGCAGTGAGCACCAATATGCCCAATACTTCCCATGTTGCTCGCCAGGTATCCTGCCTGCCAAACCTTTTGAAAATTAACCAGGAAATCAACCTGCTACAAACAGAACTTAAAATTCAAAGATGACTTTGGATCCCATCTAAACCCCAGAGGCAATCTGGTTAAACAAGATGACAGTGAATGCAGCCTAGTATTTCGTTTCAAAATTTTCCACATCTCAAACACAAAAACAGGAAAATAATGTTAAGTTATAGATAGCATCCTGAAAGGTTGAAGGGGCGGGATGAGGAACAACCTCACTAGTTTTGCTTTCTGGTTAATGTTTGTGATGGGCCACACCACCTTCCACCATCTGTTGGGTGTTCATAAAATGTTTTGGAAAGTTCACATGTGCTCCCTGGTCCAGAAACACTGGACATGCCTGAACTAATCCCAAAGTTTTCTAATAGTCCCCTTATTTTTATAGTCCACATCAGTGTTTCTCAACCTTGGCAGCTTGAAGATGCATGGACTTCAACTCCCAGAATTCCCCAGCCAGCAGACATCTCCACTGATCCAAGTGAATAACATGAACAAGTTTATTATGTTCTGGTGGTTTCACTGTTTTCAATCAAAATTCATTTAATGAATTTAAAGGTTATAATGCACGTTCCAATATAATTGTTAGTTATGGACAGAATTACAGATAATCTTCAACTTACAACCTTATGTTTAGCAGCCATTCAGAGTTGCAAAGATACTGGAAAAAGTGACTTATAAGGTCCTCGCACTTATGACGGGTGCATCATCCCCCCCACAGTGACGGGATCAAAAGTCAGGCACTTGGTAACCACCATTTTTGACCTTCCCAGCAGGCTTTCAACAAGCATAGATAATGGGGGAAGCCGGATTTAGTCACTTAACAACTACAGTGATTCGCTTAACCAGGGCAAAAGTATGGCTCACTTAACAACCGTCTTTCTTAGCAACAGAAATTCTGGTTCCAATTGTGGTCATAAGTCAAGGACTATTTATACTGCTCCTGATAGGAAGAAAGTATTGGGTCTATCACTGACTATTTACTGAACTTGCTATTTATGAGATAATGGCTTAATGTATAGCATGTAGAACAGGAGTCTTCAAACTTGGCCCTTTTATGACTTGTGGACTTCAACTCCCAGAATTCCTCAGCCAGGCATGCTGGCTGAGGAATTCTGGGAGTTGAAGTCCACAAGTCATAAAAGGGCCAAATTTGAAGACTCCTGATGTAGAATAATACTAGGGAATAGAGTGTATTACTAAAGAGTCATTTAAGAGAGCACTTTTCCAGACAGGAGGGCTGTGTTATTCCAGATTTGCCAGCTCAATTTTTCTTTGTCTGTTTCTCTTTGTCTCGATCTGGACGCCACCAGGCATGGTTCTGGCTCTGATAAGTTGGATGACTTCAGTTTCAGCACCAAAAAAGATGTCCAACATAAAACAAGGAAAGCTGAATGTGTTGTTTTCTAGCTGCATGCTCACTTCCTTGAAAACAGAAGAGTTGCCTTTCTGCTGTTAACTTTTTTAGTGCTTCCTGCAGTTTTTAACCTCCCAGAGCCTTTCTTGCTTTCGTTCCAGGTTGAATGCCAGACCTCAAAATGGCTGGAAACCATTTTTCATTGTAATGTAAGGAAGGCCACAAATAAAAATAGAATAGAATAGATTAGAATAGAATAGAATAGAATAGAATAGAATAGAATAGAATAGAATAGAATACTAACTTTATTTTCACTTTAAATGTACATTAATAAGCATACATTAGAGATTTCATTGCCTACAGCTCTCAAAAAGTAACCACCTCCAATATACACTGCATAAACATGACAAAAAATTATACATATGCCCACATACACATACATATATGACCCATAGAAACAACACACAGTATTGTGATACTAAGGAAACTTAATTTGCTTGAAGTGAGAAAGTGGCTGGAGTTAATCAAAGTCCTAAATTCTAAAATAAAAACCTATGTCAAATATTTGTCATGATATAATTTAGATACAATGTGCAAAACTCGATGGTACATCTGTTTCAAACATACATGATTTTGAAGTTACTTTTAAGTCTGCTGCCAATTAAAGAACTCTAAGAACATTCCATGTTGGAAACTGAAAGTTTTCACGCTATACTACAGCTTCCATGAGTCACTGGGATGGCATTAAACACGTTTAAAAACACATTTGAAACTCTTTTTTTAAATGTATATACTGTTAAATATTTGCAACTGCCATATTAAATGATGAAAGTATCGTTGAAAAACAGCAGCAACCAGGATGTCTTTATTATTACTTTTAATTTACTTTAATCCTGCTTTTATTTTTATTTTTTTTAAATAAACAGCTCAAGGTGGCGAACATAGTCCTTCCTAACAGTCCTTTTTCTTCCTATTTTCCCCACAGCAACAATTCTGTGAGGTGGATTGAGCTGAGAGATTGCTCCTGGCCCAAAATCACCCAGCTGGCTTTCATGGCTAAAGTGGGATTAGAACTCACAGTCTCCCAGTCTTTTAAAGATTTGCAACAATCCAATTAGGTTAGCATTCAAATCTATCTTTTAACAAATGATAGAGAAGGGAATTTAATTTACCTTCCTCTAATATTACTTCCCATGTGTCGTGGCCTTAACTATCTCTGACTGTACAAACAAGAGAGACTGCTTAATATTAGGTTTATCTAGGCCAGGGGTAGGCAATCTTGGCTCTTTTATGACTCGTGGACTTCAAATCCCAGAATTCCTGAGCCAGCATGGCTCAGCTTGGAAACCTCTTCCTTTCCCCTCAGCATAGCTGTCGTAGGAATTCTGGGAGTTGAAGTCCACGAGTCATAAAAGAGCCAAGGTTGCCTACCTCTGATCTAGGCCTTCCCGTTAACTAAATCAGAAAATGCTTCAGCAACAAGAAATAAAAATAGGGTTGTGCATTTAAATCTCCTTATTGTTTTAATAGCTGAGAAGGCATGTTCCTTCTTTTAGGGCTTCCTCTCAATTTCCTTGGGAGATTAAATCACAGTTCTGCTATTCTGGCAGGCGAGGCCCATCTGCTTCAATCGGCTGTAAATTACAAGAACAGAAGTCTGCCTTGAGCTAATGAATTCTATAAACAGCCATCCAGTAAAAAGTTCCCATGAAAGGAATTCTATTGGTGTTTTTTTTTCCCCTTAGTGTAACAACTATAAGCATAAAAGGGATGAGGAAGATTTAATTTGAATGCATCTCCTTTTACTTATTTATATGCATCTGTTTTATTGTGGCACATTACCAATATCCAGGTACTGACTGGAAAAACTACTTTGTTTCTTAACACAAATCGGATTTCTGAAGTATGCAAAATCTTGGCCACGCACTTTGAAAACAGAAATGATTATAACAAGTTTTATAACATGATTAATTTCTAGATGAACTGTCCTTTCCCTTATTATCAGCCTGCTAAATTGTCTTTATAGCCTGTTTAGTGTAGTGGTTAAGGCGTCAGGCTAAAACCAGGAGACCATAAATTCTAGCCTGCGTGAGGCACGAAGCCAGCTGGGAGACAATAGCAAACCATTTTCAAAATTTCGTGGAGAAAACTGCAAGGACTTGTCCAGGCAGCTGATGACAGTCAGCACTTAGTTGAAGGAACAACAACAAAAATGCTTAAACATGAGTTGAAGAACCTTCAATACCTGCATTGTTTATTTAGGTAAGAAATGAGTCCCAGAGTATAATTCCTTACTATATTAATATTATGTGGGGGGAGTAGCATTTAATGAACAGAGTCATAAGATGAAAACTAATTTACTTACAAACACTGGGCTGGAGACCCTGAGTTCTAGTCCTGATTTAGACATATGGGTACCTCTGAACCAGTTACTTTCTCTCAGGCCTAGTAAGAAGGCAAGGGCAAACCACTTTCAAAATCTTGACTTGAAAAAAATGACAAGCAAACAATGACTCAAAGGTACGCGTGCACGCATGCGCAGACACACACACACACACACACACGGATACAAGAACACATGCACACACAAAATAGGATGAATTGTTTACGTCTGGCAGATCGTTGTAAGACTATCCCTGCTATATGGGATGCACATAATTTTGTTTATAAAAAAACGGGGATCTCTGCAAATGAGCAGTTACTGAGTTGCTGTGATTCCTAAGGCAAAATCACAGTTGCATGTAAACATCAGGGTCCCAAATTATATGTCATGTATGCCATAAGCAGCCTTTGCACTCTGGAGTTTTACAGATGTCATCAATTCCTATAATTCCCATAATGAAATGGTCCAATCAGGGAAAGCTAACACAGGCCAGTAAAAGTTCAAAAGAAATTGTTTTCAGCTTCTCACATTGTGGGAATGCTCTGATTTCTTACATAAGAATATGGGGAGGGGGGAATCTATTTCATGGGAATCATAACTTCTCCCTGGAACCTCCCATGGCAATAATTGCATTTAGTGATCTGGAAAAGAGTCAGGGAATTCCTCACCCCACTCCCTCCTACCCTTCAGCCCAAAGGAAAATCTGTGAATATCATATAATTAATTTCTATGACAATTATTGTAGTTTGTGGTTTCATTTACATAATTTGGAGTGATGCAATATTATACATAAAGGTGAGAATTAAGCAACTCTTGTTGTTTTTATCTTCACTGTTGGTTGCATAATACTCTACATAAAACACAGAAAATTTCTGTATGATTCAACTGTTATGTTCCTTCAATGGGATATCAAAGCATTCCCAGATGATCTAAGAACAGGTTTGACAGACTTCTTTATTTTAATGAAAGATAAAGAGTTCCAAATAATAAAGATATGACTTACTAAACTGCAAGGAAGTTAAAAAAGGGAAGCACATACCATAGGTATTGGGGCAGAAAGGAAAGTGATAAAAAATCCTGAAATCCTGATACACAACCCACAACTTGAATACTTGCATCAAACCCTGACAAAGTTGGCATCCTGGCATCATTGCTTCATTTCATCAGTTTGATGCAAACTGCTTTTGCTGCAGATTTATATGGCCTGTTGGTTTAGATCACGGGTATCAAACTTGACCATGTCATGTGACGTATTGCGATGTATCACAACATTTTTTGCCTTTGTGGAGCTGGGGTGGGCTTGGCTTGCGTGTGACACATCTGGCCTGCAGGCCGCCAGTTTGACACCCCTGGTTTAGATGAACAGAACAGAGTAATAGAGTTGGAAGGGATCTTCGAGGTCATCTAGTCCAACCCCCTGCTAGGCAGGAAACACTATACCATTTCAGACAAATGGCTGTCCGGTCTCTTCTTAAAAACTTCCAGTGTTGGAGCATTCACCACTTCTAGAGGCAGGTTGTTCCACTGGTTAATTGTTCTAACTGTCAGGAAGTTTCTCCTTAGTTCTAGGTTGCTTCTCTCTTTGGTTAGTTTCCATCCATTGCTTCTTGTCCTGCCTTCAGGGGCTTTGGAGAAAAGCTTGATTCCCTCTTCCTTGTGGCAACCCCTGAGATATTGGAATTTGGAACACTGCTATCATGTCACCCCTCGTCCTTCTTTTCATGTGGAATGAAATGAGGAATAATAGAACCTATATTGGAAGTCTGAAATAAGGCAATGAGTCTTAAAAGGTTTAGCTTCAGCTGGATTAGGGGAAAAAAGAAAGATGTAGAGCAGTGGTTCTCAACCTTTCTAATGCCGTGACCCCATAATACAGTTCCCCATGTTGTGGTGACCCCCAACCACTTATACATCAGCGGGTGCCAGGGGCGTGGCCAAAGAAAAGGGGAAAAAAATGGCGGACAGCCTTGTTTGGCGACCCCCGTGAAATGGCCGTTCGACCCCAAATGGGGTCCCGACCCACAGGTTGAGAACCACTGATGTAGAGCAAACGAGGATAAAACTTGTTTTTAAGATGAAGAATACCTAGCTAGCCAGGCAGCTATTTATCAATTTACCTAACAATTGTCTCCTTCTGCGGGTAGGTCTCGACTTACAACCTTTCACTTAGTGACAGTTCAAAATTACAATGGCACTGAAAAAAGTGACTTTATGACTATTTTTCACACATATGACCTAAGCAGCATCCCCATGGTCATGGGATCAAAATTCAGATGCTTGGCAAAGGACTCATAGTTATGGCTGTTGCTGTGTCCTGGGGTCCTGTCACATTTTACAACCTTCTGACAAGCAAAGTCAATGGAGAAACCAGATTCACTTAACATCCATGATAGTAATTTAACTACTGCAGTGATTCACTTAAGAACTGTGGCAAGAAAGGGCGTAAAATGGGGCAAAAATTCACTTAACAACTGTCTCGCTTAGCAACAGAAAGTTTGGGCTAATTGTAGTGATAAATTGAGGACCACCTATATATTTTTTGTACTGCTGGCATTTCTATAAGGTGCATTCATACACACCCCGGAAATGCTTCCTTTATTGATCAGCAGTCAGTCCCCAACTTTTCCGGCTCCACAGACTGATAGCAGCAGCAATGGTTTTGTGCACGCAACCTAACTCCTGCATATGCACAAATGAAGCTTCTCACCCACCTCTTGCACAGACTGGTATCAGTCCGTGGCCCAAGGTTGGTGACCCCTGCTTTAAATAATCATCATATTGGCAACCCCTTTTGTCTCATTAAGTAGATTTATTGGTTCAGAATAAAATGGCTATCAGGTTGATGATGATGATGATGATGATGATGATGATGATGGAAGGGACCTTGGAGGTCATCTAGTCCAATCCCCTGCTCAGGCAGGTAACCCTATACCATTTCAGATAAATGGCTGTCCAGTCTCTTCTTAAAAACGTCCACTGTTGGAGCATTCACCAGTTCTGGAGGCAGATTGTTCCACTGGTTAATTGTTCTAACTGTCAGAGAGTTTCTCCTTAGTTCTAGGTTGCTTCTCTCCTTGATTAGTTTCCAAGGTTATTTTAAAGCATTCTGGTAGCCTTCTTTCCTATTCCATTCTGAAAGAAAATCCCCATTTAAAGATTACCTTCAAAAAGCAAGTCTGGGTTGAAACAGGAAAAGATAACGCTATTTTACATATTACAACGTTATTGTGCTTCTTGGGGTGGAGCCTCCTGTTCTGTCCAAAAGTTAAAATGATAGATGTTTGCTGTGATTCCCAATAGCAGCCTCTCTTTTTAGGATTCTGGCTTCAGGTTCAAAGGGCATCCAGCTGACATCAGCACCTGCTCTCCGTGAGCTTATGTTAGTCTGCATTAGTTCTGCAGTGTTCATTAAAGGACTGCAAGCTGCCCACTGTTATAAAATTCCATGGAGTGCTCTTCTGCTCTATGGGCAGATAATTTAAAATGCCGTAGAGTAGCAAGCAGGCTGCTAGGCAAAGTCAATCCAGGAGGAGAATTGGTGATTCACTCCTGACCAAGCGTTAACTCTTCTGAGTCCTCCAGAGTATTTTCTCTATTCACCTATAAAATTCCAAACAGCCTGGAGATGTATATCAAAAGGTCAACTCCTCGGCTGAGCTTTGTTCATACAAGAGTTGCGATGAACTTTTGAGACTTATTGGGTGGGAATATAAGATTAGCCATCTTCTGTAACAACACCTAAAGTTAGACGGGCCCAAAAGTTTCGGTGATAAGACTGCTTTTAATTTGCTAAAATGAAAATCTGTTATTCTCTATAC
This sequence comes from Crotalus tigris, assembly GCF_016545835.1. Taxonomy (NCBI): domain Eukaryota; kingdom Metazoa; phylum Chordata; class Lepidosauria; order Squamata; family Viperidae; genus Crotalus; species Crotalus tigris. The sequence goes on from NW_024096535.1 coordinate 2,809,179, forward strand.
CTCATAAGTGATTTTAAAGAGCTCCACAGTCTCGCTTTAAAATGTTAAACCAAGTGAGCTCTGGTGACACAGTGGCTGAAGTGCAATATTAACAGCAAACTCTGCCCACAGCTTTGGAGTTTGATCCTAACCATCTTTCCATCCTTCTGAGGTTATTAAAATGAGGACCCAAATTTTTTTTGGGGGGGCAATAGGCAAATAGTGCTGACATTGTAAACTGCCCAGAGATTATTATTAAAGCACTGTGGGATGGTATATGTGCCTAAATGCTACAGCAATTGTTAAAATATTATATTTCTTTGTTGTTTTGTGCTAGAAAGAGTACAGAGAAGAGCAACAAAGATGATCAGGGGACTGGAGGCTAAAACATAAGAAGAACGGTTGCTGGAATTGGGTATGTCTAGTTTAATGAAGAGAAGGATGAGGAGTGAATGATAGCAGTGTTCCAGTATCTCAGGGGCTGCCACAAAGAAGAGGGAGTCAAGCTATTCTCCAAGGTTCCTGAAGGCAGGACAAGAAGCAACGGGTGGAAACTAATCAAGGAGGGAAGCAACCTAGAACTAAGGAGAAATTTCCTGACAGTGAGAACAATTAGCCAATGGAACAACCTGCCTCCAGGAGCTGTGAATGCTCCAACACTGGAAGTTTTTAAGAAGAGAGTGGACAGCGATTTGTCCGAAATGGTGTAGGGTTTCCTGCCTGAGCAGGGGGTTGGACTAGATGACCTCCAAGGTCCCTTCCAACTTTATTATTATTATCGATCATCGCACAGTCAGCCAGATGTTCAGACTGGATTTGGCATTTTGTCTACCTATCGAGTCCTTACCCAGGACCTGGGATAGGCAGATGTGGATGTTTGATGGTATTACAGATATCGTCGCAGGATGGAAGCAGTTCCTAATAAGGCTGCCTTTTGCAATTGACTAATAGCGAATTTGTCAATGCCAATGGTGTTCAAGTGGTGCTCCAGTTGTTTTGGGATTGCACCCAAGGAGCCTATGACTATTGGTACTACCCTTGCTTGCTTTTGCCACAGTCTTTCTATTTCTATTTGTAGGTCTTTGTATTTTGTTATCTTCTCCAGTTCTTTCTCTTCTATTCTGCTGTCTCCAGGCACTGCCACGTCCACTATCCAGACTTTTTTGTCTTTCTTATCGACAATTGTTAAGTCTGGGGTGTTATGTTGCAGGTGCTTGTCTGTTTGAATTCTGAAGTCCCAGAGCAGTTTAATTTTATCATTTTCTATGACTTTCTCTATTTTATGATCCCACCAGTTTTTGCTTACAGGCAAATGATATTTTTTGCAGATCTTCCAATGCACCATTGTTGCTACTTTGTCATGCCGCTGCTTGTAATCAGTTTGTGCAATCTTCTTGCAACAGCTTACCAAGTGGTCCACTGTTTCTTCAGCTTCTTTGCATAGGCGGCACTTACTGTCTGTTGCTGTCTTCTCAATTTTGACTTTGTATGCATTTGTCCTTAAGGCTTGGTCTTGTGCAGCCAGAATTAGTCCCTCGGTCTCTTTCTTCAATTTTCCTGCTCTTAGCCATTGCCAGGTTTTATTATTATCTGCTTTCCCAGCTATTTTTTTCATGTATTGGCCATGTAGTGCTTTGTCTTCCCATGCCTCTATTCTGTTCTTCATTTGGTCTTTCTTGTAGGCCAGTTTGGTCTCTCCAGTAGTTAGTAAGCCTTCCTGATATACTAATTTCAGTGCATCTTCATCATTGTTCTTCAGATATTCTTCCAAAGCCATTTTTTCTTCTTCAACCATCTGATGTACTTGTAGCATTCCACGCCCACCTATTTGCCTTGGTAGATAAAGTCTATCAATGTCACTGCGTGGATGAAGGGCATGATTCATTGTCATTATTTTTCTGGTCTGCCTATCCATTGCTTTTAGTTCTGCTTGAGTCCAGTCCACTATTCCAGCTGTGTACCTAATGACTGGGATTGCCCAGGTGTTGATTGCCTTTATGGTATTTCCTCCATTGAGTTTGGATTTTAAGATCTTCTTCACTCTCTTGATGTATTCACCTCTAATCTTTTTCTTGACTTCAGTGTGCTTGATGTTGTCAGCTTGAAGGATACCCAAGTATTTGTAGTACTCTTCCTCATCCAGACTCTTAATGTTATTTTCGTGGGGCATCTTGATTCCTTCAGTTTTCACTATTTTTCCTTGTTTGATAGTAAGTGTGGCACATTTGTCCAAGCCAAACTCCATTACAATATCTTGGCTATATATACGGACAGTGTTGAGCAGCGATTCTATTTCAGATGATGTTTTTCCATACAGCTTCAGATCATCCATGTAAAGGAGGTGGGATAGTCTAGCAGATGTTTTTGATGTTTGATAGCCATGTCCTGAGTTATTCAGTATTGTTGACAGAGGAAACAGTGCAATAACAAATAGTAATGGTGATAATGAATCTCCTTGAAATATTCCTCTCTTGATATTAACCTCTCCCAGCCTCTCACCATTGATCTGCAACTGTGTCTTCCATTGTGCCATCGATCTTTGCACAAATTTTCTGATGTTTCTACTGACTCCTGTTATTTCTAGGCACTTTATTATCCAATCATGTGGCAGAGAGTCAAATGCCTTTTTGTAGTCAATCCATGCCACATTCAGGTTGGTCTTCCTTCTCTTGCAGTTTTCCAAGATCATTTTGTCTATTAGGAGTTGATCTTTTGTTCCTCTGCTGTTGGGGCGGTTTCCTTTCTGCTCAGGTGGAAAGAGATTGTTTTCAACTAGATGCTGTTGCACTGCATCAGCTACTACACCAGTTAGTAATTTGAAAGTTGTTGGTAAGCAGGTAATTGGCCTGTAGTTACCTGGTGTTGCCCCTTTTGCTGGATTTTTCATTATTAGGTAGGTTTTCCCAGTTGTTAGCCACTTTTCAATTTCTCCTCCTTGTAGTATATTGTTGAACTGTTTGGCAATGAGTGGGTGTAGAACAGTTAGATGTTTCAACAGTTAGATGTTTATTATTATTATTATTATTATTATTATTATTATTATTATTATTATTATTATTATTATTATTATTCCTTAATTGTGACCACAGTTGGGATTGCAACTTCCATTGCTATGTGATACAGTTACTAAGTGAGTCATGCCCGATTTTATGATTGTTTTTTGCTGCAGTTGTTAAGTGAATCCTGCAGTTATTAAGCCAATCTGGCTCCCCCTCCCCCACTGACTTTGTTACAAGCTGGCTGGGAAGGTCATAAATTGTGATTACATGATCCCTGAATTCTGAGCCCATTTGTATTTTATGAAAATCCCAATGTGATTTTGGCTGCTGAAAGTGGGCACAGGGAGACATAACTGAATACATATTTGCCCCAATATTACCCAGCATTCTCTCTACTCTCCTTCCTGTAGACTATTCTCAATTTTCCTCTCTTATTTTTTTTTTTTTCGGGACCATGGGGACACTTCCAAATGAAACCCTGAGCTGCTGACACCCATCATTTTTATTTTCTTAAAAAAAACCCAAAACAAAACCCTACTCTTAATAAAACTTTTCAAGCATGTAAACATTAATGTCCTAGAGCAGGGGTAGGCAACCTTGGCTCTTTTATGACTGGTGGACTTTAACTCCCAGAATTCCTGAGCCAGCACAGCTGGCTCAGGAATTCTGGGAGTTGAAGTCCACCAGTCATAAAAGCACAGCTGGCTCAGGAATTCTGGGAGTTGAAGTCCACCAGTCATAAAAGCACAGCTGGCTCAGGAATTCTGGGAGTTGAAGTCCACCAGTCATAAAAGCACAGCTGGCTCAGGAATTCTGGGCGTTGAAGTCCACCAGTCATAAAAGCACAGCTGGCTCAGGAATTCTGGGAGTTGAAGTCCACCAGTCATAAAAGCACAGCTGGCTCAGGAATTCTGGGAGTTGAAGTCCACCAGTCATAAAAGCACAGCTGGCTCAGGAATTCTGGGAGTTGAAGTCCACCAGTCATAAAAGCACAGCTGGCTCAGGAATTCTGGGAGTTGAAGTCCACCAGTCATAAAAGCACAGCTGGCTCAGGAATTCTGGGAGTTGAAGTCCACCAGTCATAAAAGCACAGCTGGCTCAGGAATTCTGGGAGTTGAAGTCCACAAGTCATAAAAGAGCCAAGGTTGCCTACCCCTGTACCTTTGTGGAAAGAAACATCTTCGACTTTGCTTTGCCGTTTCGTGTGTGTGTGTGTGTGTGTGTGTGTGTGTGTGTGTGTGTAAGTAAAATGAGATCATCAGGGCACTAAGGCAAAAGTCCAAAGGAACTTTAAAACTTATAAGCTTCATACTGGGGATCAAGCTATAAATTCAACCTAACACTACGCAAAACACTTCCACACATTCTTGCTATGTCTCATAGGACTCAAGGGCAGGAGCAGCTTCTAGTGTTCTCCTAAAAGAGATGTGATTCTAAGCCCAATTGAAATAAATTCTATTAAAGCTACAGATAATATTGAAGTACTGCAACTTAAAGTTATTGCGGGTTGGAGCCGCAAGCAGTCCTCAGCACAGCTATACATTTTGAGGGTGACACTCCAATTTTGGCACTCTCTCCTGGGGAAATTTTGGCTGTCCACCCCTTCCCCTTGTATAATTTCAAAAGTTAAGTTAAAACATGCTTAGTCACCTGGGGCTTGCAGGGTAACAATTGTTTCAGGACCAGAGGTCATGTTTTTACTGTGGCACAGCCATTCTCCGCACTTAATTGCTTTTGCTCTTCTGTTTTGCGTTTGAGTGTTTTATTGCAGATTGCTTTATTTAATCTCTTTTATAGAAGATTGCTTCATTTGGTTGATTTTTCTTCTCTGCATTCTTCCAAGCTCCCTCAGAAAAGTAAAATAATAAAATAAAATAATAAAATAAAATAAAAAAATAAAATAAGTAACAGTAACAGAGTTGGAAGGAACCTTGGAGACCATCTAGTCCAACTCCTGGTCCATGAACTAATACTGGGACATGGCATGCCAGTAACCGGTCCACACAAACAAGCAAAGCCCCATCTGCGGGATGCAGGCAGCACACAAAACCACGCCCTCTCCAGTCTGCGAAAAAAACTCTCTCCACGTAACCGGACCCTGGTGCCCAACAAGTTGGGGACCTCTGATCTAGTCCAATCCCCTGCTCTCGCAGGAGACCTATAACTATTTTGCAAAGCAAAGCAAAGCAAGCAAAAAGCCAAATAAAGCTATATGTAACAAGATGTTCCATGCCACTTGGTTTCTGCTTCTGCTCAAGGCAGTGACCAATTTCAGCTCTGCAGTCCTCACATTCTCAAACCATTCTTTCTGAACTTGGTCAGTGATAAAGACTAAATCATCATCATGTCTGTTTCAGTTCAGGCATCCTGGATGTCTGTCAGCTGCAATTCACACAAAAGACTAAACCATATTTTGATCTGGAATATGCATCCCACAGTGCTGGCTTAGAAGCCCTACTCATTTTGGTGTCTTCAGTAAACAATGGCTAAATCACGGTTCCATGCAATGTGTGGGAACCAATCAATATAATTGTAAAGTAGCTGTCAGATATTACTTTTAAAGGCATTTTTTTGCAGTTAGATGGGCTTTCAGCACAAATCTGGCTGACTTCAAAGACTATCTACAGGAAATAATGAAATTAGGATGGTACAAGAGAGATAATCAGGCTTGTCAGATGCTATATTTTTTTTCTATCTTGCTCTATGGAGTAGAGAGTTGGTCTCTGACAGAAGGCCACCTGAAGAGACTAGAGGCATTTGAAATGTGGATTTACAGGCAGCTGTTACGTATAAGCTGGGTTGACAAGATCAGAAATGAGGAGGGGATAAGCCGCCTGGGAAAGCCAAGGGAAATCATCAAAATAATTAAAAAATGAAAATTAGAATATTTCGGACATGTGATGCAACATCCAGAAAAATACAGCATATTCCATTTAATCCTCCAGGGAAAGATTGAAGGCAAACGAGGTTCAGGCAGAAGAAGAACATCGTGGCTTCAAAATCGAAGGGACTGCTTTGGACAAAACTCAGCAGCACTTTTTCGTGCGGCTGCTGATAAAAACAGGATTGCCAACATGATCGCCAACATCCAATAACGGATATGGCAGAAGAAGAAGAAGGAGAAGGAGAAGGAGAAGGAGAAGAGGAGGAGGAGGAGGAGGAGGAGGAGGAGGAGGAGGAGGAGGAGGAGGAGGAGGAGGAGGAGGAGGAGGAGGAGGAGGAGGAGGGAGATAAAGATCAAGGAGAGGTGGGAATATGCTTGGGGCTTCAGGCAGCAAAACAAGGATCTTCCCAAAGACAAGTCCCGCTATTTGTAAGGAGGCAATTTTGTTCTCTCGGAATACAATTGACCAAAGGCATGCCACTGTGACTCCAACTGATTAAGAAATCACTAGAAATATGTGCACATTCAATCCATTCTAAAAAATAAAAACAAAGGGGCAGGCAATGTTGATGGATTTTTTTTTTTTTTTTGGTAACTGGGACTCCATATCTTGGAGCTATCGTAGCATATAATCTTTCTCCCCTAAGGTGTGTTGACAGCAAATATTCATTTGTAGATTATAAGACTTCAAGTGCTTTGATCCCAAAGGATTAATAAAAAAAAAAACCAACAGTTTTACTGCATTAGAATGGGAAGAGTATTGAAACCTATTGCTTCGTGCATGTTGCAAATAAACTCTCACACATTTGTCGTAATGCAGAATTTCTACCCGTACTTCTTAAATTAGACTGGCAGCATTTTAACCCTGTTTTTGCACCAACAGTGCCCACCAACATTATGTTGGCCTAAAAAATATGCTTAAACTATCCTTTCTTAAAGACAAAAATGGGCTGGAAGGGGAAAAGGAAGAGGAAAAAGGACCAAAACATTACTGTATGCTGAGCAGCAAGAGTCACATTCTAGCAACTGCTGATCTCCAGCTGATTCTTTAAAAGCATCCATAATTTTCAGCAATCGGAAGAAGGCATGCTTGTTCCCCTGTTTCCAAGATGGTCTTCCCAGTGCATGTAGTTCCTTCCCTCCATCCAATGTAATAATTTCAAAGGAAATAAATCCTCTCATTTAATACACCTAAGCACAGTATTATTTTGGGCATATAAAGTGCCATCAAATAAAGTGCATATTTGACACAACACATCTTGTATTGAGAAACTGAAACTTTTAATCCTTTCACTAGATCAAAAACAGTTGGGTGGGGATCTGATAATCCACCTCAGGATCATAATTGCAACTACAGTGGAGGTAGTGCTGTCTTTGTTCAAGCATCTACGTCCACAATGTTCTATACTAGTAAACTGACCAGTGGTTGCTTAAGGATGAATAGACAGTGATTACAGCACAGTGCCTAGATTCTGTGCAGCAGCACTGGGGATTCATTGGACACAGGTGATTTATCCATCATAGCTATTTTATACAATTAATGCAGCAAAACTTTTTCCTTATCACTCTCTTGCATTTTAGTATTTAATGATTACAGGCCTCACAGTTAGGCCATGCTGTGTTTTGCTGGTATGCAACTGACAGATTGGATGCCAAATTGTGATTTTAATATAGATTTTATCTGTTATTTTGTTCTAGAATTTTTAACTGGATATTCCTTGGGTGTTTTTAAACTTGCTCTGGTCTCTAGTCTTTGACCGTAATAAACATTGACTTGACTATAATAAACTGAACATTCCCTATGCTTCTCTTGGCCAGATCTATCATCAATATTGTTGCGTCCTTGGCGGGAAAGCAGACACGAGAAGCAGCTGGAGTTCTCAGTTTCTTTTATTCAGCGTTCAGCTTACAGGAAGATGGCTTCAGCCTCGCCCAAACGCCTCGCAGCCTCTTATATAGGCAACTCCTGGGTAAAAGGGTTACTTTTCCCGCGCCAGCACCCGCGCATGCGCACGGCGCTGGCGACAGCCTGTCTGGTCCCGGGCAGCTTTGCACCTGACCGGGACTGCCTGCAAACGCCCGAGCCGTTTGCAAAGGCTCGGGACATAACACCCCTTTCCCCCGGGCTAAAACTACTACCAACATACAACATTTATTTTATATAACATTTTGCTCCCCAATGTTCCCACTGTTTACTGGCTTTTGCTTTGCCAGCAATGTTCTGTAGTCTTCTAGGTACTTGGGAGATTTCTTTGCTCTCTGTGACCTTCTTAGCTCTGGATTACTGGCATAAGTCCCCTGACTGGAGGGAGGCGTGAGCCTTTTCTCTCTATTGTGCCCTGGTGTCTTCCAAGGACTGTGCCCCAATGCCTGGCCTGCTCGCTTGCCCACCGGGCTCGTCAGGCCAGGGCTTCTGTTGCTTTGTGACCTGGTTGACCTGCCTAGCTGTAGACCCTCGGGCCCCTTGAAGTGATAGCCGCTGCTGGGCGTCTCTGTAGGACCTCCTAGGTCAGTCCAAGACCTGTCAGGAGGCTGTCCATTCCCTGAACCCCATTCTGTGCTCGGGCTCGTGTGGGTTTCTGTACTTTCCCAAAACTCAGGTGTTCCCTGATTTGTGCTAGGGTTGTTGTAGTCGGGACTTGGTTCCTCGACTAGCTCTGTGTATGTTTGACCCCCTGTAGGATTTGGGGTAAGGTCAGGCCAACCTTGGGAATTGTGTGCCAGCTCTCTTGCGGGGAATGATTTGTTGGGATGCCCCCGGGTATCCTCCGTGACTGGAGTGCTGTGTGATGTGTGTGGAAAGTGAGTATGCCCCCGGGGTGACTCCCTGGCTGGAGTAGGCGTGAGTGCCTGTTGTGTGGGTAAGCTCCATGACTTCCTTTTCGGAGCAATTGCGGAATCTTGGGACGAGCCGTTTGTGGCTCCCTCAGTGGAGATGGGCAGTAGCTCTTGCCCTTCCCTTTGCTCCAAAGGGTCCCCCTCCCCCCCTGGAAAAGACCCAGGAGTCTCAGCAGAAAAGTCTCGCCTAGAGCGAAGTTGGTCGATGTGCCGACGCAGGACACGACCGTTGTCCAGGGCAACCTCGTAGGAGAGAGGACCTGTGATCCTGGACACAGAAGCGGGGACCCATGTATGACCAGGCCCGTAATTGCGAGCCCAAACGGGGCACCCACAAGTAGTTGTCTAGGTGCCCTAGGATGTGAGGTAGATGAAGGCAGTCTGTCCGGATGCAACCGGTCAAGTCTAGTAGTAAGTTGGCGCCCCCAACGAAGTTCAGCTGGACTTCTCCCTGTAGAAGTGGACGGTGTGGTGCGATAAGAAAGGAGAAAGTCAGCCAACCTGTGATGCCAGTCCCCGTAGGTGAGTCTCTTCAAGGCGTCCTTTGCGATGCGCACCATGCGTTCAGCCATACCGTTGGTGGACGGGTGAAAAGGCGCAGACGTGGCATGACGAATCAGGTTTGCCTGTAAGAAAGCTTGGAATTCGGAGGAGGTGAATTGAGGGCCGTTGTCGGACACAATGACATCTGGCAGCCCGTGTGCAGCAAAAATCCCCCTCAGTACCTGAATAGTCTTTGCAGTGGTGGTGGATGAGACAGGCACAACCTCAAGCCATTTTGAATGGCTGTCAACAAGGACCAAGAAGAACTGGCCCTGAAAGGGCCCAGCGTAGTCAATGTGCACCCTAGACCATGGGGACTGTGTTTCCTCCCATCTATGCACAGGAGCTTGGGGCATCTCTGGGCGAGATCGTTGGCACAGGTGGCATGCGTGTACCTTAGCCTCAATATCTTTATCTAAAGCAGGCCACCACAAGTGGCTGCGTGCAAGAGCCTTCATACGAACAATGCCAGGATGACCCTCGTGGAGGGATTCTAAGACCCTAGTCCTCATTGAGGTGGGAATGACAACTCTGTTTCCCCAAAGCAGACAACCCTGAGAAAGGGACAGTTCGTTTCTTTTGGACCAGAAACTCTGAAACTCAGGACTAGGGCAGTGCTCAGGCCACCCGGACAGGACCCAGGAGCGGACACGTGAAAGTGTGTGATCTGTACCCGTTTCAGCGGTAACATCCCTGGCACTAAGAGGGAGCTCGGGCAAGGCTTGGATTGATAGAATGTTGACAGCTGGCGCGGGGTCAGCTTCTACTACTGGCAGAGGCAATCTACTGAGGCCATCAGCATTGCCCATTTCTTTCCCAGGCTTGTGGAGTAATGAAAAATCATATGCAGACAAGAAAATAGACCACCTAAGCATTCTAGGGGAAATGATGTGGGGAGTCTGCTTACGTGTGGTAAACAGTCCCAGCAGAGGCTTATGGTCAGTGAAGACCGTGAAATGCCTGCCATATAGAAAATCGTGGAATTTTTTAATTCCAGCAACAACAGCCAGAGCCTCCCTGTCTATCTGAGCGTAGTTGCGCTCGGCAGAAGACAGTGTTCTGGAGTAGTATGCAATAGGAACCTGAGTTCCATCAGACCTGAGGTGACTCAGGACAGCTCCAACCCCGTAGGGGGATGCATCACAAGCGATGCACACAGGAAGAGACTCATTGAAATGTGCAAGAACACTGTTAGAAGTGAGCAAGGCCTTGACTTCTTTAAAGCAAGCCTCATGTGCTTGTGACCACAGCCACACAGCTTGTTTGTCTAGTAGCCTGTGAAGAGGCTCAGCTACACTAGCTTTATGTGGAAGAAAGGAATTGTAGAAATTCAGGAGGCCTAGGAAGGCCTGAAGTTCGGCCTTAGACTTTGGCCTGTGTGCTTGTAAAATAGCAGTTAGTTTGGATTCAGCAGGATGAATCCCAGCAGCATCAATTTTGAATCCCAGAAATTCAGTAGAAGGCACCCCGATCTTGCATTTGTCTTTTCTGAGCTTGAGGCCTGATTCCCTGAATCTTAACAGGACAGCCCTAAGTCTTTCAGCTAGAATGTGTGTGGAGTCTCCTGCAATCAAGACATCGTCAAAGTAGGGGCAGACCCCTGGTATCCCTCGTAGTGTGTTTTCCATTACGCTTTGGAAAATCCCAGGAGCGACATTTACTCCAAACTGTAGCCTTTTTACTTTAAAGGCTCACCTGTGGGTCACAATGGTCTGAGCTATGGCAGCATCATCATCAACAGGCAGCTGTTGATATGCTTGAGCTAGGTCAAGCTTTGCAAAAACACGCCCCCCCTTGAGAGAGGCCAGGATGTGACTGACCACAGGAACAGGATAGGCATGTTGCTGCAATGCCTTATTGATTGTGCATTTGTAATCAGCACAAATGCGAATGTCCCCATTTGCCTTTAGAGGCGTGACAATGGGGGTCTCCCATGGGCTGGAATCAACAGGTTCTAGGATTCCTTGTTGGATTAGTTTGTCTAATTCAGTGTCAATCTTACTTTTTAAGGCAAAAGGGACCCTTCTTGCTTTAATCCTAATGGGAGTGACAGTTGGGTCCTAGCTTACGGACACAGGTGGTCCTTTGTGTGCCCAGCTGGGGGCTGAAAACAATCTGTCAAATTCTTTGCAGCTTCCTGTAGGTCGAGTGTTTGTAAGCTGTTTGAGTCCTGTACGTGTATCCCCAGGGCCCTCAACCAATCGAGTCCTATGAGACTCGTTCGTTCACCCCCTACTACTATAAGTCTAGTGGACCTTCAAAACTCTTGTATTGCACGTTAAGGGTGGCCTCCCCCTTAACACACACTCTTGAGTTCTGAAAATCGGTTAATACAATATCAGAAGGCCTTAACTTGGCCTTAGACCCACTTCTGGAACAAATCTTCCTAAATGTATGCAATGAAATGATGGACAGGGCAGACCCTGTGTCTAGTTCCATAGATAATGGAACCCCTTGTAGCTTCACGTTGAGTGACAGCTTTTTCTTCATGGGCTTGTGTGTGCCTGTTCTACAGATGCTTCTTCGCGAAGCGCAAAAGCCTACCCTATTCTGGCTGGGGAATCTGGTACCTTTCAGGCGTTCTTCTTGGGGTTGTGCCTTTCGTCGGCTCAGACACACAGCTGCAATGTGCCCTCGTTTGCCGCATGCCCGGCAGGTAGCGGAGCGGAACTTGCAGTCGGTTCTTCTGTGGCGACCTCCACAGCCGATGCACTTGAGCGGAGCCGAAGAGCTTCCCTTCTGGTTCTCTTCCTTCGCGAGGTGTAGACGGTCGACTTCCTCGTCCGGATCCTCCTCGGAGTTTCGTCGGACGTCTTCCTGGTGCACGGACGCACCCTCTGCACTGTTTCTGATCGGCCGCATGTTTTTGATGGCGCCGCCTGCTGCTTCTTCGGCGGTGACTTCCCTTAAGGCGTCTTGGAAGGATAATTCTTCCTTTGCGAAAAGTCTCTGTTGTAGCTCGCGATGCCTTAACCCGCACACGAATCGGTCCCTCAGTCGTTCCTCGAGGTCCTTGAACTCGCAGGGCTTGGCGGCCTTCCGTAGCGCGGCGATGTATTCCTTGGCTGTTTCACCGGACCGTTGATCCCTCTGCTCGAAGGTGTGGCGCCATGAGATAACGGACACCTTGGGGTGGAAGTGCTCTTTCAGCAGCTTCTTCAGGTCTGCGTAGCTTACAGACTCTACTGGAACAGGTGCTACAAGATTTTCTGCGATTTCGAAGGCGTCTTGGCCGCAAACGCAAAGCAGGGTGGCGGCCTTCAAGCTATCTTCCCTCACTTGGTTTGCCTTGAAGTAGTTCTCCATTCGGGATACGTAGGACTCCCACCGCTCTGGATGTGAGACGTCGAATTCCGAAAGCCTTCCGATTTTCGCCATCTTCGGATCTTCAGGAGACGGGTTTTATCCAGCCAGCCTTAACCCCCGACGATAGCGCACCGGATGGCGGCAGCTGCCGAGATCGAAGCCGTTCCTCTTCGCAGCTCAGGAATCCTTGGGTAAGCTTACACTTTTTCCTTTCCAGGTAGTGCAAGGCATCCCCTCGTCACCAGTGTTGGCCTTGGCGGGAAAACAGACACGAGAAGCAGCTGGAGTTCTCAGTTTCTTTATTCAGCGTTCAGCTTACAGGAAGATGGCTTCAGCCTCGCCCAAACGCCTCGCAGCCTCTTATATAGGCAACTCCCGGGTAAAGAGGTTACTTTTCCCGCGCCAGCACCCGCGCATGCGCACGGCGCTGGCGACAGCCTGTCTGGTCCCGGGCAGCTTTGCACCTGCCCGGGACTGCCTGCAAACGCCCGAGCCGTTTGCAAAGGCTCGGGACATAACAAATATGTTAAGAGGTTATTATTAATAGTGCCCCCAAATCAGACAGCGGCTTAGATAGAGGAAAGATATGGGTTTTTGCACAAATAGTTTCCATTCCTACAGTTGATTTAGTTTAAAGTAACTTATTTGTTGAAGATCAAGCCGCACTCTGATTCATGTTTTAGCAGAATGAATCATTTTGAAAGGATACATAGAAGAAACCATACTGATGATAAATTTCTAAGTATGATTTTACACATTTACAAAACAGAGAGAATTTATTTCACTCTATGCTAGAAAGAAAGAAAGAAAGGAAGGAAGGAAGGAAGGAAGGAAGGAAGGAAGGAAGGAAGGAAGGAAGGAACGGAGGGAGGGAGGGAGGGGGAGGGAGGGAGGGAGGGGGAGGGAGGGAAGAAATCCAAAGCTGCAAATAATAAAGAAAAAGAATAAGACAGCCAAAATATCAGTTATCAAGCCAAGGGAAAATAAATCATTGTTAAACAATAACTATTGCAATGGAAGTCATCACATCTGAGAGTGTACAATACTGAATGAAAACTATTTTGTAAATAGATTTCAGAATGAATGTAAACAACAAGACCAAGTTTTAAGTGCATTATTCTTATTATAGTTTGTCATACAGTCAGCCAGATATCTACATTGAATTTGTAACCTATCAAATCCTTCCCAGAATCCTGAGATAGGCAGATGTTGATGTTTGATGGTGTTAAAGGTATCACCGCAGGATGTAAGATGGTCTGAGTAAAGCTGCCTTTTGCAACTGATTGATGTGGTTTGTGAATGCCATGGTGACCAAGTGGTGCTCCAGCTGTTATTGTTGTTGTTAATGGTATTACTACTATAATAATAATAACAACAACAAGAGAACAAATTCTGTTAGACAAGTGTAAGCCCCTGTGTGGCTACAAACCTTAAGAGAAGCAACACCAATTTCTTCAACATTTGAAATAGAAAACCAGCTAGAGAACAGTTGGGCTGTTAAACAACAATGATGTGATAGGGATGCTCAAGGAGATACAGAGACTGCAGAGGAACAGAATAAATTCCTTGTATTTGTCTTTATAACAAAAGATACAAGATAGATATCTCAGCCTAAATTGATTTTCTCCAGGAGGGAAGTGGAAAAGTTAAAACCCAAAGAAAGAATACCAAGGGACCTATAAGAGACTACAGTGTATAGTGCCATGTTAAATTGTTGACTTCTTATCAAAATATATAACTTGCCTCTCAAATAAGAGAACTGGAAGCTAGCCACTCTGGTCCCAAATTCTAAGAAGAGGCCAGAGAAGACGAGGGAAATTATTGATAGAAATGGTAATCAAAAACAATAATGACAACAATGACAAAGACTGCTGAAGGAAAATCAGGAGAGATTCCTTAGAGCAGATATGTCAAACTCACGACGTCATGTTACGTCGCGCAACGTATCGGGACGGTTTTGCCATTGCTGGCAATGGGGTGGGCGTGGCTTCTGGATGATGCGTTTGGCCCGCGGATCGGCAGTTTGACACCCCTGTCTTAGAGGCAAATCCTGCCTTGCTAAACTTTTAACAGATGAACAAAACTAACACTGTCAATGCTTGTATACTTGAATTTTCAAAACAAAATGTTTGACAATGTCCCTCATCAAAAGATTCTTGTCTAAATACAGCACTCCTATTCACATATGAATTAGTATTGTTTTAGATGCCACATTTTGAAAAAAAAAGGACTGAAAAAAAGGGGTGGAGAGGACAACAAAATTCTTAGGGCCTTGAACATAATCTCTGCAAAGAATGGCTAAGGTCTTTAGTTTGGAAAAATAAGTCACTGAGGGAAGACATAAATAAACATGCATGGCCTGAAAAAAACTTGACTGCGGTATTTTTCCCTTTCTCAAAATACTGGACTGGGATCATCTGATGAAACTTATTAGAAGGAGATTTAAAGCAGATAAAATTGCACATTATATAATTAACCAGTAGAATTATTTATCATAACATGGGGATGGCTTTTAAAGGGGACTAAATTCTTCTTGAAGTAACTCTAGGCCGCTTACTTATTAAAGCTAAAATAATACAATAAAAATAGAGGTAGTCATTAACTTAAGACCACTGTTGAGACTCGTTCAATTGAGTCAGACCCTTTTGTGACTTTCTGACAAGCAAAGTCATGAGGGAAGCCGGCGTCACTTAACAACCGGGTTAGTAACTTATCAACTGCAGTGGTTCGCTTAACAACTGTGGCAAGAAAGGTCGTAAAATGGAAGCAAAATGCACTTAACAAATGTCTCACTCAACAACAGAAATTTGGGACTCAGTTGAGGTAATAAGTCGAGGACTAACTGTACCTGTATAAGTCATAAGACAATTTTGCAAGGTTGTTATTACTGAACCATTGTTAAAAAAGCAGTCCTAAGTCGAGGACTACCTGTAATGAAAGTAGCAACTGCTCAAAAGCAGCCATACATACAGATACTGTAGGTGAAGTCTGATTTAGGGCTTCTGGAACATCTCCATAAAGATACAACAACAATAATAATAATAAAGTTGGAAGGGACCTTGGAGATCATCTAGTCCAACTCCCTGCTCAGGCAGGAAACCCTATACCATTTCAGACAAATGGCTGTCCAGTCTCTTCTTAAAAACCTCCAGTGTTGGAGCATTCACCACTTCTGGAGGCAGGTTGTTCCATTGGCTAATTGTTCTAACAGTCAGGAAGTTTCTCCTTAGTTCTAGGTTGCTTCTCTCCTTGATTAGTTTCCACACATTGCTTCTTGTCCTGCCTTCAGGTGCTTTGGAAAATAGCTTGACTCCCTCTTCTTTGTGGCAACCCCTGAGATATTGGAACACTGCTGTCATGTCTCCCGTCGTCCTTCTCTTCATTAAACTAGATATACCCAATTCTAATACTCTTCTGTACTTACTCTTCTAAAAAGTTCTTTCATCATACTGCATGGCTCTTTCTGATAAGTTACAGTGGACTCTGAGAACAGAAGTTGGTAGAATGTGGTGTTGGCGAATGGCTTTTTGACTCCCTTAATATAATCAACTTTATTCAGAATGACAACTGTCCTTCCTTTGTTGGCTGGCTGTGTGCGTTTTTGTTGTTTTTCTTGTGGCCTTGGACGGCATCCTGTTTTGCTCTGCTGAAATTGTTGCATGAGGGAAAGTATTTTTTTTAAATTCACAATTGTGACTTGGGCTTGTTTGTGAGAGCATTCAGTGTAGAAATCCAGGCTATACAGTGAACCCTACTGTAAACTGCACACTCCGCCTCCCCCCTCCCAAGTCCATGGAACAATTATCTTCCATGAAACCAATCCCTGGTGCCAAAAAGGTTGGGGACTGTTGTCCTAGTGAGTTTTCCTGGCTGAAAAAGGGTCTCCCCAACTTAAATTCAGTACTTTGTTATCTGAGTACAGTGATGGGGGTGGGGGGAGATTTTATTTCTCAAGTGTAGCACAACATAGAACAACATATCAAATCAAACCAAATCTTTATTCTGGTCAAAGGACAACATATAATCCAGAGAAGTTAACTAACGTGTGAATGTCCATAGTGATCATGGAGTTTTCTCCAATTCTACAGGGTGATAATTTTGACAAGGAGGAATGGTCATGCCTGCATAGAAGTAGTAAGGAGAGGGGAACAATCCACCCATTCCAAATATTTGTCAAAATGCGTCTTTCCCCACTGACATACAAAGAAGTGATTATCTAAAGAAATGTAAAAAACCATACTTGATTTCAGCCCCCCCCCCTTCTCCAAAGGTTTAATCTTAGAGTGGAGGGGCGCAGTCTGCTTTGATCTTCCAAAGGATGTCCAACATGGATGATTTCATAGATTCGTGTATCTTATAGATCAAGAAATGCTGGCATGTTAAAAGCCTTGGCTATCTGTGCATATGAAAACATTCCAGCCTAAGTAGATGCCTTGGGGTTGAGGACAAGACTCACAGAGTTAAGAGCTGTCATGCACTTGGGGAATGGAGCCAAAACTTAATTTGTAGCTGGAATGCAATAGGGTTGACAGGTCTCAGGCAGGTTCTGACAACATTGCTCCCTGCCACCCTTTCTCTGCAAAAGCAGGGCTGTGAATCTGCAGATGCTTCTCACAACTCAGCTTTGGCTGAACTTCCTTGTTAGAGCTTGTAGTAAAAGCTTAAAATGCACACAGTCCTTCTGTGGATTTCATTTTATCCCATGAGAAGTTAGTGCTGTGAATGTTCAGTGCAGTACCTAAGAAGCAAACTAAGGCAAAGAACCACAATGGATTGCGCATTCCTTGGCAAAACCAGATGTACCTGGTTGTCAAATATCTGCACATTGTGCTTATTGCTTCACTTAAAGCAGGAAAACACAACCTGGGAGTCTGAGGTGTTCAGGCTTAGGTGTGGCTCTTAGAATCTCTTCAAAAGTTGTTGCTGAATTGTTGTTGCTTCTAATGTGGTGGGTGAGGGAATCAAATCTGCAGAGATTATATCAATTGTATCGAGCTAATTTAATAGGAAAGTTTAATTTGGTGCCGTTTAATATTTGCCCTGGTCCCATCATTTTGTTGAACTTTGGCCCTCTCAAAGGTAAAATATTCCTCAGTTTCAACTATGTACCCCAACTTACATATGGATTTAAAGACCTGCAGGCTACTTGAGAACTCTACATAATATATAGTTCTAGAAAGTTTCTGTTCTTTTCCAATAAGAAGTCTGTTTAGGGGGGTGTGTGGGGTGGGGATTGCAGTTTTAAAAGACAGCTGCAAATTACTTCTTCTCCAGAGCTGGGCACAGATCCTGAGAGTGGAAATAAACAACGGTTTCTGAGGAAAAAAAAATGTAAATTACAATCATGTGATCATGGGACTCTGCAAATTTGGGCCACTTGTTGAGCACTCAAAATGCAGTCATGTGACCATGGGGGGGATGTTGTAACTTTGAATCTGGATTGTAAGTCCCTTTTTTGGGGTCCATTGTAACTTCGAACAGTTGCTAAGTCAAGGACTACCTATTTTTTACCTAACTTATTCCTCAAGAACCTCCCTTTGTTCTGCTTGCCGCAGGTTTTTCATTCACTGTGATTGTAGTAATGGAGTACTGTATTCACCCATGCATTCTCCAATTATCTGGTCACTCTGACTAAAAGAAGTTGAAACATTTGCACGAAAGCTTGTGAAGTGAGGAAAAGGGATCTCCAGTTCTTTCCCATCCAAATTCTAAGAAAAATGAGGGAGAAGGAGCATAACACCCCGCATCAGGAACTTTACCACTTGGCGCAACAGCTATAGCCAGATACCCGAGAATGTAGCTAAACCTGGAGATCTAGGAAAGGATCTGTAGGCTATTAAGCCCATTAAGCCCTGCTACTTAATGGGCTTAATGAATAAAGCTTCTTACAGCAGAACATATACTTTGAATTAGTATTAGGTAACTTAGTTTCAACTTCCTCAAGGGGGGTCATTAGTAGGACTTCATCTACACACAGCCCAGAAATAATAGTGTCCCTCTCTTCTAATTATCTGCAAGGAAGGTGACCCTTTTCTTCATCTTGTCTGACAGTCAGGATTACTTTACCTGCCTAATTGATTAACTGATCAAGTTCACTGATTAATGAGATGGCGAAACAATATTGTGCAATTATGCAACTTAAGTTAAAATGCCATTCAGGAGGGGCTGAATCTTGCCCTTTTGTGCTGCTATCTCCCACTCCAAGCACACTCATGGATTTGAACCTATTTGCCTTGGCTATACTGGTCTTTATTTATTTGTTTATTTAATTTATATGACACCCATCTCACTATCCAAAGTGACTTCGGGCAGCTAGCTGGGTTGCTGGTGGAGGAGAAACATTCTGATCCCTCCAAAGTACTTCTGTGATGCCCTTTATGGATCAGATCACCTGCTCCTAAAACCCTGGGTGACCTTTTGTTCAGAGGTTTGGTAAAGTAATCCACCAGTCTGCTTTTAGGTGAAATAGGGTTCACAAGAAACTGGACACCTTTGTTCCATCCCTCTATATTACACCAAAAGACATTTCATGGGACCTTTTTGGAACAATACTGTCACCTGTCCCAAATGTGCTTTTTCAGGAGGCAACTGGACTTTCTTGTTTTTCTTTGAAGAAGCATCCAAGAAGCTTCTTCAGCTCTGATTGGATGGTCGGGAATGGAATGGAAATCTGGTCAGAGCTGAAGAAGCTGCTTTGATGAGAAGCGAAACATCTTCAAAGAAAAACCAAGAACGTCCAGTTGCCTCCTGAAAAAGCACATTTGGGACAATCATGACCTGGATGACTGAGAATCTCCATAGATAAATACCGCCACCTATAGGGCATGTCTATTCAAAATGCAGTGACAAGTCAAACTATAAATTTAGTAGCACTTTCATGACTAAGCAACTTTCTTGGGACATTTGCTTTTGTGAGCAGTAGCTCACTTTATCAGAGGCATATAGTGGGTCAAAGTTTGGTTACTGGAGAATCTAAGGGAACCAACCCCAGTCTGGCAGGAGAGGGATTACAGCTCCAACAAGTTAATAATAACTTAATTCAAGGCATTAATGAAGTAATTAGAAAAGCTGGATAGCCATTTCTCAGTGTGTAACACTGTCCATTCTTCTGGTTTATCATTCTTCAATTAAATATATGTCAATTTCTATACAGTTATTGGACCCCAGTCCAGTTTGGTGTCACAGTAACCCATATGAGAGCTAATGTGGTATAATAGTTGAGATGCTGGACATGGTTTCCTATTGTTTGCCATCCTTTCAGAGATTTGGAGGATGTTATCTCCCTCCCTCAATTTTTTTCTTTTCAACTTTCTTTCATAGGTCTTAGTTTCTACTGCTTTCCTTCGCTGAAGCTGCTCTTAATTTTTCTGAAATCTGCTAAAAGTGCAGAACCCAAAAGAGGCCACAATATTTGAGATGGATTCTGGCCAATTTAGAATAAAACGAACTTTCTATTTTTGGGGGGGGGGAGGGACATAGCTTAGAATTGCATTTTCATTTTTGTCATTTTCATCACAATATGGTTCATTTTCAGATTGCACCTGACTGCTATATCCCATTTTTTTCTCCACAAGTGTTAAATCTCAAGCCACGTTTCTGTTTTTCTTAAGTGAAAATGTTACATTTATCTCATCTATATTTTATTCCATTAATTTCAGTCCATTTCTCTACCCTACAAAGGGAGTTTTGAATTTTATCTTTATTTTTTAGCCTTAGCTATTCCACCCAATGTTCTATCGCAGCAGATCTGATAAACTTCTTCTCCAGCTCCCATCCAAGTCTTTAATAAAAATACTGAATAAATTAAAAAAACAAGGGATGAACCCTGTGGTGTGTTCCAATTGATTCCTCTTTCCAATGAGGCAGAGTGATATGCAACCACTGAGAACTCAATGTGAATTTTGTCACCTCTATATCCACTTAACCCCCCAATTCACATTTAACTAGCTTGATAATCAAAATATCACGAGGTACTTTATCACACTATTATTATTTACTAGATATATGTATGCTTTATTGAAACCTAGATTTCAAAGCTAGACAAGAAACAATGGATGGAAACTAATCAAGGAGGGAAGCAACCTAGAACTAAGGAGAAATTTCCAAACAGTGAGAACAATTAACCAGTGGAACAATTTGCCTCCAGAAGCGGTGAATGCTCCAACACTGGAAGTTTTTAAGAAGAGACTGGACAGCCATTTGTCTGAAATGATATAGGGTTTCCTGCCTGAGCAGGGGGGTTGGACTAGAAGACCACTAAGGTCCCTTCCAGCTGTTATGGTTAGATATACTATACTACTCAAATATAATACTTCAAGAGAAAGACGGCTTATTTATCAAACTTGTTGGAATATTCATGAGCAGGAAGAGTCATGTAGTAGCTCAGTTAGCCAATGTGAAGAAAGTGCTACTGAGTCTGTGCAAAAAGGTATTGAGTTAGAAGCTGAATTGTCAGTCTCAGGTTTGTCTCTGTATCTCTCTGTAAGAAGTCTTCATTGAGCTATGTTGCTGTAAAGAAGAACGTATGGTATTGTAAATATTTTGATATGAATATAAAAAGGTTATTTGAATCAGCTAAATGCAGTCAACTGTGAGAGCTTCTGATTTATTTTTTCACCAACAGAGAAATTAAAATTCTCTAACAAAACTTCTGAACTGTCCATCTCCCTTGTAGAGGGGCTCTCTAATTAAGGCTAAGCAAATCACCCCACTTCAAATCAGGATAACCGTGGGGATGCTGTGACAATCCCAATTTCAGGCTTCCCATAAGCGAGGGCAACTTGTTTCTATCTAGCATGTTGCTAGATAGAAAAAGATTGTCAAGTGGCTGAAAATTTTCAGGGACAGTAAGCATATGAGGAAGTTGCAAGGAAAGTAAGCCTGAGTATATAAGCTAT
Source organism: Crotalus tigris (assembly GCF_016545835.1). Classification (NCBI taxonomy): domain Eukaryota; kingdom Metazoa; phylum Chordata; class Lepidosauria; order Squamata; family Viperidae; genus Crotalus; species Crotalus tigris. The sequence continues at coordinate 2,830,625 of NW_024096535.1, forward strand.
TGGTCTATTAAATGGTTGAGGAAATGGCATGCCAATATGAAACCCATCAAGGAGTGTCAGTTCCCACTCATTGAAATGTTTGATCTTAAAATGTTGCAACATCTATAATTTTGCTGGTAAGTTGCCCCATAAGGCCTATGAACAAAGATGACAAAAACTAGGATCTGTTCTTTCTGTTCCAGAGTATAGAATAACAGAATAGTGAATGTAAATTACAGAGAAGCAGATTCCAACTAAATTTTAGAAAAGACTTCACAGCAGCCAGAGGGCTTGCTCAGTGGTACTCATTATCCAAAAAGGAACTGAACTTTGGTTCATTGGCTGGGTTCAAATGGAGACTAGACAACACTTGACTGGGAAATTTTGATTTATGGTCTGAATGTCATCTTCCAACATTTTGAATCTATAGCATACAACGTTCCCACAATTTCCTCAGTCAAAACATTGTAAAGTTATTCAATCAAAAAAATGACATCAGGATTTGGCAAGCCTTGTTCTTGACAAATCCATGATGTCTCCTGTTAATTACATCATTTTCAAAATGCCTAGAGATTGTTACAATGTTCTCTTGATTCTTTTAAGATATTGATTCCAGATTGTCGGTATTCATCTTTGTTTTTCTGAAGACAGGAACAGTTGCCTTCCTTTAGTCTTCTATCCATTCTCCAATAGAGTTAAAAAGATAATAAATAAAGATTTGGCCCAATCAGCAGCAATTTCTTCATACCCCTTCAATGCAATCTGACTACTGCTGGAAATTTAAACTTATTCAAAGTAAATTTACCTATAATTTGTACCATACACTGATCAGTCTGTTTTATGCATTTTTATGATTTTTTTATGAGTCCATTGGAGTTGGAGGGCTGTAATAAATTTAAATAAAGGTTAGTAGTTGACAGAACATTCAAATTAGTGCAAAATGATACTTAAGATCATCCTAGATAACCTTCTGTTTGTTAATAGAAGAAAAATATTTATTAAAAAAATAAACAGTCAACAAATGTGAGGATTATCTGAGATGCATTTAAAATGGTAAAATAAAACAATATCTTCTATATCTTGGTGGGAAAAATGAAAGAATTATTTCTTCGTTGCTAGCATTTAACCATCTTGACTGAGGAGCTGATATGCTTTATACATTTTAAAGAAGTTTTTATTGCTCGTTGCATCCTTCATAGAAGGAGCAGAATGCCACTTTTCATTAGTTCCTCCTTCTTATGAAGGATAAATGTCTCCTATAAAAGATAAGGTTGGAACTGCTCTCTGGACCTGTAAGGGTAAATTACTGACAATCTTTTTCAGCCAGCAAGATGTGTATTCCAGAAACAAGTTGCTCTTAATAACGGAAAGCTTGATCTTAGGATTGTCATAGCATCTCAGTGGTCATGTGACGGCCATTTGGACCTTGTCAACTAACAGGCATTTCTGACCATCGCTACGCCATTCATGTGCTTCCCAGCAGGCTTCCAACAAGCAAAATCAAAGAAGCCAGCAGTGAAATTACAAGTCAGTCATGTAATGTGTTGCTTAATGACCACAGTGATTCACTAAAACAACCGCAGCAGAAGGTTGTAACTCTATTGAATCATGTCTTAATTACTGCTTTGTGTAGCAATGAAATTGCCAGTCCCAACTGCAGAGTTGTTAAGTGAAGGCTATTTGTGTTTAATGTGATCATATTTACATATCCCGAGGCACAAATGACCAGGCTCAAATTATCCTACTTTAGGCACAGAATAATAGAGTTGGAAGGGAAGGTCTTCTAGTCCAACCCCCTTTTCAAGCAGGAGACTCTATCCAGGGGTTCTCAACCTTGGCAATTTGCTGGCTGAGGAATTCTGGGAGTTGAAGTCCACAAGTCTTAAAGTTGCCAAGGTTGAGAACCCCTGCGGCCTATACTATTTTAGACAAGCGGTTGTCCGCTCTTTTCTTAAAAAGCTCCAGTGAGGGTACACACACAAGCCAAAGGCACGTGCAAAGACCCAGTTGCCTGAAAAAGGCTCAGAAGTCTAAGAAAGGTGAAAGGCAAGCGAAGAAGAGGACGACCAGCAGCAAGGTGGATGGATTCCGTTAGTGGCGATGACTGCACCATTAGACGCCCTGAAAGGTTATGTTAGGGACAGATCATCAGGGAGGAAATCTGTCACATGGAGTCGAAAGAACGGGAGGGGGATTATAATCACTCATCCACTTAAGTATAAATAAATGACTGCTGCTTTAACGTTCAACAAAATAAGAATGCTCTGAAATATAAATCACAATTCCGGCAGGACTACATCGAGACAGTGCCTAGAACAAGCGCGCGCTTCCATTTCTCCACCCGCCACCAATCAATTTCCTCCCCCCCCCACTTCTCTCTCGGCCCCGCCTTCCCGCGCCTACTTGAAATCCCATTTGACTCGCGAGAAAAGACAGGAAAATGACGCAGGTAGAACCTGCTTTTCAGACGAGGCACTAGATCTAGAAAGTATAGAACTACAGAATTTGTCGTGACAATGACTCAAAGACACTTCCAGGTAGTTTCCCTCTATTTTTTATCGGCGCAAAACGGATCCACATATCGTCATGTGCATTCAACATCTCGTCTCTTTGTTTCAATATAAGAAAGCAGCTTTGAGATCGTTTTGTTTTCTTAATTTCTAACTCTATGCACGTTTTTTTCCCGAGGACCCCAATTATTTTTGCCTACACCATTGCCTATTCCTTACGTCGAAGCTGCTCTATTCAGCGGGCTCCACACACGCGCGCGCGCGCGTCGGTGCTGGCTGCTGAAAGAAGAAACTATCCAAGGAAACTATTCACGGTTTCTTGTTATCGGGAATACTGGATTTGGGATTCTTCGAATCCGGCGGCTACGAGACGACCCCGGGCAGAGAGGGCGCGTCGGGGTCCTTCGCGATGGCGGAACAGGAAGTGGAGCAGGGGAGGGGCGTGGCCGCGTCGAGGGCGGCGACTGCTGCGAAGTGAGTCGCGTTCTGCGCTTGGAGCGGCTGCCGAACCGGACCGCGCCAGGTTGACCCCCTCGGGGTGGTTGTCGTTAACGTTCGTGCTGCCGCTGCCGCCGCCAACGTTGTCATGCCGCTCTTCGCCCCCAACCCCTTCGAGCAGGATGTGGGTGAGTGGAACAGGAGTGGAGGAGATTTTTCTGCCCGGCAGGAAAAGAGCAGCAGCCGCCCTTAAAGGCTCCCGCCGCGGCCTCCGGGCACGGTCACGGGTCTGTCCCCGCCGCCCCCCATTCCCGGGGGAGATCAGTTCCGTCGGCGAGGCCAACCCCTGCCCACCCATTTCCTTCCGACGGAGGACGGGCGCAGGAGGGAGGCTCTGCTTTTCCGTCCCGTCCCAGGATTGTCTTCTCGACAAGGTGGTCGGTCGTCCTCTGGCTGAGGATCTGAGTTGAGGCCACCTGTGCGGGAGAGGAAGTGGAGCAAGAGGCCCCGGATACCTGGAGGAAACAGGATTTCCCCTTCCCCCCCTTAAGAGGTTCAAATGATTTTTGCGAAATACTCTCTAGCTGGGGAAACCTGATTCTCGTCTTCGTCGCCAGATCAGACCTGATCATTTGCCCCAAATTAAATTAAAGTGTGGATCCTAATCTGGTCTATTATTGTTTTAAAGGCAAATTGACTTCGGGGAAAAAAAATAATCCACAGGCCCACCTCTAGTTCTATATTCAATCATATTGCCAGAATTAGAACTATGGACACTTTTTAAAATGGGGGGGGGGAATAATTCAGAAACTAAAGCCAAATGACTTCATATCAAAAGAAGTAATAGTTTTAACAATATTTACAGCTAAGTAGAGAGATTTTTTTAATGTTAATAGAGAAGAAATTGCCACATTTCATTAAATGACGGTTTCATTGAAAGGAATTTATTTTGCATTCCCAACAACCCTATTTGGTGATTCTTTTGATCAGTGCAAGTTTATAAGGCAGGAAATGGTCTTCAAAATATAACTTATACAACTGGAATTAGGAGAGGTGGCTGGTTATGTTAACGATTCAAAGACCAGTTTTGATTGTTAGGAATAGAAATTAAGTTCTTAAACGGTCTAAAATAATCCTCGACTTACTATCACAATTGAGCCCAAAATGTATGTTGCTAAGTGAGAAATTTGTTAAAAGAGTATGCCCCCTTTGTTAAGTGAATCACTGTAGTTGTTAAATTAGCAACATGGTTATTAAGTGAATCCGATTTCCCGATTGACTTTGCTTGTCAGAACAGGTTATAAAAGTTGATCATATGACACTGGGACACTGCAACCATCATAAATATGAGTCAGTTGCCAAGCATCTAAATTTTGATCATGTGACCATGGGGATGCTGCAACAGTCATGAGAGTGAAAAATGGTCATAAATCACTTTTCAGTGCTGTTGTAATTTTGAACAGTCACTGTTACATTAGCTGTAATTGATTGGTATCTTGCTTTATATAGAGCTGTTGCTTGGTTAAACTTCAAAAATAAAAATCTTTATTCCAAAATCTAATCATATAAAATTTCCAGGTATTGATATTGAACTTCTTAGATTTGTTTGCCCTCTTTGCTACTTTATACCTTTATTTTAGCTTCTCTTGCTTAGTTGAATTCATGAGAATTGGATGTAAAAGTGAAATAATTCATAGACTTTACAAATTATCTAAAGTTATGCATTACTAAAAGGGATTAGGCAAGAAATCATACATAGTAGAGATGACTTGACACTTTTTTCTCATTTGCAATAGTACAGCTATAAGTCATCTGCATGTTACAGGATGTCATTTCTGTTTGGTGAATATGTTAAAATTAGAAAATGAGTATCTTTACAAATTGTAAATACAAGCAAATGTCCTGTTAAAACTTAGTTGGATTTACAGTATTTTATATTTAGATGTGTATAAGATAAGTATAAGGCTTAGTAAATTATGTATTTGCAGATTTGAATCTCAGTGGTACTGTACATTGTCATGAATTATTTTTCAAGAAATACATTTTTCATGTCTAAAAGTACTTGATCAAAAATTATTTTTAAAATGTCAGTTACTAAAACAATTACAACCTTTAACAATTGCACAAGAACATTGAAAAAAATCAACACAAAGTGCTTTCAAAAATTAAAAAAAAAGTCTTCTTTGAGTTTTCTAAAAAAGACATAACCAAGAAAACATTTTTCTTCAGAAAGTAGCTTGATGTTTTAGTATTACAGCTGAGAAAGTTGATTTGCCAGTGTTTGCTTCTAGGGAATAACGTTCTTCATGGGCAAAAACAGAGACACATAACTGACATATAACATTAAGTTGTAATGTGCTTTAATGTTGCCTTTGGTTTAGCCTCACTCTGAAAGCCCTCAAGAAGGAGCTATTGTTACAAACTACAGGGGCTGAATTTGTATATAGTATTTTACCATACAAGAACCCTTAAAATAATGTTCATGCATAAAATAATGCATAAAAAATAACAAAAAACTCACAATGAAATTCATTTCTGGACTATTTAATCCATGTTTTTCAACAAGTGGCAAGGCAGCACTGAATCCTGGCATGTAATAATTCCCACCAGTGTGGATGCTAGCTTTGCACTATGTATAATATTAAAAAAATGATTATATTTTTTCCATTACTATTTCTCATGGAACCTCTAGCGACCTCTTGTGGAACCGTAGTTGAGAAAAACTGGCTTAGAGCCTAGAATTGGAAGATTATTTTTTATTGTGTGCAGATGTTAGATTGTATAAACATTCAAAAGAGATTTTAAATTGAGTAGATGGGAAATTAGCTGCAATTTAATAAAAAATTACGGGCTTTATATTATATTCCTGTTAGAAGCAATTACATTTTATGTTAGCTGAAGCTTCCAGAAACTTAACACAAGTTTCTACTCAGATTGATACAATATGACTAACCTTTTATTAATGAGAAAACATTTACTATCAGAACCATTTTTTTTCTCTTAAGAAATTAAATTGTAGTGTTTTGCTGATGAAAGTTACAATCCTGTGCCTGCTTCCTCAGATTTTATTGATGTAAATTGTTTAACTGCTGTTTTAATTTCTGGTGACAAAATGTTTTTAATTCCAAGATGTACAAATCACATTTTTTAAATATTTCACCAAGAGAGGATAAATAGAGGATAGAATCAAAACTTAAGCTTTTTAAAAATAATTTTTTATATTTATAAATGTTCATAAAAATATTTAATTCTAGCACAATGCACCTCATGTATGTTTAGAAAAATAATAGAAACAATGCTCTTGCGTGTTTTTTGTTGAAATAAGTGTTTTCAAAGTAGACATTTTAATCAGAAAATCATAGAGATAAAATTTATGAAGGGTCTTGGAGATCATCTAGCCCAGGGCAGAAATCTACTATTATAGCACCTTCAGCAGATGACCATCCAGACTGTTTAAACACAGAACAAAGAAGGGTCTGCTACTCCCTAAGATAGTCTTTCCCATTACCAAATAGCACTTATCTTCCAGAACATCTTCCTCATGTCCACCTCCAATCTGCTTCCTTGTAATTTAAACCCACTATTGTTTGTTTTCCTGAATAGATTTGCAAGGTGCTTCCTAAATATATTTTTCTCAGTTCTTGTGTATTGTAACCTATTACTTGCCAAGAGTCCCTCATCTTGAAAATATATCTCATGATCAAACTATTTCCTATGGTACCATCTGCATGCCTCCTGTTTGCTTCCAGTATTCTTCTCTCTCTTCTTGGACCAAGAAGGAGTCAGGAAAATATCACCTGTGTCCTCAGCATGATCCTCTTGTTGCTTTACAGTACCATACAGTAACTTCGTGGTTGTATCATTTGTTCCCATCTGGATTAGTGAAGAGGGATAATGGTTAGTAGACATCAAGTATTTTGGGAACCTTATGTATGTATGCATTTTTTATATGCCATCCAGTCTTAAGGACTCTACAGGGCTAAGAATCTTATAAAATTACACCTGTAAAGAAATAAAAAGAGACAAAACCCCAAATATACATAAAACTAAAAAGTAGAATACGTAAAAGTAGAGGATACAAAAGTCAGATGTTCTCAGAGCTGACTGAATATCTCTAGGTCAGTGGTTCTCAACCTTTTTAATGCTGCGACCCCAACCAGTCGTAAGTCGAGGACTACCCAACCGGTCATAAGTCGAGGACTTTCCCTGCCCGGGAACGCCACGCATGTGTGGTGCCGCCCCTTGCGCCGGCTGAGGCGTAGCTGGCAAGTGGCAGAGACGGCGCAGGCTGACCACTGGCTGGGCCACCAGCTGGCCCAGCCCAAGGGAGGTAAGGCACCAGCTGGGCCCCACGTGCGCCAGCAACCCTCCCTGCACCCGCCGGCCTCCCACCCCTGGCCCTCTTTTACTTACATTTTTAGTAGTTGCTCAGCAGGGAGGGGTGGAAACTTCCAGACAGCTTGCATTCGCTGCAGACAACTTGCAACACAGTTTGCAGAATGGGACTTTTGGCGGGCTCAGCAGGGCAGAGACAGCCTGGACAATTCCTATTGGCTTTTGAAAGCCAATAGAATTAGACTTTATTCAAGAGTAGCACAGCTAAGGAAAAGGGGGAAAAAACGGTGGACTGCGTTGTTTGGCGACCCCCATGAAATGGTCATTCGACCCCAAATGGGGTCCCGACCCACAGGTTGAGAACCGCTGCTCTAGGTAATAAGTGGTTGTCGAAAAAGCCCACTTTTCAGGGCCTGTCAGTTAGCAATCTTGTAAAAATGAGATCTGTAGGGACTTGACTATGTTTGAACTGATGGAACATTAAAATGAGTATGCGAGAATGTGGCCCCTTATATAACCAGATCCAGAACTATGCAGAGATTGGTGTTGAGATGGGCAGCCATATAAATCTACTAAGTAAATAAATATAAGTAAATAAATAAAACGCAGTGCTTCTCCTAAGCCAGTGGATTCATCTATATAAGATCAACTCATAACTGCCCAAATTGATACAGTACATTCTATACCAGCTGTAGGTTTTGAATATTCTTTAAAAAGAGGCCCATGAAGAGTACATTGCAATAATTCCTCAGAAGGTGACTAGAACACAAATGGTTGTGAGCGAGACTTCCTGATCCAGGAATGTCCACAATTGGCACAAAGAAGTGACAGTGATAAAGTTATTGTTGTTATATTTTTAATCTGCTATCAGCCCTCCTGGATAAACCAGACAGGAAACATGGCTAGATGAGCTAAATCTACTTTATTATAAGGCTACATTAACATAATTTTGCAAGTCTGAAAGTACAAAACTCCCACCCCACTTTTAATGGCTTAATCCATTAGGCTGGGTTCTTTCTAAGTTTCCTTCTCTGACTATTAAACCACTGAGAGCGCCTGCCTCTTTTGTCTGATTGTTTCCTGGGCAGTGTCTCTTCCCCTGTCCACATTCTTCAAGGTTATTTACCCATTCCATTATACTTGCCCTTTATATAGGTCAACTATATATAGGTCAACTCAAGGCAGTGAACATATCTAATACTCATGCCTCCCTATTTCCTCACAACAATAACTTTAGATTAGATTGAGAGAGTAACTGGCGCAAAGTCGCTCAGTTGACTTTGATGCCTAAGAATGCCTAAAACTCACAGCCTCTTGGTTTCTAGGCCGCTACCATAACCACTACACCAAACTCAAAAGTTCAGAAGTTCTCACAGGAAAATGCTAAGGTTGCAAAACATCTCTAAGTCAAATAACACACTTGTTCTTATTGAACTCCTTGCAGACTGATTACCTTCTCTCCCCCCCCCCCCGGGAGTTTCAACATATGTTAAAGAGAAGTAGAAGAAAACAGAGCCCTCAGCCACTTCATACGGTAGAGTAGGGTTATCCTTCCATCACATTTGAAGCTGGCCCTTCAGGAAGGAAGGCAACTACTACAATAGTACTGAAATCCACTGACAGATGGATCAAGAAAGACCATGTTGTGCTCCCCCAATCCCAGTTTATTTATTTATTTTATGAGACTTATATGCCGCTTTAAGTGCAAGCACTCTCTAAGCGGTGTACACCAGTAAGCGATGGAAGGCTGAGTCAACCTTGAGCCAGTGAGATTTGAACCGCTGACCTGCTGAACACAATCAGCTAAAGTGGCCTGCAGTACTGCACTCTAACTGCTGCGCCACCTCGGTTCGTTTCTCAGTAGGTTGTCCATAAGCATGACTAATGCAAGGATGACTGTACCGTGCCCTGGCCTTAAACTGGGCTCCCAACAATTCCCTTCCTTTAGGTCTCAGTGGAGCTGTGGGCTGACCCTTCTCTCTACACTTGCTCCCAGAAAGATCTGAATTGTAGACAAATCTGAAATTTTCCAGAACAGATAAAACAGGAGTGACAGAACAGCCCCCTTACAGAAAAAAAAAACATTGATTATTACTTGACTGCAACTTCCTGCCACCTCACCAATCATGAATTGGGGTCCACGCAGGGAGCAATGGAACTGACTTTAAAGAAAGCCCTCATGATTCACAGGCTCAAAATGATCCCAGATCACAAGAAAAAAGCCCTAGTCACTTGTACTGGTACTGTCCTGTTGGATTCCAATTCTGTTTCATTACAACCTGAATGTGGCTCCCAGAAAGAAGCTCACATTGTGCATACAAGGCCCTGAAGCTTGTGGTGACTCCTCCAGTATAAATTGAGAAGCTCTGGAATATGTTCTGAAGCACCAAAGAAAAAGACCTCTCTTGGCAAGCTTGGGTTTTTCATACCAAATTCCTTCATTTTCTCAGCCTGGCTTTGTTTTGTTTTCTATAGGCTTCTTGGTACTATTGTCCTTCCATAAGCACTTCTGTATTTGATCCAAGAATTTCTCATCTTCCCTGATAAATTGAGGAATGGGCAGGTTCACGTCTCACTTCTTCATTTTTCTTCCAGGAAAGCAGTCAACCTATACCTGCTACACGTGTAGTTCTTGTCTTCTCCAGAGAAGAAAACACATGTATCCCTGACAAGTCATGAGAGCAAGGTTTTTTTTGCCTATGCATTCCTCAGATAAACAGAAGGGAGGGAGGGGAAAAAAATCTCATTAAGATCGTCAGTATATTCCCCAAAACAGACACACAGAACACCTAATGAATTGTCCCTGCCATTGATTTTGAGAGGAAAAGGGATTTTGTTACAACTGTCCAGTGGACTTTGTCACCAAGTTTTTGTTTGCTTTCCCTATTTGCTCACTCAGTAATTTTGTTATTTCTGAAATGGATATCTTTACTTGACCTTTACTAAGGAGTGAATGTGGTTCAGAGCATATGAAGGGCATTGGGTTGGGGAAAATTGTTTTAGAAAATGTGAGAATGGATTGTTCCACTAGAAATTCAGCTTGCTAAGGTAAAACTATATATATATATATATATATATATATATATATATATATATATATATACATACATACATACAAATACATACAAATACATACATACATACGCGGGAGAAAACCCTATACGCGGGAGAAAACCCGAACAACCAAAGACATTATATATATATATATATATATATATATATATATATATATATATATATATATATATATATATATATGAAGTTCATTGTAAATGGACTTTGATTTTTTACATGAGCCACACTTTTTTAGTCAACATTATAAAAAGCTCATCTGTTAATTTATTTCTTTCAGTGACTTGCTTGCTCTCAATCTACAAAATGCTACTTAAACAAAATGAATTGATGTAAATGTTTCTTTGCTGTTGTACTGAACCTGATAAGTATTATTTTGAGTTTCTTTCAGTGTGCGGAACCTAAATGTGTAAACACCAATCCTCTAGATTTAGAAGATATAAGAAGAAACCTATTTAGCTCTTAGTAAAAACTAACATATCTTTCAATGAAAGGATAGTTTCTGTTGTTCTCAGAAATCTCATAGGGAATATTCTGTTGTAAAAATCCTTAATCTGAATTCCATTGTAACAATTTAATATCAAAATAGTTGCTTTTTTTTGAGAAAAATATTATAGTGTCATAGTTCCGATAGATGAGACCAGTAAAAAGAACCCCAAGGCAAAAAAAGTTTCCTTAAAGCAAGGCTTTTCAAGCAGTGGTGCGGGTACCACCTGTGGTACCTGGCAGGTGGTACGCGACCATCCTAGAAAAGTGGTAGCGGGGGAGGGGAATGAGCTGAACCGATGGCAGCACCGCACAAGCCTGAGTGAGAGATGGCTAGAGCTGCAGGGCTATCAGGGCTCAGCGGAAGTGCCAGGATCAGTGCTGCTTTCCAGCTGAGCGGCGCTTCGGGGCTATCAGGGATCAGTGGAAGTGCCAGGAACAGCGCCAGGCTCCAGCTGGAGCTCGGCACTGATCCTGGTGCTTCTGCTGAGCCCTGAAGAAGCACCAATCAGCTGGAAAGCAGCACTGATCCTGGCACTTCTGCTGAGCCCAGAAGAAGCGCCGATCAGTTGGAATGTTGCAGCATCTCCAGGATCTTGTGATTTACATTCAGATGCTTGGCAACTGATTCATATGTATGACGGTCACAGTGTCCCAGGGTCATGTGAAGTGACCAAAACCTGCTGCAACCACCCATCCGATGGGGAGAATAAAAACCAAACACTCCCCCCCACTCCCACTGCCAATCCTCAACAGAAATGCTCACAATAAAAACCTCGGAAAGGAAGAAGAGCGCCGATGACTGGGCAGGCAGGTGTCTTGCTCGGCTGTGGTTTGGGGGGTACTTTTTTCAGTGCCATTGTAACATTGAACAGTCACTAAGCGAACTGTTGTAAGTTGAGGACTACCTGTACTTTATCACTTTTTTCCTTTTTGGGGGGGGGGGTCTCAAGTTTTTGACATCTTCCTAGGCGACTGGTGGTACTCGGATGTTGCCATATCCTAAAAGTGGTACAATGGGTGAAAAGGTTGAAAAGCCCTGCCTTAAAGAACATATTATTTGGCTGCATAGTATCGGCTGGATCAAAGGTGAACCCGAGACTGATTTCCCCCCCCAAAGGTTACAATGTTACAAAGTTGAACTTCTCACCCCAGTAATGTGTCATAAATCACAATCCCCAATTAACTACTTGCACAGGGCTTTCTCACCAAAATACAATGACTTTGGTTCCCACAGAACAATTTATTGTTTTGACTAAGCTAAAAAACACCCATTCCCCTTCCCAATTGTGTGGCAACTGAAAACGAAGGAAAATGGCTTCAGCCAAATTCGTTTGTAGAGTTGACATATAGCAGTGAGGTAGAGGCACAAGTAATCTTGCATAATATAACTGTTTTGAATATACACCCATTTGGCTTCAAATGATTGTATTTTCTGCCAAGGAATTCAGGGCTGCTGTTTTCTTGACTTTCTTAATAGACGTTGATTCCATTGATCATGATGTCCTTTTGAATGATTGAAATTGCAATGACTTCAGGCCTTTATGACGGTTAAACTGACATAATGATGTTGGCAGCTTCTAGTCTACTTCATGGATTTTGAGGTGCCACAAATTTAATCTTCTCACTGTTTTTCAGTTTTTTTGTGAAGATATAGAAAACAATCATTTGAAGACTTAGATGACACATTTGTTAATGATAGACTGAGGAATTTCTGAAGTATGATCTAAAAGCCTATTTGGGGTTGGGGGAAAATGAGAGTTAACATATGGAAAATATACAAGAAATAGAAAACAGCTAATGTAGATAGGGGTGTTGAGCCATTTTGGGGTGAACTTGCATAACTTGCATAGTAAACAGTTTACCACTTGAGTACAGTCCCACATTTGTTTTTACTTCTAGGAACCCTGATTAGCATAGATTCACGTATTCACTTTGTGTTCACACTAAACTTTGACATTATGCTGGTTGTTATTAGTCTGACATATCTGTAGTATTGCTGTGCTGGTTAATTACCCACTCCCAAACCAAACTTAAAATTTCACCTATAATATTCTCCAAAAATGCATGCTTTTTTTTAAAAAAAGGGAAAAAATACAACAGAAAAAGGGAAAAATGAAACAAAGTATAATATAACAATTAACAGTTACACTTCTACCAGAATATATAATTATCTAATATAAATATTGTTCAAGTACATATATATTTATTTCTAGTATACTTACATAACTATTATTCTTTATTAACCTTCTGTATTTTGTATAAATGAGTTCCATATTTCATTATACTTGTCCCTATAAAGCAGTGGTTCTCAACCTTTTTAATGCCACAACCCCCAACTGGTTGTAAGTCGAGGACTACTCAACTGGTGCAGCACCGTTTGCAGAATGGGACTTTTGGCAGGCTCAGCAGGGCAGAGACAGCCTGGACAATTCCTATTGGCTTTCAAAAGCCAATAGAATAAAAGGGAGTAGCACAGCTAAGGAAAAGGGGGGAAAAATGGCGGACTGTGTTGTTTGGCGACCCCTGTGAAATGGTTGTTCGACCCCAAATGAGGTCCCGACCCACAGGTTGAGAACCACTGCTATAAAGTCTATGTTTATAGGCAATCTATTCATAGATAGCAAGTGAGTGAAAGAGGCCATACACTTTTCTTTCCAATGCTGCAGAATCAGTCTTTTGGCAATTGTAAGGTCATTGAAAATCTATTTGTGTTGTCCAGTTGTCAGATTCCATGAAGTAGGTATGTAATTCAACATTTTAGACTTTTGTTGCCCAATCATATTTATATAGTCTACCATTTTCTCCCAAAATGTAGTAAATATTGAACATTGTAAAAATAGGTATTTTAAAGAAGCATTATCATTATTTCTCCAACAAAATGGTATCTCTTTTTGAGAATATATATATTTGCATAAAATTTATTTTAATGTTTTGTTCCTTTTCTGTTATTTTTAAAAGCAATAAAACGTAAATATATATTAAAAATTACTTATAATATTGTATACTGTAATACTGTATCCATAGACCCGGCAGTTTTCAGTAACTGTCTTCAAATTTCCCTATTTGGGGAAGGTTTTTAAAAAGGTGGTCAACCTACAGCTGATAACCTAGGTCCTAGGAAATGTATTCCAGATGTGTTTCAGCCAAGTTTCAAGCTGGGATTTATTACTAAGATAGCTTTGGTCGTGCTTGTTGATTGGCGAATAATGGGACATCCCATCAGTGGCTGGAAAGGGCTGCCCACTGATCCTAGCAGCACCAGAACAGGCACTAGGCATCAGATGAATAAAAGCAAAGATTTACCACACTGGATAAGACCTGAAGCCCAGACTATGCAAAGAGGCCTCAAAGAATTCCAACACATAGTTGCAGAGGATAAGTTATAGGCAGGAACACCATACATTGCCAAGTAGCTGGCATTATACACAGGAACATCCCCACAATATAGGGGCTATAGATCAGGGGTCTTCAAACTTGGCCCTTTTATGACTTGTGGACTTCAACTCCATGCCTGGCTGTGGTATTCTGGGAGTTGAAGTCCACAAGTCATAAAACGGCCAGGTTTGAAGACCCCTAGGCTAGATCCTTCTAAATCCAGATGGGAAATTCCACAGAAGGTTGTGGAGAATAACAGGGCTAAGATCCTGTGGGATTTTTAGATCCAGATGGACAGGCAGATACTGGTCAATCAACTGGGACATTATGGTAGTAGACTAAGGACCAGAAGACAGCAGTAGTGGTACCACGTTTCCCCGAAAATAAGACCTGGGTTTATTTATTTTTTGCCTCCAAAACAGGCACCAGGTCTTATGGGGGGGTGTCTTTTCCAGGCACCTCCAACAGCAATGCCCAGCTGGCCCACTTCTGCGGCCAAAGGAGCAGCTTCGTTCTGCAGCTAAGAGTAGAGCTCTGGCCTGCATTTCGCAGTCAAAGGCCTTTCCGGAAGGCCTCTGCAGCCGAGAACCGATCTATGGATTTATCCATAGCTTGGTTGTTGGCTGCAGAGGCCTTGCAGAACTGAGCTATTGAATCCATAGTTCACTTCTCGCCTGCAGTGGCCTTCCGGAAAGGCCTCTGACTATGAAATGCGGGCTGGGGGATGCCACAGAAGAAATTGGCTGGCAAGGAGAGGCCTGGCTGCAAGGTAACACCCCTCTCCACCCCTGTCCTAGCTTGATTTTTAGGTGTGCGCCTCGCCCCCAAACTAGGACTTATTTTGGGGGTAGGGCTTATATTAGGCCCACCCCCAAAAATCAGGCTAGGGCTTATTTTTGGGGTAGGCCTTACTTTTGGGGAAACACGGTAGATGCAGTGGTGCCAAGAGACAGCAATATCAGAAAGAAAAAGTATAAGAAGCTGGAAATATACCAGGACCTGATGGAGGAACTAGAGGTGACATGGAAAGCAAAGGCCAAAGTTGTCCCAGTGGTGGTAGGAGCACTCGGGTCTATGATTCCAGCAGATCCCAGGAAGGACGCAGTGTAAGATTCTACACGGGTTCTCCTAAGGTTCTGCACAAAATCTCCAATCTTCCAGATCTCTGGTGGAGGACCCAAGATTGAGGAAGACATACCACTCATAGGGGTGAGAAGGGAGAAGTTTTTAATATATAATTTTTTATTAAAAACATTTTTAAAAGAATTAAAAACTATACTTTTGAAAGAATAAAGAAAAATAGTAAGTAGAAAAAAGTGCAAAGACTGAAAGAAGAGAAAGAAAACAAAATTTTTAAATAAGCAGCTTCCAATTTTCTTAACAGCTGTTAAAAGTACATTTATATTTCACCCCTTCTCTCTAAGAGGTTATACCACAATTTCCTTCTTTCCATTGTCTACCCTATCTAATTAGCAAACCCATAAATCATAAGTTCATTTCTTGCTTTTTTCAGCAAAAAGCCCATAGGGGTTTCCAGTCACTGATAAATGTAGTTATTGTCCTTCCTCAATTTGCCATCTCTGCTAATTGTGTCATCTTCGCCAACCGTTGTGGATATTTTAGAGTCTTTTTGCTTTCGCAATTATTCAGTATCCATCGGCAATAACGTCTCGTATCTGGGTATCTATATATGTGTAAATGTGCTTTTAACATTATTTTAACAATGGGAATACTATTTACACTTGGTGGGAGATTAGAGATAAAAGCATTAAATGACTGTAAAAAAATCCTTCCTGTTGGTAGTATTGTTTCTAAAAAGTTGAATTCAAATGTATATTTTATCAAACATGAAGGTATGATGCTAATACACCCCCAAATACAACTCACATTGAAAATATAAATGACTTGCTTTTTCACTTGATCGTGTACTTTGTTCACAAAGTGGAAATAGTTGTGCTTGTCTTTAATTTCCTATGTGAGAATGAATGCTGAAATATGTTCATACTTCTATCTGTTGATGCCACATAAAGCAACTGTCTGGATTGAGAAGGAAATAAGACAGTTATTAAACATTTGTAGACTTCTAAGAGGTAAAATATGAACATATTTCTTCAATATGAAGAAAACCCTCATGTTTTCTTTTAGACTCCAATCTGTTATAGCTTACTATTCATTTGAAATAGTAACGTTGGAATTATTTTTCTACTGCACTGAAGGAAATTCATCCAATTTCAGGCATACATTTTAGTCAGAATGCAGAACAACCTTGTTTGTGAATTTAGGGTTCTAGCAGGATTGTGAAGAGGCTTTTTGAGCTAGCAACCACTTCAGACAGAAAATGCTTGTATTCTGCCTGAAAGGCTGTTGAATTTTGTATGTTATTTTTGTCCACAGAAAAGGCTACAAATGAGTGCAACACGGTTGAAGATTGGGCAGTTATTATGGATATTTGTGACAAGGTTGGAAGCACTCCTAATGGGTAAGACTCACCAACATATCTTGAATGTCATTTTGTAAATACTCTGATTAATTTGTGCCTTCAGCCCAGATCTGTCATTTTAGGCTTATATGCATATGTATGTATATACTTACTCATACACATACATATGCATGTAGATATACATACACACCAACACACATACTCCCAGACACAGAGTGATTATGCTATATTACTACTTGTGACGAGTAGTAGATCCAAGTTCATCCTCTTATACCAAATCAAAAGCTGTACCTTAAAACTGGGTCGATCACTTTAGAAGTTGTCCAGAACCAGAAAATAGCTTTCGTATGTGTTACGAAGAAGGACAACCAGTCTGTTCTAATGAGAACGTAAATAAAACCAGCAAACTTTTCTGCTAATCATTAGTTCTGTTCTGGAGCTCTCAGAAGCTGGTTCTTATTAATTTCCATTGTTAAGTAGGTTTTTTTTTTTTAAGTCTCAAATGCTTGAGTTTAGACTGGACTAAAAAATGTGGATGGTTGAAAGATGTCAGTGTCTGCTTTTATCTGAATAATAAAAAAAGTATTTCAAGTAGCAATAGCACGCCAGGCCTGTTTTGCTTGTAATTGTGTTTGTGTATTGTTCTGTAGGTTACTGTGGTCTAAACTAGACACATTAAATATTTCCACGTGATTAGGCCCTTTCACATTATCTTTTGTATCAACATGTACAAAGGTGGCAGGTTTGCCTCTTGCTGATTGCTGCTGCAACGTCTGTTCATATGGACCCAATTAAAAAAAAAAAAATAGAATTCAGCCATTCGTGAATCCCCAGGCACATAAACCTTCAGTTAGTATACTCTGTACACATGTATTCAATCAGTGCTGAGACGGCAGGTACGATTCTGCTGCCATTCCCTGCATTGCTATTAGCCTTTCAAGATAGGTTAGTTGAGGAAAGAGACGGCACAACTTTATTGTCCTTCTTGACAGCTAGCAGTGTTAACCCTCCCTCCTTCCCTCTTCTAGAGCAGGGGTCCCCATCCCCCCCAGGCCATGACCTGTTCGAAACTGGGCTGCAGGAGAGACAGGCAAGCACACATGCAAAGCTTCATTAACTTTGAGCAAGAAGTGCTTGCACTCACATGCAAAGCTCCACTCGCACTAGCGAAGGTATGCCCGCTTGCACAAATGGAACTGCGCGCACATGTGTGCCTGCCACTCCCCCCCCTCTCCCCCACACGCTGGGCCAGACCACCAAGCTGAAAAGACTGGGGACCACTGTTCTATCTAGAGAGTCAGGATGGGGCAACTTTAATTTTCTTTTTCACACTATTTTGTTTCCCCAGATTGAGCTCATGTTTTGCTAACTGCTACACTCCTTCTCCACAACCATTTCCATGGTTCTCCACAGTAAATATTGGAGTCGCACAAATTGTCATGTTATAGCCGCTGTTGTGTTTTGTAAACTATTGTTTATGCCTTGGTTTATATGTGAATTCAGTTACAACTGATGTGGGAACCCTGACTAAATCAGAAAACTGAAAAATAGCATTATATTAATATAACAAACCATGATTCAGACTGAAGCTTGAAATAGTTCAGTGACTGAAATCAACCTATTTTATCCTGGACATTTTCTCTTAGAAATAGATCTATTGAACTGACTTGACTATGGCTTGCTTTGCAGAATAAGATTTGATTTTGAGGTTGAAGTGGATCTTCCTTTTGTGTCACTAATAATAACATGATGCCCCAAAGCTCTTTCTTCAATGTCTTCTTCTTTCTGGGTCTTTTTGTTCCTTTTTAAGTGATTAAAATAAGAGAATAACACAGATATTATTTTTTCTAGAGCAAAAGACTGCCTCAAAGCCATTTTAAAGAGAATAAATCATAAAGTACCCCATGTTGCACTGCAGGCACTAACTGTAAGTATGCACATAATTTATTTAGGGGTGAAAATTCTCAGGTTCTTCATAAAACAATCCTTGTGAACTTTTAAAAAATATTAAACTATATTGATGACTAAAATAGTATTTATCTTATTTATTTATTTCTCAGTATTACTGGCCTATTTTATTCCTATCTGGCTCTAGGTGGGGAGGGAAGGGCAGGGATTTATAAGGATCAATATCTTCATAATTGTTTATATGGGGAGCTTTTTGCAATTTATTGTGAGTGGTCTTATTTATTCAATTCTGTCTTTATTTTGTTAGCTTTTGGGAGCCTGTGTATCAAACTGTGGAAAGATTTTCCATTTAGAAATCTGCTCACGTGATTTTGCCAGTGAAGTGCGTGTCATAATAAACAAGGTGAGGTTTTTAGATGTCTCATATTTAGAGAAAATTAATAGAAAAGTATATGGATTGTGTCACCACACTTATGTTTTTCATTTCTGGTATTGACTTAGAATATAGAAATGAAATGAAAAAACAATACAATCTGTGATATAATTAGAGAAGGTAAAACTGTACAAAATTATGGTGTTACACTTGGGAGATTTGCTTTAATCATGAATACTACAAAGAACATTTAATTTTTGCAATATCTGAACTGACAGTTTCCGCAGAAGAGCAACAGATTGCAAAGAAAGGTTGAATATTCTCCTATGCTGTGCTAGAGTTAAAACAGCAGGAACATTTCATAATCATTTGAACAGTGAATTATGAAACGGTGCAGATACATCAACGGTCTTTAGGATAGTACCATCAATGGGGGAAGTCAGATTGGCTTAACAGCCACATAATTCATTTAACTGTAGTGATTTGCTTAACACCATGGGAACAAAGGGTCATAAAATCAGGTGTGAGTCACTTAATTGCTTTGCTTAGCAGTTAATGGAAATTTTGTTGTAAGTCAAGGACTACCTGTAGATGAAAACAGAACCCAGAGTCACTTAGTGAGGTAAGGGGAGATTGTGGACTGGATAGAGACGATAATGTTTTGACAACATTTAGACTGCAGAAGTTGAGCCAAAAAGACAGGGATAAACAGGACAATGTAGGGTCTCAATTTGGACCCACTGAGGGTCGTTGGCAGCTTCGGGAATGTTACACAGGTGTTGGTACTAAACAATTGGTTAGATCCAGAACTGCTTGCAACACTCCTTGTCCCGAAATATATCATGAGGTACCTCGTGGTACAACTTGGAAGATTGTGGAGTTGCTGTCACCTGAAGGGGCTTCCCAGAAACCTTCAGCTCTCAATTCCTTCCTTCCCAGTTTCTCTAGAGACTTCTAGAGACTTACTGCTGTGGCCATGTGGGGGATGTAGCTTATGTTAACAACTGAATTGTATCTATCTGTAAAGTAGACTCTGCTAGAGAAATGCCAAGTCATTGTTTGGATCCAGATTGCTGAAAAGAGGAAGGAGACTTTAAAAAAAAAAAAAAATCTATTTGTGTTGAAGCTTTAGGTTATCCAGTTCATGCATCTGACCTGGGGGGAACTGTCTCTCCCTGGAGCCAACCTGAGATAGACTGGATATTTCTGGAGTCTAGGAGTTGGTTGAGCAGTTCCTTTATTTATTTCCGTGTTCATTTTTAGGTCCTGCCTTTTGTTCAGGAGTTCCAGGCAGCATAAGTAGGAGCTTCTTCCAATTTCTCCCCCACAACATTAACTTTATGGGGCAAGCTGAGTGAAAAGAGAGCATTAGGGCCAAATCCATTTTTCTGTGGCTGAGGAAGGATTTGAACATGGGCCTCTCTAATGCCAGCTTAACTCTTTAATCACTACATCACATCAGCTCTCATCAGTTTTTAAATTGGGAAGCTTTGTCTATTAAATTGTGCATTGTGTACTAAAGTACATGTCATTACACAGTGGTCAGCCATCTCTAATAGCACTTTTTAATTTTTTTCTGTTAGATTGTAGGTTTTCTTTGGATAATCATCATTTCAGAAAAGCTATAGCATAGTAATTTGCTGTAAAGAGAGGGATTAAAAGCCTGGCATAGAAAAAACTAGTTTCATGGCAGTTTGTTTTGTCAACTAGCTAAAGTTAATTTTGCTTCTGCTTTATTGTGCTTTCTTTCTCTTCTTTTTTAGGCACATCCTAAGGTATGTGACAAATTAAAAGCTTTAATGGTAGAATGGTCAGAAGAATTTCAGAAAGACCCCCAATTCAGCTTAATATCCGCTACCATTAAATCTCTTAAGGAAGAAGGAATTGTATTTCCTACAACTGGGTCACAGGTAAGAGGCTAGATTTCATTTATGTCTACAAAAGTTTGAGGCTTTGGTGCTAACAGGAGAATGACTGAATTTAAATTCTGAATGTGAGCTCTATCCACATTCAGCCATCCACTTGTTAATGGCATCCACCAATAAAATAGGTTTTTTCCCCCCACAAGCACTCCCCACACTGGCGCTACAGAGCCGGGAGATGCTCTGGGGTGCACAGGGCAAATGGGCTTTGGGATGAGTAGAGGCTCATAATATTATACCTATTATATAATATACATTATATACATATATATATATACATACATACATACATACATACATACATACATACATATATATGATTATTTGCTTCATAATCACCTAGTTTTAATATTGCCTGAACTTTGCAAAGTTGGATTATACTGTGTGTTAAAGTGAGAATGATTACTATAGAATATTAATCCTGCTTTTGAAAATGTACAGAAACAGTTTTCAGATTGTATTAAATGAAGCACTAAAATAGCATCATCTTATGTTTATGTTGTTTAGACAAAGAACTGTTTTGTACCAAATCCAAATGTATAAGAGCAGATATGCCATAAGAGCTTTAAAAACAAGGACATATGGTTTATTCATATTGGGTTGTTTGAATGGACCTGGCAAGTATCGATAGCCATTTGTTGTGGGAAAATGATTTAATCTAATAGGCAGAAGTGTTTCTCCAGAACCAGCTCAGCCTATTACTCCATTTGTTTTTGTTTCCTGACAGGCTCAGCCTTCCATCCTTCTGAGGTCAGTAAAATGAGGACCCAGATTGTTGGGGGCAATAGGCTGACTCTGTAAACCACTTAGAGAGGGCTGTAAAGCACTGTGAAGTGCTATATAAGTCTAAGTGCTAATGCTATTGTTATTCATAGTCAATGTGTGACTTTGGTTCATTCCCCAAAAATGATACTGTTCCAAGTACCTGTTGGGTATGATTCCTAAGTTTTCTGGCTTTAAATCAGCGGTTCTCAACCTATGGGTCGCGACCCCATTTGGGGTCGAACGACCAGTTTACGGGGGTCGCCAAACAACGCGATCCGCCATTTTTCCCCCTCGGGGCGGCGCCGCGCATGCGCACCGCTCATGGGGGCGCCACGCGCATGGGGTGGTGCCGCGCATGCGCGGCGCGTCCATGTGACGGGGCCGCCATCACACAAAGATTGAGAACCGCTGCTTTAAATAGTTAAAAATACTTACCACAAGGTAAACTAAAATAACACCAGTATTGTTTTCAAAGTGCAGGCAAATATAGAACTTTCCCACTTGAAGTATCATATTTATATTGCAAGTATATTTACAGAGTCCCTCAACTGCTGCCAAGAATGGTGCATCATCAAGCAAAAACAAAGAAGAAGAAGATATAGCTAAAGGTAAAATTTTACTCATCCATTTTTGAGTGATACAATATTTTACATGTTTCTAAGTTTGTACTTGGGAATATGCTTGATGGTTAAAATGTGACATTTTCCATTGAACACACATTCAGATCGAACCCTTGCTATAGCCAGTAGTAGCAAAGGAAAGTTTGAACAATTACATTTTTAAAAAACTTTGTGAAGGAAGCAAGAAAGCTATAAGGAAACAGATGTATATTTTCGAAAATGCATTTTAAAAAAGTGCCTTTGCTCTCCTTGGAATTCTAAGGATGTTTGCCACTTCTAAAACAATTTTCCAAAAGTATTTTTATATTATATTTTGTATTATAAAATGCCAGTTTTTGACTCTGCTAGGTTTAAATATTTTACATATTTTTGGTTTTGAGTTATTAGATGCTCATAACCATAGTTAACACACAAAATAATAAGTATTATTCTTTGAATTGGATTTAATTTCACTTCCATAATATAAATTGTATATGGATTTCCTGAAAGCAATTTTTAAAGAATTCTTGGCTTACGCTTGTATATTGAGTTTCTTGTTGCTGTCTGGTTTTGAATTTTTCAATTCATAAGCTAGAAATTCTTGTCAGAGAAAATTTCAGTCATGTTGACCTTGTTAATTAGAGACATTAATGCTCTAAGACCTAGTGTGACTTAAACATGCCTTTAATAGCTATGTATGACTATGGTCACTGAGAATTCACACCAACATGATGACATTTAAATCAGTCAGACTGTCATGGTAATTCTGGGCAAATCCTGCCTTCTGAAGAATCTCCATATATATTTGGATGGCATCATATAATAAACAGGTTCAGTCAATCTCTAAGCAGTTTGCAGGCTATGGTTAATCTACACCTTATTTAATATTTAGTATATGAACATATATATTGATTTTACTACAGTATTTTAAGGTGGTGAATTTGTACATAATTATAGCTACCTGCATGGAAGACTGCAACCTGTTTTGTCTTCTTCCCCTAGTTAAACTGTAACAATAACTAACTTCCTTTCTCGACAACTTTAATTTTCAATCTATAGTAGGGGTGATAACTGTGAAGCATTTAGAGCAGTCAGCATCTTGTTTCCCACAATCAGCAGAGCTTGGATGTATTAAGTGGCTAGATTCAGTCATCATGCTAAGTTTAACCGTGGTTTATTGAGTAAATCATAGCTGAAGTCACACAGCTTGCTAAGCTAAAACTAAGCAAACTGCATGACAGCCTTCTTAGGTTTTTTTGGAGCATGCTTACAAGAAAGAGTTTTTGGAAGGTCCAATTATCTTCTAATCTCAGCATTGGGATGAGAAATCATCTCATCCAGAATTCGCTATATGCACAGAGTTATGAATGACCATCTTGGCATATTTTTGATGCCCAAAGCTAAAATCAAATCAAAAGACACTTTGAACATTTGAGAGAGCTTTGTGCTGCACAATGACATGCAAGTAACTCACCTAATTTTAACTGGCATAAAACGTGCTTTTGTTCTTCAAATTGTAGCTATTGAATTATCTTTGCAAGAACAGAAGCAGCAGCAACAAACTGAGACAAAATCTTTGTACCCATCTGTAGACATTCAGCATAGCAATCAAAAACACTCAAGAAAAGTACGCGCCTTGTATGACTTTGAGGCAGTCGAGGATAATGAACTTACCTTTAAGAGTGGTGATATTATTGTTGTTTTGGATGACAGGTATGTTTGTATTTTATTGTTCGTATTCAGATAGGGAAATATTGAACTTAATGTATACCTTAATATGCTAGTTGCACTTGAACGATCACTTCAGTAACTTTCCAGACTCTTCTTTAAACAAGGTTGATTCAGTTCAACAAACTACAATTTATTTACTATTCAGAAAATTTCCATAGCCATCTTTTTCAGTAAAAATGCACTCTTCTTGCTTGAGTATAAATTCAGTGCAGTTTCTTCAGCACTCAGAGAGATGTGGTTTCATTATTAGTTAGGACATACCATATAAAATTATTTTGTTAGGCCTTTTTTTTTCAGAATAACTTTTACTGAAAAATAGAATAATGATCTTAGAGCCAGCCTGATGACAGCCAAGATGATACATATTTGTAAAGTTATTGGAGACTGAACAAATTTATTTATTTATTTTTAAAATTTATAAGCCGCCCCACTCCCGAAAGACTCTGGGCGGCTAACAATAAAAAACACATAAAACATAACAAAACAACAATACAAAAACAATCATCTAGGGGTAAGGTTTTATAAACCCCAGGCCTGCCGGAAAAGCCAGGTCTTAAGTAGCTTACGGAAGACCAACAGGGTGGGAGCGGTCCTAATCTCCGGGGGGAGCTGATTCCAAAGCGTTGGCGCCATCACAGAGAAGGCCCTCCTCCGCAGCCCCGCCAAATGGCACTGCTTGGCCGACGGGGCCTGAAGGAGGCCCAGCCTGTGGGATCTAACCGGACGTAGGGAACTATGAGGTAGTAGGTGGTCTCGCAAATAGCCTGGCCCTGAGCCATATAGGGCTTTAAAGGTAATGACCAACACCTTGATTGGACCCGGAGACCAATAGGCAACCAGTGCAGCTCACGGAGGATAGGTATAACGTGGGTGTATCGAGGAGCACCCACTATCACTCGCGCGGCTGCATTCTGGACCAACTGTAGTCTCCGAATACTTTTCAAAGGTACCCCATGTAGAGCGCGTTGCAGTAGTCTGAACAAATTCCAGTTGAATTATTGTTTATGGCTGCTTGGAGGATATTTTTGTCAGGAGGTTTTAAAAGAACAATCTTCAGCAGGTTTTGCAATTATATTACTCCCTCAATTCTCCAGTACAGGAGATGGATAATCCACGGATGGGTTTTCTCTGTCTGCCTGCTCTTGAGACCAAGTAGCCAAAGCTTGACACGCCCCCACTTCCTGTGGAGCCCATTCTTAACTTGGTCTCTGCTCGAAGAAGATTCGTTTTGGCGTGGCTCTCAGCTTATCAGGTTAGACAAGAAATCCATTGATTGATTATCCCTTGATAATTGGCTTCCCCTTCCAAAAAAAAAAAAAATTGCCACCTATAGGAATTTAACCACAAAATTTTCTGGGGATCAGTCCTGATCTCAAACCTAAAATTAAAAAGGGGATTGGTGGGGAGGGAAATTTCCCCACAGATATCAGCCAGCCCCAGGGCTCTGGGGGGTGAAAAGGGGGGGAAGAAGGCATCAGCAGAGACTACTTGCTGAACCTTTTCCCCAACCACTAAGTTTTCCTTGGGATCATCCCTGATCCTATATTAAAATTGAAAAAGGGGGTGTGTGGGGGGGAAACTCCCCACGGATCCCAGTCAGCCCCAGGGCTCTGGAGGTGGAAAAGGGGGGGGGGAAAGGCATCAGCAGAGACCACTTGCTGAGCTTTTCTCCCCAACCTTCCAAGGGATTTTTTCCTCAAATTGGGGGAAAAAATAACGATCTCCAGGTCCGGATTCAAACTTGAATTCGGATCATCGGAGATTCCCTAGCAGCCCAGGGCAACCGCGGGCGCCATTTTAGTTGCCGTTTTCAGACAACAAAGGCAATCCCTGGCTGGGATTCCCTTAAAACGTCACAGCGCGCCAAATTTAAATCCCCGGGCACAAGCAGCTTCTGGGAGGCTGCGGAGCTTATTTTCAGAGGGAAACGAAGCACAGGAAGGGAGTAAGCCCCAACCAAGAAACGGAGGCTAGAGAACCCTCCTGGGATCCGCAAAGCCCTTTTTTCAGGGAGAAACGAGCTGTGGCTGCCATCTCTTGCCAGAGAAAGGCAAACCGAGCTTAAGGAAGCTCTACATCATATCTGGAATCACTGATAGAGGCGGAATAGGAGCACACAACCAGCGCTCCACCCCCGATACACACATATAATAATAGGACAAAATATAATAATAATAAAAATAGATACATAAATTTTAAAAATAATAATAATAATAATAATAAAAAAAAATTTTTTTTTAAAGCTAAAAATTAAGCGACTGCAGGGCCAACAGGCCTAAAGACAGAACACACAATATTATCATCATCACCATTATTGTTGTTGTTATTATTATTATTATTTTATTATTATTGTTGTTCCTATTATTAGTATAATAGTAATAGTATTAATAAGAATAAATTCCGCTCTAGGTGACCGCCATTTGATACCTGCTGTGTATTAAGTCAGGCCTACAGACCCTTTTGAGGTCGCCACTGATATTTTTTGCCTCCCTTTTCCTTTTTCTACTGGTGCACGTTGCCTGGTCACCTAAGGCCTCCGGGCGGAACCCAAAGAGTGGTTCCAAACGTGCCTTCGGTACCTCCCTCAGCTACCGTGACCTTAGCCCAGAGAGAATATTTTTGTTGTGGTCGGGTGATCAGGGGAACAGTCCTGGTACTTGTTCCAATTTCGCTCCCGCCAATACTTGCCTGCCTGAGCGTCTTCTCAGTTTTTCTGGGACTGCTCAAGCGGAATGGAGGGACCCTCGTTGCCTCAATCCATGAGCACGACCCCTCCATCTCCCAATTACGGCTGCAACACACCTTCTGACCAGAAGGCAGCAGGCAAGTGCAAAGCGAAGACAAAACACTCGCTCAAGAGGCCCTCCAAGTTGGCGGAAAAGCAAGCCAGCCGTAGGCACCAGGCCCTGGAGAAGGAGTTCTCCAGAGCGCAGAGGCAGGCCCAATTGGAATTGGTTCAAATAGCGGCCACCGAGATGGAATTACCATTGGGTCCATCCACATCAACCCAGAGCGCGTGGTCCATTCCAGGAACACCGCAACCACTGGATCCGCCATCTACATCAGCCCAACAAACAACCACGGCGGCAGGCACAACCACTGAGTCCAACTCTCCACCTGCGGTCACCACACCCAAAGGTAATGACATAGGGGACATCTGGGCAGATGGACGGCTAGAGGCCCTATTAACCAAAGTGGTGGACCGAGCCCTAGCACAGCGCTCCGCCCACCACGACCAGGGGCCCTCCATCTCAGCCATGCCACACTCGGAACTCCCCTCAGAGTCCTCAGGCATTCAGGAACCCGTCTCCCCGGCCCAGTCCTCCATGAGTGGTTATTCTTCACCACAAGAGGAGGATCAACCTGGGATCTCTATGTCAGAGGATGAGGAACTTCCCCCTGAGCCCCCCTCAGGGGGATTATTTAATCCCAACCGCTTCCTCACGATACTACGCAAGGCCACAGCCATTGCGGACATGGGGACGGATCAGTTTTCTCAGCCGCAAGCGACACCGGCCACCACATCCAGACCCGTATTCGTAGAAAAGGTGACAACGCAACACCATATACCTTGCCCCGCCATTTTCCTGAAAGGGATCAAGAAGCCATGGGACTCTCCCGCTTCCTTCCCATCAGTGAGTGGTACGGACAAAAAATTATACAGCACTGCCACAGACCTCAATGAGGCCTTAGAAATTCCTAAAGTAGATGAAGCCTGGACCCCCTTGGTCTCCCAGACAGCCATGGCTGGGGACCTAGTGGAGGCCCTTAAGGCAGATGACAAAAAGTGGGAACAAGCCTTTCGCAAAACCCACCAGACAGCGGCATGGGCCATCAAAGCAGCCACCTCGGCCTCCTTTTTTGTCCGGGCCACCCTCATCTGGTTGCAACAACTACAAACCATAGTTCCTATGGAGGACATACGAACACACCAGGACCTGGCTAAGATGGTAGCAGCCACGGAATACGCTGCAGACGCAACGTTCCAATCAGCCATTTTTTCATCCAGATCCATAGCATCCAACATAATTGCCAGGAGAATGCTATGGCTAAAACACTGGCAAGCTGACACCAAGGCTAAGTGGCGGCTAGCGACCGCCCCTTACTCAAGCAACGGTCTGTTTGGGGAGGCCTTGGACCCCTATCTTGTAGAGAACAAAGACAAGCGGAAGGTCATGGCACACTTGAACAAAAGGTCAGACAAACGTACCACACCTTACTTTCGTAGGCAGTCCTTTCGCCAACCGACAACCACGCCTATCAGTCAGGCACCCAAGCCATTCACTCCCAGGCAGAACAAACCGTACGGCCGCCCCTACGACAGACCGGGGTTCCAGCCCAGACAACAAAACCAGTCGAGACGACCCTTTCGTGGAACGGGTCGTCCGTACCGGAAGACAAAATGACTCCTACATAGACCTACCCATTGGAGGAAGACTAGCTCACTTCTTCCACCAGTGGGAGCAGACCTCCACGGACAACTGGGTACTACAAACCATCCAGTCCGGGCTGTCCCTGGAGTTCCTGGTCACACCCCCAGACCGACTCATCAACTGCTCGGTCTCCAGGAACCCCACCAAACGCAAACTCATGCAGGAGGCCATCCAACACCTGTTGGACATTCAAGCCATAGAACCGGTCCCAGCGGAATACAGAGGCAGAGGATTTTACTCCATCCTCTTCGTGGTTCCAAAGACTTCAGGAGGATGGAGGGCAATCCTGGACCTAAAAAACCTCAACCGCTACATCACATACAAAAAATTCAAGATGCAATCCCTTCAGTCCATCCTGGGAAGCATCAGAGAAGGAGACTTCCTGGCATCGATAGACCTCACGGAAGCCTACCTTCACATCCCTATCCACCCAAACCACCGCCGGTTCCTACGTTTCTGTTACGGGGGAAAACACTTCCAATACAGAGCTCTCCCCTTCGGTCTATCTTCGGCACCCAGGGTATTTACCAAGATACTAGCAGCGGTAGCCGCCAAACTGAGAAAAATCCCAATACGCGTCCAATGTTACCTAGACGACATACTAATCCAAGCAACATCCCTACAGACAGCTCAGGCGGACGTAAGGACCGTCATTCGCGTCCTCCAATTACACGGATTCTCAGTAAACTTTCAGAAGAGCCAGACAGTTCCCTCGTCCAGGCTGCTGCATCTGGGGGCCATGATAGACACAACCAACTGTATGGTCTATCTCTCCCAAGACCGGGTGGCCGGCATCAGGGAACTGGCTCGCTGGGTTCACAGGCAACGTTCAGTTCCGATACTAACACTTTCCCAATTATTGGGCAAGATGGTATCGGCCATAGCCATTGTACCCTGGGCCAGGCTCCACCTACGGGAACTACAGTGGTTTCTGCTCCCGTACCAACGGCAGAACACCAGCGCATCCAACCACCTAGTCAGGGTCACGGCACAAATCCGCAGGGCGCTACGCTGGTGGTGCTCTCGGGCCGTGACCAAGGGGTCACCCTTCAAGGAACCAGTCAGAGTTACCATCACTACAGACGCCAGTCTGTATGGTTGGGGAGCCCATCTGGACTCCCAGTTTGTACAGGGACGTTGGTCCGCCACGGATCTGAGAAACAACATCAACTGGCTACAACTCAGGGCTATCCACCTAGCCTTGCAACAATTCAAAGACAGAATCAGAGGCCACCACGTTCTAGTTCTAACAGACAATGTAGCAGCCAAGGCGCACATCAATCGGCAGGGGGGGACCAGATCAAAAACCCTCATGACAGAGTCACGACTCCTATTCAGCTGGGTAGAGCCCAATCTGAAGTCACTAAAAGCGGAACACATATCGGGGGTCAACAACCAGCAAGCGGACTTCCTAAGCCGCACCACAGTGGACCCTTCGGAGTGGGGGCTACACCCGAACTTGTTCCTAGACATCTCCCGCAAGTTCGGGTACCCGATCCTCGATCTGTTCGCATCATCAGACAATGCCCAGCTCCCCAGATTTTACTCTCGTTACTTCAACCCGCGAGCAGAGGGGACGGACGCTCTGAGAACTCAGTGGCCTCAGGGTCTGCTTTATGCCTTTCCCCCACTACCACTCATACCGGCGGTCATCCGAAAGCTGATTCAGGAGCGGGCAGAAGTGATCCTAGTAGCACCATATTGGCCACAGAGACCGTGGTTCGCCGACCTGATGAACCTGTCTCAGTCGCCCCCATGGAACATTCCCCCTCATCAAGTGTCCCTACACCAGGGAACCATCAGTCACCCGGAACCCCAATGGTTACAACTGACCGCCTGGCACTTGAGCGCCAGATAATGGCACAGGAACTATTCTCTCCCGGGGCCATTACCATAATTCAAGCTTCACGCCGTCCGGCAACAAACCGCATTTATGACTCCACTTGGAAAAATTTTTGCCTTTGGTGCAGGGAACGGCAGTTTGACTTACACAAACTCTACATCCCTCAGATAGTAGATTACCTCTTGGAGGGACTAGACAGAGGCCTCGCCCCCGCGACCATCCGCAGGCAAGTGGCGGCCTTGTCCACCCTCCTCACCTGCACGGATTCGGTTCCCTTAGCTCACCACCCCAGGATCCGCGCCTTTATCAAGGGCGCCTATAACACCAGACCTCCAGTAATTCACAGGTACCCGTCCTGGGAACTACCGCGAGTCCTTCACGCACTCACTCGGTCACCATTTGAACCATTGGCGACCGTTTCCTTGCGACACCTGTCGCTAAAGGTGGCGTTCCTGATTGCCATCACATCGGCCAGACGAATTTCGGAACTGGCCGCACTGTCAGTCAGAAACGACCTATGCATTTTCCACAAGGACAGGGTGGTCCTTAGGTTAGATCCTGCCTTCATACCGAAGGTGAATTCACTCTTTCACAGGACACAGGAAGTAATTCTCCCAAACTTCTGTCCAAATCCAACACATGACCGGGAGCGGCAGTGGCATACATTGGACGTCCGCAGAGCCTTGCGGCGTTATATAAAGCGTACAGAACCCTTCCGCAAATCGGAGGCCCTATTTGTGTCCTTCCAAGCGGGCACCTTGGGGCGGAAAGTTTCCGCGGGCACCATTGGAAGGTGGATCCGAAGCTGTATCGCAGAAGCTTACAATGTATCATCCCTGCCGCCCCCAAGTCATCTCACAGCCCATTCCACCCGAAGCGCTGCAACTTCGGCGACATGGGCTACCCAGGCGTCAATCGAGGAAGTTTGCAGGGCCGCGACATGGTCCTCGCCTTCCCCATTTATACGACACTACAAGATAGACCGCTTTGCATCGGCGGACGCCTCCTTTGGTAGGAGGGTCCTCCAGCAAGTTGTCTCAGAGATCAATCTACCGGCCTTATCTGTTTCCCACCCCTTGGGACAGTGAGGCTTTGGTACGTCCCATCCGTGGATTATCCATCTCCTGTACTGGAGAAGGGGCGTTGGTCTTACCTGAACGCCTTTTCTCAGTACGGAGATGGATAATCCACACCCACCCCAAGGCCAGCAGGCCGCTAGTAGGGAGCTGAGAGCCAATACCTCGTCAATCATCAGCCAATTCGCCCTCGTTAAGAATGGACTCCACAGGAAGTGGGGGCGTGTCAAGCTTTGGCTACTTGGTCTCAAGAGCAGGCAGACAGAGAAAACCCATCCGTGGATTATCCATCTCCGTACTGAGAAAAGGCGTTCAGGTAAGACCAACGCCCCGTCACATTCTCTATTCAATGAACTTTTTGCCTTTGAACTTTTAGAGAGAGGTTACTATCCTGTTTTTTTTAAAACTTATTTTAACTATTAGCAAATAGAATAGAAAGTGAGCTGATCAGTATGTGCTTGAGCATTATTTTTATGAAACAATTTTAAAAGTCCAGCTTAAATTTTAGTCTTTAAAAATGATTATTTTTTAATCTGCCTTGTCTGTAAGAAGTTATCAATTTTTTAAAAAGGGTATAGGAACCACTCTTGTTCAGGTATAGCTGGTACTGTTTGTGCATTTAAAGCTACACCTACACCTTGTAGTAAAGATAAAAGGCCAAGGGTTAAAACAGTCTAATTGCTATAACTCTACCCCACTTCCAAATCTATTTTAAAAAGTATTGCCCTTAATTGTTTTGGATAAATTGAGTCCTTCTGAGCTAGATAAAGGTTCAAAGAAAAAAACAGGTATTGTTAAGAGCTGTTTCTCATTAGTTTGTATTTCCTAATGGATAAGATCTCATCAACATTTTTATAGCCATAGCTTTCCCCACCCTTGTGTCCTCTAGATGAATTGGGATTATAGCTCTCAGAATCCTTGGAGTTACAGTCCCAGCATATATTGAATAGATTGGGAAGATGACATGCATCATTTTTTTAATCTTGTAAAAATAAAACGACAGCCATTTTGGTGAAGTAATGAAGGCACCAAGCTAGAAACCAGAAGACTGTGAGTTCTAGTTCCACCTTAAGCACAAAGGCAGCTGGGTGACTTTGGACAACAGTTTAGGATTGTGTGCCTGACTTTTCCTGAAATGAACTAAGTACAGAGGAAGGCAACATAATGCAAGTTTAAATAGTATTAATCAATATGTTAAGATGATTGTATGCTGACGGTGGAACAAGAACAAGAACATAGTAAAATATACATTTTTTATTGTACAGTGATGCCAATTGGTGGAAAGGAGAAAATCACAGAGGAATTGGATTGTTCCCTTCTAACTTTGTGACCCCTAACTTAAATGATGAGCCTGAGACAGGTAAACAGTAGAAATTTGATTTTCAAAACATTTAATGAGTCATATATGTAATATCATACCATTCTTGTTCAGGAAACTACCAAAAAAACTGGATGATTTGTCCAGAACTGCTAAGTGTGCTGGAAGGGTGTTAGTCTTCTGCCTTATAATGCCCACTTCTGTTCTAACTGTTAACTCACTGTTACTTAATATTCAATAATCAGAAGATCTTGCACTTGCTGAGAAGTAATTTGTCTCATGTCTGTTAAAGGCGTATTGTTCTGGAACTGCATATGGAGATGATACGAATTGTATTCATGGAGAAAGTTTATTCTTAAATGTCATGTTCATGATCCAGCTTTTTTACTGTTGCCAGACAGAAGTATTCTAATATCATGAGTCAGACACTGTTATAATCATGATTTGAAGAGTAATTTGCTCTGAATTATGCATCTAAATACAAAGTGCTTTTATATTTTAGAAGATATAGTTTGAAATCACACAAACAGAATTTAAAATGTATTTTCTTTGTGTTTATATATTCTTCACCAGGGGTTTCCGGGCCATTTGGGTTAATAAAAAATATTCCATACTACCAAAACATGTACTGAATATCCATGGATTGATTAGTTTATTAAGCCAAACATCAGGGTTTACAGAGCAACCAGAAATTAATTTTTAGAACAGTGCTACCTAAGTTATTAAACTATGAAATGCTGCCCAGTTTTTACATTATCTTTATCCTGATATTTACTTTGGTGTGTATAACTTTACCCTGTGTTGTATAATGCTTGCTATGCAAAAATGTTTTTTTTTTGCCTCTGCATCCATTAGGGTTTCTAGCCACACACTTTACAAACATATCCAAACCAGATTAAAAACAATATTTAAACAGATCTTGAGCATTATCTCTTCCACATTCGTTGCCCTATCTAAAAAGCTCAACTTCCAAAGTTTCCTCTTCTGCTCTTTGTTTGTAGCCTGTAATCTGAGTTGTTAGATCTGTCTTCGAATCTGAACATGGGGTATATTGGCAAAAACTTATTGTATGCTGAGGAACTAGATTTGGAGAAAGACAAATGTTTTCATGGTCTTTACGCAGTGCCTGTAGACAAGGATGCTTCTGAAGACACAACTGAAATTACAAAACCTGAACCGGAGCCAGTGTACATAGATGAGGTACGTCTTGGCTTTCCAACGGCATAATACATTTTAGGCAGCTTTTTCTTTGAGGAAGCTAACGTGTCCCGTTATCTCAAAATAAATACTGTTTGAGGGGGTTTGAGAATTTGAATCTCAGTTTGAATATCTTTCTAAATATATTTTCTCCGTCTTCCAGAGTAAGATGGATAAGACGCTGCAGTTACTTCAGAGCATAGATCCAGCAGATCCTAAATCTGATTCTCCTGATCTTCTGGATTTAGAAGGTATCACTACTGCTAAATATGATTTTTAAAAAATCCTAATCCAGAGCTATTGTCATTTTCATGTTTTTCATTTGCCGAGCCCAAGTCTGAAAGGCAGGTGAAATTCTCCTTTCTTTTGCATGCTAGGCAAACTATCCATGCATTGCATTCACCTCAGTGCTTTTATTTGTGAGCAATTAACTGATCAAATGTTCATATTTTACTGTTTGTAGATGTCTGTCAACAGATGGGTCCCATGATAGATGAAAAGCTAGAAGAAATTGATAGGTAAGGCAATTGTATAATGCTTATAAGTAAAAAATGCAATTTATATTTAAAGAGTACAGTAGATGAGCAGCAAATAAGATGGGTCATCAAACACTTTCAAAAATTCAGATACCCTACATCAGTGTTTCCCAAACTTGACAATTTTAAGGCATGTGGACTTCAACTCCCAGAATTCCACAGCCAGCGTTGCTGGCTGTGGAATTCTGGGAGTTGAAGTCCTCATGCCTTAAAATTGTCAAGTTTGGGAAACACTGCCCTACGTGGTATAATAATTGTGAAAACTAAGCTCAAAGGACTGAGTGGTACATAACATTATGCAAACTGGCATATGACACATATTTAGGAATTAATTTATTTTCAAGAATCTTTAATTTCTAGGCTGAAGTTTTACTGAGAGTGCTTGACTCTGAGTTTGGTTGTTTCATCCATTTCATTATCATCGTGCTAGCACTAATGATGTTACCTAGTTTGGTTAATGAAATATCAGCAAGAAAACAGCCAAGCTCAGAGAGCACTAAGAATTCCTCATTTCAATCCTGAGCTACAAATATTCTCCTTTATGAAGTTTTACTCTACTCAAATTAAACAAACCAATCGACTGATGATAACTGAAAGTACGTCATTTACTCTTGAATTAGGAAGCATTCAGAATTGTCCGAACTAAATGTGAAAGTGATGGAAGCTTTGGAACTCTACAATAAACTAATGAATGAAGCTCCTATGTATTCTGCCTACTCCAAGATGCACTCCACGGCACAGTATGCACCGACATCAGCCAGTGTTCCAGTGCAGGTCAGTGCCTTATTTTTTAGTTCTACTTTCTTGAAGGATTCCTTTCCCATTTAATGGAGAACAGATCACTGCATTAGGAAGACTGGAGTTTCCATAAATTTTTTTTTAAAGTTCTACTGCAGAATGTGTCAGCATATGCTTAAACAGATGTAAATCTTACCTCTTCCTTAGGATTAATAAGGGTCAAACAGTGTTACAATTGCAGTCTTTCTATGAACCTGGATCCAAAGTTTTGTTAGTTGGAAGCAGCATTTCGTGATACTTGTCAGTTCTGTCTTCTCCAGAGCCCTTCAAAACGGCTCTGATAAAAAGAAGGTATTGCAAAACCTTGTACGCAGGAGGAATTTTGTGAGTCTCAGTTAGGGTTAAATTAAACCTGTCTGCATTAAAACTTTATAAGTGAGTGAGCAGAGTTGCCTTCTCCAGTATGACTCAGAGGTCATATGTAACGACTTGCTGGGATAGTGGGCAAAATCTTGGGCAGTGTGCATGACTCCCCTTCCCAACCTGACAAGAGCTGCTTCATAGATGACACCTCCACATTCATAGATCAGTGCCTACATTTTGAGTTGCTTTATGGACTTTCAGTGAGACGGTGATTGAGAGTGGTTGCTGCGTTGACTTAGCATATCTCACAATTTGACATGCACGGCTACTCTGAACCTGATTCCCCTTTTGGTTTATTTAGTTTGTGTTTTTCGTAAAGGATGCGGTTTGAGGGAAGAAAAGTTAGAAGCGCAATTAAATGGCAAAGATGTGGTTGCATATTTGAGGTGGATTTTACATAATACAGTATGAAAAGAATAGTTACTATGGTAACTGCCACATCAAAGATAGTGCATTCATCTGTTATATTTTCCATGAGCTCTTTGAAATGATTGACAGTATTTGGGGATGTGAGGGGAAATAATGAACATTAGATGAACTAATATTCCTCTTACCTCAAGGTAATATTGTGTTCAGTTGAAGGCTACAGAACAATAAGGGAACATTTAAAGGAGCAAATATTTTTATATTATTTAACCTCTCCTTACACACCGTTGAATCCCGAAGCAATCATTTTCTGTAAAAATGCTTCCTATATTTCTTCAGTATTTCTTCTTTCTATATTTATTTGTTCACTTAAACGGTCTTAAGATTATGTTTAGAATAAAATCTCTTAAAGCACAATATAACATTTAAAGCCACAGCTGTGGCTTTACCTCATAGACATAATAAAACACATTCATTGCTAATAAATCAAGCATTTATTTATTGAACTCTTTCTGTTGTAAATTCTGGACTGATAAAAACATTTTTTGTGAAAACAGCCATATAATCTGCACCATATGAGATTCATTTAGGGTGAAAATATGTTCACATTTTCTTCATAAAACGATAGGCCAAAAGTTCTCTTTTTAGGACCACAGGATTTAGTACATTTTTAAATAAAGTACTAATGTATATATAACACATTTATCTCATTCTAATATATTTTGGAAAACATAATATAATTTTCTTGTCATTCTGGTAATCCTGTGACACTGGTCTGAGAGACTAAAACTGTCCTATGCTTATTTTATAAACTTTGTAGCTTTAATAATGTCCTGATGTAAGCTTATTATTTCAGTGTAGCAGAAATATAAAGCAAGCTGTGTGAAATCTGTTATAATGGACAATGGCATTTCTTCTTGGGCTAAAGTCATAGTTAATCTTTATCTGGCATACTGAATGTTGTATTAGAAATGGGCAGAGTTTGAGCAAAAAGAAACTAGCATCACTTAATTTTCTCAACTGAGCTACCTTCTTCATTACTTAATTTCCAAAGTGGTTGTGAGTATATATATGCTATAGCTAGATAAATCTAATAAGCCCTTGATAAAGAGAGTGGCTACAGAACCGCAACAAAGCTTCAGTTCTATTAAGTAAGTATACAAAAGCTATAGTGACTTTAAAATAGTGACAGCAGGATGCAGTGATCGGTTTGCATATTGCTTCAGACCACATAACTCATTTAAGACAAGGTATGGGTCCTTTACAGTGCACCAACTGTGCCACAAGTATGCCCCCCCCCAATTCCCCCCCCCAGCATCTGTTCTGAGTAACCACTTTCTTAAACTCCTGCATATGATTCTTGCAAGCTTTGAAGGTTCATGGATTCATGCAGCGATAAACTATTTCTCTTCTCACTGTAATGAAAATTCTTTCCCCTCTTCCCATCTCTTCCATGTTCAGATCAGTTTCAGAGAGTCTTCATCTGTAGCAGATTTGAAAGATTATTTTGGTGATACAAAATTGGTTTCCGTCCACGTGGTATTGGTGTAATATTTGGGTTCTTATATTAATGATTGCTGGAAGGACTGACTTCCTTCCTTTTTGGAAATATCCTTGTGCTTCGGAAGGTCAGTTCCGTTCTCTTCTGTTTCTTTTGCAGTCATATCCCATCCATGCTCACAGTGGGAATTATGTGGTCCACGGTATGCCTCAAAACTACAACCCAGGAAGTGATCAGATTGGTCCATTGAGGTCTTTGCCTCCAAACGTGAATCCTTCAGTAACCTCTCAGCCCGCTCCGACCTACATGAGGTAACCCATTAGCAAGTTTTAGTTAATCAGCTTTATCCCCATCTCTCCATTATGCTTGCAGGGTTTGCTTAGGCTAATGTCTTTATTGTATTTCAGCCCTGGTCTAGATTCTGTGTCCAGTTCTACTTACATGAACCAGAATTCTTGCCTCCTGCCCGCTGGTCCTGTTTCTTATGCCCAGCCGATGGGCATGCCCGTGGATATGCTAGCCTACCAGAACACTGCATCCAGTTTGCCTCAAGGTCCGTGCTATCCAGCAGTTCCCGCTCATTCACTTCCACAGCAGCAAACAAATTATCATCAGCAACCTCTCCTGTGAAAATGCCGAGTCGGAGCCTGGGAACCATTTTAGATGTTGCTGACCCGTAATCTTTTAAATTGTCCTTCCATTGATTTAAAAGGATGCTTCTGCTGAAGGGAACAGACAACTAAGCAATTTCAAAGTAAATGTTAATTCAGGCTTAACTGTTTTTCTGCATAGCTGGTTAAACTAGGTGATCTGCAGTTGTGTTTAAAAAAAAAAAAAAGCTTTCCGATCCTGACTTCTGTAATATTCTATGTCTCCTCACTATTTATAAAAATGCCACTTCAATTTTTTCCCCTTGTTAAGAGAAGCTTGAAAACAAAGCTGATATATGCAACTCCTCCTGTTAGTTCTTTCCAGACTTTGGGAACATGGTAATTGTTTTTTAATGGAAGCCTTACATTTGAAGTGCTCTCTTTGAAACTTGGTTTAATCAGTTAGTTTGGATTTTGGTTTGCACCCTTTTGAGATCATAATCTTAACAAGATTGCCTTTTAAGTTATACAGTAAAGTTGTTATGAACTTGAGAAGAAAACTTACACACACACACACACACACACACACACACACACACTGAATGTCAGAGAAATTAATGGATTTTATGGTTTCTGCCAGAATGGATTCCTTACTTGCTTTTCTCAAAAACTAGTTTTATTGCTGTGTGGGGTAATATTCTCTATCTGAAGACAGAGAGTTTGAAGAATGCATTTTTAACTTCATAAATTCCTTAACACAAATGGACTTGATCAGATCTGGATTAGTCTTTTCTCTCTGTTCTCATTCCCTGGCATTACTGAATATTTACCTATATGAAGGAGAAGCGGATAATTATGCTGTCCTTTAGTCATACAAGGATTTATGTGCAGATTTTTTTTTTTACCTTACCTGGTAAAATACCCATTGGGTAAGGGAGTGCAGAAAGGGATCTGGCAATGTATTTTTCTGTTGTTGAGAGCTCAAAAAGAGTTCCTGTCCAGATTTTTAAAAAGAAAAAAATTTCTGTTCTGGACACTTGTTCATTTCTTGATGCTTGTGGATTTTATCAATAACAGGATTATTCTGAGGGAGGGAAGGTAGCTTTTGCATACACTATAGTTGGAAATGAGAGTGGACACATTATTAAAATGGAAATGTATAAGTCAGTGCAAGGGAAACATTGGCATTTTATGCTATGCTCTCAAGAGTTGTTCTGCAGTATCTGATGCCCGTTGTATCTATCATCAAATGAGCCCCACTTTTCACTTCCAATATTGGTGCTAAGTAAGCTATTTAGATTTCTGGTAATAGTGACCTGGACCACTATGTCTTTGAGAAG
Source organism: Crotalus tigris (assembly GCF_016545835.1). Classification (NCBI taxonomy): domain Eukaryota; kingdom Metazoa; phylum Chordata; class Lepidosauria; order Squamata; family Viperidae; genus Crotalus; species Crotalus tigris. The sequence goes on from NW_024096535.1 coordinate 2,869,922, forward strand.
GCGGTTTCAGAAAAAACAGCTGTTGTTAATCTGTTTCAATCAACAAGAGCACTTGTGTTTTCCTTTTTGATATTGGTTTCGTTTTAATCTTCTCAAAAATGTTTAATTTTAAAAGGCTGCTTTTTAAAATCCTTATTTAGAACCAAGTCAGGGTTTTCTCATTCAACTCCCAACGTTTTATAAACAAAATGAGGATTTTGAATAGTGCATTGCTCTTCCACGTTGATACATTAGATGGTCCATTTATATTGATCACCATCTTTGATACTACTTTAAGCGGTACCCAATATCTGACTGTGATGTTGAGTTGAAACAGTCTTTTTTCACTGCATTTTCTCCTTTATATATACAATGTATAAATAATAAATGTGTGTATATATCCACTGGTCTGAGATTTTATACACAACTATATAGATATACTAATTCTCTTAAATCACTGGTTTTATAGGTAGCTGCGTTTGGCTCTATTGTTAATTGGTGTAATCTTAAAATGCATTTATGCAGGCTGTAAATATGTATAAATTCTGATGTTCAGTTGGTGTATTTAGTGTTTGGTGTCAGTAGGGATCATGTTTCTTCCCTTTTCTAAACTAAAATATTTATTGTTAAGGCATGATTATAATGATGCTACCAAAGGAATTAACTACAGATTTCCATAGGTAGGGCCCAGACTTTCATTTGCATCAGTGAATATTGTAGTCATTGATTTGAATGGAATTTCAACTATACTGCAGACGTATACCTATTTTTATATTAAGAGTAAACAATACTTCCTTTGCTTGACATACATTAACTGAATAAATAGAAATTCTTTACAGCTCATAATGAGTGTTGTTTTGTAATTTGTTTTGTGGATGTTCAATTAAGGTTCAATTTATGTTTAGAAATAATTTGCTATCTTAAATTTGTATTTGAAAAGTTGCCCAAGATAATTGTCCAAGCTACATCACCATATGTTTCAGTTTTTTCCCCTACAGAGATTCATCCTTAAATAGACTTGTGATTCCAAAGGCTATGGAGTCCAAATATTTTAATATTTGCTTCCTGCCATGCCCCACCCCTATTAAAGTTGTAAGACTTTTAAATATCCCTTATTACCTTTTGTGCTTACTTGGTTTTCCAGAAAATAAAAGAGCCTAGAAATGTAATACTGGTAGTTAGGGGATAGCTGGGTCTTGCTGTTGTCATTTTTTCACCTGAAAATGCTTCCCTTTTCTATGTATCAGTGCTGCCCCTTAACCAATGTAATGGGAACCAGTGGTGGAATTACACAACACACACACACACACACACACACACACACAGAGAGCCAACTTCATACAAGCCTTTCATATCTATTGTTGATTAGATTGGGGAAACATGCAGGATAGGTACAAAGAGGAAAGCAAAAGGACATGTAGAATTACATAGACTCATAGGGCTGGAAGGGACTTTGGAGATCTCCTAGTCCAAGCCCCTCCCAAGCCGGGACATTTTATATCATCCAGGACAAGTGGGTAACTAATCATTTTTTGAAGCAATGGAGCACCTCCAACTCCGGGAGGCAAACTGTTCCATTGATAAATTGATGTCTTGCTGTCCAGAAGTTTCTCCTTAGTTCCAGGTTGGGTCTCTCTTTAGCGAGTGTCCACCCACTGCTTCTTGTCCTGCCCTCTGTTGCTTTGGAGAATAAGTTGGCCCCCTCTGTTACTGCCCCTCAAGTACCAGAAGACAGCTATCATGCCGCCCCTAGTCCTTCTCCTCCTTGGACTAGACGTCCTTAGTTCCCTTAACCATTCCTCCTATGATTTAGCCTCCGAGCCTCTTAACCTTTGTTGCTCTTCTTTGCACTTTTTCCAGGGTCTTGCCATCTTTTTTGCATTGTGGCGACCAAAAATGGACACAGTATTCCAAGCTGTCCTCTCCAGCACGTTTAGTAGGGTTTTTTTTTTTTTTTTTTTTTGCAAAAGGTACTAATCAGGAAGTGATTTATTTGTTTGCTTTTGTAATAAACTTATGTAGAAAGCTTAACTCCTCATGACACTGAATTAAATTTGCTTTGAAATTGCATTTCAAGTGGTGGATGAAAAAGGGATTCTAGTACAGAGAGATGGGATCAGTGAAATGCATTCTGAAGATTTAATCTGTAGAAAAACGCTATTATTCTGGTTCCTTGTTCCAGATCAAATCTAACCATTTCCTTCCTGCAACAAATTACATTTTGAATATTTCTGTACACTGTTTTTCAAGCAACCTCTGGTATTAATTATGTGCAATCCATTACTTGGGAATATCTTATCTCTAAATAATTTGCACAGAGATTGACAAATTCCTTTAATTGTTTAACAAATTCTGTAGCAGTTATTTCTGCTTCATTGATCCCCAGTACTTAAAATTTATTCATTGCTTGGAATGGAACCTGGCTCTTCAGGTCAGCCCCAGTTTTGATGAGTCCAAGGAAACTGCCTTCTGTTGTTATTGCATTACATTGAGTAGTGGGGAGGGCCAGAGTGTTTTTTGTAGAAATCAAAATGGTGACTGCATAATTCCAAGTCTCAGGCCAACTGCATCCACAGCTGGCATCAGAAATGGGCCCTTAGCACTCCAAGGGTGGCTGATGTTGATGGCAGCTGACCCTTTCATTCAGTTTAGCTTCACCACATACTTGGGCGTCTTTTTGCAGTTGCAGGGGTTGTGAAGAAAATTATGTGCTAAAAGCAAATATTGCCACAAGCTTATACAGCTTGACACAGCATGATTTGAAACAAAGAGCAGTTATGTTTGCAGAAACAGTCATTACCTTTTCCGGCTAATTGCTTCTCCTGGAAAATTGTTTCTTTGAGTAGCCCTCAAATTCTGGAAAATACAGGATCTTGTGGTATGTGATGCTAGAGGGGATTGATGATTGATAGTGGAATGGCTCAAGAGATGTGCAAAATATTTTTAAAATGGAACAGTTGTGAATTTGAAAAGAGCTGTTTTGACCTCATTGGAAGTGTTCCAATGCTTCTCCAAGCTTAAAATATCTTACTTTGCACTTAAAACACTCAATGGAGTTTAAAAAATTCTACTGAGGCCAGAACAGCTCATTTTGGAGTCGGGAATGTTTGCATTTCAAATATTATGCAACCTCTAGATAACTCCATCCTCATAAGCAAGTTTCCTTCAGTTCTTTCAAGCAATCACCTAGATATCATTCTCAGATTCCAGATTTACAGGATACATAGTCTCAGTCCATATGTGTGGCAATAGGCTCTCTCTATATATTTGCATATACTAAGGAGATTTATCTAGGCTGTTCATGTGTATGAGCCCAATGATCCAGAAAGGAACTATATAGTTCTTGCAGTCTACCATGGCCCTCCACCTTTGTAGATAATTGTAGTATTGGTTAAACTATATCAGATTGTTCAACCTGGGCAAGTTGTATATATGTGGATATCAACTCCCAGTATTATCAGAAATGACTACATTTTCTTGCAGTCTACCATGGCCCACAGGTTCCCCAACCTGTGGGCCATGGGCCGGTAGTGGGCCCTGGCCACTGGGCCACAGGACAGGCTAGCTATGCACACACCCTCACTTGCACTAGTGCTGCGGCCGTGGGGTGTGAAAACAGGATACTGCCGCAGGGCACAAAAACGGGATGCCACTGCGCCATAGGGTGCCAAAATGGGACGCCACCATGCCTCGGGCATAAAAACGGGCTGCTGCCGCGCTGTGGGGCGCAAAAATGACTGCCGCATCTCGGCACGGAAATGGCACCGTGCCACGCAAGAACAGGCAGGGCTAGCATGTGCTAGCCCCGCCCCATTTGCATCGCTTGTGTGATTGCAGCCCCGTGCACATGCATGCATGTATATAAAATGCATCCCCCTCCCTTTCCCTCTGGTCCACCAATCAAGAAAGGTTGGTGACCTCTGCTCTAGTTTATATCTGCATCTGAAGCCTGTCTGCTTGGAAAGGCTGGGTTACATACACAAGGATATTTGGGACAATAATGTATTTATATTGCTGATTATATTATATTACTGTGCCCCTATGGATAAATGCAGTTGCAGCATATTCCTCTTGTTAACTTCACACTGACATTGTGGTGTTGAGACACCAATTACTGATACTGCATGTCTTTTCTAAAAAAAAATTAGGAAAGTGGGAGAAAGATGAGGAGTCAAGGAAGCAAAAAGTTCAGAATATTAGCAGTCATTAAGACAAAAGATTACTCAGAACATAACACAAGCTAAGGATACCTCATGACCCAATTAAGAGTGAGAAATAAAGGATTATGTAATTTGCCCTCCTTATAAGGTTTGGAAGCAAACTGTTCCTGTGAGTCATTTTTCCTCTGTAATTCACAGGATCCTATACTGTCAATTACTTATTTGCATTGACGGCATCACTTAAATCTTTGGGTGTTTTGGCATCTTTAACAGAAAAAAAGAGCCCCTAGTCCTGTTGGGATTGCTGAATCTTCCAAATTATCTTGCACCATTTTGAAATGCTCAGATTCTGACAATCTGGCATCCTTTTAAGAGAGACGAAATGCAAGTAGATCAGAGAGGAGAATAAAAATTTATGATGTGTAAAGTTGGTTGGAAGTCAATAAAGGTTTTGAACAGTTACTTTTCATTCATTAATGTATCTGATTTCTAAATGGAATGAAACAAGATCAGATAATAAAAACTGTTCATCTTTACATAAGTAACTTCAATTTCAAAGGACTTCCTATACCTATTTTTTTTTAAAAGCTGAGATACTTTTTGATGCTTGCTGTGTTCATTATTTGTTTACCCTTCTGTTTTACACATGACTTTGTTTAATACTCCAGGACTGATGATGGCAATCTATTGCTTTATTTCCAGAAAAAGGAAAATTCCTCCAACAAATTACAATATTCAAAATTATTAGCAATTCTTCATTCTGTTCATGGTTGCTTTCATAACCAAAATAGTTCAGATAAGAGATACAGTATTATGTTTAAATGGCACATATCTCATGACAGAATTTCTTTACTCTTTTGACCTCTTGTCATCACTATTGCTTTATCAGTATTCCAATATCAGTATTCCAATATCTCAGGGGCTGCCATAAAGAAGAGGGAATTAAGCTATTTTCCAAAGCACCTGAAGGCAGGACAAGAAGCAACGGGTGGAAACTAATCAAGAAGAGAAGCAACCTAGAATGAAGGAGAAACTTCCTGACAGTGAGAACAATTAATCAGTGGAACAGCCTGCCTCCAGAAGCAGTAAATGCTCCAACACTGGAAGTTTTTAAGAAGAGACTGGACAGCCATTGGTCCGAAATGGTGTAGGGTTTCCTGCCTGAGCAGGGGGTTGGACTAGATGACCTCCAAGGTCTCTTCCAACTTTACTACTATTACTATCATTGTATAATCTGTTAATTTCATGGGCATCGGACCTATGTCTGGATGAGATGAACTAAGCTTCAGATATTTTGTTCCGAGAAATAAGGTGTATTATGGCTTCAACCCTTTTACCAGCAGTGGTCAGGGGAGTTCTGTGTAATAGGTTAATCTTTGTGTGGTTTTGCTCTCCACTTCCATTCAGAGGTGCTCTGAATTCCATGGTCAGGAGGGAGAATGGCTTAGAATAGAGGACTCCTCACAGTGTTTCAGTCTGCTAATTTGTCTTTCTGTGCTGAGAGGATTTTTCTGATTTTTTTGTGTTCTTCATAGCCCCAGTGGTGATTGATCAGATTTGATTATTCTTTATTGTTTGATCATTCTTTTATCAGCTTCTCCGCTAACACCCAATGCAGTCTCATCTGTTAAGTTTTCAGAGTTATTCTGCTGATGGAGAGACTGCCCAACTGCTTTGCACAGTTTCTTTTCAATATACTGTAGTTTGGAAAAAAAACAATAGCAAAAGAGGAAAAGTACGCAGTGTGTGGCTTCTACATTGCTTTCCTACATCTTTATCAGCAAGGGCCCTAGGAAGCATTTGTTGCATCTCTTTGTGTTTGCATGTTTCTGCCGTCCCCTTTTGTTTACTAGGAAGCATAGGGAGGTTGTGTACACACTCTCTGAATTGAAGAAAATGGGACTCAGAATGGAACAGTCAGCAATATTATGAAGTGCTACCCAACTGCCTCTCCCACTGGGCAGATTCTTTTCTGAAAAGATCCACTAATTTCACCCAGCCTGGTTTTGAATAGGTTTTTCTTTTGCTAGCAATTCCCACCTCACTAAATTTGTCCGGCTCTATTCTGGGGAAGTTATTATGCTGACAAACACAGAGCCAGTGGTGTCCATGACGGGGGGGACAAGAAGGAAGGCACATTAGAAAATAAGCATTTCATGAAGTTTCAGTCCTTTTGAACTGCACCATGAGATTGGGTATGTGGTTCAAAGGGACAAAATGTGTGACACCGCATCCAATGCGTGTTTTGTTCCTTTGACCCAAACAGATACCTAACCTGAGATTCTTTGAATATTATTTCCATATTGTAGAAAGTGCAAAATGACATTAGATGTAGATATTTGCTGAAACTATCTCAAGTATTAAGCTTACTTTTATCATTTGAGTTTTAAGTGTAGGGGATGAGCAGGCTAAACTTAAGGGTGGGGTTAAACACATCATTAGTTTGTAATCACTGCATAGTCACAAAAAGCCCAAGTCCAGTTCTCTCTCCCTCCCCCGTGAATTCCATTGACCCTTATCTAGCATCAATTTGCCTTGACCATTAGTAAACCAGAATCTTGTGGGTAGATAGAACGCAATAAACTTTTATTGCTTGGAACTCAACTCCTATTCCAGGTTACTTGTGCCTGACATTAAGTTCCCTTAGGAATATTTAGTTTAACCCATTATAGTCAAAGTTGGTTAATGTAGAATTTTAATTCTCAAAAGAAATAAGCATCTTCCTCCTGTTTACTATAATATTTTGGATGAAAAGTATTTCATCTGCACATTTTCTTCATTATATATTGGTCAATTTTCCCCAGACTGGTACTTCCAGATACAATGTAGAAATTTTTGAAGGATAGATGCAAAATAGCATTGTGCTTTCTCACAGCTATGATAGCTGTAATATTACAATTGCATTATATTATTATTAAAAAGAATTTCCAATTCATCCAAAGAAGACATTTCTCCCATAAATAGTTATAAAAGATGGAAAAGAAACATAGGGATACTGTAAGAAAACAAATATCAAAGATCATTTCAGAATTATTTAGAACTACCAGCAGCTAAAAACTATTTCACGTTAACAAAATATTCAGATATTCAAGATGGACAGTGATTAATATTTATAGATTACTTATATGTAAGGGTATAGGTCTATATATATGTTGTATACAAGACGTTTAAATGTGCATTATGTATGTGTACACTTTGAGAGCAAGCAACTAAATTTCATTTTTAATGGGTGCCTTTGTGTCCATAGTAAAAAATGACAATGTCTGTCTGTCTATCTTCATCATCTATCTCTCATTTCCATCTATCTCTCTTTATCTCTATCATCTGCCTGCCTGCCTGCCTGCCTGCCTGCCTGCCTATCTATCTATCTATCTATCTATCTATCTATCTATCTATCTATCTATCTATCTATCTATCTATCTAATCTTCATCATCCATCTCTCATTTCCATCTATCTCTCTTTCTATCTATCTATCTATCTATCTATCTATCTATCTATCTATCTATCTATCTATCTATCTATCGTAGCTTGGGAAAGCCAGCAGTGATGAAACTGTGGATATATCTCCCTAGAAATGGAGTTTCAGATTAATGGATTCAGTGCAGAAAAAACTCTGTTCTGGTATCCAACTGATATCTCTTACTGGTGAAGCAATAAGCAACATCAGAAGATCTTCATACTCAAAACAGTAGATGCTGGTGGACCTGAATATCAAAAACAACAATTTAAATCAGATTCCGAAACCAACAGATAGCCAGGAGAACCAAGACAGAATTGATATAATAAGATTTGACATTTAGCTACCACAGGCTGAAACAATATTTTTAAAAAATTTTTCAAGGCAGTCCTATGTAGATCACATTACTATAATTATGGACATTTCTAAAATCTGTTCTGCAACTAACATTTATGGAAGCAATTCTTGCAAAGATGAAGAATTCGCCTTTATATCAAATGCAACCTTCAACAGAATGTTGTACTGTGGTTAGCTCTTGTTCCAGATACTTGATTCCCATCTGCTTCTTATTTTATCGCTTTCCACCATCGAAATGTCAATATTCCATGCCCGCTGAATATAATCAGCCTTTGTTGGACTATTTTTATTCTGTTCTGCCTTCTTTTGTCTTTAAATTCCACCACCTCCAAAGATTTTTTGTGTACTTGGGGAACCTCCAAGTTTTCCTTTTAGGCACCAATAGTGCTGCTATGGCTACAAAAGCTTATGCATTCACACAATTAGTATATAGATGGCAACTTGGAAAAATGAGTCGATTCAATGCAAGTTTACTTCCATTTGAATATTCCAGACAGTAAGTAAACAGAAGACATTCTGTGTCTCATGCCTGAGGGAGGATTTGAATGTGATGCTGCAGTACAATAAACATGGATTCCCATAATCTTGATATATGTTTAGTAGTTTAGATGTATCTTAGCCTCTATGTTATAGCATCTAAAGAAAAAAAAATCAAACCCCAAACTCCAAGCTGACCTTACCACATTTGTGGTGTCTCCTAACAGCCCTTTGTGTTCTACTGTTGCTATGCAACCTTATTACTGGGATAATATTCAAGTTGTCCCTTTTGTGGTGAACTTTACACCAGCTGCCCATTTATCAGCAGCAGCTGTATTGCAAGATATATGTGTGTTTATAGGATTTCTCCTTTAGCCTAGACACGGTCTAAGGATTGCTAGGCGCTTCTTCCTTGAACTACGATTTAAATATGTTAGTAAAATATTTCATGCCCCCTTATTCTCCATAGCTGTAGAAATAGAAATAGGGCAATAGAAAACAAAAATGCTGACTAACAAAGTATTATAATGTCCTGCTTTTCTTTTTTTTAAACACATTTTATTAGTTTTTTTAATTTCTTAAGAAAAAGTACTCAAGACCCACCGCGGTGTTTGGGTGGTCAAATATTCAAAAGTAAAGACATATATAAACAGCTCAACACAATACATTTTGCTATCCCCTCTCTATTTCCCTCGAATAACATAATACATTTAAAATATTCCATTTCTATTTTAAATTTCTATAACTGCTAGACCTGTTTTATAACTTTATCAGTTTACAATTACCGTAGTTTAGCTTTAAAACAACAAATTATCAATTCTAATTCTTAATCTCTCACATCCCTCATTTTATCACCAATCTCATTTGTTTCTTCTTCCACAACACAGTAAATATCCTAATAGCAATAAAGTATTAATCAACCCTATACATGTATAATCCCACAATCAATCCATCTCTTTAAAATAACAAAATAATATTAAACCTTAATTCATTCAAGTTCATTAAACAGAATTCAAATTTTCTCCAATTACTTATCATGCCTTATGACGTCTTTGTTGTCATACAAAAAGGTCATCTTACTAATTTAAAACACTCCATTGATTATTGAAACCATCCAATCTAAATAGTCATCATTTTTTCAATTCCAATACATAATGATTTTTATCAAATAAAATCTATTATTCACTACATGAATACACAAATCTAGTACATTCTTAATCTGTTTAAAATATCTATGAGCCTTGATTTTTAAAACAGTCCATAAATCCAGCGTTGCCTTTTATTCCATTACACCATTTTAAATTTCTCTTGTCAATCTAATTCTGGCTTTTTTCTTGTGCCAGGTTTCCATAAAGACGCTTCCCTTTCAGCCAGTAGATCTATTTTTATTGCTTGCAGTGAGCTTTGAAAGAGTAAGAGTCCCATCCTCTGTGTCAAGTGTCTGTTTCTCTCCTCCTTAAAGTATCGTTGCTTTGTAGTTTCAGATCTCAGTCTTTGCTTCTTCTGTTCCTCAAGGTTACAAATGAGAGATTTGTAAGGTATGATGAGTTCCTCTTTTATCTCTGTTAATTCCTCTTCTAGTATGTTTTGATTTGTCAAATAGTCAGACGTAGTCTGAGCATCCGTTTGAATGTTTGACGTGAGATTTCTAGATTTTAATTCTGTAATAGGTTCTTTCAATATAGCACAAATTTCTGCAGTGGCCTCATGTATCTTTTCCAGTATAAGATTATAGTTTAGTTGTGAATGAGATTCCTCCATTTTAATAGTAAGTAGAAAAAAATCTCTTTTTTTCTTTTTCTTTTTTGTGGGGACTGTATTTGATAAAGATTAGTCAGTGTCCACCCCCACCGTTCCCAACAGCTGCACAGTTTATCTTTTTTCAAAAATAATTTGAAGGTCAAAACTTTCCAAATAACCAGAAATTACAATGTTAAATTTTCGCCACTAGATGTCCTCAGTAGGTTAAGAAAAAGTCTTTTCCAGTCTTTAAAAGTATAGTGTGAGAGAAGAAATAATCTTCCAACACCAGATGACAGTACAATTCTTAAAAAAAAAGGAGGGAGAATTTTCTGTATCCCAAAAAGTATGAAAATAAGATATATTCTTAAAAAAAAAACGCCTTCTTTCCCAAACACGTAAAAGCTGTCTTCTCAAGCCAGGGAAGTAATTCCAACAAGGCTCTTACAGATTTCAAAAGCAAAGTAAAGTAGAGAAAGTAACAAGGAAAAGTCTCACCCGGATTCACCACGGGGGTTCTTACAGCTTAGATGTTCTTTGACTTGCGGTTTGAAGCAGCAGGGTGATCGGCCATTTTACTGGCCGATCTTCTTCTCTGTCGGCCCTCAGAGATCTCCCGGACTGCTGGAGGAGCCGCCGCTCCTCTACAGCCAAGCTGAAGCCTCCTCGACGGAAGTCACACCCTCCAGGGTGACTTTTGACCCGTATAAGAGTCAACCGGCGGAGGGAAAGCTAGCCGACGAGGAGACGAGTCTCCCCGTGCGACTAGGAACACCACGAACCGGAACTGGAAGTCTAATGTCCTGCTTTTCAATGCACCATTTCTAGTGTAGACATACATTGACCTATATCAGAAAGTTGAATAACATGTAGTTTTTGGTGAATTAAAAAATGAGTTTTTAAAAAATTAAATGAGCAGAAAAATCATGTTTAGAATTTAGCTAATTTTAACCTCACTAAAATTAAGGTTATTGTATAATCCATTCAGCTAGTTAGTGTTCAGGCAGCATAGTTTTAGTAGTTTTTTGCTTAAAAGGTAAAGCAGAAGAATTCATATTAAGCTCAGTCATAGAAAAAAGAAGAATCTGCCTTTAGGATTATTTGCCCCTGTGTGAGATACAGGCAATGGGAGGTAATTTTAGGATTGGATGAGTTTTGTTTTTTTTCAAGATAGGAAGTCCTTTAAAAGTATTGCTTTATTTATGCAATTAGACAGTTCTTAAAATGCTCTTAGATTCAGACTGGAATAATCTAATCTTCAGTTATTAACAAAGTTTTAATTTTCTGTTAATCAAAAACTTCATCTCAGTGAATTATAACATATTAATATTTTCTACCTAAGAATATAATAGTAATTAGTAAATAACATTGGACTTTTGGGGAGACCTCAGATCAAAAATTGTCTAGGATTGTGAACTAAATAGGATTATGGTCGATTAAAGACTATCAAGAAATTCCACAGGGGAAGGCTTGACAGGGATTTTTTAAAAAAAGAAATCTTGGAAAAAGGCAATGGCAAACCATTTCAGCCAGTCCTGTTGTATTTATGAACAGTCTGTAGGAAATCATTCCAAGTACAGGTATCTTATATTTTATGCAAATCTGGTATTATGAGATTGGGCATTTTCATCCAAGAATTCATTTGATGTGAAAAAGAAAAACAGCTCCTATGCAGTTTGTGCCAACGGGATCAATTTATACCAGTGGTTTGGAAACACGCCAAGAGTTTTTTCTGCCAAACCACTTGACCGTTTTCCTGCCAAAAGTCTTTTCTGCCCTCATTCACATATTACATTGTGTAGTTGCTTTAATTGTGCATCTTGTCTCCTATTTATTTCCATACCTATGTTACCATGGGATCAAAACAGCATCGACATCTTGTCCAAACCTTTTACCCAAAAGGAAAAAAAAAACCCTTTCTAATAGTAGAAATAATTTTATATATTATATTGCACCAAAGCTAATGAAGGTTCCTCAGCTCTAGGATGAGTTTTTAACCTGGGGAGTTCATTGTATGCAACATGACAAAGAGTGCTAACAAAATTCATAGTGCCATGGTGCATTCTGACTGCTTGTCTTCTATTAGTAATTATCTATGTTAAAAATCCAGTTGAAGAAAAAATGGAGAAAATGTTTTTACATACATAGAATATGAATCAAGGAAGGAAATACGTTTGAATATCATCATGCTTCAGAATAAAACTCTCAACATTTATGAGCATATTGGCCAATGCATTTGGGTGACAAAGTTTGTATGTCTGTGCCTTGAGCCAGTCTTGACTCCTTGCAAGTTTTCTTAGTAAGTTTGCCCTTGCCTCCTTCCTAGGGCTGAGAGAGAGTGACAGACTCAGGATCACCCAGCTGGCTTTGTGTCTAAGGCAGGATTAGAACTCCCCATCTCCCAGCTTCTAGCCTGGTGCCTTAACCGCTACACCAGTGGTTCTCAACCTTTCTAATGCCGCGACCCCATAATACAGTTCCCCATGTCGTGGTGACCCCCAACCACTTATACATCACCGGGTGCCAGGGGTGTGGCCAAAGAAAAGGGGGAAAAAATGGCAGACAGTCTTGTTTGGCGACCCCCGTGAAATGGTCATTCGACCCCAAATGGGGTCCTGACCCACAGGTTGAGAACCACTGCGCTACACCAAACTAGCTCTAAAATCATACCATGCAATCCCCTTTTCTCCCTCTGCTATAGTGCCTTGTTTTATGTGATTTGCTGTAAGGATGGCTTTCAAGGAACTTAAACTCTAGCAGAAAGTGAGGGAAGTCTGAACATCTGTACAGGTTTGCAATTAACTAGGACAATTCACTTTCACTCAGAAAGAATGGGGGGGAAATTGCTATTAAACAGACACTGAAGCGAGTGTTATATTTTTCTAAACAAAGAGACTGCTGAGAAAAAAGGGCCATCTACTGTGTGTGTACATGCGTGTGCCCAAGATGTCAGAATGGCATCTGAAATCATGCAATTGAAGCAGCTATTATCTTGAGTTCTTTTTTTATACAGATAGTCCTCCTCACCAAAGTGGTACATATTTATCTACTTGCATTTTCATGCTTTCAAACTGCTAGATGGGCAGGAGCTGGGGCAAGTAACAGGAGCTCACCCATCAAGTTGGATCTCAGAATGCCAACTTTCCAGTAACAGCCCTCATTTTATTCATCCTATCAACAGACACAAGCAATTCCAAATGCAGGAAGATCTCCTGAAGAAAGCCTTCTCTCCAGATGGGAGGCAATCTTAGCCTCTGAATTAGGAGAAGGACTCTTGTAAAGTGCACTTCTCTATCTATCTGGCAATTTCTATTTTACTGAGTAGAAATAAAATTCCTACTCCAAAGGACTGCCCTAAAGGAATAATCAGGGGCCTTTGCCTACTTGGGCAGGCCAGCAAATTTGTGGCAAACTCCAGGGTGGCCTCAAATGTTGATTCAAACTGCTTCCACGATTGCCTGAGTTTGAAAATGGACCCTGCTTCAGTTGGCTAAGCCTAAGGTACTTGCTTCGAAGGCTCGTCGCTTTAGTTACGGTGCTTCTTTCTCTATATCTTTGGGAAACTCTTCCCTGAGGTAAAGCGCTACAGGAAAGAACGCCAATAGCGATACAAATAAAGGCGGGCACGCGCCAGAGCTTTACGGCCACGGTAAGGCGACCGCTGTATGGTGCCTTCTTATTCCCCAGTCGCCAGGGCACCTCGGGTGGGGGGGGGGGGCGGAGTGCTTAGAGAAAACTTTGGCGCCCACCGCCGTCTTGGCAGGCTGAGGTGACGGGCGAGGCCTCGGGGCCGAGAGAGGCCAAAAGACGTCGGCAGCAGATCAAAGAGGAAGCTCCAATCCCCTTAACACACACACACACACACCCTCCTTGCTGAACGCTGCTCGGCTTCACCGCCCCTCGAGCGCTTGGCGGGGACAGCGTGACGCGGCCGCTTTAAGGATTCCGCCGCTCGGCAGCCAGCAGCGCCCCGAGCCGCCTCCAACCCCACGCGCAGGAAGCTGCTCGGGCAGAAGCAGCGAACGCGGCCGGTTCCCGAGGCGCTTGGGGAGCCCCCAGCATGTCCAAGCATCCCTCGTACGGCAAGAACGGGCTGGCCGATCCCATCTTCCAGGTAGCTCCCGCTCCGCTTTTCGGGGGGGAGGGGCGGGGGCGGCCGCTGGATCGCCGGTCGACCGGGCGCGCAGGCAGGCAGGCGGGCAGGCAGGCGGGCGGATCCAAAATCGGAACCGGGAGCCGAGCATCCTTCGCCGTGCCCGTGTGGGGATCCGGCCCCGTCGCCTTCTAGGTGCCGGTGCATCCTCTCCCCCCCCCCCGGCCTGCCTGGGCGAGATGGGATCGATTCCCTCGGCTTCGTTCAAAGAGGGAAAGAAGCTGGGGCGGGGAGGGGAGGTTGTCGGTAAGAAGGGGTGGGTGGCTGGGCTAAGCGTTAATCCGGGTTGGGTGGGTGGCTGGGCATCCTGATCTCGGGGCGCGACTTCGCCCATAATAACTTGCTTGCTGAAATGTAGGGTTGCCTTCCCTCCTCTTTATTATGATCAACCTTCGCTTTATTGTCTCTGCCGCCCGCTCCGCTCCGCCCCGTCGCCGCTGTTGCTCCCGCCCGCCTCCAGGGAAGCCGAGGCACGGCCACCCGTAGGAGCCGATTGAAACGATCCGATGGCAGCACAACTTCCACCAGTTTCATCCTCCGGCAGGTAAGCCGCGCCGGGGAGGGAGGAACGGCCGCTGGCAGGAAGCGACCCCGCTCGGGGAGGGGCCGGCGCGGGCGATGGTGCGCAGCCACCAAAACTGTGGCGCCGACCCAGGAAAAGTGGATGGCGGAGGCCAGCCTCCTTGTTCTCCCGCGGCTGGTGCTTTTATTCCACACACACATACACACACCCCTCTTTCATGGAAGTGCCCTGTTTTTTCGGCTGGAATGGATTGGTGTGGGAAGGCAGGTTGTGCTGCCTGCCTTCTGCGATCTGATTAAAAGAAGAAATGAAGGGAGTTTCATCGGTAAAAAGACCTCCCGTCTTCTTTAATAAATGTGTGCATGTGCACAAAAGCTGGATCCATTGTGCTTCCTCGACTGGGGTTGCATGCTAATTCTGGCATCATTTTTGAAGAACAGATTTTCCTCGTTTGGGCTGGCGTTTTTGAATGGGCATGATCTAAAAGGAATCACGATTGGGTGGTATGTGGCGGTGGACAGCTCTGAGTGCAAATGCCTCCTCACCTGTAGGTGGGCATGACCTTTTTCAGCTAGGCAATCTGACTTCCATATTAATTTTCATGTTTCAATGTATTTGTGGGAAGGCTGGCAATTTATTACTGGCAATTCTCTATCGCTGTACTCTAAGCCGGCCTTGAGTGGCTGAGAATTTTAATGGTTAGTGAAACCACGTTCCAATAATGTCTTCTGGCAATCGCTGCTGCTGTCACTTCTACATCCGGTTTCCCTTGCAGTGATTAAATGTGTTTGTAGCTGAAAATTTGAGAACTAAACTGATAGTCACCTGCTTGAGTTCTATAAACTCAAAATTCTAATATATCTTTTCAGGTGGGCCAGATAAATGTATTCAACATCTTTTCACTGTTGAGAGAAAATTTGATCAGATTGAAGGAAGAGGCCAAAATACAGTCTTGCTCATTTGGGCATTTAATTGTGGACTGGGTTCAGTTTGGAAACTCTTGATTTCATAATTAGCACTAGCACTTGTGATAAGCTAAAGGGAAAGAGCATCTCCAAACAAATTGAGGGATCGGATTCCTTGACTAGTGAATAACTTCTAGCTGAATAGACAAGGCAAAGGATATGATGTCCTCTTAGAACTGGAGACCTAAGTGATGCAGCTGATGAATGAATTTGGAAAATAAAAGTAACAATTCTGTCTAACAGGACTTGTAAATATAAATCTGTATTCTTACAAAATAATAAAATTTACTGTGATTTTGGTTGATGGATATATTTTTTTCCAAGATGCGGGAAAGATCTCTTGGTCTTGTGTGGATGGTTATTTTCGAGGCAGGAGGCACTGTCTTCATCTACTAAATCCTAGCCTGGAAACACTGTGATTAAAATCTAAGTTTAGAGATAAGAAGATAGATAGATAGATAGATAGATAGATAGATAGATAGATAGATAGATAGATATCCCTAAGGATGCACAAGAATTATTGACGGAGTTCTAGTTAGAAAAAGTTTGGGTCTATGGAAATTACCAGAAGACAGAAATAAGATATATGTCTTTACCCAAGTGAGAGAAAGAACCTGATATTAATCTGAGCCTTTATATAGGATAGTTGTAGCATTTTCACCTTACACTACAATCATGGTGGGATTTGTTTTTTTTTTAACTCTTTCAGTGCCTGTTTAGCATGCTGTCACTCAAGAGCTTCCAGTTACTTTTAGCAGCTTCCTTCTTGGATTCTTCATGCAGTGATAGAACATGTTAGATGTCCTGACTCGAACTAGGTCACATCCTGTTAGCTCCTTTCAGTGATGCACTGAATATTATATTTAGACCTGAACCCAGGAGATTTCTTTGTTACTGCTCTGTGTTCCACAAATGTCTCAGAATACCTTCATGGGCAGCAAACCTGAGTGGGTGCATTTCTGTGTAGAATATGTGCATTCTTGCCTGCCTCAAAAATTAATTCTCTCTGCTCTAAAGAGCTTTTCTATTAAACAGCAATCCCCCAATCTCACTTGGCAATCTACTTTTGAGACTGAGAGATGTTTCAGAAAAGATGTTGGGAATATTAATGTAGGTCAGATGAAAATAATAAATTCTCTCCTGGGCATGCTTAATCTCTTGCATAAAATATTCTTTGGAATAAATATCACAGTGTGTCTCTGTGTGTGCGCCTTTCATACATGAGCTAATGTTCCATAGTGTACCTAGTCTAGGTTCAAATAAACTTTTAAACTGTTTTATATATGATAGCATAGTTCTGAAATGTTTTCACTGGTGTAACATGCATGGTGCCATGTACTGTATGTTATAGGCTAGAAGTCATTTTCAAAAGAACTTACTTCTAGATAATTATGGATGTCTCCATAGAAAGAAAAGAGCACAATAACTGGTTGCTTGGTACCTACAGAGATCCTCATTGTCCCGAGCAGTTGAAGATTGGGATGAGGGGGTTTCCTGGTGGATGCTTTTGCAGGCTAAATTCCATCTGAAACAACCTGATGGGTAGGAGGAGTGTCCCCAGTAAAAACTGGTTTACTGAGCATGCCTTCCACCCTCCTTATCCATCAGCTGACACTTTCTTGGTCTCAGACGACACACAGTGTTCTTTGGAGGAATAAACTCCTGCTTTAGTTTGGAGTTTCTTGCTGGTTGATGGCATCAAAAAAAGGAAAGATAACAAAGCTGGAAGGTTTAACTAGTGGCTGTGCATAACATGTACAGCACACCCAAAATCCAGTTATTGCCAACTTTTAGTAAATGGGAGCAAAGGCAGAATAGGGATCAAGATTGGGAAAGGTCCATTTAATTCCAGCTCAAGGATGGTGGGAGAATAAGATCTTTCTCTGTACTCTGTTTCAGTCATGACCTGTGAGGGCAAGGCAGAAGATTTGATGGAAGCAGTTGGCCAGTGGGCTTCTCTCTCTCTCTCTCTCTCTCTCTCTCTCTCTCTCTCTCTCTCTCTCTCTTCCAGTGAGATTTCTAAACAATCTCGTGAGCCAGTCCTTCCTGGGGTGTCTGAACCAATGGGAGGGATGAGAATGAAAGGTAGCTAGAGAATGATGGGCCTAAAGGGCTGCCTTTTGGCCCATGTCTTGACTCCCCTCCCCATTTTATCAAGTTGAATTCCAGTCTGGAATATTCATGTGTGAATATTAGGTTTGTGCAAAGCAGCCTGGCTCTACTTGAGAAGTCATCTCGCTCTAGAATAATAATTCAGACTGTCACAGCAACCCAATGTTATTTGGAAAGTAACACTACTTCACATCCACTTGAAGTATTGAGGCAGGCTGACTTGATCTGGCTATCTGGTTTGATTCAGTGGAATGAATTCAGACTAATTTTGAAGGGAGAACTCTGAAGAGAAGCAGTCCTTCAGTTTGGTGTTTTGCTTCAGTAGGTGCTTCAGCTGAAGTATCATCAAATCAAAGGCGGCTTTAAAATTCACACATCCCCAGTGAATATGAGCTTTTTCAACTGTCAAGGGTGCCTTCTGCAAGACTGCTGCAGAAGCGACTTCAGATGGACAAAGAAGTTCCCCTGCTTTATTTGCAGTGTGGCTTTGAATTTTTCTCTGTTCTTTTTCTTCCCAAATGCATAAAGAGGGAGTCAGAGCGTTTTCCTTCCTTCTAAAAATGCACCAGATAGAACCTGTTCTAAATCTATTGTGACATCATGTTGTATAATTTAATAATTAATGCCTGGAGGGTTTTGTACAATAAAAATAGGAAATTAAATATACATGCAGTATGTGCCGTCAAAGCTTCTGAACAATTCTCCCAATGAGATTCCAGGGAATAGAATGCTTGTTTAAATGTAGAAGGAGAGGTACATTCTTCTACCCTTTGATAAAAAAATGGCTATTCCTCTACCCTTTAATGCCTGTTTTTTCCATCCACAAAGGCATATAATAACAATTTATATTGTTCAGTTTGTTTTCCAAGTTGTTGGTGTATTGTTGTGATGGAATGTAGTTAGGAGGTGGCTTTCCAGGAAGGTGGGTGCAGTCCAAAGTAGTAAGAAGAAACAGATATTATGTGTGAGAGAAAGAGGGTGAAGACAGCCCCTCTGTATTATCCCCAGAGTATATTGTAAGTGCAGATAGTACTTACTATACATCTAGCAAGATGTGGGAAAATCTGTAGGTGTGAAACAATAAAGAACTCAGCTTGTCATTCTTGGTTTTGAGCCTGACAGTTGTTCATTTCTCCCACACCCAAAATCTGATGAGCTTTCCATAACAAAACTAATACGTGAAATAAATATCTATCCAAAAAGGAGCCATTATATAACATTTGACCATATCGCACAAACCAGCATGATTTTTCAAGTACCAATCTCCAACAATTAGCTGAATCCATTCATGCATAAGAAGATGCCTCATAAGTGTTTTAAAACACTTATTTGAAGGATCATTCACAAGAAAGATACATCTCAGTGTGGAGAAGATGGATAAATTTTGTACAGAATAAATATGGGATTAGAAAGTATCATTTATTTTTGATTAACTTATAGTTTAAACTGGGAGTTGTTTGTATTTGAGTTAAAGTATTTTAGGGATTTGGTTATTGGTATAGTTGGATAAGCTTAGTTAGAATTTGTTTGCTTATTTTTAACTCTGTAATCAGCTCTGGGAAGTGAGGGGGGAGGGTTGGGGTGGGGGGGGGAGGGAGGGAGGGTTATTGTATTGTAATAATAAATTTGTATAAAACTTTTCAATAAAAAAAGGAGAAAAAAAAATAAGTGTTTTAAGACAAAGACGTATCCAATAAAGATGAGATAATATTTTTGTTGAATTAATTTTAAATCAGTAGCAGAAAGGCACATTGTATGTCCAAAAAAAAAAATCATTTATTATGATCATGTTCATCAGATATTTCAGTTACATCTTCCATCTCTCCCTGTGCTATTGAGCATCTAATTTATTGTAGTCCAACAATTTATAAATAGCTATTTCAGGCATGCTGTTTTGTTAAAAAAAAAAAAATAACAAACAGCTACATCTTCTGGTGGATTCTAAGATCTTATGAGCCTTCGGATAACCAGATGCCAGAAGGCGGTTTTAATTGACAGTTGCCTATATACTTCCTACTCCTCATCTTTCACAATACACTTTTAAATCATGCATCTTGTCACTCTGTGCAAGATAAAGTTTTGAAACAAATAAAGGAGCATGAGGATAATACTGCTATGTACGTTTCTCTCTCTCTCTCTATCTATCTCCCTCCCTCCCTCCCTCCTTAAAAAGTCATTAGATCAGTTTTGTTGTAGTTTTAGAAAAGAAAAGAATTATAATCCAGTTTAAAAATTCCCAAGGGAAAGAACATTTTGAAAGCATCAATATTGCTAATATATTTTATCAAACAACTTCTCTGCATCCAATATAATAATTACAGCAGGATCCATCTAAATTTGATGTTCAAAATTGCAGAATTTACTACAATCTACTATCTAAAACTGTCAACTGTCAACCCTTTATCAACTACAAAAAATTCCTGCTTGATCAGATGTATCAAACCTGTTAATTCCTTCTCAAGTCAGTTAATAAGAATGCCAGATAATATTTAAGGTCTCCTTATTAATAAAACAGAACTATAATTTGACCAATATGTATGTTTTTAGCTAGTTTAGGAATTACGGTGATATAAACTGAATTGCAAGAACCTAATAAAGTACTAAAGTGAAACACGTTCTGATAAAATGTTAGTATTTTAAAGGATAAAATATTTGGAACATCATTCCAAATTATCTGGCTTTTATTACGCTGTTTGTTACGCTGCCAATAATAGATTTAATTTGTTCTGCCTAGATGGGCTTAGAATATTCCTAGCAAAATTCAGAGGAGCAATAAAGGTCTAATTTTCCATGTAATATGTATATTTTTTTTTTCAAATCTTTGAGTATAGTTCTTAACATCTTAAAAATGTCTCCTTAAGAGTTGCAGATGCAGTATATTATTACCACCCTGAAATGTTAGAATAAAATTCTAAGCATGTTGCTACTTTAATCAATATGCTAAAACTTTCGCTGATTTCCTTTTAGTACATCTTAACTGAATTTATCAAATAAAACTGGGTAGCAACAGTCAAGTTTTTCATTTGAAGTCTGTCTATCCAGAGGAAAAAAAGTAAAGGAAAGCTGAGGTGATAGGCTGCATTTAGAAAGACAGAGCCTGAGCTGGTAGCAATGTCTTACGGTGAAATGGGTATTTTGTAATTGACCACTCTCATGAAAGTTAGTTCTCGCATGGTCACAAGCAAGCTTGTGAGGCTCTTATTCAAACAAAGAAAATATATCTCCTGTTCCCCCCCCCCCACCAAAAAAACATTGAGATGAAAAAAAACTGGACATTGCAATATAAATAGAGTTCACCTTTCATGCATACTGGTTGCTTGGTTTATTTTTTTTTTTTTTTGATAACTTCATACTTTTTTTTACAATACATCTGAGTCTTCAAGTTCTGGGAAATATATTTTGTAACATTTTGCCTTACCAGTTAAGGTAGGCCTGACAGCCATGCCCATCCTGCAGCCATTTTGTAAAAGTACTCTCAAAATTCCTGGTCTGCCTTGAAGCCCAAATGGTTGGAAGACTTTTTTGTATGGAGTGCTGCCCGATAGGATAATAATCATTTCTCATTTCTCTGAGACTGTGACATGGTGGAGCAATTTTCTAAGAGGCTGAGCTGTAGACACGTTACCCTAATCATGATATTGAAATGGCTCTTAAGTACAGATGGTATCACTGATAGGGAAGACGCTCTGATTTATGATGCGTTTCAAGAAAAGCCGAGGACAAGTTAAATGATTTGCATGCTGTTTGGGACTCCTTTTTTCAGCAGTGACTTTTGTCTAAGCATACGGTATATGTGGTCTCACAACTGTTCTGCTGAGTTGGCTGTTCAGCATTTTTATCTGCAGATACGCTGTCATTAATTGGGTGATAGCATTGCTCTTCAGAATTGGATTTCAGAGGATTATTGGCTGTTTTATATAAACTCTAACCAAGATTATGCATGTAATATTTTTAAAATTTGAGCTCTGCTAGAGAAAAAAAGCAACAATAGCATGCTAGGTGTATGGTCTGCAGAATTTAAATGTAGCTGTTGATGTCTATGATTGAATCCCGAATTTGGACATGCTAGTTCATGAGAAAGACTATTCATAGTCTATGAAATATAAGGTCTATAATTTTTATCCACCAATCAAGCTGATTTTAATTTTTATAAAAGTCGATTAGAGGGAAAAATTCTCAAGGATGCTTTTCATATTCTCTGAATATTTATTTAATCATATATTGTTCAATCTGTTTATTGTGATTCATAAGACTACCGAGTGTAAAATACAATTTAATTGTTGAAAGGCTTTGACTTTTTGTATAATCTTAATTTTACTAATTTACTCTTATTTCATTGTCCTCTTTTATTCCAGACAAAAATTCATATTCTTTATCTGATAGTTCTTAGAGGTGTGCAAAAAAAAATTGGACAGTTGAGGAATATTTAAACTTCATATTCGTGAAAAGGCTTGCCTTGCTGAGCTGAAAATGTATGCTTAGATTAGATTGAAAGGAACACACAAGCAGTTCAAGCTTAGCCTTTTGTGGTGGCATTATAAAACATAATGACTGCAGTGCCAAGCAGAGCTATACTCAAGGGTTGTTTTTTTTTTTAAGGTACTGTATGAGTTGAAGTGTAGAGGCAAATACTGTCAAAGAAAAGAAGGAGTAAAAGTAACAAGAATGTGAAATTATAGAACTATTTCAGGAGAGTCATATTAGGATGTGATAGCCAAAATTAAAACCGAGAGTTACAGTTTCTTTTCAAACTACTGTAATGTTTATTATAAAGATATAAAGGTTCACATGCTGTAACTCAACTTGTGGGTCGCGACCCCATTTGGGGTTGAACGACCATTTCACGAGGGTCGCCAAACAATGCAGTCTGCCATTTTTTCCCCTTTTCCTTAGCTGTGCTACTCCCTTTTATTCTATTGGCTTTTGAAAGCCAATAGAATAGACTCTCTTGAATAGAGTCTAATTCTATTGGCTTTCAAAAGCCAATAGGGATTGTCCAGGCTGTCTCTGCCCTGCTGAGCCGGCCAAAAGTCCCATTCTGCAAACGGTGCTGCAAGTTGTCTGCAGCGAAGGCGAGCTGTCTGGAAGTTTCCACCCCTCCCTCCTGAGCAACTACTAAAAATGTAAGTAAAAGAGGGCCAGGGGTGGGAGGTGGGAGGCTGGCGGGTGCAGGGAGGGTTGCTGGCGCACGTGGGGCCCGGCGGGTGCCTTACCTCCCTTGGGCTGGGCCAGCTGGTGGCCCAGCCGGAGGTCGGCCTGCTCCGTCTCTGCCGCTTGCCAGCTACGCCTCGGCCGGTGCAGGGGGCGGCACCACGCATGCGTGGCGCTCCCGGGCAGGGAAAGTCCTTGACTTACGACCGGTTGGGTAGTCCTCGACTTACGACCGGTTGGGTAGTCCTCGACTTACGACTAATTGGGGTCGCGGCATTAAAAAGGTTGAGAACCATTGCTGTAACTCAATTAATCAGATACTGGCTGATGAATTCCTAAATTTGGGAGGGAGGTATATGTGCCTCCATGTCACTGTTGACTCCTGACAAATCCCGGGCTTAGTGCCTGAAGTTTTCAGAAGTGATTTGTTCTTGTCTCCTTCGTACAGTTGGGAGAGAGTGACTGACCCAAGGTCACCAAACTGTCTTTGTGCTTAAAGCAGGACTAGAACTCATGGTCTGGTTTCTAGTCTGGGCTTCACCATACACCATTTTGGCTCTCCATCAATTAGCAATTGCAATATATTAAAATCACTTCGTGTTGCTGAGCTTTTCTGAAGTATCTTGAAATCTTTTTATATAGGTGAGTTCACCAATCTGCTGCTGTGTGATGGTGGTGCTCTTTCTTTCTTCTAAAAAGGCAACTTTGAAATATTTAACTGATATCCTGGGAGACTCAAAAGATCTGACACTACTTGGGCCTCACTTTGTGTCGTGATATCAAACTTTGTACCTATTAATTCTTTGTTGTTAACTCTGACTTGTTTCTGTAACATTGGATCCAGAGGGAAAATGGAATTTCTTTCTTCAAACTCACACGCTTCAGCTGTGTGGGACTTCAACTCTCATAATTCCAGTCAGCATTTTCAGTGTCCATGCTGGCTAAGAAAAATTGGAATTGCTGTCCAGTTTATCCAGTAGGTATCCAGTTGGGAAGCGTGCATGTTTAATTGCAGCCTCAGTCTGTCACTGAATTTCTCCTGAGATTTAAAGAGAAAAAAAATCATGAGGTTTTTGTCCGGGGGAAATGTATACAATTCTTTTCTAGCACACTATTTAACTATGCTTTGTAACAAACGCTGTCCCATATAATGAAGTGCAAGGAAAGGTTGCACTGGATGGCATTAAAATGACTTTAAAACTGCAAAGATTATTGGGCAGCTAAATAATGCAAGATAACCTCAGTAGAATACAGCAAATTATCTCTTTTTCTTGAATGGGAAGGACTGTTTTGCCGACTTGCTTAATCACTTGCAGATTCAAATTAAGCCAATATCTAATTTGATCATGCTGGAAGCCAGAAGAAATAGATTGAGAAACTCTTCCTTCCTGTGAGATTTTTGGCTGTTTTATTTTTGAGACAATTGTATTAAAAATAATTCTTAGGTTTGTCATGTAGGAGGTGAGGAGAGTTCCAGCTTCAAGAAAAGCCTCTGATATGGTGCATAGAAGCAATGGTTTCCTGTTCTTGCAAACTAATGGAACCGATTCAAAAATATCCAAATCTTTAATCATTGAAATGCACTATTATGAAACTTTTTCCTGTGGTATTATTATTGTTGATGGTGATGATGATGATGATCAGCCTGAATCAATCCAGTACAGAATGAAAGTCTTTTCATTGAAGACTAGGATCCATAATCTACCATGCTGCATAAACTCTCTCTCTCACACACAATCATATGCCCCACTAGTTCAGGCTACAAATATACATGTACAAAAGACTGATTTGTGATCCACAAAGCCGTAGACTAGCATTCTTCAAACGGCATTCCTCCGTATCAAAATAATCCTCCCTGTCAAATAGTTGTTGAAAAGCTTGCTCTTATTCTCTATCGTGGAGGCCAGAACAGTTGGAAAGAGGAACAGAACCATGGCAGAGGACAGGTTTCTAAAATCCTGTTTTAGCCAGGACTTTGCAGAGGAGGATTTTAACTTCACTATACTTAGCCTTGGAACTTCAGGTAATAATATCAGATGCAGTTGACCCATGGAGCTGGTAACCATCTCTTGGTTCCTTCTAATCTGGGTTTAAGGAATCCTCCCAGTTCGTTAGCTTCAAATCATCTTGTCGCTCTAGGGTTCTGTAAGTTAGTAATTTGATTAATTAATTTGATTAATTAAATCAAATTACTCCTTGGGCTGATTTCATATTCTCTTGCATTTCACAAACTGTTCATTTCAAAATTTTCTTTCTGCGTGGTACCTTACCCCTTATTTCAGGCCTTACTGAATTCCTTACTTTTATTCTGCAAACCTCATATGTAGCTGACACAGGCCTCTGTTGTTAACAAAGAATATTTGTAGATGTGTCATTTTCATCTTTCCAGTGAAGGGACATGGAGCTCTGTTTATAGCAGTGTTTCTCAACCTTGACAATTTTAAGGCATGTGGACTTCAACTGCCAGAATTGCACAGCCAGCATTGCTGGCTGTGCAATTCTGGCAGTTGAAGTCCACATGCCTTAAAATTGTCAAGGTTGAGAAACACTGGTTTATAGAATAAGTTGCATGTATGAATTGTGGGCTTGATTCCTTCCCAGCTATTTTCTTTACTGAGATTTGCTGGTTTAATTAAAACGTGCTCTCCTGCCTGATCTGCGCTGAGCATATTTTGCTTTTTTATTCATGTTTTCAAAATCAGTTTAAGCTTTATTGTCTTCCAAGAACAGAGGTTAGGCCAAACAGGATTTTACTAAAAGGAAATAAATTGTAACATAGACATAATACACTATTTTATACAAATCAACACTAGACCATCGCCATTACAGGATAGTCTTTCCTGACTTTTGAATTTGCAGATGTCATATTACATTTCCTACAATTTGCAGCCAATGTGGCCTAATGCCTAATGTAATGTTGATTCTCATTGAACAAAGCAATCAAAGGCTGTTTTCCAGTCTTCAAGTTATAAACTGGTTACATGTTTCAGCCTTACCAGTAAGATACATAATGCACATGTATATTGGTAGACACATAATATATTTTGACCAGGAGCGATCAGTTATTTGGATGTAGTTTTAATTCTTGAATCAGTCTGACAACATTTATACTCTTTTTTTAAAGGTAATGCTTTAGCAGAGACCCGAAGATTCAGCAACCAAAAACTAACCCAAGAACCATAGTGACATAGTGACGGATCCAACAAGCGGATCAGATTTGGCATGTTTGATGCTCAACATTTTGACGTTATTACTAAATAAATGCTGGTAAAGCTCTGCCCAGAGGCTTTGCCAGAAAAGTTAAAAACAAAAAACAAAAAAACCCCTATTCTCTATCCGTCTGCATTTTTAATTTTTCAAAGTAAGCGGGAGGTTTAAAATAAAGGCGTCTCTGAAAAAGTGGGAAATTCTTGTTAAATCAGTCTTTTTAGAATGCCAGTAAAGGAAGGAGTTTTTATTTTCATATTCTTTCATTGTTCATAATGGGAAGATTGAGCCTGGAAGAAGCAGAAGCCGCATTCAAAGGATTCGGCTGTGTGTTAAGCAAACTAACCTTTTCCCAGAAAGTGGGGAAAAGGGGAAGAAATTACACCTTTCTACATAAATTCAGTTTAGTGTAATAGTGAAGGCACAGGCTAGAAACCAGGAAAATGAGAGTTCTAGCCTTGCTTTAGGCCAGTGATGGTGAACCTTTTAGAGACTGAGTGCCCCAAAACCGCCCCGCCCATCCGCCCACCCCCTACTCTGCCCCCCATTCTGCCCCATCCGCCCACAGGGCCACCCACCGCATCCATAGCCCGCCACAGATTGCCCAGGCAGCCCTGTAGCACCATGGTGGCCATGCCCTCCGCCCGCGCCCCACAGCATCATCTGCATGCAATGCGGCACAAGGGCAGAGTATTGTCCCTGCTCCTCGGCTGCCATGTCCTTGGCTGCATGCCCGGGGGCGACTCTCCTCCGGGGGGGGGCTGCTGGTGAGGAGGGGGCCACGGGGGGAGGTGGGGCTGGGGCGACAGCACGTGTGCCCGCAGAGAGGGCTTTGAGTGCCGCCTCTGGCACATGTGCCATAGGTTCGCCACCACTGCCTTAGGCACAAAGCCAGCTGGGTGACCCTGGGCCAGTCACTCACTCTCAGTCCTGGGAAGCAGACAAAGGCAAATCACTTCCAAAGAAAACTTCAGGGACAAGTCAAAACAATCTTCAGGAGTCAACAATGAGTCAAAGGCACATATTCAAAGTAGGCTGCTTGACCCATAATGGTTTGAGATAACAGAATTGGGAGCAGAGAGATTATCAGGATGTTTGCAAAGACAATCATCTCCTTGTGATCAAATATTTTTTTTTCTTTTTAAAAGGTGCTGGAGATGAATTTAGGGGACAAAAAGTCAACTTCCAGAATTACCCCTCCTCAAGGTGAAATGGGGATACTGCACTGCCCTCAGCCTTTATGAGAAATGGCTAAGATCATCTAGCCATGCATTAACTTTCATCTTCTTGGAGGAAACATGAAAGTCAAAACTGCTTACAGTTTTTCTTCAACTTATGCAAATTAACAAAATAATACACAAAGGATTAGAATTCACTAAAAGTTAAATCCAGAAGTTAAGTCTTTTCCAGAAACAAAACTCTTTTCCCAAAATCAAGGAAGTCCTTTCTAAAAAAAAAAAAAATCACCCTTGTTTTACTGTGCTATTATACATGTGTATATATGTATACATGATGACAATATTCATGTTGGTTTTGACAGAACCTCTAGGCTATATCCTTCAATTATATTTTTATTCATTCACTGGATTGAAATTATCAACTTCCTTTGAGTCCCAATAGATACCAAGGTCACCAAATTTCTAAAAAATCTCTTAATATCCTTTATTTCAGCTTTTTGGTTTTGATATTGCATTTTGGACATTGTTGCCAATGTGAAGAGAAATTGCATACGTCATAATAAATAGATATTAATTATAGATCATATTTATATACAGTATATTTCTAGAATTCTTAGTATATTAAAGTTCCTACTTTGAAGAAGATCTTTTGAAACCATTGTCACACTAGATTTTATGTTGGATAAACTGAGATGCATAGTTAATTGACATGATCTATTCTGCTGATAAGAAGAATTATAGGATTAATGTCTAGGACAGGACAGAAGAAATTTGCCAATTGATCTTATCATCATGGAGAATTACAATCTGTTTATACAAGCTGGAAAATGTTTTGATGGTTAAAAACTACATTTATCCTTTTGGGTGACAGGTAGCCAACATACACATGGGTAGTACTTAATTTTGGCTTAATTTGCTTTTAACCAGGATATGTCAATTTTAGGATTTATCATGGAGTAGTCTTGTCTTAACTCACCTCAAAATAGCTTAATTAATTGTTGAGTTCTTGCAGATTTAAAGTGGTATCATTTCTCATTAGTTGAGGTTGGAGAATGCCATGAGGATCTGTATGAAGTTCTGCAGCTCAAGCTTGTCCATTACTAGTTCATTTCAATTTATGCCTTCTGAATTAGTTGGATTTTAATGATTATTACTCCCAGTCAGATGGTGTTTAAGGCTCAACACATTTGGAGAGCAACAGGTAGGGAATGGCTGATTTGTTTTGTGATCCTTCTTTTTGTTGGTGTTTACATTGATGTTTCAGGAAGCAATGACTTAATATTGACAATTAAAGTAGTCCTTTTAGAACAGGGCTTTTCAACCTTTTCACCCATTGTACCACTTCTAGGATATGGCAACATCCGAGTACCACCAGTCGCCTAGCAAGGTGTCAAAAACTTGATCAAAAAAAAAAAAAAAGGAAAAAAGTGATAAAGGTAGTCCTCGACTTATAACAGTTTGCTTAGTGATTGTTCGAAGTTACAATGGCACTGAAAAAAGTGCCCCCAAAGTCACAGCCGAGCAAGACACCTGCCTGCCCACCCAGTGGCGGTCTTCCTCCTGTCCGAGGTTTCCATTATTGTGAGCATTTCTGTTGAGGATTGGCAGCGGGGGTGGGGTGGGGGTTGTTTGGTTTTTATTCCCCCCATCTGCTGGGTGGTTGCAGCAGTTTTTGGTCACCTCACATGGCCCTGGGACACTGACGGTCATAAATATGAATCAGTTGCCAAACATCTGAATATAAATCACAAGACCCTGGAGATGCTGTAACATTCCAGCTGATCAACGCTTCTTCTGGGCTCAGCAGAAGTGCCAGGATCAGTGCTGCTTTCCAGTTGATCAGCACTTCTTTGGTGCTGTCAGGGCTCAGAGGAAGCGCCAGGATCAGCGCTAGGCTCCAGCTGGAGCTCAGCACTGATCCTGATGCTTCTGCTGAGCCCTGAAGAAGCACCAATCAGCTGGAAGCCCTGACAGCCCTGCAGCTCCAATCGTCTCTCGCTCAGGCTTGTGTGGTGCTATCATCAGTTCAGCTCATTCCCCTCCCCTGCTACCACTTTTCTAGGATGGTAGCGTACCACCTGCCAGATGCCAATGTACCACAGGTGGTAGCTGTACCACTGGTTGAAAAGCCCTGTTTTAGAACAGTAAATAAAACACTCATTAACATCCTTAGCATGAATCTAAGAAGGGTATTCTTTTATATGCCATGTAACTAACATTGCCTCATACGTACACGATCCTTGGAAAGGATATGATTCTTGCATTTGAATTTAATTTTAATCCCCACTTGCCAAGCATAGAATGCAGAACTCAGAATCAACAAAATAAGTAAATTCACCTGGATCATTGCAGTTAAAGAGGCTATCATTCCACTCCATTCCATGCACAACATCTGTGATTTTAAATCAGCAAGGCATAAAAAATGGGCAGACTTGTGTTTGAATTAAGCCAGATGTCACCTTTTTGTAAACATTTTCTTTTCTAAGAATTTGGTCCATTTGCTTACTATGCAGGTTAAAGCAGTAACAATTTGTGGGAAAGTGTGGGTGTAAACCATGCTTTATGCTTCCTAAGGACATAATTCAAAAGCTGTCTTATGTAGCTTACCTGCATTTTGCACCGCAGAGTTATAGTTCTTTAAAGAAAATTGCAAAGTTAATGTATTTCTGTTTGGTTCCTTCTATACACATGAGGGATAATGAGCAATTGTAGTTAGTTGAACTCTAAAATGTTCTAGAAACAAGAACAGTATAGTACTTCTTCAGCGGATGGAAAGTGTGTGGTTTGCTAGTCAAAGTATAAATAATGTGCAAAAAATGGCACATTGCATTGCACAGCTGTAAAATACGACTGGATATCCTGAGGATATGATTATGTTTGTAGGTTCTAATGCCAGTGAGAACTCACCAGCTTTTGGTTTGAGTGAGAAACATACCATAAACTTAACATACATGATATGATATAATTTATTGACCTGATTTGGTCATACTTTCCCAGATTGCTAAACTGCAGCACAGCCTTTCCCAGTCTGGTGTGCCTCCCCATGATGGTGACTACAATCTCCATTTTTTCCAGCTATCATGCCTTGCATTTGGCTAATAATTATAGGAGTTGCACTAAAGAGTATCTGGTTGAGGAAGGCAGATACATCTTCTCTTGCTTTTTCTCTTCCTCACTGCGCAGATTCTTTAACTCTAAAGCAGAACTGTAATTTAATGTTCAGGTCATGATTTAAGATCCTGGCTGGTCAATGTAGGTTAAATTGCATATATTTCAGAAGTAATAGGAAAAAATGTAAATTAATCAAGATCAGACTGTTATGTAAAAGAGAAATAGGGTGGCTATGTATCTTAGTATATATGTCTTGCATTTGTCTAGTTTGAATCCAATTCAAAATATAAAAAATATAGGAAGAGAGCTTGATGTTGCTCACTTGCTAAACAACTAATATACATCAGTATTTCCTTCATGTCAAAGCAAGGTATTTCTTCTTACGGTCACAGTAAATTATTTCTAAATGGGCATTTATATGTAGGGATTAACTCAAGAACAGCAGTTTGGATCTCTTCTGTCTTTCCCCATAATTGTGTTATCTTTCCTTTTTGGGCAATGTGCAGGAATGGGGTCTATGACAGTTTGCCACGGCCAACTTGCCACCATCCACTTGTCATAGCTAACTTGCCATGGCCAATTGGCCGCAACCAACTCTTGGCAGGACAACTCGCTGCAGCCAATTCACTGTGGGACAACTGGCTAGGGGACAAGAGTTACACTAATAGCAAAGAAATGGTCAAATAGAATTATTAAGGAAAGGGTGGAAAAGGAGGGACAAAATGAAATGTGAATGACAAAAATATTTATTTTTATTTATTTTAAATAATTAAATTGAATTGTTAAATTGTTCTGTGGCGAGTTGGCTGT
Organism: Crotalus tigris; assembly: GCF_016545835.1. NCBI lineage: Eukaryota > Metazoa > Chordata > Lepidosauria > Squamata > Viperidae > Crotalus > Crotalus tigris. The sequence continues at coordinate 2,901,303 of NW_024096535.1, forward strand.
GGCGAGTTGTCCTATGTTGGCCATGACAAGTTGGCCACAGAGAGTTGGCTGTGGCGAGTTGTCCTGTGGTGGCCATGGTGAGTTGGCCATGACAAGTTGGCCACAGAGAGTTGGCTGTGGCGAGTTGTCCCATTCTAGCAGGATTGGGTCCTACCAGAAGGAAGCATGATTGGCTCCACTTGTGCCCAACATTCACTCCCAGCCTGTAAGCCAAGAATGTATATCCAAATGTTCTATTTTACTTACAAATGCTTGACCCCTAAAAAAACCAGCATGCCTTCTTTTTCCTAGAAAAACAGGCACTATCTCAGTATGTGCACCATAGGTCACAGGGTCAGATTTAAATTTTAAATCTTCTATTACATTTTTCAAAAAGTTTTTTTTTTTTTGAAAACTCACCATTTGTTTAATGCATTACTTAAAGCAAAGACCACATTTTCTGTCTTGTGCTGATGAGCAAACGTTGATGCTGTAGCTTATGGCTTCCATGTAGAGCCCAAGGTCTTATCTTTTGAATCTTGAACTGTTCTCAGGATTGATATGAAGAGCCTTATATTCCTTTTATCTGACCAGATGGTGCTTATTAGATTCAAGAAATTTCTCTAGGGACAGAAGTCAGTTCTCACCATTCTAGCGCAGAGAATATATAGGTCGTCAGAAAAATTGCTGGAATCTTATTGAATATTGAGATACTGGATGACAACTTCCTGGAAAATCTGATGTTTCTTATTATTGGGATGGAAGATTTGGAACTAAAAAGAGACTCCCAAGTTTTATTGATTCTGTTAAATAATGCCACAGAACCATTTTTACTAAGTCCATGACACATGATCCCTGCCTTATTCAAGAGAGGCCAGTTGGTTTTTATTGTGCAAGCTAATGAAAGTATTTTGGAGATATATGCAGAGACAAGAGCTTTAAATCATTGTTCAGGCAGGCAGTTATATAATGTAGTGTGAGAGAAAAACTGCTGGCATGAATTAGCTTTCTGTGAAGGGTTTCAAAGAAAATCTTTGCTGGCTACACATATTGTTGAACAGAGCTAACAATTGAGTGCACATTTAGATATCAGACATAAAGTAGGGAAATGGGAAACTGATTCATAAAATAGAAGAGTAGAGGCTAGTCAGAAGTTTTATTGCTGTCCAAACTGGATTTTGATGTCAAGTGAAAATGCCCATGTGACGCTACATAGGAGAAAAATGGAGAACTGTGGATGGGTTTTACTTTTTCAAAAATTTCTCGGCTGCCATCACCTGCCAAACTTAAGCTCTGAAGCCACTGGGGATCTTCATGCAAAGAAGTTTGATAAGATGGCAGAGTTATCTACTGTGTATATAATAATGTAAAGCATCAGGGAAATCAGAAGATCCAGGCAATTCAAATGAATATAAAGTTTTATTGCAAGCTGAAGCTCTCTACAGGAATCTGAACGATTAATGTCCAATCAAATTGATGGTAGATAAGAGTCAATGGAATTCAAAGTGGGCTGGACTTAGACTTCTTGTAGGCGTGAAGGGACTCATGACTGATGAAACATTTGACCCCTCCCTTGGTCTCTGGTCATCTACAAATGATATGAAGAAATGGCTTTGGGAGATAGGAGGAAGAGCCATAGACTGGCAACCAGCATGTAAAGGAAGGAAAGCGGACATTGGAAATATTTCAAAAGGGACTCTCCTAGTTTACCTAGGACAGGGGTGGCGAACCTATGGCACGGGTGCCAGAGGCGGCACTCAGAGCCCTCTCTGTGGGCACACACGCCGTCGCCCAGTCCTAGGCCTTCAGCTGGGTTTTATAAAATCTTTTCGCTTTAGGCCTCCGCTGCCGTGTGGCAAAAAAAAAAAAAAAGGTTCAATCAGTCAATTTCAACTTCTGGCGGGGAAAAAAAAGATCTTGCAAAGTTGGAATTGATTGAGTGAACTTTTTCTGCCGTTACCACCGCAGCCACACCTATCCAATAGGCCACACCCAGCCAATGGGCCACACCCATCCGGCACCTGATGATGCATAAGTGGGTTTTGCGTTGCAGTTTGTGCATTCGAACTCTAAAAGGTTCGCCATCACTGACCTAGGAGAATCAACAGAAAAGGAGAGGAAAAATACTTTCAATCTTTCTAGATTCTCTTCATGTACAATAAAGATATAGCTAGCACTCCTGGTGGTGCTTCTTGTCTGGATTACCTCAAAGGCCTTACAGAATGTCATTTTTAAAAATGATTTTAATGAATAGCCAGTCTGAAGCATTACTGCACGAGGAAGGAAGAAATGACATCTGACTCAGAATTTTAGTTGATAAGATTCATATTTCTCACTAAAAATTCAGTAGTCAAGGATACACTTTGAGGCAAGTATCTCCTGCAACCCCCCCATCCCAGAATAAAATCCTTTTTGTGATTTATCTACTCCATAGAGCCCATTAGCATATAGGTTGTTAACAAACCCTGACTTTTTGTGGTGGGGTATAATCCATGTACTTTTTGTAGTAAGGTTTTAATAGTCACCATCTGAAAAACCATAGGAGTCAACAACACATGCAATACACAGAGACTCCCTAGCAGATGTGCTGCTTAGTTTTCTGTTTCCATGGCAACAAGGTTGCATTCCCCCCCCCCCCATAGCCTAAACGCAGGAAGCAAGTTCAGGTATTAATAGCCAAAGCTACGTATGTATGAGCACTAATATGCAAGATATAGCTGTTTTGATTTCTCCAATTTGACGTTTTTAACCGGCATTAAAGAAAAAAGCCTGTATATAATGTCCTTTTTCTTCTCCCACAGTTCCTATGATAAATTCAATCTTTGCTAGTCACATAGGTTTATTTATTTCAGGGACATTCCTACTTGCTTGATCTTCTTGACTGCATAAAGAAATTAAGCTTCTTTCACATGTGATGAACTGAAAAAAAGTTTTGAATGGCAATGTTAGTCAGTATAAGTGGTTTTTGTTTATTTATTTAGCATTCTCTGCTGCTTCAGCCAAACCAGAACAGTTGACAACTTCTCCTTATGGAAATAAGATTGAAATCCAAAAAATATCCCATGAATGCATAAAATAATAAAAATTTCCCATTCAATACCCTTTTAACTGCCTAAAGCATCTTGGCACTTTTCTCTCGGGAGCAGCATTCAGCCAGGCCTATCTTTTTATTTGCCAGTTAAATTGTGGCTGAGGATAGATTTATTACAGGCAGACCTGGCATTCAAAAGCATCAACAGATTCCAAGGCTTTTTGTGGCCTAGCCGTCTGTTTCATAAGACAATGTGATGAGACCAAAAGCAGGGATTGACCTCAAATTTTCTATCTTCCTTCCATGAGAGAAGCCCAACGCATCACTATGCCTTATCACAATCCTTTACCTCTCTTCTCTATTTCTTTCTACTCCATCAGTTCCAAGTTCCTTCCAAACATCACATGGGCCATCTATTTATTTATTTATTTATTTATGAGACTTATATACCGCTTTAAGTGCAAGCACTCTCTAAGCGGTATATAAGTAAGCAATGTATATATATATTTACATTGCCCCAACAATCTGGGTCCTCATTTTACCTACCTCGGAAGGATGGAAGGCTGAGTCAACCTTGAGCCGGTGAGATTTGAACCGCTGACCTGCTGAACACAGTCAGCTAAAGTGGCCTGCAGTACTGCACTCTAACTGCTGCGCCACCTCGGCTCATCTAGCCTAATTCACAGCCTCCAACCTTCCGGTAACACTTCCACCACATATCTGATTCTCCTTACAGTTGTTCACTGGGCAGGTCACTCAATTTACTTAATTCTTATCAATTTCCTTTCTCCCTGCCTTCCAAACCATGTGATCACCTGGAGTTGTTCTTACTGGGTCCAGCAAGGACTCCCCTTAATTCTACTCCAGGCTTAGGATCCCAAAATCACATTGCATCCTTCACCTGGAGACTGGTTCCACCACACATCTCTTTCTCCATTCCTTGCCCAAACCAAGTTACAACACTGGATACACAAAGTAGAGAGAGATGGTTTTATTGCTTCAAATATCTTTCGTGCAGAACATTTCCATACTCATGATATCTAGAATCTGGTCTTTATGAATGAAATTCACAATTCGTTTGCATTTTAAATTTTATTTCACTAGCAAACACTCATGTTTTAAAAGTTTAGGAACACACGGGAGTGAAAGTTAGAAAATCCAGTATGAATATAAGTGGCCAATGGATATATTTCAATAAACGATAGCTTAGTACTTCCAAATGTATATAACAATGTGTGTGTGTGTGTTTGTGTGTGTGTGTTTGTGTGTATGAATTGTAGGACACTGTTGGAACTGAAAGATGCTTGACACAAATCACTGTAGGAGGAGAGGCATGATAGTCTGGAGCACTTTTTCTGACTAACAAATTTTATTAATATACAGTACTGTATTTCTTAGTCAGAAAAGGTGCTACTAACCTTCTGACACAGACTGTTATTTCTGCTGATTTTTTACAATGGGCTTTTGATTAATTTCTTTCTTGGGAAAACATCTAAAGCTCTAATTCCTCTTTGTGACTAGCAAAATGCCACAGACATCAATAGTATTTAAAATAAATGTTCAGAGTCCATACTTGGAGCAGAAAATGTGATAAAATCACAGCAGCAAGGACTAGAATGGCTGAGTTGTAGTTTTTCTCTCTTTTTCTACTTAGTTATTTTTTGAGATTATGGCTTGACCTCTAACCTCCAAACTTGTTCCTACCATCCCCAGCTATGGACATATGGCTGAAGCTACAAGCTTTCAGGAAACATGCTTAAAATGAATTAGAATTCATATTTTGCTTATTTCTCAGATGCCATTAAATTAACAGAATGGGTGGATGTTTCCTAGATTAAATTTCTCTGGTAGAAGCATACATACTCACATGCTTGTGTATATATGTATATAATTTAAGAAATATATTTTATATGGAACTTGGAAAAATACGCATTTTGAAGAGTGAACCACACACATTTATTTCAAAAAGAAACCATGTTGCTAGAGATTTTTTAATTTCTTTTCCTTTTAATTTTTTAAAGAGATGGGGCACAAACATGTGGAATAGGACCTATGAATTTACAGTCCATGAAATGCACTTTAATTGAAAACATACACATTAATTTATTGAGTCTGGTATAAATTCTTTTCCTATTTTGTATTTAAAATGTTATTAGCAAACAACAATCCTCAGGAAAAAAAATGATGTGTAGAATTTGCAACTAAATTTAAAGCATAGCTGTTTTTAAGTAGCTGATGATGGGATTATAGGCAACAATTATTTGAAATTTATATTATACTTATATGAACATGTTTTATATAAATGAAGTATGTCCAGCAAAGTATGTATTGGTAAGTAAGAGTCCCCCTCCCCTCCCCCGTCCTGGGTTTTGTGTAGATTTTGTAGATATGCTAACATTTATTTGGCACGGCATAATTCTTAATCATAATTCTAATGTTTGATTCCCTGTAAATATTGGACAATATTTCAGTTTACAGTGGCAAGTTATGTAGTGCTTCATGCCCGTTTTGTGCAGCGTTTGAACAACATTTGTTCGAAACCTTTGCTGCTATAAGAGATGGAGTATTTTCTTAATGCAGTTCTAAGTAATTCCTGTTCTGCTAGTGTGTTGATCTGCAGTTGCCAGGTTTCTAGTCCCCCATATACACAGATAATACAACTCTGAAATAAATTTAGAAATCACTTTAATGCCCTGGATGTTTAAGGGATGCAAATGAGGAGTATACTGTGGAATGCTAAAATGACTGCATTAAAGAAAAGTGAATAAATTGGCCGTTATCAATGTCCAATCAAGAAAGTACATGTAAGATAGTTCTGATATTCTAACAATGTATGGTGCATTGTTGCTAATGCTTTTAAAATGTTTTAACAGTGGGTTTTTTCTTCTTCTAGCATTCTATTCCACAGTCATTTGTATCTCAAAGCATTCCTGCATATGTTGCAACAACTCTCTATCTAAATAAAAGACAAACATCCAGCAAACTTAAGAAGGCATTTTAACATTGTTTATAGTCTTACTTTTTTTGTTAAAGCAGGGAGCTTAAGGGCTTAATTTTAAACAGACTACACACAGTGTTAAACCAGATGCTTTTTAAAACTAAGGTGTGTTGAACAAGCCATTTTGCCGTGAATCATAAAATGTTAGGCATTATGGGTCAGATCACCACATCACACTAAGCCAAAATCAAACCATGTTTCAGTAAGCCCAAAACAAATTGTATTTCATTTTTTTTTTGCCAGAGAAGTTATGCTTCTGCCCTCTTTTCTTTTCTTTAAATTTGTGCTGATTGTATACTACTAGTTTTAATCTGAGGAGTGATTTGAACCAGTAGGTAAATCACACTTGGCTCTTGAGTAAGATATTGCAGCTAGATATGATTATAAAACTGAAGGCAATATATAGCACAGATTTATTTTTACAGAGGGAAGGCAAGTTACAGGCATACTTCAGAGCTGTTTTGTGCTGAATCAATTAATATTCTGTACCAGGAAAATGCTTCTTCTACTCCAGCGTTTCTCAATGTTTGTGTGACGGCGACCCCCGTCACACGAACGTGCCGCGCATGCGCGGCGCCGCCCCCTGAGGGGGGAAAATGGCGGATTGCATTGTTTGGCGACCCCCGTAAAATGGTCGATCGACCCCAAATGGGGTCGCGACCCATAGGTTGAGAACCGCTGTTCTACTCAGTGTTGCAAACTAGAGCAAAGCTCTTTGGTGCATCTACTTGCTGTAGATGTTTGCTCTATTACATGTCATTCATGGGAAAGGCAGTCTTGCAGACTTGGCAGGCCTTGCTTATGATAAGGGCATGTGGGAGTTATGGACTCTATAACATTTGGAAGGCACAGGAGCAGAAATGTGAGGGGACAGCCTGCCTTATTGACAGAGGGGGCAAAATATCCTTGCTTTAGTCCCTAAAATGACCCAATAGCTCAGTGGTTCTCAACCTTTTTAATGCCGCGACCCCCAACCGGTCGTAAGTCGAGGACTGCCCAACCGGTCAGAATGGGACTTTTGGCGGGCTCAGCAGGGCAGAGACAGCCTGGACAATTCCTATTGGCTTTTGAAAGCCAATAGAATTAGACTCTATTCAAGAGAGTCTATTCTATTGGCTTTCAAAAGCCAATAGAATAAAAGGGATTAGCACAGCTAAGGAAAAGGGGGGAAAAATGATGGACTGCATTGTTTGGCGACCCCTGTGAAATGGTCGTTTGACCCCAAATGGGGTCCCGACCCACAGATTGAGAACCACTGCAATAGCTGATGAGGAGAAAGGCCTCTGCCTTAGGCCATTGATGGCCACTTCCAGTCCCAGTTGACCGCACTCTGACCAGATAGGCAGAAGCAAATATTGTGGTTCAGAGCAGATAAAATGGCATTTGCAGACACTTTCTTTGACACCTGCCTGCCTTTCTTTGACACCTGCCTGTTCACTTAAATCAGGGGTGTCAAACTGCCAGCCCATGGGCTGGACACGTCATTGGGAAACCACATCTACCCCATTGCCGGCAATGCCGAAAAAGCTCCGATATGTTGTACAATGTCATGTGACATCGCGAGTTTGACATGTCTGACTTAAATGAAGGTAACTCTTTTTACATGCTCAAGTTGGGAATGCAGAAGGATTCCATAACAGTTAATTGATCAAGTATCCTATCCCAACCCCTTCAGCTCCTGGAGTCAGTTAATTAGCAATGTTGACTCCAGCAAGCAAAGGTATTGTGGTAAACACTACTTGAGTTTAAAAAACAACAACATGCATTTTCTTTAAGTGATCAAAGCTGAAAGGGCAAGGTCCTTTTCGTCTTCCACATCAAGTCAGGGCTAAGTGAGGTTTTTTTGTAAGATTTTCTATGGCACAATTTAAAGCAGGGGTCTTCAAACTTGGTCCTTTTATGACTTGTGGACTTCAACTCCCAGAATTCCTCAGCCAGGCACGCTGGCTGAAGAATTCTGGGAGTTGAAGTCCACAAGTCATAAACGGGCCAAGTTTGAAAACCCCTGATTTAAAGCAATGCACAATGCACATGAAATGGGTTCTCATGGAGATTTATTTAATCAATTTATATCCCACCTTTATTATTTTTATAAATAACTCAAGGTAGCAAACATATTTAATGTTCCTTTTTCCTCCTATTTTCTCCACAACAACAACCATGTGAGGTGGGTTGGGCTGAGAGAAAGTGACTGGCCCAAAGTCACGTGCTGGCTTTCATTACTAAGGCGGGACTTGAACTCACAAGTTTCCATGTTTCTAGCCTGGTGCCTTAACCACTAGATTGTTGTTCCTATGGCAGATTTTACTCAAGTGAGATCCTGAATATAAACAGCTCTCAATCTCCAATTGTATCTAGGTGGCAATGATCAATGCAGTTTTTCTGCACCAGATTATTACTAAATTGTCCCACGTTTCTGTGCCAGATGCTTCTCTTTTATCTCTCTGCTTTCTACCTATTTCAGATGGAGAAAGCAACATCCCACCCCATCTGACTCTTCCACCAGGACGTGGCACATTCACCACTATCTCCTACAATCTTAAATGTGCTTCTCAGACAAGGCACAGTTTTAAGCATGGGGATTTTTTTTTCATGTATGGTTTTATCAGGATGAGTCTGAGCAATGTTGCTTGCCTGAAGCAATCCTAAAAGTTTATTTATTTGTCTATGACATTTATAAACCACTTCAGTCTCAAGGCAGTTTGCAGGAGCAATAGTGACATAGCCAGTTCAAGAAAGGAATACTACAATGAGCTACATCATGTTTGTATGTAATGATATCACACATTCACACCTGATGCCATCAGCCATAGACAATCAAATCTCAAAAAGCATCTGGAACAGCCAAAACTTTACAAGGTTTTTGAAGATCAGGAGAGAATAGATTTTCTCCATCAATAGAAGTCAACTGGCTGGGTCTTTAAATCTTAATTGGACCCTAGTGATGGGACAGTATTGTTCACTTGATAGCAAAGAGTTGAACTTAAATAGTGCAGCACAAACTGGATCACACAAGCCTTACTGTCCGATAGATCCAAATAACTGTTGCTTAAGGCAGTTATTTTGCTCAGCTTAGTGATAGAAAGGGTCCTGGGTTTTATCTTAAAATATATTAAATCCTGATTTTTGTCAAATGAATATGAGTTGGCAGGCTGAACTGCCATTTCTGTAGTTGTGAGAACCTGTTGTGTATTTCTGACTTTGTATTGGTAACTGGAAACACATATTAGTTTCCTGTGGCAATTACAATTTCTACATAAGGAAACTCATTATGTCTCTTATTTGTTTCTTAAGCTGTCATAAGAAGTTTTATAAAATTTTGGTTAAATTTCCAAACACAAGCTCCTTCTTGCCAGCTTTTCTGTAACAATAGTGGAAGCCTAGCAGGTGAAGATGGTATATTTTTGCCTTTGCTTGGCTAGCAATGATTTTGTTGATTTTCCACAGTAAGCTCTACAGTGTTGTTATGACTTTGTGAACCCAGTGATTGTTGTCTATTAACTATAGTTTGCCTTAGTGTTAAATGTGAACCAAACCCTTAAGATTGGTTCAATAAACTGGTAGTTTGATCAATGTGTGAATTCACATATTAAGACATTGATTATAAGAGTTAATCTTGTTTAATGATAATTTATCCTGTGAACCATTCAGTATGGTTGCTGTGGAACTAAAGTTAGGTTATTCTGTGACATGACTATGAGAAAAATAACAACCTTTATGCTGCCCAGAGTCACTTTCATGTGAGATGAGTGGCTATACAACTGTAATAAATAATAAATAAGTAAACAAATAACCGAATTGCAACTTGCATCACTCTTCATAATTTAAACACATTTTAACAAGTTTAAATACTTTAAAGTGAGATTAATGCCCAATCTGCCTTCCTAGAGAGGGAGAATGCAAAAAAAAAAAAGCTATGCTCATTATTGCAATGAAATATCAGTGGAAAATAGCACGAAACTAAACCTATTTATTGCCCATCCAGATGCTTATGGTAGCATGGCACTTTTTATGAGAGCTATTTCTGATGTGGGAAGCTGATTGTACTTTTGCTCATTTTGTTGCATCCTGTTTCTGATGTTTAGAAGTATAAGTAAAAATAAAACCAATTCTACTACTTTTTTGTGTTGTCCTCCAAGATACCTTGGAGAATAACTTGACTCCCTCTTCTTTGTGACAGCCCCTGAGATATTAGAACACTGCTATCATGTCCCCCCTTTGTCCTTCTCTTCATTAAAATAGACATACCCAATTCCAGCAACCGTTCCTTATATGTTTTAGCCTCCAGTCCCCTAATCATCTTTGTTGCTCTTCTCTGTACTCTTTCTAGAGTCTCAACATCATTTTTACATCATGGTGACTAAAACTGGATCCAAGTGTGGCCTTACCAAGTCATTGTAAAGTGGTATTAACACTTCACATGATCTTGATTCTATCCCTCTGTTAATGCAGCCTAGCACTGTATTGGCTTTTTTGGCAGCTGCAGCACACTGCTGGCTCATATTTAAGTGATTGTCCACTAGGACTCCGAGATCCCTCTCACAGTTACTGCTATTGAGCAAGGTAACTATTATCTTCTATGTTGTTCACTCTTTTTCAGCTTACTATTTTTTTTTCTTTTCCATTTTCCATATCATACAGGAGTATTAAGTGAACATTTGCTTGCTGATTATTGCTTCAAGAAAAAAACAAAACCTGACTACAGTATTTGATCAAAATCAAACCAACCATCCAGTCAGTCTTGGATCAAATTGGTTGATGTTTTGTTTTTGAGGTCTGTGGTACTCTTAATCATTTTCAGATTGATAATTTGGAATTGTAAGCTGTTTTTCACTTCTATCTTAATGATCACATTTCCCAGCTATATGTTATTACTGAAGAGGTCATTGTGTTAACTATTCTGATCTTTGGTGTCAGTAAAATATTATTTTCTTTCATGATTGTCTAAGTTTGTGATTGACTTCTTCCTTAGGATTAATCTATTTTCTAGCATGCTGCCCATCTAGACAGCATGCTAGATTTATTTTTGAACTCAAGAAAATAAAACTATCTTTAGTTCTTGGCTGGCTGCTCTAAGTTCACTAAGCATATTCTTTGGCAATACCTAATATTTAACATTCAGCCAGATTTTTCTTTATTTAAAAAAAATAGATCATCAATCTGTTCCTTTTTTCTCTGCCACTCATGTCCAAAAAGTTTTTTCCCATTGTGGATACAATCAGTTGTGATTGCATAGATAACTGTCAACTCTTGATTGATAATCCTAGCCCTTCTCCTTTTACTGGGAGGAAAGGGGTGAGGCAGCCAAAATAAGCAGACATAATCAATTGTGTGCAAAACCCACAAGTGGACAAAAAAATTTTGACAGGCAGAAAAGGAATAAGATTGATGAACCCTTTCTGGTACTTTCAGTTTGCAAAGTGGTTATTTGTTTTTCCCAAAATTTAATGTTTTTATGCCATCTTTTCTAATCCTGTGATTCTTGTGATATATTTGCTATACAGATTAAACAGTGGAACAATATACAGAAAGCATGTCAAACTCACAACGTATCGGAGCTTTTTTGCCATTGCCAGCAATGAGGTGGGCGCGGCTCCAGTATGATGAAACCGGCCCGCGGACTGGCAGTTTGACACCCCTGATATACACTCATCTCTCATTTTCTTTCCTGTTCTAAAGTACCATGTTTCTCCAAAATCATGTCTACAGTACTTCTTGTTCATTGTAATCCCCCATTCTGGCATATGTATTAGCTTAACTGTAGCAGTTTCATCCACATAATTAGAGGCTTTACTGTAGTCAGTGAAGCAAGGGCAAAATTCCTTAAATTATCTGGCTCTCTCCATTATCCATCATATCTTTGCTTTTTGAACTTAAGTTTCTCTGTCTTTTCTGAAACCTGCTCATTCACCTGGAGTTTTATTTGCTATGTATGGTGGAATTCTTCTTTGCAAGGTATAAGGCAAAACTTTGCGTATAAGAGGACTAATATACTCTGGATGAATTGTATAGCATTTACCCATCTTAGGTACCACTTTGCTGGGAAAGTAACAGCATTCTGTGTTTCGCCATAAGCTCCGTGCTGCGGTATGATGTCATGCTGGTCGCATGACTGCAGAATCAACTTTGGACAGTGCTGGCTCAATGACTTACAGAAACAGCGATGAACAACGCTCCCCAAAGTTAGCTATGACTAGCAGAGTAAAATCCTTCAGGGACATCTTTACCTTACCTTACTCAGCTTATATCTTAGACCAGTGATGGTGAACCTTTTAGAGACCGAGTGCCCAAAACTGCCCCCTGCCCCTGCTCTGCCTCCCGTCCTGCCTGCTCCGCCCCTGCCTGCCCCCTGTCCCGCCCGCCTGCAGGACCACACACTGCCTCCATGGCCCATCACAGAGTCATGGCAGCCATGCCCTCCGCCCACACCCCGCAGCAGCATCTGCACACTATGAGGCACGAGGGCGGAGTCTTGTCCCTGCTGCCTGGCTATCTCCTTGGCTGTGCTGCTGTGTGCAGGTCGCGCCTGGGGGCAACTTTACTCCAGGGGGGCTGCTGGTGAAGAGGGGCTGTGGGGGGAGGCGGGCTGGGGCAATGGCACGCGTGCTCACAGAGAGGGCTCTGAGTGCTGCCTCTGGCATGCGTGCCATAGATTCGCCACCACTGTCTTAGACCATATAATACAAAGTTCCTCTATTTCTCCAATATTTGTTTCCTTATAATTTCTTCAGTTGATTCATGTTTCATCTTTCATTTAGGACTCAAAGTAGCATTCATTGCACTCTTCCTCTTGTTTAAAGCAACCATGTGAGATAGGTTGGGCTAAATAAGAGGGTGAGGCCCAAAGTCACTCAGTAGTCTTCTACAGTTGAACGTAGACTTGAACCTCAGTCTCTCATTCTTGTCCAACATCTTTATCAGATTCCAATTGTCCAAGCCTCCTATGGCAAGAACAGCAGAACTCTACAGTAGATTAGACTGTGAAGCTCATTATGTGAATTTAAGGCAAGGGCTCTTTCTCTCAGTAAAACCTATGTCAATTTACTCCAGAAATAAACTAGAAGAAAGTATGGTGTTTGCTGCATGAGTTTTTCAAGCAATGGTTGAACAAAATAATGAATGTATGTTGTTCCTTTTTCTGCTTCCTCCCCCCCCCATCTCTGCATCTCCTATTTTTTTATAGAATCAATTTAAAAGTGATGATAGCCCTTTTAGACCCACTTCCGCTTGGTTTGTGACTCACCAGTGAGTCAGACTCAGCACTTGACAGCTAAAACCCGACACTTTAGACAAACTTTCGGAGTGTGTGTGTGCATGTATTTTAAACATTTATATCTTAAAACTCTAAAACAAGAATAAAATACCTTTCTGACAAGAGAAGAGATCCTTTCACAAGAAATTAGTTAAATAATGCAAGTTGGAGGAAAAAAAAGAACAAAAGTTTGGTCAAATTAAATGTAGATACTTGTCTTTTGAGCAAGTATCCTTGAACTATAAATGATGTGCAGTAACTTACTGATAAGAATAGAAGCTGAGAAAGAGGAATGCAAATCTCCCTTTTTCCTTATTCTTCTTTTCTCATCATACATCAATTGGACAGTTCAGAAATCAATCAGGAAATTTAACTTGCTAATAGACAGGGCATGAATTTTTCAAAAGTGGAACATACATATCCGTTGAAATGGATCACCCATTATGTATTCTTCCTCTTGTCTCAGAATGATGAGAACACCATTGGCATGAGACATTTCATGGAAATCGATTACTTTAAGGGGCAATAACCTTCTCTCTGATTTTAATCGGTTTAAATGCACAGTGTGCTCATTTATTTTTGTAAAAAGGTCTTTCAGTTCTGAGTTTACCTCCTTAGGATAGTTGCTACCATAGCAGTTACCCCAACCTGGCATCCTTCAAGTATGGACAGCATTGTTAACCTCCTTCTGCTCCCGAGCTTCAAGTCCTATAGAAGAGAAGTCTACCTTGAATGCTTTGCAGCTTTTCCTTAACCACTTACCCAAAACAAGCAAAAATGAATTTGACCCCAAAGAGCCTGAACGCAAGTGCCAAACTTTTTGGATTTCTCCCCCACAAACCTGTTTCCTTCCATTTTGTGGCTGCAGGACATTCACTTGTGTGGGGTGCACTGATATTCATCCCTTAAAGTTACAGTGTTGTACAAGTGACAATGGTCTTTATCTGCTTCCATTATTTGGGGATTTAAAAAGGTCTTAGGGCTGTGGAAAAGGGACAGAATGTGTAATGTATTGGCCACAACTGTTTTAAATCACTTGCTTAATGTCTGACCTACATTGCTGTATTGTTTAACAGTTGCTGTTACTGAAAGCCAGACTGGCTGTCTCCAAGCTGATAATGAGGTTTGGGGTGGGAAACTGTTACTTTAAACCTATTGGTTGTCACCTAGAGGCTAATTGTATAAATGGCTATGCAGCAGCCTTTAGCGCTGCTTCTGTTCTGAGTTAATAAACTTGTTTGCTGTTTCAACACTCTGCCTCGTTCAATGCCTAAAGAACCAAAGATATAACAGAATGAATCATGAATAGGATGAGAAGGCCATTACCTATAGGGAGCAATAATCTAGCTTGGAGTTCTTTATTTAAAAAAAAAAACCCAGAGTAAATAAAGTAGGACAAGAAAAAGGTATATCAAAATTGCACATGATGTTGAGAAAATGGATGAAGGAGTTTCCTCTTTAATAATAGTAGCGCCTAGACCAGGGGTCTTCAAATGTGGCCCTTTTATGACTTGTGGACTTGTGCCTGGCTGAGGAATTCTGGGAGTTGAAGTCCACAAGTCATAAAAGGGCCAAATTTGAAGACCCCTGGCCTAGACTCTTTTGCTAATGAAACAATGCTGCATATAGAGGACTGCAGTGCAACCCTGAGAACAAATAGATTATGCATGACTTCTTGGGAAAATGTGAACAAAAATGTCTTTTCCTCCCTCCCCTCCCCCTCCCTCCATCAATGAATCATGGCCTAGATTTCAGTGGCACACATGTTCATTCAAATGGCACTTTGGGTTGTTGTTGTTGTTCCACCACCTATATATGCTGCTCAGTCAACTTGCTCTGAACATTTTGTTCTGGATTTTTTACATCTAGAAAATGCAGCTCTTCAGCCTGATTTCCAAAGAGACATCTTCACTTAGAGCAGTGGTGGCGAACCTATGGCACAGGTGCCAGAGGCGGCACTCGGAGCCCTCTCTGTGGGCACATGTGCTGTTGCCCCAGCCTCGCCTCCATGACCCCCTTCTCACCAGCAGCCCCCCTGGAGGAGAGTTGCCCCTGAGCGTGGCCCACGCGGAGCAGTGCAGCCAAGGACATGGCAGCCAGGCAGCGTAGACAAGACTCTGCCCTCACGCCCCATCGCACACAGTTGATGCTGCGGGGCGCGGGCAGAGGGCGTGGCCGCCATGGTGCTGCTGAACAATCTGCGGCGGGCCCTGAAGGTGGTGAGTGGCCCTGCAGGCAGGCAGAGTGGGGGCAGAACGGGGGCGGAGCAGGAGGTGGAGTGGGGGCAGGGCCAGTTTTTGGGCACTCGGTCTCTAAAAGATTCGCCATCACTGACTTAGAGTCTAACTTATAACAGTAGCCTGCTTCTTTTTAAGGAAAGAGCTGCCTTGAGAATTTGCAGTTCTGATAGAAGGAAAGAGGGGTGCTGTACCCCTTTGATGGTTTTGTGGAAAGTCCCATACCTGGAGGGGCCCCAAATGCAGGCAGGGATTTTAGCAGATCTTGCTAAGAGAAGCTGTTTTTTTTTTTTGCTCAGCGTCCTTACTTTGATCAGTTGGATGTAGAGGAAGTGACAGGATCCAACGCTTTGGTCAAAATAAGGAAAACAGTGTGACAGTGTTGCAATGCAAGTTCTACCTCTTTTATACATGTTGGCAGGGTCACACCACACGCCACACACAAAAGGAGCCGAATGCGGTTGCTGAGCTGCTTAAATGAATCCCACCTTCCACCCTGTGTGGGGAGTGCTTCTGGTTGAGAGATTTAAATCATACCTGTAGCTTGTCAGCCTCAGGAAAAGGAACCATGGTTAGGACAAAAGTTTTTGTCCCCTTCTTGGATCCTGCCTCTCAAATGCTAAAGGCCAATAACATGAAACTTTAGCAACTAGAGACACAATGTGCTTGGTACAGTGGGACCAGATTTCTGTAAGTGCTTTTTAGGATGAGATGACCCCCTCACACGAAACACCCAACCCTGATTGCCCTGCCCAGTTCAGGACAGTTGGCTGGTATGGTAAAAATCAGTTGCCTATAGAGAGGATATGTAAAACATTTTGTGTGACTTCAAGAGTCCACAAATAGACTACAAATTTGATGAAGCATACTTAACAATTTTCTTAAAAAATTCCTGGAAGAGAAAGCTCTATTTTTGCATAGTTCCAACTCATGTGCTAAGGACTGCTCAGGGAATATAGAGACGTGAAAAGCACGTCTCTATATTTCCTCTCATCTTCCATCACACCTTGCCTTTAAGGCCAAAACTATTTTAAAGCTATCACTAAAAGTTAATTATATTTGGTGGTGGGGGGGTTTTGTGTAATCATTTGCTTCACTGATATTATCAGATAATACATTATACTCAAATGTGATTAGACAAAACACAAGTCCTTGTCAGATAGAGTGATTGCTTTTGTCTTGCCAAAAAAGAGATGCGTCATCAAAAAAAGATCATAAGGGACATGCAGTGCCCTCAAACATTAATTATTAATACATATCAGTGCCAACTGAGGAATAGTTATTGTATTGTAATGCAAATAGATTTCCCGTAGTGGAGATTTCCGGTGAAGAAAATCATGCCCAATGGGCCAGACTGCCAGATGCTTCATATGTCTCTTGGCTACCAACTTAATGCTGAATAAGAATATCTACTGTTCTCCTCTTTATGGTTCTTTGTCTTTACATCAGAATGAGGTTGGACTGTTTATCAAAGAGAAGAGCACCATCCTATGTGAAACACGTGCCCTAGAATGTATGTAATGACCTACAAAACCTAAGATAATGCTGGATTAGCTGTGCCCCAATTCTAGTAATCAACAGACCCCATTTACTGTTCCTAGATACTGTATCTAGGAATGTGTCTTTGCTCTACCTTATGGCTCCTAAAAGGTAAAATGCTTTATCTAAGTAGACCAGAATGCTTTCAGAGCTGTTAACTTAAAGTGTACAACAGGAAAGAAAAAAAAAAAGATTAATTGATTTGATAGTTTGGTCAAGCTAGTGGTTAGTTGGTTTGTTTTTTATTCTTTATTTATTTTTGTAACAAAATTGCTTCATTTAAACTGCTGGTTGAATTTTGGGTTAATCCAATTCTTTCCTTGGAGGAAAAATAATTTTTAAGACATTATAGCTGTAGTCTGTAAAAGTTGTCTAATTGACATCAACTAGTAAATGACATGAATTTCAGTGTGTCTAATCTATTGGTAACATAAATTATATTCATAGCATCACCCAGCCATTGTTGAAGTGATGTAAAGCCTGTCCTCAAGTGCTGTTATCTTGGCACAATGTTGGCTGGATGATTTAAGAAGACATTATACGTCACTCATAAGAAAATAATCTTAATCTAGCCAAGTGGATCTGACATTTTACTTGAAAGACCTTCAGCAGCAGTTTTTGGTTAAAAAGAAAATTCTGAAACTGAGAACTCTCAAAGTCCAAGAAGAGAAAAAAAAATAGCATTTTTTTTCTACCATAGTTGATTGTATCGGTACCTTCTGTTGTGATAATGTTCATAACTATTTTACTTTTGTGTTATAATTTTATCTTCAAAACTGACTGCATCATTACAACTCATAGTTGAATTTTGCCTATTGCTGATAGCAGGTTTCATCTATTATTCCAAAGAAAAATCCAAACACATTGGCTATCCAGGAAAGGCACAAGACTCTTGCTTTTTTATTTTTTAATATGTGCTATGCAAGCATCTAGTCCTTCGCTCTGCAATTCTCAACCTTCTGAATTTTTTGAAGCACCCACATTAACATTTTTAGTGGTCTATTAAATGCCTTCTTATTCCCAGGTCTTCCCTGGATGAAAATGTATATATGGGTTTTGCTTCTGCATTTGTTCTTTGTTTGCTTCCAAATTAATTGTAGCTTTATACCGGTGATATTAATCCTTTTTTATAAACGTAAATCACTTTAAAATGGGAAGCCATATGTCAATACATTAAATAGATAAAATGAAACATAATTTTATATATGTGCCCCTTTTGGCATATTTTTGAGCTGTGAATTGTGTTGCAACATTCTGCAAAGTACAGATTCCGAGTTCCAGTACATTTTTTATTTCTGTTTTATATTCAGCAAGTCTATAATTGGTATGAACGTAATTTTTCATATTCCTCCTACCCTATAGTTCATTGATTGGTGGTCTGTTATCTGTTATATTATATATATATATATATATATATATATATATATATATATATATATATATATATATATTTAGGTTTTTTGCTAACAAAGAATAAAGAGAGAATGGTATAGCTATACCATTCTCTCTTTATTCTTTGTTAGCAAAAAACCTAAAAATGTAAAATGATGTCGCAGTTAGTGACTGCTGCTTGTGGATGGCTCTAGATTGAGCTGATACAGGCAAAAGAAAAGAAAGAAGATTTCTTTCTCCCATATCTGGGCTGACAGGGTGTTCATTCAAGGTAAAAATATATGTATATATATATATATATATATATATATATATATATATATATATATATACACACACACACACATATACATACAGCAATGCCCAAAAAATGTTTGTATCTAAGTTAATATATTAATGCATAAAAAATCCTCTGAAACATTATACCTGGAAGGACTACTATATTCTGCCATAGACTGTTCACAGGGATATTTTTGCTCTTATAGATACAGATACAGATCCTTGACTTAAAGTATAGTTGAGCCCAATATTTCTATTGCTAAGCAAGATTGTTGAATTTTGGTCCATTTTATGAGTTTTTTTGTCACAATTGTTAAGTGAATCACTGCAGTTGTTAAGTTACTAATATGCTTATTAAGTGAATCTGGCTTCCCTGTTGACTTTACTTATCACAAGGTCGTAAAAGTTGATTACATGACTCTAAAACTGTCATCAGTACATGCCAGTTGCAAGTGTCTGTTGATCATGGACCCGTGGGGGTGCTGCAATAGTCATAAGTGTTAAAACGGGCCTAAGTCACTTTTTTCAGTGCTGCTGTAATTTCAAAGGGTCATTAGAGGAATGGCTGTAAGTCAAGGACTTCCTGTATAGTTGATTGTCAACACAAAGCATTTCCTTCCTTCCTCCCTTTTCCTTCCTTCCTTCCTTCCTTCCTTCCTTCCTTCCTTCCTTCCTTCCTTCCTTCCTTCCTTCCTTCCTTTAAATAGCCTTGGAGTAAGACATTTCAGCTCATGGGGAAAGATGAATGACTAACTTAATCTTTCAGGTAATAAATGATACCTGTATTTACAGAAGAGGCCATTGCTGCGTGTTAAAGTTAGTGCTTTTACTTTTTCAGTTTTCAGCTTTGGTATCTGGAGAGTTATGAAAAACTGAGCAGCACTAAGATGTAGGTTCAAATAATTGTAACTTCTTTCTGGACTTGACTGAGTTTACCATGTTGCTTGTGGAGCGAGGAAAATGGCTTTATGTTTGTATTAAGTTGCTCATCAGCAATTGACTCCCTGGGCCAGGAAATCAAGTTTTTCAGAGCTGATGTCCGCCTGCTGTGGGCCCATTAAAAAAAAAAAAAGAGCTAGGATTCAGGCAAAGCAGGCAGGAACAGGGGAAGAATTAAATGAAACATTGAAACATAGGAAACTGATTGCAGAAAAAGACCTAAGGGTCCATTTGCCCTTTGAGTTTGTTTGTTTGTTTTTTAATTTATTATTTTGTAATTATTACTTTCATATTTTATTTATTTTTATTTTGTTTTTAATTTTTGTCAGATTATCCCATTTTATTAGAGTATGATGATAACATGACAAAAGAGAAGCAGACATACACACTCAATCCACGTCATTATATGCAAAATTTCTACAAGAGGTACAGCAGTGGCCCTATAACTGGATATCCAGTTCATCTATCTAGGCGATCGTCTATGGCGTTTTTCGTGCAGGCCTTCTAGGGCACAGGTCCCCAACCTTTTGGGCACCAAGGACCAGTTCCGTGGAGAAAGGTTTTTCCACGGACCGGAGTGTGTGTGGCATTGTGTGCTACCTGCATTCCATGGATGGGGCTTTGCTTATTTGTGGGGACCGGTTGCTGGCATGCTGCGGCTGGGTACCAATCCACAGACGGGTTGGGGACCCCTGTTCTAGGGAACCAGAGAAGGCACGTCATGGGCCATCTTGCGCAATATGTTTAATATTTGTCAGATAATGGACCTGTGTTTATCCCAAGCATATATCAACTTAGTTATTGATGATTGATCCACTACCTCTGCTGTATTGATGAGACTGAATTTTGGGTTGAATTTGATATGATTGGCCTCTTATGTTAGAAGCCTTAGAATTCAATGACAGCTCTAAGAAAGCTGCACCCAAGGCTTCAACAGATCACAGTTGTTCATCCCTGCTCTGAACCAATTTATCGTCATTCATCTCCATGTAAAATGGAAACTTTTGCAAACACCGGAAGTGTAATTGTAAAGACAAAAAAAATCCTACAGTTCATAAAAAACTTAGCCCATTAAAAGTCCCTTTTAATATTGCAACCTTTTTTTTTTTTTTTTTTTTTACAAGTCCGGTTTTTGTAAGAGGGTCTTCTTTCGATTTTTCTTCCCATTCAATGCTGGGAAAATGTCTTTGAATGGGATTTTCAATTGCAGTTTTACTTTTAAGCCACATGGCGGGGTTGTGACTTTAAAGCAGCAAACAATGCTTTAATTAGGTTTGGCCTTGTCTGCCCTCTGCCTCCATTTTCAAGCAAGTTTTATTTCTTGGTTTGTCATTATCAAAATTATTGCGACAATAGTTGATTGCAGTAATGTAGTTTTGGGTGAAGTTGCTAGCTCGTGGATCCCAATAAATGGCAAGATATTTAAAATTGGCAATATCAGGTAAAATGAGGGAAAGATATATTTCATCACCAGCTCTAATATTTTCCAAATTTGAAATAGAACAATACAATAGAGATGTAGTCAGTTCTCATACAGCACCTGCTTATACAACACAAAGTAGCTAATACAGAATTGATAAATAGGGAACCCATGTCTGTAGAGCAGAAAGTGCATTCACTGATGCACCTTTTTTCAGAATTTCAGTTTTACACCAAGAGAAAAATGGCAGGTAACTCTATGCCTACTATAGATGAAATCATGATAAAAGAGGAAGCATGAACAATATATGAAGATCTCATAAAAATAGCTGAAAACTTTGAAGAAACATCTCTCCCAACTGTGTAAGTACTTTCGTGGAATTATCTATTGAGTTTGATAATTTTTTGGTTACAAATGTGTTTTCATTCTTGAGTGATGTAATTCTTTCCATAAGCCGTTATTCATTTTGCCCAATTTTGCATAGCACTAGCATTTTTAGGAACGCGACTATTACGCTTTACAAGAACTGGCTGTATTTATATTTCAATAAATTCAATTTTTTCTTTTGATCCCACTCTACCCTTCCTTATAAAACCCCTTTAAAATTTAAAACCCCTGTTAAATGGTTTTCCAGTCTGAAGCCTAATCTCGCAGTGTTCAAATCATTTTATGAAACTAACAAAAAAAGGAGTAGAGTGAAACGGAAAACAAAAAGAAAAAAGATTTGACAATGTTGAGCTCCATTTAAGTAACCAAATTTTGTTCTCTTCCCTTCCCGGCTTTTGAAAAGCGCTTGGGAGTATAAAAACGTCCATGCTATCATGTAACCCTGAGCCAGTCTAGTAAAGATATGCGATTCTAGATTTCTATGACTGATGCAGACACTGTTACTACAAATGTTTTTGGTCCTTCCGGATTATATTTCGTTTTTTAAATCCAGAGTTAGCTGCTGAAGTGGGGTTTGGCTGAATTTCTCTGTTGTAAAGAACAGACACACTTCTTTTCCATTCCTTTAAGGCAGTGTTTCCCAAACTTGACAATTTTAAGGCATGAGGACTTCAACTCCCAGAATTCCACAGCCAGCGTTGCTGGCTGTGGAATTCTGGGAGTTGAAGTCCTCATGCCTTAAAATTGTCAAGTTTGGGAAACACTGCTTTAAGGTACACACAACAAATCTCTAGACTGCAGGCTCGGAATGTCACTTCGGATGCTGCATTTTGCTTTTGATAACTATCAGTTTATCTGACCCACACTGTATCTGAGAGATGCCCCTTGGCACAAACCCCATTCCTCCCACCGGCATAAATCTTGGTCTTTGCCTTGGACAGGTTGTGCTCCAAAATTAGCATGAAATATTTCCCAGCGTTGCACAACCTTTTCCCATGGACTATTACCGGTAGTCCTTGACAAGGCGACCAGTATTGAGCCCCAGATTTTTGTTGCTAAGCAAGACGGTTGCTAAGTGAGTTTTGCCCCATTTTATGACCTCTCCTGCCCCAGTTGAATCACTGCAGTTGTTAAGTTAGCAATATGGTTGTTAAGTGAATCTGGCTTCTCCGTTGAGTTTGCTTGTCAGAAGATCAAAAAGGACGATCACGTTACACCGGGATATTGCAGCCATCATAAATACATACCAGTTGCCAAGCATCTTAATTTTGATGCCATAACCAAGGGGATGCTACAACAGTTGGAAGTTTGAAAAATGGTCATAAGTCAGTTTTTCCAGTGCCATTGTGACTCTGAAGGTCACTAAGCAAATTGTTGTAAATTGAGGATTACCTGCGAACTTGTGCTTTCCCCTGCAGCATCTCTATGCAACAGATGTGGCTTGCAGAGCGCTCTTCTTTTTTTCTTCATCTTCTAGCTAGGCTATTCATCTATGTAGGAAATGCATTAATTGGAATTTTAATGAAATTTGGTCTAATGACTTAGAAGCTCACTGCAGTAATTTGATCATTCTTTATGGTATCTGAGCTTTGTGTATTATATC
Source organism: Crotalus tigris (assembly GCF_016545835.1). Taxonomy (NCBI): domain Eukaryota; kingdom Metazoa; phylum Chordata; class Lepidosauria; order Squamata; family Viperidae; genus Crotalus; species Crotalus tigris. Next base: position 2,924,359 of record NW_024096535.1, read on the forward strand.
TATCCATAGGCTTGATTTGGTCCTCTGTGCCAGAAAATCTTGGGAATTGTATTTCTATTTAAGAAAAAAATCAATTAATGCTAAACAACTCAAATAGCTGTCTCATGACTCTGCCAAAATATAATTCCCAGAATTTTGGAGGATTTTTTTTTTCTCTGTGTGTGGGGGTATTGTATCGTATAACGATATAAAATACATTGTAATACATAGGGCTTTGTGTCCAAGTTGTGCCCCCCTCAGTTTACAGTTACTAAGATATCTACAACATTCACAGATTGTATCTGTGGAATCTCAAACATTAAATCAAAATGAATTAAAACAAATTAAATGTGACTGCAATTTCTCTATCAGAAAATGCCAGAAACTTCTGTCATCTTAAAACCAAAATAAGGATACAGGCACCAATTCGTAACTAATCAGATCACTGATCAGTATTTCCAACAGGAGTCTTTCTCTGTCTACTTGACGATGACATAAATTGAATCTGTGTGCTCTGAGAGAAATATCTAATTGTGGATAATCTATCTGCTGAAAGGTGTAATCTGATCCAGTGTTCTTCACCTTGATGCCCTCCAGATGGATTGTTGCCTTTAATTCTAATTGTTGCCTTAAGTGGACTAATAATTTTAGTCCATTTCGGAA